>NC_053437.1:27249089-27973287 GCF_007990345.1 Gossypium hirsutum | reverse complement strand
TACTGAAGCTAAATAAGAATTAAATATTATTTACACAAATGAAAATTAAAATATCAAAAACTAAATACTCACGGATGGTACGAGGTCCCGCGTAAGTCCCATTCTCACTAAAAGAATTTTAATTAATAATAACCTAAATAAAATTGATCTAGTCTAGGCATTTATCATATGAGAAAAACTAAAAGTTATAAATAACGATAGATAAAGTGAAAAAAACTCCCTCCATTTACTCAGGTTCATCATTGACCATGGGGGTGTCAAATGGCCATTTGTCATACCAATCATACCCATCTAGGAAATAATCATATTCTTTCGCATCAAATATGTCCAACATCTTATTAGGGAAAGAAACCTGGAATGATCTTTCTGGTGGCCTGTTTAAATTCCTATATTCCTACAAATCCTCCAACCTGTAACTTAAAAATCTACATAATCCATCCGACACCCTCTTGTGCTTTTCCAAAAAAAAATTGACTCTTCTTCTTGACGCTTGGTGAACTCAATGAAATAATGACAGGTAAAGTCAAGACAGAACCCAATAGTCATATTTCAAATGAAGAGACAAAATCTTCATTCTAATTCAGCTGGTTTTCAATCAATGACTTTGGTTTTGTATACTCCTGAGATGATAACTCTAATGATTCGAGTGGAACTTCTTGAGTGAATTTCTTCGAATTAGCTTCTAACCAAGCCAAACATTCCTTATCTTCATCATCACTTGGCGAATCCTCCAGTAGAATATGTTCTAACAAATCGTCAAAAGAATGGACCTCCAATTCTCTAGAAGCTAACATTCCATCTTCGAAATAAGAAGCAGTCTTCAACTATATCTGCAGATTTAGCAGCATCAAAGTCATTAAAAGTCACCTCTTCATCAAATATTTCTTTTAACTGAGTATCCTTTTACTACTTCTGGAATTGTTGATGAATGGCAGGTGGAATCATAGCTTAACCAGACACTCTTTTGTGGAATTTTTCTACATCCGACAGGTGTTAGATAATCAAAACTATCAGTTTAGGTTTCCTTATCAGGTCACGGATCTGACTTTTGTGACAGGAGTTTCAACACTCGGTTGAGATTTCTCTTTGTCTTGAGCTACAACAGGCTCATTTTAAACCTCAACCACCTTGGGCTCCAATGTCTTTCCACTTGGCAAGTGACGCTTTCAATGTTCTTTTCCGAAATTCTTGGATTTTTGTGTCACTTGGGCAAATACTTAGGGGATACTTCTGAGCTCATTACTAGTTGTCCCACTTGGTTTCCTAAATTTTTCAATGTTACTGCTGGCTTTGGATTAGTTCATCATTATTCACTATGTACGCCTCAGCAAATTCTTAAGATTACTTGGAGAGTTGTAAGAACTTGATTGCAGACCATTCAATTCTGATTTCCCATGTAATATTTGACTTTGATTTGATGGAAATTTCAAAGAAATGGTCATCTCCGTAGTATTCACAAGAATATTCTCGATTGGTTCGGCTTTACCTGTGGTTACCATTAAACCATTAAGAGTTATGTTTTAAGCATAGAAGACATAGAGGATACCTGGGCTGCCAAAGAAACAAGTTTGTCCGCTCATTAACTCCTACTACTCGTCTTTCTGAGGCTACTTGGTTGGTTCGACACTGATAGTTATTACTAGAAATTCTTTCATAATCTTGCAAGTATCGTTAAAAGACTTAGAAAGAAGGGACCATTGCCGGAAGCATCCATCATCATTCTAGTATGAACATTAAGACCAATATAGAAAGTCTCCATTTGAATGCATTAAGGAATACAGTGATAAGGCACTTTCATAATAACTTCTTGAACCGCTCACATGCCTCATATAAAGATTCTTCTCAAGTTTCTGAAATGAAGTGATTTCATTTCGAATCTTGGCGTTTAAATATGGAGGAAATATTTCATTAAGAAACGTTCAACCAAATCTTGTCATGTTGTTATGGAACAGAAGTAGGGAGTTCAACCACACTCGTGCTCTATATTTTAAGAAGTATGGAAATAATCTCAGTCTCAAGGCATCATCGTCACCCCAACTAGTTAAATGAGTCACTCACTTCCATGAATAGCCGAAGATGAAGATGTGGATCTTCAGTCGGAATCCCACTAAATTGACCCATATTTTGCAACATTTGGAACATGACCGGCTTCAGCTCAAATTTTGTACCATGATTTTGGGTCCCTTAATACTCGAATTGAGCTCGTTGAATAGAGGAATGCATATTGTCGAGTGGCACAGTTTCTATCATCGATAAAAATGATCGGATTGTGGGTATTATAAGTGAATGTTCCTCCTGGTTTTTTATTTGATTTTAGAAATTCATCTCTTCAGTCCTTCTTTGGTTCGCTTGTCTTCTCATTTATTTAAAAGTTCTTTCAATTTTAGGGTTTATGGGAAGTAAGTTAATAATTTAATCAATACTCATAAACACCTGAAACAAACACAAAAAATTGGAATTAAAATTTAACAGAAAAAAAAGTCCAAAATGCAAAATTAACAATTTCACAAATAATGTCTTTTAAAACAGCCCTCGGCAACGGTGCCAAAAACTTGGAACGATGGAAATGTGCAAGTGTACACAACCGCACAAGTAATAAAGTCACAAGTAAATGTCAAGTTATCGTACCTACCGAGACTATGAAAAGAATTATTTATGAATGCAATTAAAAACACTTTGGTGAAGAAAAATATGTTGATTTGAGGAAGTGATTAAAAACTACAATTTAACTAAGTAAAATAAAAATAAAATTTTCAATGCACGATTTCAAAAGATGATTTTAATCAAGATGACATAATTATGTTAGATTAATTACACTTCTTAACTTAATATTACTAAAACAATGTTCATGTTGTTATGAATAAATTCACGGCAATTTGGTAATTTGTTCACTATAGCACATACAAACTTACTAAATTAACTAATCTCTTGAACATATCACTATGCCAATTCAAACAATTAATGAATTTAAATAAGCAAGTAAAAGATTAAGTGAGGTAACAATATATTCCTACATTGAAACAGTTTAATCATAATAATCTTGCAAGTTATGCAAGGCTAATGTACCGTTTAATACTATCGCTAATTTAACCCTCAACTACCTTAGAAGATTAAACATGCACTGATTAAGTATTGTGTCAATTTATTACAATTTTAACACGATTAATAATTAATTCATTAGTTACCTCGCGATTGTAATGCAAGAATAACATAATCATGGTTTTACTTAATCAAACAATTTACCAAGACCTATAACAACACAAACATAATTTTAATAACTTAAGTGGACGAAATGCAATCAATGTAACACAATTTAAATTTAATCCATGTTAATTAAATTAAGAATAACAACATAAAAAAATTTTAGAGACATGTTCATAACAATAACAATAAAAGTTAAATGATAGGAAACTAGAACAAAATCCAGTGTTTCTCTGAAGTCTGACTAGTTTGCTCCTATCCTCCTTCTTTGCTCATTTCTGTTGAATTGAGGCTTCTAGAAGCACTTGAATGCTGCTACAGAAGGTGGTTGAAGGGATCTTTTCCAAGAGGGAAATCGGCAAGGAAGGATAAGAAAGGAAATGGGAAATAAGAAGAGAAAATGAGTGAAAGAGAGAGGGATATGAGGAATGAGAGGTTTGTTGAAATAAGTAGCAAAGGGGGTGTTTTTAAGTGAAATTGGCTGCTAAAAATAGCAAAAACTCAGCAGCCATAGACCCCCCTTGGCCAGCCATACATGTGGCAAGTTTGAATGTTTCAAACTTGCTAAATTTTGCTAGAGGCAAATCTACAAAAGCTTGATAAGTTGAGGGGTTTGAATGCAATTTCAAGAAAACTTCAAGGGCCGATTTGTAACTCAAATAATCAGATAATTTAAGCTGATTGAGTTAGCATGTTTGACCGTTTAGGGTAGCCCATGTGCTCAGTTGGATCAGTCTTTCGATTTAGCACAATTGGACCTCTTTTCATATTTTAATTAATAATAATTATTTAACCTAAAATAAATTGGATTAAAATTAAAATTAATTATATTATGTATTAATACTCAGCAATTGGACTGTCTTAGGATTAGAAATTAGTTCACCTCAATGCTTCAAAAATCGCTTCCCAATTTTGCGTTTCTAGCAGTTCCTGTCGAGTTAATTTTCACCATTTGTGCAAATCTGTCCAAATCAAATGAAAATTTATGAAAATTTATTATAAAATTAATTAAAATTAAATATTTTAATAATTTAAGTTCAATTTAATTATTTTATAATTATATTATATTTTTTGACAAGAATTACACCGAAACTACATGAATTTGAGTTAAAAAGGGCATAAAAATGTCTATATATTTTGTGTTTCCAATAATTCATCGAAAATCCTAATTGTGTTTTCTAACCAGAACTCAACTTTCTCTGGATCGTCTTTGGCTATACCACGGAACTCCTTAGCTCCATACTTTCAGGTTTTTTCAACTCGAGGCTTCATCACTCGCATTGGTTCCAAACCCTAAGAAACTACAGGAATCGGTTGGGGTACGGGTGGGGATGGAGGTCATTGAGCCATAGGATTTGTTCTCACAAACTCAGAAAACCATTCGGACATCATCGGAAGAAGGCTTCTTTAGCCTCTCCTCCTATGCCACAGACACGGGCCTACTACCACTAGACACTGCTCCATGAACGGACGCTTGCGCGTTACTATCAACTTCATCAGAACCAACTCGGTTGGATGACATTTTATCTATATGAAGACATAGTTTAATTTGATTCAGGAGTAATCACACTATCGCAAGTTATATAATGGCATATACTTTTAGACTTCATGCACGCTACATTTAGTCCGAGAATTGACTAAATCGTAGTTTTGATACCACTAAATTTAACACCCCTAACCCGTATCCATCACCAAATTAGGGTTTTATAGTATTAACGTACAAATAGAAGATTTAAACATACATTTCATACACTATCATAAACATATTATGAACCAATTATTCACACACATATCGTCCCTAAATCGAGCCTTCGAGGCACTAGAGATACCTTAGAAATAATTTGAGACTAATTTAAAATCATTTGGGAAGTATAAGGAAAATTATAAGGAAAATTCACCAAAATTTGGAAACAAGGGTTATACGACTGGGACACACGCCCGTGTCTTAGGTCGTGTAACCTTCAAACTAGGGACACATGGCTATGTCTAAGCCCGTGTCCTCACTTGTGTAACTCTCTAAGTAGGGTCACACGGTTGTGTGCTAGGCTGTGTGCTAGGTCGTTTAACTCACTGGCTTGCATACAAATGAACCATTAGGTGACACACAGACATGTCGCTAGGCTGTGTGCCACACATGGCTGAGTCACATGCTGGTGTCTCAGGCAGTGTAGACATAAATTTGCCTAAAAAGAAGTCATTTCCTACACCATTTCATGCATAAAAAATTGACCAAATTGTGCACACTTACAAAGCATCAAACCATACCTAAACATGCATATATTTGTCATTCCAAAAGTCCCATTTCAACTAACCAATATGCCATTCAAAGGCACCTCAAAACATTCTTCAAAATTTATTGAAAATGCCACAACTTGACCATTACTATTCCATTATAAGACATGCCATTTGAGCCATTCGAAACTTTAAACATGATATAGGCACAATGACACAAACTAGAAAGGCATCAAATGTAACAACCAAGTTAACTTATATAACTTATACATACAAAATCATCAACTAAACATTCAACTAAACACCATTATAAGTACACCTATACATGCCATTATAACCTTGGCCAAAACATAAAAAACTACCGATATTTATGCTGGATAGTGTGATAGATCTCCAACAAGCTTCCAAACTGATTGAGCTTCTGATAATATATAAAACATAGGAAAGAAACTATGTAAGCAAATAATGCTTAATAAATTTTTAGAAAATAAACATAACTTACCAATTAATTTACATAACAATAAGTATAAGCATAATGTAACCCAAACCACAAACTTGGCACAGGCCTATGCATCATCATCAATAAACAAGTTAGTGCATTCATTTGAATTATACATATGATAAGTCATTTCCATATGAAAATACATCATTTGATTCAGTCATCCTTTTCATGACCACATACATAATTCTATTTGGAAACTTACCATTTCAATCCCTTTTCTTGCTCTTTGAACCATCTAGAATACCATCAGATACTCGGGAAAGCTCACACAAAGTGTGCTTAAACATATAACCATAACCTTTCCTTTACATCATTGCTCACACAAGCTGTGGGTTAGAATATAAGCTACTCCATGCTGCTAACACAAGCTATAGAGTATCCAAAACAAATACAGGACCTCAGCCATTGATAGGACATTTAAGACCAACACCCGAAACATGAAATCCTTAATGGCATGTCATTGTATCCTACAAATTCAATAACCGTCAACGCATTGAATTATTCATACATCGTTCCAGTTGCATTATAATTAACATAATAACATACATTTAAATAACATGAATATAACAGCCGTTCATATGAACTTACCTCGATAACTAGGGGTATGAAGGTTAAATCGAGCTATTCCGAAGCTTCAGCTTTTCCTCGATCTAAGTCCGTATGTGGTCTATCTTGATCTAAATAGACAATTTCAATCCATTTAATACTTCTAGTATTCAATTCAGTCCACATTTCATGTTTATGTAAAATTATTATTTTGCCACTAACATTTTAACTTTTCACAATTTAGTCCTTAAGCTCATAAATTGATATCTAAACATTTTAATCCTTCATTCAAGCTAACAAAATTTATTAGGGACTTATATCAACCCAAATCAACCATCATTTCATAAATTTAACATGAATTTTTATCATTTTTACAAATCAATCCCTAATTGCAAATGTAATAAAAAATCACTTTACAAAACTTGTTTATTTATCAACAATGACTCATAATATAGCATAAAACATCAAGAACCATCCAAAAGCATTCATGGTATAACCCTAAATCTTTAACAATTTTACAAATTGACCCCTGGGGTAGCTAGATTAAGCTAAAACGACCTCAAAAACATAGAAATCATTAAAAACATGACAAAACTACATACCATGCAAGTGAAACAATGCTTGGTCGAACCCTAGCTATTATTCCATTGAAGAATCGATTGAGAAGAAACAAATGGGAAGAAGATGATAATTTTAGCATATTTGTTTTTATCTTTATTTACTATTTTACCATTATGCCCTTTAAAAACAATCAAAATTTCATTAAAACCTAATTGGTCACTAAAAAAATTCTCCACCATTGTCACTCCAAAATATATTATTTTCACAGCAAATTGTGTTTTCGCCATAGCATAAAAAGATTGAAACACATTTTTAACTTCAGACTTATCTTTTAATTATAACATCCAACAAATGCAAGTATGATCATTAATAAATGTGATAAACCAATGTTTTCTTGAAAAAGTTGAGACTCTTGAAGGTCCCCAAACATCACTATGAATTAACGAAAAAGGTTTGGACGCTTTATATTTTTTAGGTGGAAAAAATAATCGATCATGTTTAGCCAATTCACAAAATTCACTGTGATATGAAGGACTTTTCTTCTTAAACAGATTAGGTAACAAATGTCTTAAATAGTAAAAATTAGGATGTCCAATCCTATAATGCCAAATCATAACCTTATCAAAACTAGAAACAATGCTCAAACATAGTGTAGTTCCTGGTTGACTTAGATGGTCGTCATCAAGAAACTAAATTCCACTAGATTCTTTAGCATTGTCAATCATCGTCCTCGAAACCATGTCCTGAAATTTAGACATAGAGGAGTCAAATATAACACGACAATTCGAGGACTAAGATAATTTGCTGATAAATATGATATTATAAGCTAGATTTGGCACATGTAAAACATCACGTAAAACCAAGAAAGGTGAAATTTTAATATTGCCGAGAATGACCCATCTTTTAATTTGATCTTTTTGTTTCCTTCACAAGGCGTATAAGCTGAGGAAAGGAAATGACTACTAGTCATGTGATGACTAGCTCCAGAATCAACAATCTACGTGTTTGTTTTACAAAGTTTGACATTGAAAAAACTAGAAGAATCAATACCTGATTGGTCAAAGGAGCAAGAGGGACTATTGGATAAGTTAGGAATAGAAGAATTCATCTGAAGCTATGGTGATTGAAAAAGCTTCTGTAGATGCTCGTTGTTCTTTAGTGAATGGAGACCTTTGTAGAGAACTTTGCTACTTATGATTTTCATTAGTTGTTTTGAAAGCTCTGTTATCCCCAGATTGTGAACCACAACCATTTCCACTCTTATTTCTCCCATTTTTTGATTTTCCATAGAGCTCTCAATATGTTTCTCGAGTGTGCCAATATTTTTTGCAATGGTCGTACCAAGGTTTCTTCCTTTTTTCACTGTCATCATCATTTTTAATAGTCATAGGAGTAGAATTATCATCGTTAGCTTCAAATCCTGGCCTTAACATTACTTTTCTCCTAGTCTCCTCTCTTCTAACCTAAAAAAAAGTATCTCACAAAGAGTTGGAATCGGTTTCTTTCTCTAGGAACTAAGATCCCACTTCATCAAATTCTCTATTTAAACGAGCCAAAAATAAATAAGCTCGCTCATTGTCTTCTTTTCTCATAGCTTTTAAACTATCTCTAGGATACAACTATTCATCATTATAAGATTGATCTAGTTCTTGCCAAAGAGACATCATCTAGTTATATAAAAGTAACCTCAATTTCCCTTTGCCTAGCCTTTCAGAGCTTTATTTTTAACTCAAAGATCTGTGAAGTATTTTCTAAATTTGAATAAGTGCCTTTCAAAATGTCCCAAACATCTTTAACAATTGGGAGAAAAAGAAATGATTTACTTATGGATGCTTCCATGGAATTAATAAGCCATGCAATTATCATAGATTTTTTGACCTCTAAGTGCTTATCATTGGATCACCCACATATGGTTGTGTAACATCTCGAGATCAGGTTTAGAAGTTTTGGCCTCGCAAGTGAGGGTTCGCCAGTGTTTCGTGAACTAGGTGTTCGCCAGTGCTTCGACAAACTGGGGAGTTCGCCAAAGGAGTATCAGTAAAGAGTTCACCAATATTTTAGTGTTCCAGTATATGCCAAAAGATGCGGTAAGGGGGTTTGCCATATTCACTATAAGTTTGGCTCGCCAGTCTGTTTAGGAAGCTGGGGTTCACCATTTAAGTTGCGAAATGGTGTCTACCATTCAAAGTCAAGTCAGACTCAAATTAGGAAACAAATATTTGGTGTATCTAGGAATACATTTCATACAAGTAACACCTTTCCTAAGTAAAGTAGGGTATCCTAAGATTTCTAGGACACTTAGGCCTATAAATACGACCCTTATTCCATGGAAATTCTCTCATCAAATATTCTATCATCAAGTCTCTATTATGATCCAAGTTTGTAGCAACCAAGGTAAGCCTCTGACCTGTTAGGGTTGATTATCCAAAAAGCTAGGTTCGCTTGCATGTTTGAATTCTGTAAGCTCTGTTTGCTTAGTAATCTGTGTGTTTGTTTATATTACGAAGCAATCAGACCATCTATCAGCAAGGATAAAGGCAAAGCCAAGCTTGTTTAGTTATTATATGTATCAATGAATGGTTAGGAATTGCCGTGTGTGTGCAAACTTTATATTTTTTGAAACTTAAGGTTTTAAACTAATCTTCAAGAACAAGGTTTTCTAAAACTTTGTTTTCAAGTTCTGACACTTTGTTTTGAAGATAAAATTTCAAGTCATGTTTTTAAATTTATATTTTAAAGATAAGTTTTACGCATGCTCTTATATGAGCCTATGTTTTAATGTATGTTTTTTTAAATACAGTTTTATAAACTGTGTTTTCACGAGCTACTTTTGCAAACTCTATATAAATAAGTGTTTTCAGCAAAATCTCCCTACGCGAGCTCTATGTGTAAGTTTCTGTGCGTGCTCCTCTATGAGCCCTTACGATGGATATAATGGCATGCCATAAGATTTTGAGTACTCACCATAAGTTTTCTATGATTAGGGCGTTAAGGCCCTGGGACATATGAAGAGATGAGGGAATGTCGAGTTGTGCTCCATTCACTGGGACATGTTGGTGTACAGAAGAGTGCATAGCTTCGCGCTTCACTTATGGGACATGTTGTAAGGACTCTTTGAGTCATTCTGAGGCATTACAAGAAGATCCACATATCCAACATATCCTGATAAGTGTGGGAGAGAAAATATTTATGTTCTTCAGCCATTTTAATAAGAAAATTATGTGAGCATGTTTCATGCTATACAAGATCTGTTTTAAACAAGCTAAGTTTTCAAGTATGATTTTTCTATAAGTACATTTGAAACTATTTTTACAAACTTATATGTTTTTCTGATAAGAAGGTAAAACAGTGAATTGGGTCTCGCATCTGTACGACAAATCCAACTCACGACATGATTTTTAGACTAAGTCTAATTTATATTTTAAACTCTATATTGTAAAGCAAACGCTGATGATTCCTGATGATTCACTAAGTTCTTAATGAACTCACCCACTTCTCTCTTACTTCGCAGGTAAGTAGGTCGCGGTTGGTAATGGCAAGGTAGATGACTTGGTAAGACTCATCCCTAAATAGATTTTTGCGAACCTGGAAAATAGGCGATGGGGTTTTATTTATGTGGGTTTTAGACTTATTATATTTTGATTCTATTATTAAAATAATATCATTAAAAGTTTAAGTTTGTTTTTGTTTTGCGAACCATGTCTTAAAACATTAAATTATCTTTTATTATGAATAAAGTTTGATGTTTCTTCATGTATGAGTGTTACATTTTATTTCCTTTACTTTCATGAAAAACTTATTAGTAATATACGCGATTCAGTATTACTGCGAACTATAATTTTCTACAACCCAAAAATTACATATGTACCCCTGTTAGTGATAGTTTTACTACTTAGCGAACCCATATATTTTTTGCGAACCCTATTAAAAGTATGAAAACCTTGTAAATGTATGTGAACTCTTGTGTGAATGACTTCTCTATTTGCAAAGCCTGTAATGCATGTGAAATTAAAATGGTAAGTGTGAACCTACGAAGTATGCGACCTTTAGTTATTTTGCAAACCCGTATTATTGTGCGGACTCATGCCTTGTCTTTAATGAGAACAGTGTGTGTTACTTTGATATGTGAAATTATGTTTTCATGCGAAGTCATGCTTTATATTGTACTGCGAACTCATATGTTATTCTAATAGGCGAACCTATGTTGTTCGACGTATTCAAGCCTAAGTTGTGGTGCAAACCCTACCTGTGTATGCTTGTTAGCTTGCATGTTTATATCTTATGCATGAATTATTCTCGCTGTTGTGCTATAACTAAGCATAATATATGTTGTAAATAGGTAGTGTCCCTAAATCGTGCCTTTGTAAGATATGCCACAAGGCCATGTGAGTGGGTCACATGGTTGTGTGGAAGGGTCACACGGCTGTGTCAGCAAACTGTGTAACTCTCTATGCCCGTGTGCACCAAAACCACTTAAATTTTTACAAATCGCACAATTGTGCCATGATACGATGTATGGCACATAGTTGTGTGATAGGCTATGTCTCAGGCCGTGTAAACTATAGTAAACTTTCAAAATAAGATTTCTAGCATAAATCACTTAGGCTACAAGTCACCCGTTTTAAACCATATTCAACCACTTCAAAAGAAAATCAAAATAAGCCCAAAACATCCTTTAAAATCACATCTTATGTGCCTAACTAATATGTCAAAAATTACACCTCAATTCATAATTTAAGCTAACCAAATGAATATACACACAAAAATACAATTATGCCTTTAAGGCACCTCAACCATTTCTATCAAGTAAAGCACAACCTAAAGAACATACAAATACCAATTCAATAATCACTAAATGACACATTCATCTTTAAATTCTCAATCACCAATTAACAATTCAACCAATCTCTAGTATTAAGCATTAACTTACCAAAAAATCCTTAAACATAACCTAAATGTATATCATCCATCATTTCACATCCAAGCATCAATCAAACCAAAATGCATACCATGATATTATCTAATCCATTTGAACATTAGGCATAAAAACCAAGCAACCTAACAAGTCATCAACAACAAGACCATTAACATCACATTCATACATATATATATATATACATAGCCTTCAAAATGCCAACCGAAACACATTATGGCCATTATTAATATAAAAACATTCCTAGGTAAATGCCAAGACCAAAAAGAGTAATTCACCAACACTTGAGTTCAGGATTGCCGCTAAATGTTGGATCGACAACTGATTCTCTCAATACCTAACCTATGCACACAAAAAACCGTACTTTAAGTATAACTCAGTGGTATTTCTGTAATCTGAATATTAAGCATAATATGATACATACTAATGCATAAGTTAAATGTAATGAACAATATGCACATTTTACATGTACTTTCACCCTTTCACTCAAATTCATTTAAAAATCAACATTAATGTATCATTTCATCTAAAGGTTCATTCTATGCAATCTAGAGTTCATAATTAACTTTATTTTAACTCATTCCACAAGTTGTAATCTTAGTTTCCACTTTCAATTTTCCCTATTAACAAGACTCGAACTTGGACGGATATGCAGATCCAACCAACACACCGATTTGGCACCCAATACCTAATGATAAATCCGTAATAATGAATTGTGCCTTGCACTATTTGGTAAAATTGACAATAAATGTACCTAGCACTAGTTGGTATAACCAGCAAATAGGGTGCCTAACACTCCCCGGCACGTAGTCGTAAAACTCTGAACTCTTTCTATCTTATGGCATGTCAATTATACCTAACCCTGCTCGAACAATTAATAGGGTAACAAGTTTTCTCACATTTTTTTATAAACATTTCTCCATTTCAAAATCATAATCATAATCAACCAATCCAATTTTCCACAAATATATAACATGTTTCATCACAACCTTAGCACAATTTCACATTTTAAATAATATCTAATATTTCTAAATCTATTTGCGACATTTAAGTATACATTAAAATATTCCAAAATGTAAAATTCAACATAATCATTACAAAAATACATAGAACTATACCGTATGATCTTACCAGGTATAAACATTAAAAGTAGAAGTGTCGATGACTAATATGTTATTTCCCCTTTTTCTCGCTTATATACTGTTTGACTTGTTTCTTGATCTATACGATAATTCTTCCAAATTATTAGTTCTAAATACCTTATAACATCTTATTCAATGCATAAGATATCATATTATCATTTTTCACAATTTCCCTAAAGTTTTACAGTTTATTTAATCCGTAAAGCTAAATTAAGCATATTTTTCATATTTAAGCCTAAAAATTTTCATACGACTTTAATCTTATCCTTATACAACCCTCAATCATCTATATTATAAGAATTTCTTGCTAATTTCAACATATTTTCATTTTGGTTCTTAAACTCAAAACTAACAAAAAGCACTTTATAAAATAGTCATATTTTCCATCAAAGCTTCAAATCCTACCACTTAACATCAAAAACTTCAGAAAACATCAATGGAAACTTTTAAAACTTTTAACAGTTTTATGATTTAATACCCAAGATATCTAGATTAAGCTACAATGATCTCAAAACATAAAAATTACGAAAAACAAGCATTGGGAATACTCGCATGCAAGGGCTGATTGTGCTTGAAGAAAAGAGCTATGGCTTCCTTAGGTTTTTGGTGTTTTCAGTTGAAGAAGAAAGAAGGAAATGAAAAGAAAATGGATGATAACTTGTTTTATTATTATTTTAACTTAATTTAATTTAATTTAATTTTCAATAATAAAATTCAAATAAACCATATACTAACAGGCCACTAACTATAGATAGGGTAATTTGCCACGTAAAACCTTAAACATTTATTAATTTATCCGTTTAACAAATAAAAACCAATACCAATTAACTTTTATTATTTTTACAATTTAGTCCTTGTATCTTAATTAATCCTCTAGTCTCCAAAATTTCCAGACCAAAATTAAATACACCTATATAACAACTTTGAATATTTAATAAAATTATTTACGGGCTTGGTTTTTGGAAACGAGGTCTCAATACCTCATTTTTCAAAACCACTAACTTTAGTTTAAAATCACTTGTACTTGATTAACTATTCAATTAACAAATCTATCAAATCGTGATTCACTATTTTACTATACTTGACTCATAAATATTAAATAATAATATTTATGGACTCACTCGTCGAAATTGTGGTCTCGAAACTACTGTTTCTGACATCATTGAAAAAAAGTTGTTACAAGTTCAGTCACATATACATCAAATTCTGTCTTTTCTACTAGTATATTTCTCTCTGTTACTAATGATGTGTAGATGTATGAATGAGTCGACCTAGGGTCAACTGATGCATGGACAGATATATCAAATAAGGAAAATGTACCAACATTCAAATTAGGAGCAACAACCTCCTCTCTAGCCTGGATTGCATAGGCTTTAGCAAAACGCACGAGCCTTAGATCTCTTTGATGTATCCCTAGCTCCTCCTCTATTACCACTAATACTACTACTAGTCCCCAATTTCTTCCTCTAAGCGAGGCTAGCACCAACATTGCAATTTGTTCTTTCCTTTCATCTGCCTTTCTCGGATAGAACCTTCTACAATGTTATTTGGAGTTGTATTGGAAACAAGCTCCACATTTTATCCTATAGTCTCCCACATGGATTCTTCCATAATGCTCATAAATTGATCTATCCACATTACGAACACTTCCTGTGCTAGCTACGGACATAGCCTGAGGTTGCGGAGTACTCAATCATGTCATGTCTCTCCTCAATATTCCTGAAGGATTGGAGAAAAGAATTTATAGTTCTCTCTACAGTTTGGGTGGAGCAGTCGGGAATGGTTTGGCCAGACTAGTTTGTTGGAGTCTCTAATCTTGGAATTACCTTGCTTCTTCTCATTATGCATGTTTGACCGCACCCCAACGTGCATGTGTGGAGGCTTATAAATATGAAATTTAGATAAATAATTAAAGTGAGGTATGTACAGGCGAAGAACTCAAATTGTAATATAGTGAGTTTACAATAAAACATATGGAAAGTCTTTCGAGGATCATACCCAAGGAATTGTTATATTGGAGAAAATTATTACTAATTTAATTACTTGAAAATAATTACTAACCTAGTCGAGTCATGAATTAGTAGTGTAGATTCCAAATTAAGATAATAATAAAAATAATTACACTAAACTAAAGCTAAGTTAAGTTATCGGACTCCCTATTCCTAGTTTCAACAATGCGAGCTACTTAGCCTAAAATCAATTGACTCACCAATTATTAATTAAGTTCATAACAACACTTAATTGAATTATTTACCAATCTTAACTAGGAATACCCATTCAGTCTCATCTTCGCTAAGAGTTACTACTTAACATACCATTTCGGTCTCTTTAGGCAAATAGATACCCTTTTGGTCTCATCGCTTAAGACAAGTCTACTAAAGGCTCACACAATAGGATACCCTTTTGGTCTTATCTGCCTAGATGTTTTCTAGGGTCTTCAATCCTAGTATACTAAGTTCTTTAGAAAACTGAATAAATACCCAACTTCAAATAATTATTTACTTAATTGATTAATTAGTTAAACAATCAATTCATGTGAGATATGTATAAAAGCACAAGTCTATTATAAATATTTACAGAAACATTCAATTAACAAAAGTAAAGAAAGAGATAAATAAACAGAATAGGGAAAAGAATGCTTATGGATTAATCAATGTAAAAGCGTGTTCTCGAAATAATCTCCGCTCGTAATCATCTCAAATTCAAAATAAAAAACTTCCAACTAAGAAAAAATTGAAGTAGAAAACCTAATCTAAACTGAAATTTGCATAAAGAAATCTGTAGAAAATTCGTTAGAAGCCCTGTGACAGCTCGTTTTCCAATGGTGTTGGAAACAGTGGTTTTGGGACCATAAATCCTATGAATAATTCTGTAATAACTATTTTTTAATTCATACAAGTCGATTATAGTTTTATATTGAATTTTGATTAGATAAATTATAACTTATTGAACAAATAGTTTAGTATACTGGATTATTCCGTAAGTCAAGTGGTGTTTGAAATCAGGTATCGAGACCTCAATTCTATAAACCGAGGCCATAAATATTTTTATTAAATATTTACAAAGTTATTAATTTTGTATGTGAAGGTTCGGTTCAGAAATTTTATTATTTAAATAATTAATTAAGAAAAATGACTAAATTATAAAAGTTGCAAAATTTAATTCCTATTTATTTCTATTAACTAAGGAGCATAATTAAAGATTTTTAGAGGTATTAAATGGTAAATATTCCATTTCTATGGTGTTCTTATGTTAGTGGGGATTATTTAGTTACAAAGTGATGTTTCATATATTATAAAACATTAGAATATATGTTAAATTAGTTAATAAAATTAGAAAAGAAAATAAAAACAAAATTCATTCATCTTCTTCATCTTATAATCAATTCAAAAAGGGGAGAATGAGACCTAGCTCACGTCTAGCTTCAAGCTTCAATTGGTAAATCATTTTTGATTGGTTTCTCGTAATTTTTATGTTTTTGATATCGTTGCAACTAGGTCTAGTTAACCCGTACCTCTATTTTCAAAACTGTTAAAGATTTTAAAACTTGCCATTGATGAATCTTAGATTTTTTTATAGACATTTGTAGATTTGGAAGCTATGAAATGTTTAAATATTTTTTGATTAAGTAAATTTTGTTAATTTTGGATTTTGGGACTAAGTTGTTAAAATGGAATAAATTTGGGTTGTATAGAGACTATGGAAAATTAGGTCAACATGATTTGAGTTTAATTCTGTTAAATTTAAAGTTTCCGGTTAAAGGACTAAATTGAATAAAAGGTGAAAGTTTAGGGTAAAAGTGCAAAATTTTTATAAACGGTAAATTACATGAATTTAAGTACTTTAAAGTATTTGAATTGGATAATTGAATTAAATTGTTATGTATAGATCAATAAACAGATCAATCGTTGGAAAATGAGGAAAAGCAAAAAATTGTTGATTAGTCCTTGGAGTCGCGTTTGTTTCAAAATCAGTTTAGGTAAGTTCATGGGTATAGAAATTCACATATTTATATACATAATGATTAATATTGATTAGTGAATGTATATATATGATGTTTAAATTGTGAGTTGGGAACCAAAATGTTATAACTGAGTACAATGTGAGAAAGGATTTATATGAAAACTGTTGAATACTTGTTGAATATGTTAAATGTGATTTCTAATTGAATATGATTTGTTTACAGCATGTGTATTGAAAAAAATATAAATGACCATGATTTATGAAAGTTACAAGTTTTATTAAAATGCTCATATGAACATAGTAAACGATAGGATACGATTGGCATGCTAATAGGGCTAGAATGCTCGTCTGTGCAGTGCCTCTGTTTGCACTTTGGTGCCTCTAATTGCACATTTGTACCTCTTTTTGCACTTCGATGCCTCTGATTACACATTTGTGCCTCTGTCTACACTTCGGTGCCTCTGTTATGCATCTTTGATGCCTTTGGTGTGGTGTAGTTACTCGAGTATCTGGGTCATGTTAGTATAGTTCACCGGGCTATAAAAATATGTATACCATTTGAATATTGTATCAAGAATGATTTTGTAATATGTTTCATATTGATGATTATGTGATTACAGGTAGATACTTATATACATATATGAATCAGTTTGGATTGAATTAATTTAGAACAAGAAACATATGATGAACCATTTTCAGTAATAATCACATGCGTGTCTCGTAAATGATTGACAAGTATGATTAATCTAATTTATTTAGTTTTCACATTGTTTAATTCAAGTAAGTGATTCAGGAATGATATGTTTATATGAACTATTGAAACAAAATGTGATATACAGAATGATTATGAGTTAAATGTGTAAATGAAATTGTAAGATGAAATGGTTATACAAAATGTTTATATGGAAATATATATATATGAAACTATTTTATGAAGTGTTTATACAAAATATTTATGAGAATATAAATAAATGAAAAGGGACATTTGAAATGAGTACTAGAAATAAAGATGTAAAATGTTAAATGAATATGTGATGGTTGGTTTGTGTATCAAATGTGTTTTTCATGTGTATGTTTGATAATATGATAAAGTTATGTGTTTCATATATGAATTCAATAACTTTATGAGATTTATGTTGTATATAGGTAATTAAGGAACTCATGACCATGATATTGAATTATCTTGTAAAATGTTTAATCTATATCATTTATAGTAAGCTAAAGTTAATGTTTATTTTGAACTTACTAAGCTTTATACAAGCTTACCTCGTATTGGTTTTTCTTCCTCATAGATCGTCAGATGCAAGCTATCGATTGGATTGGCTTTGGAGATCACACTATCCATCAACTTTATCAATAACTATCTATTTACTTTGGTTCGGTTATAAGTAGCATGAAATAGGATTTTGGTATATATATGTCATAAACATTATGGTTATGTTTTGTGTCAATTGAAGTATGAGATAAGTTTATTAATATGGTTGAATGTGGTGCGTGATGGCAATGGTATGCCTATATAAGTGTTTTTGACCATTTTCTATATGCATTATGAAAGTGGTTTGATGCTTGGTTCCTTTGATGTAAATGAAATATATGAATAAATATGTTTATTGGTTTATAAAATACGAACATGTGTATATTGAATGTGAATTTGGAATAGTATTTAAATTGTGGTGCCAATGTGTGCATATTGGTTAGGCGCATAGGTTGCATGTTTTTGGTATGTTTTTGGCATGTTTAGATGTGTTTTGAATAGGTGAAAAGAGTTGGAAATGGTTTGATTTGGTTCTTAAGAAATGGTGCATGAAATTGCTTGTTTTAAAAGTTATTTTGGGTGCACACAGCCTGGGACACAGGATGTCACATGGCCGTGTGCCACACATGGTCAATTCACACGACTGTAAGGCCTCGAAAATAGGTCTAGTAGTTTTGGGAAAGTTTATCGGATTCTGAGTGAAAATTGGGAATTTATTGTGTTAATTAGCGATTTATATTCTTAATTAGTTAGCTTAATTTCATCTAAAAATCGGTAAATAATATTCTAAAAAATAAAAATATTTTTAGAATATTTAATTTTACGGTTTTAAATATTTTTGGGTAAAAATATATATTTTGGGTTAAATTGGAATTTAAAAATAATTTAAAATGGGGGTTTAATCGGGTGATTTAAAATACTAATTAAATGGGACTAATTTGAAAAATAAGGAAAATGTGTAAGAAGTCTTATAGCAAATAAATCATATTTCCGAAATTTTGGAGGGAAAGGAGCAAATTGTAAAAGAAGGGAGAAGGCAGAGTAGCCTGATGGCAAATTCTCCAAAATTTGAAAATGAGGTGGGGGTTTTTAGTTTTAAAAACGCAGCAACTACCTCACCTTTCACTCATCTTTCACCCGAATTGAAAGTTTTTTCTCTTATTGTTTTTGCTTGTTTCATAAACCAAATATCAGAGAATAGATCTAAACCTTTTCTCTCCCAAAATTCTCTCTAAAATCTCTCATAATAATTTTCAAATTTGGGCAAAAAGTCATTCGAATTTCTTCAAGCATTTTGATTTAAACTTCCAAATAAATTATTTGAGTTCAATTTAAGGTAATCTTCATCTCTAAACTTGTTTATTAAGTTGATTTCAATCATTATTTGTCAATTAAAGTGATTATAATGAATTTTCAACTTTAAATTCTTCTTTCTTGAACTTGAGGATCAACAATGGTGGATCTTTAATTTTGAGTGGGAATCCAAATATTAATTGATGTCTAAGTTCAAAATAGGTCTAATAAGAGGTTTTTAATCTTAAACCAAAAGATCAAACACGTTTTATAGATCAACTTTGAGAAATTCTAATTTGATTAAGAACATGAATGATTTTCCTAAAAATTATGAAACGAATTAAATGATGAAATTAACACTTAGAATTCATGTTATTGGACTAGGAATGAAGATTAGAAGTGGTTAGAGGTGCTGAAGAGGGAGTTGAATTGAGGAATTCCATATTTCGGCTTTGTTGTGCAACATAGGTAAGGTGGTTTAGAGCAATGATTTAGATTCGTGTACTTTATCAAAATTTTTTTTCTTGTTGCTATTGTTAGTTTGTAATGCACACTTTGTCTCTGTTAAAGCTCCACATCAAGAGGAGAAACGTGCAAATCAGAATTGAAGCTCAAACTTGATTGTTCGAACACATTTTTGCTTAAAGAGCTAAGTGTGGAGGTGAGTGATATTAAGGGAAATTTGGTAAATTGGCCTGATTATGTGTTAAATTAAAGGTTTAATTGGTGTAATTAATAACTTAATTGCATATTGGATGGTTGGATTTGCAAAAATATGTTTTATTTTATAAAATAGAAAAATGACAATTGGTTTGGTAAGTTGTGTATTATGCTTTTAGCATGATTAAATTGTATGGAATAAATTGATATTTGGAGCATGAATTGTTGATTTATTGAACATTTGATAAAGGTGTTCTAATTGGTATTTGAATATTGGGAAAATGATATTTGCTATGCTTAATTTTATTGATGCTAAAATTGCTTAGCAAGATAGTTCTACTTGTATTTTAACAACTTAAATTAAGTGATTAAACAATAGATTTTATGCCTTGTATGTATGATTATATTGGCAACATTGAATGGTGGATCTATTGGATATAGTTGGCATGCCATAGGATTTGTGAGTACTAACCATTATTTGTGATATTGTGAGCATATGGCTCTTAGTGGACTGATTTGTTTAGAGTAGATAAGGGGGTGTTAAGCTTGAGTCTCCACTCATCGGGTTATTTGAGGCACTATTGGGGAGCGTGTGGCTTCGACCCACTCAATTCAGAGAACTGTATTTGATTTTTGGGAGTTCAGAGATCCGTTTATCCAATGTATGATCACGTATTTACTTATTGCCATGGATGTGTTATGCCAATATAACCGATTGATTGTGTCAATATAATTGAATGTCTATATGTTAAAAGATGATTTTACATGCCATGGAAAAACTTATTCTTAATTCTTGAAATAGCATGTGATGTTATGGTGCAATGTTAACATGTTGTGATTGAAAATTTAATGCTTAATGGCTTTTATTTATGCATGATTAGGTGCAAATTACTTGATTTTTTACTATCATTCATTGAGCTTTTTAAGCTCACACCCTCACATTTTGTGTAGAGAATTTTCAGGTGTAAGGAGTCGAGAAGTGAGTCCAAGGGCGATCCAAGAATAAGGCTCGGTAGTGGCTTAAGAAATTTACTTTAAAGACTATATAGGGGCATTGTGATGCTTTTAGGACTAGTGTTTTTTTACTTTTGATGGACATTGGACATTAAATTTTGGACTTTAATTTTGGTGATTTTATAATTGCTTTAATACATGATTTTATGTCTAATTGATGTTTGATTTATGGTCTGTTGATGAGTGTTCATACGGTGGTTGATAACACGGTGTATGAAGCATGTATTTTATACTAACAATGTTTAATTGAAGCTTGCCATGGAGTGGATTGCTTGTAACTAAGGTATGTAGCTTGTGTGAATTAATTGGTGTTTGCTAAGCGTGTAATTGGGAGTTAAATTTTGATTAATTGTTGCATATTTGTTTTAAATAAATTAAATTGAAGATGTGTTGATGTTTATGGTAATTAATTGTAGCTATTTCAAGTTTAATGGGTCAGTAAAATATATAAAATTGGGTAATTAAAATGAATTTTGACAAAATACGTGCGTCTTTTCACATGGGCGTGTGGGTTTTGGGGGTTTGACTTTTCGTTTTTGTAATCTAGTATTCTAATTTTCTTAATTTATAATTATGTCTTAAAACTTGATTAGATTAATTAAAGCTTTTAATGACAAGGAAACTTGGTAATATTTTAGGATTACACTTGTAACTTTCAGTATTTGGTAGAAACACTCTTAATTTTTAATTTGGAAAATGAACTCAAATTAAGATGAATTTTTTAGGGCTTGCATAATTTGACTAAAAGAAGGTCGGTAGTTATTTAGAAATAAAAATGGAATAGTTTAACCTTAGGTGGTAAAATGACCAAAATACCCTTAGGTTTAAATACTTAGAAAAAGTTTAAAAATGGTTCACAAATTGCTTCCGCATTAATAAATGGTACTTAATTAGTCATAAATGAGGTGTTATAAGGTTGGGGTGTGCATCGAGTGGTTGATAGCTGGAGAGTCACTTTGGTGACTAATGTAACGCTTCGAATCTGGGCTGGTCCATCCTGATCGGGTTTGGGGTGTCACAACGGTCGTGTGTCTTCTTAATTTTAGGTGCAAGATTGACATGGTCCAACACACAGTCTGCAACACGGCTGTGTAACCATATTTCGAACACAAACGGGCTGGCACACGGGCTCAGACATGACCGTGTGACCCATATTTCGAATTGTACACAATTCAGCCGCACGACCATGTCCCTTAGCCACATGGCCTGAGCTTTGTCACACGACCGTGTGACCTATGTTTTCAAAATTTTTCATGTTTTATGTTTTAATTTAAAATGGTCCCTAGATGTTTTTAAAGTCATTTTTAAGTCCTATATGCTCGTTTTAAAGCTCATAATGGTGATTATGCTATGAATGAAATGTAGATTCAAATGTTGTTATTTAATTTAATAAATGAATGGTTTAATGATGTAATTTTTTTTGTTCTGTGCTGTAATACTCATCACCCAAATTCGATGTCAGAGATGGGTTAGGGGTGTTAAAGTCTCCTTTTCTATTATTTTGAGCTGATATATATAGTAGTGGTACCTAATTAGGTCAATTATAGGTTGATTAACAAGTTAAATATGATTGTACGGGCAAAAACACCCTTGCATTATTTTGGGTCGCATTGAACCGGTGTTGAAACACCCTATAGTTGGGGTCGCGACATTGCATGCCGAATGCTCCCCCTATTCGTTCGTAGTTGGTGGTTGTTGTAGCGACATCGGTGGTTGTATGTTCCACCTCTCGGTTCAAAGTTTGTTGTCTCAACATCCTCTCTGAATGTTGCGTCATTCGAGACAGTCTACTAACTCATCGGCCTTAAATGTCATCTTGCACACTCAATCAACTTGTTAGTTCTTCCTTAAACCCGGGTCGACTTAAAAGGTTATAAAACAAAACTAAAATCTCAATTTCATTCAATTTTACTTAAAACTAAATGATTCTAGAAATCAAAATAAGAGACATAAAATTACTTAAATATAAGCTCCTTAAGTAATGCAAATGGATTAATTTTCTGAGCTCATTCGGATAAGAAAAAAAAATCTTTCAAACCCCACTGAAAATGGGTGCACACATCTGCTTCGGTAGATATGACCTCCCAAGCATACTTAATTTGGCAGAAGAATTCCTATTAATATTCAGCTATAATCATATCTCATTGTTTCAGCTCTATGAATTCTGTAACAACTCAATTTTCAGTGGTACCAGAAAAGGTGATTTCGGAACCCCATTTCTATAAATTGGGTCTGTAAATATTAAATTAAAATATTTATAGGGTTGGTATAAAAGAATATTAAACTTTAATCCTTCAATTTTTTTTATTAATTGCTTAATTAAGGTACATGGACTAAATTGTAGAAGTCTTATCGCTATAGGTTTTTAATTCGCCAAAGGCTTAAGGACTTAAATTACAATTAGCCAAAGGTACAAAATGGTAAATAAACCATTTTACATTATGAATTGGTGGATGATGATGGGAAATACCACTATTTTTAATTAGTGGTAGATTAAACTAATTAAACATAGTTAAGTTAATTAATCTAATTAATTAGGAAGTTGATCATATTATATAAGCTTAAGTTAGTGGATTTCACTTATCTTCTCCATCTCTCAACTGAATCAATAAGGAAAAACCTAAAGAAAAACTAGTTTGAAGCTCAATGTATTTGGTTCTTGATTGGTAAACAATATTAAGTCATTTTCTTGTAAATTTTTAATGTTTTTGAGGTCATGGGAGCTTGATTTAGCTAACCCATGTAACAATTCGTAAAATTGTTAAAGTTTTTAAAAAGTTTCATTTTTTATTTCATGAAGAAATTGGTGTTAATGTAACACCCCAAACCCGAAACCGACACCGGAGTCGAACACGAGGTGTTAACTGACTTTAACCCCTTATAAAATTTATTTTCCAGACACTGCCCAATCTGTGTACTAGTCGTTTTAAAAATCATATCTTGAGTTTCGTAACTCGAAAATCAGTTTCATGATTTTTCCCAGAAACTAGACTCATGTGCCCATCTATGTATTTTTTTCTAGAATTTTTGGTTGGGCCAATTAGTACATTTTATTAGTCAAAGTTTCCCATGTCGCAGGGTCGACTACACTGACCTTTGCCCATTACGACTTGGATATCTCCCTGCACGGGGCTTCAATACTGATGCCGTTTATTTCTATGAAAACTAGACTCAGAGAGGAATCTGTATATATATGGTACGACCCCTAATTATCTCTGGTTAATTTATAATGAGTTTCCAAAGTCGGAGCAGGGAATCCAGAAACCGTTCTGGCCCTGTCCCACAAAAATCTGATTATCTCTTAATATACTGCCCATATGATCTTTTCGTTACTTCCTCATGAAAACAGACTCATCGAGCTTCGATTACATAATTTATTCATCAATTAATTCCACTTCTACTATTTTTAGTGATTTTTAAATCTCATGACACTGCTACTGCCAGCATCTGTTACGAAAGTAACTAGGTCCATTTCATGCCTACCCTTGATCCAACTCAATCGAACATTCGTGCCATTTTCGCATGGCTTAAAGTTTACATGCCAAAGTTCAAACACAACGTAATAGCTTATACATGCCAAAATGTTCTTCTAAGCCAACTAAGAAGAAAGTACCAAAACTTGCTATCCGGTGTGATGACTTCGATGACGGCCTGACCCCGCAAAAATAGATGAGTCCAAGCAACCTATAATGGGTGACAAGGAAACACCGAGTGAGTTTATAACTCAGTAAGTCATAAGCAATGCACTACCATCCATCAATAACATTATCACAAGAGGAAACAAAATGGAACGAGACAATTTACTCCATCCATACCGAACCATACCATAGTTCCTCCAACCTATCGATTCAATTTCATATCAATTCATGCATTCACATTCCATATACTCATCAATAGGACATTGAAGCATTTTCATAAATCAATTTATTTTCGTTACAATCAAACAACTAAACGGCCTTTCACCCATCCTACGATAAATTTTATGTACGTGACTCCAAGTATATTTGTCACATAGGTTCAAACTTACCGAGCTCAACACCAAGTATAAGCATAGCACCTATTAGCCATGTACTCAAGACACTTACCCGATCCGCTGTCCGCGATCGACTCAATAGTGTCGCACACATAGTGTCCATAATGATTCACGAATGTATATTGAGTCCGCACACTCAGTGCTATATAATCAACTCGCACACTTGTGCTACGTAATCAAATCGCACACTTAGTGCTACATAGTCAAACTCGCACACTTAGTGCCGCATGGTCAATTCGCACACTTAGTGCATCATGTTCATTTCGCACACTTAGTGCAACATAGTCAAATCGCACACTTAGTGCTGTACAATTTAATCCCGCGCACTTAGCGCCAATCTCATGGTCATAAATGGTTATACCCGCACGTTTAGTGCCGAGATCAACAACTCAGTACATCTTACCTCTTTTCTTTTCATTCAACAATTTCATCATCACATACGTACATGCATATATATATATGTATATTTATTCATTCCATTCAGCATCAATACATAAACATTATGACCATTTGAAATAATACCAACTACATGCTTAATGACTTACCTTGTGTTGGGTAAGACGATTCCAACTCGGCTACTCGGTGATCTTTTCTTTGCCTTTGCTCTTGAGCTTAATTAAACAAATAAATTGATTTAATCATTTGAGCATCGAAAAGAGGAACATAAGGCACTTAGCCCATATTTATACATTAGACTTTAAAGTCACATACATGTGAAATCATGCATCAACTCAACATATTAACCCACACTCCCCTTTAGCCGATTGTCCTTACCAAGATATAGGCATCAATATGTTTGCCTCTAACCGAATTCATGCAACGCCAATCCATCTCATGTGGCCGAATATGCATGTCTACTTTGAGGCCAAATTATATTCTTAGTACCACATATAAATGACATACATTTTACTAACTAATGCATTACATATTATAACTCAATATGTATCCATCATTTAGTCCATAACTAAACCACCACCATATATAAACATATACTTTGGGGTGATATATTTATATATGTATCATACCAATACATCATGTGCATATATATATATACAAGAGCCGAATCACAAGGCTAATTATAGCCATCTCATATATTTTCATCCCATACCCGAATGCACAAGTACATTATAATAGCTTCCAACTTAATTCATCATAAATTTCCCCCTTTTTATCTTCATGGCCGAATGCTCCTTCTACTTTCACAAAGCATGAATTTCATCATCCAACTTACAAGCTTACAATCTCATGAAGTTTAACCTCATGGTACCTATCAAACTCTCACTCATTAGCTTCTATCATAAACCTCCAACAACACCAAATAAACATATACTTTGGGGGTCTATGGTAGAACCAAGAAAGGAACTCATAGATATCGATATGTGAGCAACTACCATTATTCATCTAAGTTTAGCATGAAACACAATCATCACCCTTATTAATCTTTTATAGCCGAAAACCATACTCACCCCCAAAATCGAAATTTCAACATGGTTTACAAAAATCACTTGATAACTCACTCAATATCAACTAAAATTTCAAAAGCTAGTACAAACTTTCTTACCTTAATAGTGACATAAGATGACCGATTGCTTCACTCCCTTCTTCTTCCTTTCAATTCGGCCAAGAAGAACCAAAAAAAACACAACTTATTTTTCTTTCTTCCTTAGAACATTCGGCCAAGGGGACATGAAGAAAGATGGACACTTTTTTTTTGTTTTTCCTTCTTACTTTCACGGCAATGGGGAGGGGAAGAAACAATTACACACATCCTTTCCTTTTTCCATTTCTTTATTCCCCATACTTCTTATTATATTTTATCCTACATACCTCACTAGGCCAACATGTTCCCAACATGTTTCCACCCATAGCATGGCCGGCCACTACATATTAGGGAGGGGGAATTTGACATGCAAGTCCCCTTTTTCTTCCACATGCACTAATAGGTCCTCATGCATTGACCTATCACATTTTAAAATTTTCTCATATAAGTCCTATTGACTAAATTCACATGCAATCGACTAAATCGAAGCTTGAAATTTTCCACATTCATGATTACATATTCTAGACAATAAACATCACATTCAAACCTTTCGGTGACTCGGTTTAGCGGTCCCGAAACCACTTCCCGACTAGGGTCAATTTTGGGCTGTCACAACTCTCCCCCACTTAAGAAATTTTCGTCCCCGAAAATCTTACCGGTAAATAGGTTTGGGTATCGTTCTTTCATCGAGCTCTCGGTTTCCCAAGTAGCTTTCTCGATCCTGTGTTTTAGCCATAGCACCTTTACTAACGGAACCCTTTTGTTTCGCAACCCCTTCACTTCACGAGCTAGGATATGCATCGGCTCTTCTTCATAACTCATATCAGCCTGAATTTCAACCTCCGACGGACTAATTATGTGCGAAGGATCAGATCTATAGCGCCGAAGCATCGAAACATGAAAGACGTCGTGAATCTTTTCAAGTTCAGGGGGCAAAATCAATCTATATGCAACCGGCCCCACTCGTTCGGAAATTTCGTACGGCCCAATGAATCTCGGGCTCAACTTACCTTTACGGCCAAATCTGAGTACCTTCTTCCAAGGTGACACTTTAAGAAACACTTTATCTCCCACCTGATATTCAATGTCCTTTCGTTTTAAATCCGCATACGATTTTTGACGATCTGTGGCTACCTTCAGACTTTCGCGGATTACCTTTACTTTTTGTTCGGCATCTTTAATCAAATCAACTCCGAAAATTTTACCTTCACCAAGCTCGGTCCAAAACAATGGCGTACGGCATTTACGACCGTACAAAGCCTCATAAGGTGCCATCTTAATACTTGATTGAAAACTATTGTTGTAAGCGAATTCAATCAAAGGTAGATACCGTTCCCATGAACTACTGAACTCGAGGATGCAACATCTCAACATATCCTCAAGTATCTGAATTATCCGCTCGGATTGACCATCGGTTTGGGGGTGAAAAGCGGCGCTAAAATGCAGCTTGGTACCCAAAGCTTCTTGCAATTTCTTCCAAAATCGTGAGGTGAATCTCGGATCTCTATCCGACACGATAGAAATAGGTACTCCATGTAATCTCACAATCTGAGAGACATACAATTCGGCTAGTTTATCCAATGAAAGATCCGTACGCACGGGGATAAAGTGAGCCGACTTAGTCAGCCTATCAACAACAACCCAAATCGCATCCTTCTTACTTGCGGACAATGGCAGTCCGGACACAAAGTCCATTGTGACTCGGTCCCATTTCCACTCGGGTATCATGATCGGCTGAAGTAACCCTGAAGGCACTTGATGTTCCGCTTTCACTTGTTGACATATTAAACATCTCGAAACAAAGTCGGAGATGTCTCGTTTCATACCGTGCCACCAAAACCGACGTTTCAAGTCGTTGTACATTTTCGTGCTCCCCGGGTGAATTGACATTCGGCTACAATGGGCTTCGTTCAGAATCATCGGAATGAGTTCCGAATTCCTTGGAACACGCAAACGACTTTTAAACCTCAAACAACCGTCATCATCAATCTGAAACTCCGATTCCTTGTTCGGAACACACTCAGCTCGTTTTGCAACCAATTCATCATCGACTTTCTGAGCTTCACGAATTTGATGAGTCAATAATGGTTTGGCTTTTAATTCAGCTACTAACACATTGTCAGGTAGAACAGACAAGTGTACATTCATCGCTCGCAAAGTAAACAGTGATTTCCGGCTTAAGGCGTCCGCAACCACATTAGCCTTTCCCGGGTGGTAATCAATGACAAGCTCGTAATCTTTCAACAACTCAAGCCAATGTCTTTGTCGCAGATTCAAGTCTCGTTGAGTCATCAAATATTTGAGACTTTTGTGATCCGAAAACACATGGCACTTCTCACCAAACAAATAATGTCACCATATTTTCGATGCAAACACAATGGCGGCTAGTTCGAGATCATGGGTCGGATAATTTCTCTCGTGTGGCTTCAATTGTCTCGACGCATAGGCCACAACTCGACCTTCTTGCATCAATACGCAACCCAACCCAAGTAGGGATGCGTCACTATAAATGACGAACTCTTTACCCGATTCGGGTTGCACCAAAATTGGAGCTTCAGTCAAATGAGTTTTCAGTTGATCGAAGCTTTTCTGACATTTCTCCGTCCATTCGAACTTAACATCCTTTTGAAGTAACTTCGTCATTGGTGTGGCTATCATCGAGAAACCTTTGACAAATCGTCGGTAATAACCGGCGAGTCCTAGAAAGCTCTGGACTTCGGTAACATTTCTCGGAGGCTTCCAGTTAAGTATGGCTGAAATTTTGCTCGGGTCAACTCGAATACCCGATGCGGATACCACATGACCCAAGAAGCTAACCTCTCTTAACCAGAACTCACACTTACTGAACTTAGCATATAACTGCTTATCCCGCAAAATTTGTAACACCAGTCTCAGGTGCTCAGCATGTTCGGTCTCATCTCTCGAATAGACCAAGATGTCATCAATGAACACAACTACGATCCGATCCAAATATGGTCTGAAGATCTGATTCATCAAATCCATAAATACCGCAGGGCATTAGTGAGCCCAAACGGCATCACTAAGAACTCGTAGTGACCATATCTCGTCCTGAAGGCAGTTTTGGGTATGTCCGATTCTTGAATTCGCAACTGATAATAGCCCGATCTCAAATCTATTTTTGAGAACTCTGTGGCTCCCTTCAGTTGGTCGAACAAATCATCGATGCGCGGCAACGGATATTTGTTCTTTATCGTCACTTTATTCAGTTGACGATAGTCAATGCACAACCTCATGGTTCCGTCCTTCTTTTTCACGAACAATACTGGTGCACCCCAAGGTGAGAAACTCGGTCGAGCGAAACCTCTATCCGTCAATTCTTGCAACTGAGCTTTCAACTCTTTTAACTCGGTTAGTGCCATACGATACGGAGCGATCGAAATTGGCGTAGTTCCAGGTACAAGCTCAATACCAAACTCTACCTCCCGAACAGGTGGCAAACCCGGTAACTCTTCAGGAAAAACATCCGGGTTTTCACAAACCACCGGCACCGATTCGGGTTTCTTTTCTAACTCCTTGTCATCAAGTACATACGTGAGGTATGCTTCGCACCCTTTCCTTACATATTTCTGGGCCAACATTGCTGATATTACAGCTGGCAACCCCCTTAAGTCCGCAGACTCAACTCGGATTATTTCGTTATTTGCGCACCTCAAATCGATAGTCTTGCTTTTGCAATTCACAACCGCATCATGCGCGGTTAACCAATCCAAACCAAGAATAACATCAAACTCGTCGAACACAAAAGCATCAAATCGGCCGGAAAACAGGATTCTCGGATTATTAGAGGGCATCTCTTACACACTTTATCAACAAGTACGCATTGACCCAAAGGGTTTGATACTCGAATTACGAGCTCAGTAGACTCAACAGGTAGAGTCTTACTGGTTGCTAAGGTTTCGCATACATATGAATGAGTAGAACCAGGGTCAATCAATGCAATCACATTAGTATCAAAGAGAGTGAAGGTACCAGTGATGACGTCGGGGGAGGATGCCTCCTCTCGTGCGCGAATGGCATATGCTCTAGCAGGAGTACGGTTCTCGGTGGGATCGGCCGTATCAGAGGCCCCCCTCTGACTACCACCCCTGCCTCCTAAAATTCTCGGTGGTCTACTTCTAGATGTCACTCCACTAGGTCTTGCACCTTGAATCTTATTCTTCTCATCCAGCTCCGTGCAATCTCTAATGAAGTGGTCCTTCGAACCGCATCCGTAACAGGCCCTGCTAGTAGACTTGCCCCAACATTCACCTAGGTGTCGTCTTCCACATTGGGGACATTCAGGTTTCTCGTGACGATTATTGCCCACACTAGCTACCGAAGTAGCTCGGGAGCCCATCGATGGTCTTGCCCTGATGGAAATTCCCGCAGTCGCCCTCGACTTATTAATGTCCTCCCTGAACTTCTTTACAGCTGAGAACGGAGCTTTACCCGTCGATCTTTTACGATAATCTCTAGCTTCAAATTCAGCCTTCCTCTTCTCCTTTCCAAGTTCTTCCGCCTTGTAGGCTCGTTCGACTAGTGTTACGAATTCTTTATTTCCAAAATACCCATTAGTAGCTTTAAATCTTCATTCAATCCTTCCTCGAATCTTTTGCACATAGCAACCTTATCAGCTACACACTCCCGGGCATACCTACTGAGTCTTACGAATTCATGTTCGTATTCAGATACAGTCATACGACCTTGCTTGAGTTCCAAGAACTCCTTACGCTTCTGATCAATGAACCGTTGGCTAATAAATTTCTTCCGGAATTCCGTTTGAAAGAAGTCCCAAGTTACTCGCTCGTTCGGGACTATGGAAATCAAGGTCCTCCACCAATAGTAGGCTGAGTCTCGCAACAAAGATACAGCACATTTTAGACATTCGTCGGGTGTGCATGACAATTCATCGAACACCCGAATGGTGTTATCAAGCCCGAACTCGGCCCTTTCGACATCATCAGTTACTATGGCCTTGAACTCCTCGGCCCCACGCTCCCTAATCAAGTCTACAGGTGGCTTACTCAGCCTCACAGGATCAGCGACTGATGGCATTACAGGCTCTTGGGGTGGATTATTCAAATTTGGGAATTGTTGGACAGCCGGGTTGGTTCGGGCATATTGCGCAACCCACTCATTCATCATGGTAAAGAAGGCTTGTTTAGCCCCCTCACCTTGATTATTCGCAGATGACTGAGGTTCAACAGGCGGCGTCCCTTGTGCAGGAGCAGCCGCTACGCTCTCAACGTCATCCGCTAGGGTTCTTTCTTCACCGGGGTCCATTTACTAATCAAAACAAAAACATTTCAACCGTCGGAAGTCATCACACATTTAAACATTAACATTCGGCATGTATAGCTAGACTCATACGCGCTATGGTAGTCCTAGAACCGACTAAACCATGGCTCTGATACCAATCAAATGTAACACCCCGAACCCGAAACCGACACCGGAGTCGAACACGAGGTGTTAACTGACTTTAACCCCTTATAAAATTTATTTTCCAGACACTGCCCAATCTGTGTACTAGTCGTTTTAAAAATAATATCTTGAGTTTCGTAACTCGAAAATCAGTTTCGTGATTTTTCCCAGAAACTAGACTCATGTGCCCATCTATGTATTTTTTCTAGAATTTTTGTTGGGCCAATTAGTACAGTTTATTAGTCAAAGTCTCCCATGTTGCAGGGGTCGACTACACTGACCTTTGCCCATTACGACTTGGATATCTCCCTGCACGGGGCTTCAATACTGATGCCGTTTGTTTCTATGAAAACTAGACTCAGAGAGGAATCTGTACATATATGGTACGACCCCTAATTATCTCTGGTTAATTTATAATGAATTTCCAAAGTCGGAGCAGGGAATCCAGAAACCGTTCTAGCCCTGTCCCACAAAAATCTGATTATCTCTTAATATACTGCCCATATGATCTTTTCGTTACTTCCTCATGAAAACAGACTCATCGAGCTTCGATTACATAATTTATTCATCAATTAATTCCACTCCTACTATTTTTAGTGATTTTTCATTCTCATGACACTGCTGCTGCCAGCATCTGTTACGAAAGTAACTAGGTCCATTTCATGCCTACCCTTGATCCAACTCAATCGAACATTCGTGCCATTTTCGCATGGCTTAAAGTTTACATGCCAAATTTCAAACACAACGTAATAGCTTATACATGCCAAAATGTTCTTCTAAGCCAACTAAGAAGAAAGTACCAAAACTTGCTATCCGGTGTGATGACTTCGATGACGGCCTGACCCCGCAAAAATAGATGAGTCCAAGCAACCTATAATGGGTGACAAGGAAACACCGAGTGAGTTTATAACTCAGTAAGTCATAAGCAATGCACTACCATCCATCAATAACATTATCACAAGAGGAAACAAAATGGAACGAGACAATTTACTCCATCCATACCGAACCATACCATAGTTCCTCCAACCTATCGATTCAATTTCATATCAATTCATGCATTCACATTCCATATACTCATCAATAGGACATTGAAGCATTTTCATAAATCAATTTATTTTCGTTACAATCAAACGACTAAACGGCCTTTCACCCATCCTACGATAAATTTTATGTACGTGACTCCAAGTATATTTGTCACATAGGTTCAAACTTACCGAGCTCAACACCAAGTATAAGCATAGCACCTATTAGCCATGTACTCAAGACACTTACCCGATCCGCTGTCCGTGATCGACTCAATAGTGTCGCACACATAGTGTCCATAATGATTCACGAATGTATATTGAGTCCGCACACTCAGTGCTATATAATCAACTCGCACACTTAGTGCTACGTAATCAAATCGCACACTTAGTGCTACATAGTCAAACTCGCACACTTAGTGCCGCATGGTCAATTCGCACACTTAGTGCATCATGTTCATTTCGCACACTTAGTGCAACATAGTCAAATCGCACACTTAGTGCTGTACAATTTAATCCCGCGCACTTAGCGCCAATCTCATGGTCATAAATGGTTATACCTGCACGTTTAGTGCCGAGATCAACAACTCAGTACATCTTACCTCTTTTCTTTTCATTCAACAATTTCATCATCACATACGTACATGCATATATATATGTATATTTATTCATTCCATTCAGCATCAATACATAAACATTATGACCATTTGAAATAATACCAACTACATGCTTAATGACTTACCTTGTGTTGGGTAAGACGATTCCAACTCGGCTACTCGGTGATCTTTTCTTTGCCTTTGCTCTTGAGCTTAATTAAACAAATAAATTGATTTAATCATTTGAGCATCGAAAAGAGGAACATAAGGCACTTAGCCCATATTTATACATTAGACTTTAAAGTCACATACATGTGAAATCATGCATCAACTCAACATACTAACCCACACTCCCCTTTAGCCGGTTGTCCTTACCAAGATATAGGCATCAATATGTTTGCCTCTAACCGAATTCATGCAACGCCAATCCATCTCATGTGGCCGAATATGCATGTCTACTTTGAGGCCAAATTATATTCTTAGTACCACATATAAATGACATACATTTTACTAACTAATGCATTACATATTATAACTCAATATGTATCCATCATTTAGTCCATAACTAAACCACCACCATATATAAACATATACTTTGGGGTGATATATTTATATATGTATCATACCAATACATCATGTGCATATATATATATACAAGAGCCGAATCACAAGGCTAATTATAGCCATCTCATATATTTTCATCCCATACCCGAATGCACAAGTACATTATAATAGCTTCCAACTTAATTCATCATAAATTTCCCCCTTTTTATCTTCATGGCCGAATGCTCCTTCTACTTTCACAAAGCATGAATTTCATCATCCAACTTACAAGCTTACAATCTCATGAAGTTTAACCTCATGGTACCTATCAAACTCTCACTCATTAGCTTCTATCATAAACCTCCAACAACACCAAATAAACATATACTTTGGGGGTCTATGGTAGAACCAAGAAAGGAACTCATAGATATCGATATGTGAGCAACTACCATTATTCATCTAAGTTTAGCATGAAACACAATCATCACCCTTATTAATCTTTTATAGCCGAAAACCATACTCACCCCCAAAATTGAAATTTCAACATGGTTTACAAAAATCACTTGATAACTCACTCAATATCAACTAAATTTTCAAAAGCTAGTACAAACTTTCTTACCTTAATAGTGACCTAAGATGACCGATTGCTTCACTCCCTTCTTCTTCCTTTCAATTCGGCCAAGAAGAACCAAAAAAAACACAACTTATTTTTCTTTCTTCCTTAGAACATTCGGCCAAGGGGACATGATGAAAGATGGACACTTTTTTTTTTTGTTTTTCCTTCTTACTTTCACGGCAATGGGGAGGGGAAGAAACAATTACACACATCCTTTCCTTTTTCCATTTCTTTATTCCCCATACTTCTTATTATATTTTATCCTACATACCTCACTAGGCCAACATGTTCCCAACATGTTTCCACCCATAGCATGGCCGGCCACTACATATTAGGGAGGGGGAATTTGACATGCAAGTCCCCTTTTTCTTCCACATGCACTAATAGGTCCTCATGCATTGACCTATCACATTTTAAAATTTTCTCATATAAGTCCTATTGACTAAATTCACATGCAATCGACTAAATCGAAGCTTGAAATTTTCCACATTCATGATTACATATTCTAGACAATAAACATCACATTCAAACCTTTCGGTGACTCGGTTTAGCGGTCCCGAAACCACTTCCCGACTAGGGTCAATTTTGGGCTGTCACAGTTAAACTGATAGATTTTAAGCTTAGAAGTGAAAAATAGACTAGACTGTGTAATGTTTAATTGTTAGTTTTGTACATAAATACTAAAGTGATTAAATTGTGAAATTTATGTTAAAATTATATAATAATAGACAGTAGGGGGTCTGCAATGAATGTAATTTAGATCGATTTTCAAATCGATACTCAAAATTGAAAGTTATGGCTATTTTGATTTTAGGGACTAAATTGAATAAAATGTAAAACTTTAGGGGTATCAAAAAATAAAGTTTCATAGTTTCATTCATATCATGAAATAGTGGATAAATTTTTGGTATTGATGAATTGAATGGAATAATTGTGTAGATCAAGAATTGAATCAAACTAGTAAAAATCGAGGAAAAGCCAAAATTGTCGATTAGTCCTTGAAGATTCAATTATTTGTTGTTTTGACTAGGTAGGTTCATATCGTTTGTGTTTTATTTCATTTATGTATTAAATTGAAATGAATTAGTAAATTTGGCACTTATAGCTCAAAATGGACTGAATTGTAAAATTATATAAATATTGGTTATATGAAAATAGAACAGGATGAAAATGAGATTATTGATTGATATATGTCTCATATGAGGAATGAAGTTGTATGCAAAAATTGATAATGTTATTTACAGAAATGATGCCCGAGTGAACTTAGTAAAAGGTTAGGATATCAATCAATAACATTATCGCCTTGTGTAATCATTATATTCCCATGTATCCGAGTCTGTTTTACTATAGTTTCATCGGGAAATGTTCAATTGATTGAAAGAGGAATTTAAATCATGAATTGAAAATGAAATGGTATTGATGATACTTGACATATAAATTGCAATGTGGTTATGTTACAAATGTTCACGATATTACAATTCGAGAACGTAACTAACATATTTGATTTGTGGTGATGTTACATGTATAGATATGTATCAAGTGCCATGGAAAGTTAATTTGGTAGTTAATAAAATACTTTTTTATACTTAAATGAGCAGGGTAAGTTTTAATTTCCATATGAGCTTACTAAGCATTTTATATGCTTACTCCGTTTATTCTCCCTTTTCCTTGTAGATTGTCACCTTGTGGAACACGTCAAGCCAGATCGTCTCAAAGTTCACACTATCCTCAACTCGGTAGCTATTTGATCATTTTGAGTCAAATTTTATGGCATGTATATAGGTCACATAGTGTATATATTAATGTGAATGTGTTTACTTGTGGCAAGTTGTTTTAACCATGTTGAATTGGTTTTTGGTATTACCTATGGTGTTGCACATATATGTGCTTTTATGCTAAAGATGTGATGTTCAATAAGTATATGAATGGCATGTGGAATGGTAAGAAATGAGTTAGAAATGGTAGCTTGATTGGTTAATGAATGAAATGGAAATGTAATTGAACATTAGCAACATGAAATATGCGATAAAATGTAGCCTAACTTAGCTAGTTGATGGTTAGGCATAAGGCTTATAAGCTATAGCTTGTATATGTGTTCATAAGTTCTTATACTAAAAGTGAAATGGCATGATTCAAGATGGTTTGGTATATGTAAATAATGATGTTTGAATGATTTGGTTAGTATGCCTTAATGATATGAAAATGTCTAAGTTTAATTGATGTTTAAGTAGTTAATGACTTGTTGAATAGTTGAATATGGGTATTGAACTTGTTTTGTATGATTTTGGCCTGTTTTAAATCAAGTGAAGTTAATGTTTTGTGAACAAATTGAAAGGTTTGGTGGATGGAAACACGAAAATATACACATTTTTTCATGCCCCTTTTTAACTCAAATTCATGCAGTTTTGGTAAAATTCTTGTCAAAAAATAAATAATAATTATAAAATAATTAAATTTCACTCAAATTATGAAAATTTTGAATTTTAATTAATTTTATATCAAATTTTGATTATTTTTGATAGATTTTCACAAAGGGCAAAAAACAACTCGGCAAACACTGCTAGAAGCACAAAACCGAGAAGCAATTTTGAAGCATCAAGGTGAAATAATTTTTCAGCCTAAGACGGTCCAAATTATGTATATTAATTCGTAATATAATTAATTTTAATTTTAATCCAATTTAATTTGGGACAAATAATTATTGTTAATTAATTATGAAAAGGGCCCAATTGAGCTAAACCGAGAAAACCGATCCAACTGTACACTTGGTAGCCCAAAACCGTCCCACATGCTGACCCAATCAGCTTGTTTGGCTGATTATTTGGCTTGAAAAATGGCCCTTTAAGACTCCTTCAATTTGCATTCAATCCCCTCCATTATTCATGCCTTGGGTGTAAGTGGCTGTTGTCCTGTTACTATCTCGAACAGACTCTTGTTTGTCGCCCCACTTCTTTGCAAATTGTAAGAAACTGAGCCACATCTAGCAACTTTGGCCAGTCCCTTTGTGTGGCACTCACATAGTACCGTAGATATATCTCCAACAACGCATTCACTCGTTCAGTTTGCCCATCGGTTTGTGGATGCATGCTGGTTGAAAAGTTCAAGTTTGAACCTATTAACTTGAACAACTCCGTCCAAAATCGTCCCGTGAATCGCCCATCTCGATCGCTGATGATAGATTGTGGCACTCCCCAATACTTCACCACATGTCTAAGAAACAAGCGAGCAGCCTCCTCAGCAGGACACTCCTTGGTTGTGGGGATAAAAGTTGCATACTTCGAAAACCTGTCCACCACAACAAAAATGCTTGCAAATCCATCAGATTTAGGCAAACCTACAATAAAGTCCATGGATAAACTCTCCCATGGGCGCTCCGGAATAGGTAAAGGCTGTAGCAACCCAGCAGGAGCCTTCAACTCGATTTTATCTTGTTGGCACACCAAACAAGTTTTCACATAAGTCTCCACATCGTCACTCATGTGAGGCCAATAAAATCGATCCTCCAAGAGAGCTAAAGTGCGGTGCATGCCTGGATGTCCAGCCCATCTTGAATCATGACATTCCTTCATGACTTCCTTTCGCAAGTTCCCATGTTGGGGCACATATAGACGTTGTCCTTGAGTGTATAATAATTCTCCCTCGAGCCAAAATCGCCTCGTTTTTCCCTCTTTAGCAAGCTCAATCAAATTTTTGGCCGTGGAATCGTGGGACAACCCTTCTTGAATGAGCTCCAATAAGGGACTATTGGGTTGGCTTATCGTTGCAAATTCCATCTTTCGGCTAAGCGCATCAGCTACAATGTTGGCACTCCCCGGCTTGTACTCCATGCTAAAATCAAACTCTGCTAGGAAAACCTGCCAACGAGCCTGTTTGGGGGACAACTTTTTCTGGGTTAGGAAATAACTATTTGCAACATTATCAGTGAATACCACGAACCTGGAACCCAGCAAATAGTGCCTCCAAGTGCGCAAACAATGCACCACAGCAGTCATCTCTTTTTCTTGGACCGTGTATCTCCGTTCTGTCTCATTCAGCTTTCGACTCTCGAAAGCAATTGGATGTCCTTCTTGCATCAATACTCCCCCAATTGCATAGTCTGAGGCATCCGTGCGCACCTCGTACGCCTTTGTAAAATCCGGTAAAGCAAGTACAGGTTCACTCACCATTGCTTGCTTTACTTGGTCAAAAGCTTTCTCACACCGAGAGTCCCAGTCCCATACTTTGCCCTTTTTCAATAAGTCCGTCAAGGGTGTAGTGATCTTGGAGTAGCCTTCAATGAAACGTCGATAGTAGTTTGCTAAACCAAGAAAGGACCGCAATTCCGTTACCTTGGTTGGTGGCTCCCAATCGAAAATTGCTCGGACTTTGCTTGCATCCATTCGGATCATGCCACCTCCTACAATATGGCCAAGAAAAGGCACCTCTCGTTGGGCAAATGAGCATTTTTCCTCTTTGACATACAGCTCATTTTCCCGTAGGACTTGGAACACCTCTCTCAGATGTCCAACATGCTCCTCAAGCGTCTTACTATACACCACAATGTCGTCAAGATAAACAACCACAAAGCGATCTAAGAAAGGCTGTAATACCTTATTCATTAGGGTACAAAATGTTGCCGGAGCATTTGTCAACCCGAACGGCATCACCAAGAATTCAAAAGACCCATACCGAGTCACACAGGTTGTTTTGGGCTCATCCCCTTCGGCTACTCTCACTTGGTAGTACCCCGATCGCAAATCCAACTTAGTAAACCATCTCGCGCTACCAAGTTGATCGAACAGATCTGCAATGAGAGGAATGGGATACCTGTTCTTCACAGTGATCTTGTTTAAGGCCCTATAGTCAATGCACAATCTTAAGGACCCATCATGTTTCCTTTGGAATAACACCGGCGCTCCAAATGGGGCTTTGGAAGGTTTAATAAACCCGGCATCTAGAAGTTCCCTTAACTGCTTCCTTAATTCCTCCAACTCAGGCAGAGACATTCGATATGGTGCCCTTGCTGGTGGCTCAGTATTAGGCAACAACTCAATCTTGTGATCTACCTCCCTCTTTGGTGGCAATGTCTTGGGCAACTCTGTGGGCATTACATCTTGAAAAGACTGCAACAACTGCTTCACTTCTTTTTGGATTTCTTCCTCGAATTTCTCCTCCACATTGTTCCTTAAGGTGGCTAAATAGGAGACTTCGTTTCTACGTACTCCTTTGGCAAATTGGATTGCCGACAATGTTTTGCCTTCCATGTTTCCCTTTCTTTTCATTCGCACCATATAACGATGGTTCGAATCAGAGATCATCATGTAGTTCTCAGAAGGATGAATATACGCATTAAGTCGGTCAAACAAACTCAATCCTACCACAAAATCATAATCATCAAGTGGGATTACCTTAATGGTTGCCTTGCCTGTCCACTCGCCAAGTTTGAGTTCCACCCCTTTAGCCACACCCGTTAAGATTTATTAGTAAAGCAATTATTTCACTTGCAATTTAGCAATAGTAGCAACCAACAGAACCATTAATCCATTGCAAGAACATAAAGATACCTGTACACATCTCTTGTTCGCTCCATACCCCCAGCATCAAGCTCCTCATATATAGTATAATTAATTCTTAATTACAAGTAAACTATAAGTATACTCTACTGCCCAAATTCACATGAAATATAAACTTCCAGAAAATGGCTTTCCTGATTCTTTTAAATTAGTAAATACTTCAAGAAAGTAGCAACCATATACAGGGGACAGAGACTTACAAAAAGCCAAAGCTTGTTTGTATCCTAGATGAAGTGCTCCCTTTCTTGATTCCTCTCTAACTTGCTTATATTAAACTTTGATAGTATTGTATAGACAAATCTTGCATGGTTATAAGATATTTAAGAAAAGCCAAGAAAGCTTCACTGCGTCCTTCTTTGTTTGCATTTCCTCTGCCAAAAGGGAAAAAAACGCGCTTCAAATCTCAACTTTGGACCAGTCAGTGACTAACTCAGACTAGATGTCAAATTGAACCATCAATATTTCTAAATCAATACACTCTAAGGGGAAAAGATACATAAAATTTCTTTTAAATGTTAATACTAGTATTTCTTTGTTGTTTTTCATTTGATATCATAATTTCTTCTAGATTTTTTAGTGCACAGAAAGATAATATTGACATTCTTTTCTTTTCCCTGTGATAGGCAGTTGAAGCAAAGGAGAAAGAATATTATGATCAAATGAGAAAGAAAACATGCTAAATATCAGTTAGCAAAGTGAAACATGATAGTAAGCAATGGAATTTTGGCATATACCTTGATAAATTAATCCTTTTTCGTGAAGTCTAATAAATGCCTCTATAACAGCTCCTGCAATAGGAATGCAAGGTTCAGAACACAAACTTACCCTACTGTTATTTGAACAAATGTAAGCGCCTAATTATTACTTCTATGATTATCACTACTATTATTACTGCCATATGTACAATACAAAGAAAACAAATGAGGTAACAAGTAAAACAGGTCGCAGATTGGGACTTTACACATAATTTAAAGACTTTGAACATTAGCTAGATTTCACTTTTACTAGATATAAAACTTGTTTTCCGACTTAGCTGCTCATCAAATAGAAAAACTAAAACAGTATATAATACATGGCATAACATAAAATAAAAACACCACACACGAATACACAAACATGCCTAAATCAATATAATGCGAATTATTAACCTGTCAAAAGCTATATAAAACTAAAATATGTAAACGCGAATTAAGGGAGTGATGAGCTTATTGTTAGGAAAAAATTAAAGGAAGAATGAAAAGTATTCACTTGAAACTCGAATGATTGGAGGAGAGCTCTTGAGAATGACTGATAATTGGAAAAGATATTCAGATAAACAATGTGACAGCCCAAAATTGACCCTAGTCGGGAAGTGGTTTCGGGACCGCTAAACCGAGTCACCGAAATGTTTGAATGTGATATTTATTGTCTAGAATATGTAATTATGAATGTGTGAAAATTTCAAGCTTCGATTTAGTCGATTGCATGTGAATTTAGTCAATAGGACTTATGTGCGACATTTTTGAAATGTGATAGGTCGAAGCATAAGGACCTATTAGTGCATGAAATAAAAAGGGGGGACTTGCATGTCAAATTTCCCCCCTTATTAGTAGTGGCCGGCCATGACAAGCATGGTAGACCAAGTGTGATGGGAAAGACATGTCATAGACATGTTGTATTGGTGCATCATGGGTGGAAAAAAATAAAATAAGGAGAATGGGCATAAAATAATGAAAAGGAATATGATGGAAACAAAAAAAAAGTGTGTGGTTGTCTTCCCCCCCCCCCATTTTGCCGAAACTAGAAAGAAAAACAAAGAAAAAAAGTGCTCATCCTTTGGTTCATCTTTGGCCAAAAATTTTAAGGAGGAAGGAGGAAGAAAGGTTGAAGAGGTTCGGCCATGCATGTAACTAGGCTAAGGTATGTTTGATGATGTTCCATGAGATGCATGCATGTTTTAAGTTGTAAGTTTGAAATCTACCTAGCCATGGTTCAAATTTTGTTAATTGATGGAGATGATATTCGGCCATGAATGTTACATTCTTGGTTGGTATTTTGATGTCTTTGGTGATGAGGTATGAAGATGGTTGATTTTGAGTGTTTAATAAAAAGGATACATGAATTATTGTTAAATAATGGTCGAATGTAGCATGATTAAAGATGTGAATAAATTGAAGTTAAGGAGGTTGTCAATGAAAAATATGAGTTGGATGAGTCTTAAAGAATAAAAATTTAGGTGACTAGAGGTCAAGGACATTCGGTCAAAGGCTTGTGTGCTAGCAAAATCGGCCAAGTGTTTATGTGGTGGAAATTAAGTGTTAAATGGAATGAAAATGATATTATATGGGGGTATGTATATTCGGCCATATGAGTAAATATATAGATGATGTTAAATTTGATTATGTATAATGGGCATTAAGATGTGGAACTTAAGAAATGTAGTTCTATGTGGATTTACATGATGTTATAGTTGACATTGTACATATATACATACATTCGGCCATCTAATTGAGTATGAAGGTGGTGTTAAATCTAATTGTGATGCCCATTCCGAAGTATATATACATATATATATACATAAGTATGCCCATTCGTGATGTTACCTTTAATTATGTGTATAATCGACTAAATGGGTAATTAGTGAGGATGGTTGCCGAATATACAAACATACATATGCATGTGTAATTGAATTATGAATGTTTAGCAAGATGGTTAAACTAGTTGATTTATTGATTAAGCTCAAGGAGTTAAAGGAGGAGAATCAAGCAAAGGCAAAGAAAAGATCATCGAGTAGCCGAGTTGGAACCGTCTTACCCAACACAAAGTAAGTCATTAAGCATATAGTTTGTATTAATTTAAATGGTCATAACGTCTATGTAATGACGCTGAATGGAATGATAAATATATATACATGTATGTATGTGGTGATGAAAGTGTTGAATGAAAAGAAAAGAGGTGAGATGTATTGAGTTGTTGATCTCGGCACTAAATGTGCGGGTATAAACATTTATGATCATGAGATTGGCGCTAAGTGTGCGGGTTTAAATTGTACAGCACTAAGTGTGCGAGTTTGATTATATAACACTAAGTGTGCGAGTTTGATTATGTAGCACTAAGTGTGCGAGTTTGATTATATAGCACTAAGTGTGCGAGTTTGATTATATAGCTCTAAGTGTGCGAGTTTGATTATATAGCACTAAGTGTGCGAGTTGATTATATAGCACTGAGTGTGCGGACTTAATATATACTTTTGAATCACTATGGACACTAAGTGTGCGACATTATTGAGTTGATCACGGACAGCGGATCGGGTAAGTACCTTGAGTTCATGGCCAATAGGCGCTATGTTTATAATTGGAGTTGAGCTTGGTAAGTTTGAACCTATGTGACAATTATAATTGAAGTCACGTACATAAGATTTATCGTGGAATAGGTGAAAGGTCGTTTAGATGTATGATTGTAACGAAAATAAGATGATGTATGAAAATGCCTCAAATATCCTATTGATTAGTATATGGAATGTGAATGCATGACTTGGTATGAGATTGAACTGATAGGTCTAAGGAACTATGGTATGGTTCGGTATGGATGGAGTAACTAGCCTCGTTCCATTTTGTTTCCTCTTGTGATAATGTTGTTAATGGATGGTAGTGCATTGCTTATGACTTACTGAGTTATATACTCACTCGGTGTTTTCTTGTCACCTATTTTAGGTTTCTTGGACTCGTCTCTTTTTGCGTGATCGGGCCGTCATTGGAGTCATCACACCGGCTAGCAAGTTTTGGTACTTTCTTCTTAGTCGGCTTAGGAGAACATTTCAGCATGTATAGGCTATTATGTTTTGTTGAACTTTGGTATGTAAACTTTTAGCCATGCGAAAATGGCATAAATGTCGGTTGGGTTTGGTTTTATAACGCTAGGTCGTAAGCCTTGGTAATTCGACTTTTCTTTTTATGCCATATGTCATGGTTGATTATTTTGGTGTTAAAATTCATGATATGGCAATAGTGTAGTAGAGGGATGTTTGACAATGATTAGCCTTTGGCATGGCTAGTCATGATCATAATTTGTGATATGTATGATGAATTACTAGTTAGATCAAGGAGAAATCACGAAATGGGCATAGTTGCTTTCGTAACAGATGCTGGCAGCAGCAGTGACGTGGGATTGAAAAATCACTAAAAATAGTAGGAGTGGAATTAATTGATGAATAAATTATGTAATCGAAGCTCGATGAGTCTATTTTCATATAGAAGTAACGAAATGATCATATGGACAGTATGTTAAGAGATATTCAGGTTCTCGTGAGACAGGGCCAGAACTGTTTCTGGATTCCCTGTTCCGACTTTGGAAATTCATTATAAATTAACCAGAGGTAATTAGGAGTCATGCCATATATTTACAGATTCCTCTCTGAGTCTAGTTTCTATAGAAACGAACGACATCAGTATTGAAGCTCTGTGTAGGGAGATATCCAATTCGTAATGCGCAAGGGTCAGTGTAGTCGATCCCTGTAACATGGGAGACTTTTACTAATAAACTGTACTAATTGGCCTGACCAAATATTCTACAAAAATTCTACCATATAGGTATATGAGTCTAGTTCTAGGGAAAATTTACGGAACTGGATTTCGAGTTTCAGAACTCAAGATATGATTTTTAAAGCGACTAGTGCGCAGATTGGTAGCTTGTCTGGGAAATGTCAAATAAGTGTTTTGAAGTCTGTTAACACCTCGTGTTCGACTCCGGCGACGGTCTCGGGTTCGGGGTGTTACAATTTTATTGGTATCAGAGCTATGGTTTAGTCGGTTCTAGGACTACCACAGCACGTATGAGTCTAGCTATACATGCCGAATGTTAATGTTTAAATGTGTGATGACTTCTGACGGTTAAAATTTATGTTTTGATTAGTAAATGGATCCCGGTGTAGAGAGAACCTTGGCGGATGACATTGAAAGTGTAGCGGCTGCTCCTGCACAAGGGACACCGCCTGTTGAACCTCAGTCATCTGCGAATAATCAAGGTGAGGGGGCTAAACAAGCCTTCTTTACCATGATGAATGAGTGGGTCGCGCAATATGCCCGAACCAATCCGGCTATCCAACAATTCCCGAATTTGAATAATCCACCCCAAGAGCCCGTAATGCCATCAGTCACTGATCCTGTGAGGCTAAGTAAGCCACCTGTAGACTTGATTAGGAAGCGCGGGGCTGAGGAGTTCAGGGCCATAGTTACTGATGATGCTGAAAGGGCCGAGTTCTGGCTTGATAACACCATTCGGGTGTTTGATGAACTGTCATGCACACCCGATGAGTGTCTAAAGTGTGCTATATCCTTGTTGCGGGACTCAGCCTACTATTGGTGGAGGACCCTGATTTCCATAGTCCCAAACGAACGAGTTACTTGGGACTTCTTTCAAACGGAATTCCGAAAGAAATATATTAGCCAACGGCTCATTGATCAAAAGCGTAAAGAATTCTTGGAACTCAAGCAAGGCCGTATGACAATATCTGAATACGAACATGAATTCGTAAGACTCAGTAGGTATGCCCGGGAGTGTGTAGCTGATGAGGTTGCTATGTGCAAAATATTCGAAGAAGGATTGAATGAAGATTTAAAGCTACTAGTGGGTATTTTGGAGATAAAAGAATTCGTAACACTAGTCGAATGAGCCTGCAAGGCGGAAGAACTTGGAAAGGAGAAGAAGAAGGCTGAATTTGAAGCTAGAGACTATCGTAAAAGATCGACGGGTAAAGCTCCGTTCTCAGCTGTAAAGAAGTTCAGGGAGGACACTAATAAGTCGAGGACGACTGCGGGGATTTCCATCAGAGCACGACCATCGACGGACTCCCGAGCTACTTCGGTAGCTAGTATGGGCAATAATCGTCAAGAGAAACCTGAATGTCCCCAATGCGGAAGACGACACCTAGGTGAATGTTGGGGTAAGTCTATTAACAGGGCCTGTTACGGATGCGGTTCGAAGGACCACTTCATTAGAGATTGCACGGAGCTTGATGACAAGAATAAGATTCAAGGAAGACCTAGTGGAGTGACAACTAGAGGTAGACCACCGAGAATTTTAGGAGGTAGGGGTGGTATTCAGAGAGGGGCCTCTGATACGGCTGTTCGAGCCGAGAACCGTACTCCTGCTAGAGCATATGCCATTCGCGCACGAGAGGAGGCATCCTCCCCTGACGTCATCACTGGTACCTTCACTCTCTTTGATACTAATGTGATTGCATTGATTGACCCTGGCTCTACTCATTCATATGTATGCGAAACCTTAGCATCCAGTAAGACTCTACCTGTTGAGTCTGCTGAGTTCGTAATTCGAGTGTCAAACCCTTTGGGTCAATACATACTTGTTGATAAAGTGTGTAAGAGATGCCCTCTAATAATCCGAGAATCCTATTTTCCGGCCGATTTGATGCTTTTGCCGTTTGATGAATTTGATGTTATTCTTGGTTTGGATTGGTTGACCGCGCATGATGCGGTTGTGAATTGCAAAAGCAAGACTATTGATTTGAGGTGCGCAAATAACGAGATAATTCGAGTTAAGTCTACGGACTTAAGGGGGTTGCCAGCTGTAATATCAGCAATGTTGGCCCAGAAACATGTAAGAAAAGGGTGCGAAGCATACCTTGCGTATGTACTTGATGACAAAGAATTAGAAAAGAAACCCGAATCTGTGCCGGTGGTTTGTGAATACCCGGATGTTTTTCCTGAAGAGTTACCGGGTTTGCCACCTGTTCGGGAGATAGAGTTTGGTATTGAGCTTGTACCTGGAACTACGCCAATTTCAATAGCTCCGTATCATATGGCACTAACCGAGTTAAAGGAATTGAAAGCTCAATTGCAAGAGTTGACGGATAGAGGTTTCGCTCGACCAAGTTTCTCACCTTGGGGTGCACCAGTATTGTTCGTGAAAAAGAAGGACGGAACCATGAGGTTGTGCATTGACTATCGTCAACTGAATAAAGTGATGATAAAGAATAAATATCCATTACCACGTATTGATGATTTGTTTGATCAACTAAAGGGAGCCTCAGTGTTTTCAAAGATAGATTTGAGATCGGGTTATTATCAGTTGCGGATTCGAGATTCGGACGTACCCAAAACTGCTTTCAGAACGAGGTACGGTCACTACGAATTCTTAGTGATGTCGTTTGGGCTCACTAATGCCTCTACGGTATTTATGGATTTGATGAATCGGATCTTCAGACAGTATTTGGACCGGTTCGTAGTTGTGTTCATTGATGACATCTTAGTCTATTCAGGAGATGAGACCGAACATGCTGAGCACCTGAGGTTAGTGTTGCAAATTTTGCGGGATAAGAAGTTATATGCTAAGTTCAGTAAGTGTGAGTTCTGGTTAAGAGAGTTAGTTTCTTGGGTCATGTGGTATCCGCATCGGGTATTCGAGTTGACCCGAGCAAAATTTCAGCCATACTTAACTGGAAGCCTCCGAGAAATGTTACCGAAGTTCAGAGCTTCCTGGGGCTCGCCGGTTATTACCGACAATTTGTAAAAGGTTTCTCGATGATAGCCACACCAATGACGAAGCTACTTCAAAAGGATGCTAAGTTCGAATGGACGGAGAAATGTCAGAAAAGCTTCGATCAACTGAAAACTCATTTGACTGAAGCTCCAATTTTAGTGCAACCCGAATCAGGCAAAGAGTTTGTCATTTATAGTGACGCATCCCTACTCGGGTTGGGTTGCGTATTGATGCAAGAAGGTCGAGTTGTGGCCTATGCGTCGAGACAATTGAAGCTACACGAGAGAAATTATCCAACCCATGATCTCGAACTAGCCGCCATCGTATTTGCTTTGAAAATATGGCGACATTATTTGTTTGGCAAAAAGTGCCATGTATGTTCGGATCACAAAAGTCTCAAATATTTGATGACTCAAAGAGACTTAAATCTGCGACAAAGACGTTGGCTTGAGTTGTTGAAAGATTACGAGCTTGTCATTGATTACCACCCAGGAAAGGCTAATGTGGTTGCGGACGCCTTAAGCTGGAAATCGCTGTTTGTTTTACGAGCGATGAATGTGCACTTGTCTGTTCTACCCGACAATGTGTTAGTAGCTGAATTAAAGGCCAAACCATTATTGATTCATCAAATTCGTGAAGCTCAGAAAGTCGACGATGAATTGGTTGCAAAACGGGCTGAATGTATTCCGAATATGGAATCCGAATTTCAAATTGATGATGACGATTGTTTGAGGTTCAGAAGTCGGTTGTGTGTTCCAAGAAATTCAGAACTCATTTCGATGATTCTGAACGAAGCTCATTGTAGCCGAATGTCAATTCACCCGGGGAGTACGAAAATGTACAACGATTTGAAACGTCGATTTTGGTGGCATGGTATGAAACGGGACATCTCCGACTTTGTTTCGAGATGTTTAATATGTCAACAAGTGAAAGCGGAACATCAAGTGCCTTCAGGATTACTTCAGCCGATCATGATACCCGAGTGGAAATGGGATCGAGTCATAATGGACTTTGTGTCCGGACTGCCATTGTCAGCAAGTAAGAAAGATGCGATTTGGGTTGTTGTTGATAGACTAACTAAGTCGGCTCACTTTATCCCCGTGCGTATGGATTTTTCATTGGATAAACTAGCCGAATTGTATGTTTCTCAAATTGTGAGATTACATGGAGTACCTATTTCTATCGTGTCGGATAGAGATCCGAGATTCACCTCGCGATTTTGGAAGAAATTGCAAGAAGCTTTGGGTACCAAGCTGCATTTTAGCACCGCTTTTCATCCACAAACCGATGGTCAATCCGAGCGGATAATTCAGATACTTGAGGATATGTTGAGATGTTGCATCCTCGAGTTTAGTGGTTCATGGGAACGGTATTTACCTTTGATTGAATTCGCTTACAACAATAGTTTTCAATCAAGTATTAAGATGGCACCTTACGAGGCTTTGTACGGTCGTAAATGCCGTACACCATTGTTTTGGACCGAGCTCGGTGAAAGTAAAATTTTCGGAGTTGATTTGATTAAGGATGCCGAACAGAAAGTAAAGGTAATCCGTGAAAGTCTGAAAGCAGCCACATATCATCAAAAATCGTATGCCGATTTGAAACGAAAAGACATTGAATATCAGGAGGGAGATAAAGTGTTTCTTAAAGTTTCGCCTTGGAAAAAGGTACTCAGATTTGGCCGTAAGGGCAAGTTGAGCCCGAGATTCATTGGGCCGTACGAAATCTCTGAACGAGTTAGTCCGGTTGCGTATAGATTGATTTTGCCCCCTGAACTTGAAAAGATTCACGATGTCTTTCATGTTTCGATGCTTCGACGTTATAGATCCGATCCGTCACATGTGATTAATCCCTCAGAAGTTGAAATTCAATCTGACTTGAGTTATGAAGAAGAACCGATTCGTATCCTAGCTCGTGAAGTGAAAGAGTTGCGAAACAAAAGGGTTCCGTTAGTAAAGGTGTTATGGCTCAAACACGGGATCGAGGAAGCTACTTGGGAAACCGAGAGCTCGATGAAAGAACGATACCCAAACCTATTTACCGGTAAGATTTTCGGGGACGAAAATTTCTTGAGTGGGGGAGAGTTGTGACAGCCCAAAATTGACCCTAGTCGGGAAGTGGTTTCGGGACCGCTAAACCGAGTCACCGAAATGTTTGAATGTGATATTTATTGTCTAGAATATGTAATTATGAATGTGTGAAAATTTCAAGCTTCGATTTAGTTGATTGCATGTGAATTTAGTCAATAGGACTTATGTGCGACATTTTTGAAATGTGATAGGTCGAAGCATAAGGACCTATTAGTGCATGAAATAAAAAGGGGGGGACTTGCATGTCAAATTTCCCCCCTAATTAGTAGTGGCCGGCCATGACAAGCATGGTAGACCAAGTGTGATGGGCAAGACATGTCATAGACATGTTGTGTTGGTGCATCATGGGTGGACAAAAATAAAATAAGGAGAATGGGCATAAAATAATGAAAAGGAATATGATGGAAACAAAAAAAAGTGTGTGGTTGTCTTCCCCCCCCCATTTTGCCGAAACTAGAAAGAAAAACAAAGAAAAAAAGTGCTCATCCTTTGGTTCATCTTTGGCCAAAAATTTTAAGGAGGAAGGAGGAAGAAAGGTTGAAGAGGTTCGGCCATGCATGTAACTAGGCTAAGGTATGTTTGATGATGTTCCATGAGATGCATGCATGTTTTAAGTTGTAAGTTTGAAATCTACCTAGCCATGGTTCAAATTTTGTTAATTGACGGAGATGATATTCGGCCATGAATGTTACATTCTTGGTTGGTATTTTGATGTCTTTGGTGATGAGGTATGAAGATGGTTGATTTTGAGTGTTTAATAAAAAGGATACATGAATTATTGTTAAATAATGGTCGAATGTAGCATGATTAAAGATGTGAATAAATTGAAGTTAAGGAGGTTGTCAATGAAAAATATGAGTTGGATGAGTCTTAAAGAATAAAAATTTAGGTGACTAGAGGTCAAGGACATTCGGTCAAAGGCTTGTGTGCTAGCAAAATCGGCCAAGTGTTTATGTGGTGGAAATTAAGTGTTAAATGGAATGAAAATGATATTATATGGGGGTATGTATATTCGGCCATATGAGTAACTATATAGATGATGTTAAATTTGATTATGTATAATGGGCATTAAGATGTGGAACTTAAGAAATGTAGTTATATGTGGATTTACATGATGTTATAGTTGACATTGTACATATATACATACATTCGGCCATCTAATTGAGTATGAAGGTGGTGTTAAATCTAATTGTGATGCCCATTCCGAAGTATATATACATATATATATATACATAAGTATGCCCATTCGTGATGTTACCTTTAATTATGTGTATAATCGACTAAATGGGTAATTAGTGAGGATGGTTGCCGAATATACAAACATACATATGCATGTGTAATTGAATTATGAATGTTTAGCAAGATGGTTAAACTAGTTGATTTATTGATTAAGCTCAAGGAGTTAAAGGAGGAGAATCAAGCAAAGGCAAAGAAAAGATCATCGAGTAGCCGAGTTGGAACCGTCTTACCCAACACAAAGTAAGTCATTGAGCATATAGTTTGTATTAATTTAAATGGTCATAACGTCTATGTAATGACGCTGAATGGAATGATAAATATATATATACATGTATGTATGTGGTGATGAAAGTGTTGAATGAAAAGAAAAGAGGTGAGATGTATTGAGTTGTTGATCTCGGCACTAAATGTGCGGGTATAAACATTTATGATCATGAGATTGGCGCTAAGTGTGCGGGTTTAAATTGTACAGCACTAAGTGTGCGAGTTTGATTATATAGCACTAAGTGTGCGAGTTTGATTATGTAGCACTAAGTGTGCGAGTTTGATTATATAGCACTAAGTGTGCGAGTTTGATTATATAGCACTAAGTGTGCGAGTTGATTATATAGCACTGAGTGTGCGGACTTAATATATACTTTTGAATCACTATGGACACTAAGTGTGCGACATTATTGAGTTGATCACGGACAGCGGATCGGGTAAGTACCTTGAGTTCATGGCCAATAGGCGCTATGTTTATAATTGGAGTTGAGCTTGGTAAGTTTGAACCTATGTGACAATTATAATTGAAGTCACGTACATAAGATTTATCGTGGAATAGGTGAAAGGTCGTTTAGATGTATGATTGTAACGAAAATAAAATGATGTATGAAAATGCCTCAAATATCTTATTGATTAGTATATGGAATGTGAATGCATGACTTGGTATGAGATTGAACCGATAGGTCTAAGGAACTATGGTATGGTTCGGTATGGATGGAGTAACTAGCCTCGTTCCATTTTGTTTCCTCTTGTGATAATGTTGTTAATGGATGGTAGTGCATTGCTTATGACTTACTGAGTTATATACTCACTCGGTGTTTCCTTGTCACCTATTTTAGGTTTCTTGGACTCGTCTCTTTTTGCGTGATCGGGCCGTCATTGGAGTCATCACACTGGCTAGCAAGTTTTGGTACTTTCTTCTTAGTCGGCTTAGGAGAACATTTCGGCATGTATAGGCTATTATGTTGTGTTGAACTTTGGTATGTAAACTTTTAGCCATGCGAAAATGGCATAAATGTCGGTTGGGTTTGGTTTTATAACGCTAGGTCGTAAGCCTTGGTAATTCGACTTTTCTTTTTATGCCATATGTCATGGTTGATTATTTTGGTGTTAAAATTCATGATATGGCAATAGTGTAGTAGAGGGATGTTTGACAATGATTAGCCTTTGGCATGGCTAGTCATGATCATAATTTGTGATATGTATGATGAATTACTAGTTAGATCAAGGAGAAATCACGAAATGGGCATAGTTGCTTTCGTAACAGATGCTGGCAGCAGCAGTGACGTGGGATTGAAAAATCACTAAAAATAGTAGGAGTGGAATTAATTGATGAATAAATTATGTAATCGAAGCTCGATGAGTCTATTTTCATATAGAAGTAACGAAATGATCATATGGACAGTATGTTAAGAGATATTCAGGTTCTCGTGAGACAGGGCCAGAACGGTTTCTGGATTCCCTGTTCCGACTTTGGAAATTCATTATAAATTAACCAGAGATAATTAGGAGCCATGCCATATATTTACAGATTCCTCTCTGAGTCTAGTTTCTATAGAAACAAATGACATCAGTATTGAAGCTCTGTGCAGGGAGATATCCAATTCGTAATGCGCAAGGGTCAGTGTAGTCGATCCCTGTAACATGGGAGACTTTGACTAATAAACTGTACTAATTGGCCCGACCAAATATTCTACAAAAATTCTACCATATAGGTATATGAGTCTAGTTCCAGGGAAAATTTACGGAACTGGATTTCGAGTTTCAGAACTCAACATATGATTTTTAAAGCGACTAGTGCGCAGATTGGCAGCTTGTCTGGGAAATGTCAAATAAGTGGTTTGAAGTCTGTTAACACCTCGTGTTCGACTCCGGCGACGGTCTCGGGTTCGGGGTGTTACAAACAACATCTTTGAATAGTAGAAGAAATCAACTGACAATACAAAAAATGAAAGGAATTTAAAGAAAAAAGAAAGAGATTAGAGTGGATTAACATATTATTATTTGGTTTTTTCCAAACCTAAGATTGCTTAAGGTATTAATTAAAAAAATTAAAAAATTTTAGAAGAACTGAAAACATCAATGGAAACCCCAATTTTCTAAACACCAAACCAACATAACCTAGAATTAGAAGAAAAGAGAAAATAAATTACAGCAGATCTAGAAATTAAAGAAAAACACAAAAATAAACATCCAATGAGAAAATTAAAAAAAAACACAATGTCGATTAAGACTGAGAAAAGACTGATATTTTATTCAATGTAAGGAGCAGCTAAAATAGAAGAACAAGGGACGGGATTTTGGGGTTTTCTAGCAACGACGAGACTAAGAAAGAAAAGGGACGTCGTCTAGTAGCGAGATGGAAAGCTGGGTTCCTTTGATAGGGTCAGGTGAAGAGGAAAGAGAGAAAGGGAGAGGGGAAAGGGTAATAGGAGAAAGGAGAAAGGAGAAAGGAGAAAGGAGAAAGGAAAGGGAACGGGTATCAAAACAAAGTTCAAACATTGTCGGCCATGGGAAGATTAGGGATTTCACGGGGGAAATTTTGGGTAAAATGGCTCGATTTTGTAAAGTAAAATGATTTTTGCGGCGTTTTTTATAAAAATGCCACTATTGCTTACTTTTTGCGGCGTTTTTTAAAAAAACGCCACAAAAAAATATTTATTTCTAAAAATCTTTTATTTTGTTGTTAACAGTTATTAGTTAAGTTATTTTATAAAATATTTATTATTATTATTTTTTATAAATTAAATTTTTATAAAAAACTAAGTACTCTCAAAATATAATATTTAAATATATCAAATGGTTTAAACCATTTAATCTAAATTTACATTAAATATTTTTAAATATAAAAACATTAATTAATTGTATAAAATTTTATCATTTAACAAATCTAAAGTAAACCTTAAATCCTAAATCATTTAATATATATAATTGATCTATTATCTCTTAAATAATTTAAACTATAATCATAATTTTAATATATTAAAATTAATATTATCTCTTTTACAATTATATAAGAAATTATTTAATATATAAATTAAAAACACCAATTAATCTAAACCCTAAACCCTTAACCCATATCTCCTAAACCCTAAATCATAAAAATATAAACCCTAAACCCCTAACCCCTCTTTTACAATTATATAAGAACTTAATTAATATATAAATTAAAAAATACTAATTAATCTAAACCTTAAACCCTAACTTGACCCCGAATCTCTAAACCCTAAATCATTAATTCTTAACCTTTAATCCCTAACCCTAAACCCTAAACCCCTAACTACTACCCTCTAAACCTTATTTAATATATAAATTAAAAAATACTAATTAATCTAAACCCTAAACCCTATCCTAACACCGAATCCATAAACCCTAAATCCCTAACTCTTAATCTCTAACCCCTAACCCTTAACCCCTAAATCACAACCCTTAAACCAGAATCCCTAATCCAAAATCCCTAATTCCATAATCTATAAACCTTAAAATTGTAACTCCTAAACCAGCCTTAAATTCTAAATTAACCATATACCCTAAACCATATACCCTAAAACATATATATTAAAACCTGAACTATAATGATAATTAATTAAATATTCTAAAATTAAGACTATCGTATCATTTACAATTATATATGAAATTATTTAATATATAAATTAAAAATCAATTAGTCATGTACCCAAAAAATTTTAAAATTATTTTAAATAATAGTATTTTAATTTTTCTATTTTTAACAAATATTTTTCTATGTTTTTTATTTCAAATTATTTCTACGTGTCATTATTTCAAATTTATCCATTTTTAACAAATATTCAATTAAAAATAATTTGAATTAATATAAATAAACAAATTAAATAGTAAATAGAGAAATAAAATGTTTTTGCGGCGCTTTATCAAAAACGCCGCTAAAAGCCTGAGCATTAGCGGCGCTTTTCAAAAATGCCGCTAAAAGCCTAAGCATTAGCAATGCTTTTTCAAAAATGCCGCTAAAAGCATGAGCATTAGCGGCGCTTTTTCAAAAATGCCGCTAAAAGCCTAAGCATTAGCGGCGCTTTTGAAAAAACGCCGCTAAAGCACCAAATGGTCAGAAAACGATGCCATTGGGCATAGGTTTTTTGTGGCGTTTTTCCGAAAAACGCTGCTAATGCTAATTTTTAACGGCGCTTTTTTGGAAGCACCGCTAATGCTCGCTATTTAGCGGCGTTTTATGTAAAGCACCTCTAATGCTCGATTTTTAGCGGCGTTTTTTGTCCAAACGCCACTAAAAATGCCGCTAAAAGCATGGTTTGGTGTAGTGCGTTATATATGAAAAAGAATTATTAGCAATAAAAAAGGGAATAAAAAACTTTCTTAAATATTTAGCACCTGAAAATTTTATAAAAACTGATAATCAGGCAGTTAAACAATTCATTACTAACAAAATTTTGGAAACTGTACCTAGGAGAATTAGATGGTACAATGAATTATGTACTTTTAATTTTGAAGTTTTATATGTAAAAGGAACTGATAACATTATTGCTGATTATCTTAGCAGACCTTATGGATAGAGGTAAAAAACCTCTAGAAAAAGTTGGTGAATGGACAATTGTCCATAAAAAACTCAACAAAGGGAAAACAACAAATTCTAAACAAGGATTTGTGACTATACCTGCAAAAGCATCTTTTTATCCTAATCAAGGATATTATGTGACATATTTATCGGTAAGACAACCAGTTAGAACTCATTTATCATTAACACCAAAAATGGTAAGTCAATTCCCTTGGTCCCAAGATCCAAATTCAGCATTTCAAGCCAGTTCTGCTGAAATGATCAAAGGAGCAGAAAATTTGTTGAAACAATAACAAATTCAGGAAATAAAATATTTTTACAATCTGGGCTTATCACTAGAACTATATAATTTTGTTAATGAAATATGGAAAACCCATATTTCTGAACAAAGAGCCAATTTCAGAAGAGCTCTTACTAAGTTTTCACAATTTTTAGTTGAAAAAACAACTAAAGAAAATGAAGCTCATGATTTATTACTGAAATCTATTTTATATAGAGATTGGGAAGAGCTTGAAATAGAATATATAGATATTAAGGAGATAAGCAATCTTCTTGATATATTTCAGTATTTTATTAATAAAGGAACAAATAGCCCTATTATGAATAAAATGTTTAGACTATATTTATATAATAAAGCTGGAAAAGTTTTACCAGTAGAAATTTTTACAAAAATAAATGGAGCTATTTGCAAACAGCAAGCTCAATTTCAAAAGGCTTTTTCAGAATATTTTCTACAAGCTTATGTTTTTACTAATGATTTGATGAAAAATTTCCTACTATAAAATTTAGACTGGATCATGAACCATTTGATATAAGCAGTATTGAATGGGGTTTTATTAAAGAAATAGTAGTTCAAAATTTTTCTTCTCATCTCTTAAAAGATTTTCCTACATCTATTAAGTTTTTATTATTAAACATAATAAATAATGATGACTTTTACTATTATTTTCATATTGAAATAATTAGCCTTACTGGTATTGATGAAAAAGAAAAATTTTATCAGCCATATCAAATTTGGATTATTCAAAGAATGATTGGAAGCCCCAAATTATCAACAGTCAAAGAAGACAAAAAAATATTGACAAGTGTTACAAAAATCCCAGTTATTATCAAACCCAAATAGGGATAGATTTGATGACAAAAGCCCAATATTTACTTCAGCAAGAAATTTATAAACTCTAGACGAATGGAAGAAGAATGTTGACATATGAAACTGGAAATATCCAAAATGATAAAGATGAAGAATTTGTGCGGCTATTAGAAAAGATAGCTGAAATAGAGATTGAAAATTTTCCATCTCATATAATAGAAGAAATTAAAAACACGTGGGAGGCTCGGAATTCACCAAGACTTTCATTGTAATGAGATAGAAGAAATGAATCTAGATAACATTCAAGAAGGATAAAGCCAAAACAGACAGCCACGTGGAAAAATAAAGTCCAAGAAAAGCAAATACTCAAGTATGGACAAACGAAAAAGAAGAGGACATCTAGATGCAAACAAAAAAGATTGTATCGTGGAAGCAACCATCAAATCAATGATGTGACAAGATAATGCAAAATGGAAGCAACTATGTTCATGATGAGACAGGATCCTTATCAGAAAACTATACGGGATTCAAAGAAAATTAAAAAGAGTTGTAGAATTTTCTTATAAATAGAAAAGGAAGAAGCCTAAAGAAGGCATCGAAAAATAGTTTAGAAATCTTTCTTTTTTCTTTCCATTCACTATCCTCTACTTGTAAAAAATTTTCCTTTACTTCTATCACCTTTACTTCTACTTTTGTAATAAAATCTACTATCTTCCGCTATTCCCCTTCCATTCTTTAATTGATAAAATCTATTGTCTTCCGCTATTCCTCTTCCATTTTATCACACCAATGGATTGGACGCTAAATGTTTTAGTTAAACTTTTTTATTAGAGTTGTCTATTGATTCATTAATGGGGCATGTGGCTTAAAAATGTTTTTTTCCTGTTAATTAATACATTTCTTATAACCTTTGTTCTGCCTTTGCACTCTGTTTTTAGCATGAAGTGGCAATTAAAACCTATCAAAATTTCAAGTTCCAGCAACCCTATGAACAGGCTAACGACTATTACTTATTAATAATAGAGGATCAAACATGGCCTTGGATGGAACAACTTGAAGTTTTGCATTGTCTTAATGAGGAAGACCTTGCAAAATTTGCTCCAATCATGCTCTCATGGGCCTTTTTACAGTGTATATAGAAGGTTTGTCATATCTTTCTTCCATCTTTACCTCAATTGCTTTTCAGTTGCATCTAGTTACTTGTGCTTGGTTCTAACTATTGTCATCCTTTTTGTTTTGTTTTATTTTAATTTTTTTTCTCCTGTAGGAAACATTAAACATGAGGAGGCAGTATCAATGATTCAGCACATTGAAGATGTGTTCTTTAAGGGTTCAAACCCTATATGCCAACTGCTGTTTCCATCCCAGATTCTAAGAAATAGAGTAGTTAAACTAGGAAAAGGCATGAATTACTGCTACAGTTAGGAATGCCTTAATTCGAGTGATAAGAATTCTACTTTAATCTACTATATCCAGGTAATTATGTTTGTTTGGAGAACATAAATTTTTTTTGTGACCCCTTTTTTGAATTACATTTTCATTCAGGAACCACTTAATCACTGCTGAAGTTGGCCTGGATGCGGCCTTATTGCACCAGAAACAGCCCAAGCCAGTGAAGTTGCAGCAGAAGATCAAGCTACTGTTGCCATTTTGTTTCTTCAAGTGATGTTTTGTAACTTAGTTAGATTAAAACTAAGTAGCTTTTGTACTTGATATCATTAGGTGAAGAATGAGCTGATAAATCAGCTTTACTATATATACAATTTATGTTTTGTAAGTTACAATGCTATTAGTGGAGTTAGGTAGTGTTTAGGTGTTGATTTGCTTATGCTGACTAGCTCATGTCTGGTATATGTATTGGCTTTAAGCCATTGCTCATTTTAATGAAAACTCATACAAGAATTGTTTATCATATACTCTCTCAATTCAAGTTTCATTTTTTGTTCTTCATAACTTAATTCTGTTCTTCAATTCTGTTTGTTTCTTCTACAAGTCTCGAGCCTTGTTGCTCAAGTATTAGCTGATCTTGCTTTCACATTGCTCATAATTCAACATTTAAAATGATAGCTTCATCAGGCTTTTCACCAGCTGCACCACCAGTCTTCAATGGAGAGGGCTATGACATATGGATAGTCAAAATAAAGACCTATCTGTAGGCATTCGACCTATGAGAGGTTGTCAATTTAGATGTTGAACCTGCACCACTTAGAGCCAATCCAACTATGGCTCAGATCAGACAGTATGCTGATGAAAGGACCAAAAGGTACAAGGCCATGTCTTGTATTCAAAACTGTGTGCCAAATGTGATCTTTGCAAGAATCATGGCCTGTGAGACACCAAAGTAGGCCTTGGACAGATTAAAAGAGGAGTTCCAAGGAACTGAGAGAACAAGGCAGCAACAACTATTGAATTTGAGAAGGGATTTTGAGAACTTGAAGATGAAGGAGGAAGAAACATTTAAGCAATATTCAGATAGGATTATGGTTGTGGTAAACAGTATAACGCTTCTTGGGGAGCAGTTCAGTGAAGCAAGAATAGTGGAGAAGGTGATCTCAACCTTACCTGAGAGGTATTAGGCAAAAATATCTTCCCTTGAAGACTCAAGGGACTTGACCAGCATCTCATTGATAGTGTTGATTAATGCTTTGTATGCACAAGAGCAAAAAAGAGCCAGTAGGCTAAAGGAGCACTAAAAAGGTGCCTTCCAAGCAAAAACTAAACCTCCCTCGAGCACCTTTTCCTACAAAGTCAAAAAGACTTAGAGAGACAAGCCTAAGTCAGATGCTGTAAGAAGAAGGTATCAACCCTACAGGCATTACAAAAGGCCTAGTCATTCTAAAGCCAATTGTTGGTTTAGACTAGATGTGCAGTGCCAACACTACAAAAAGATGGGCCATGTTGAAAAGGTTTGCAGAAGCAAAGGCAGACCAAGGTAGAATCAATCACAATAGCCAAAGGCTGAAGCTCGAGTGGCAAAAGAAGGCAGTAACCACGAAAAGTAAGTTTTTCTAGTTTCATGCTCAGTTACTAAAGAAAAAGCCAAAAAGGGATGGCTCATAGATAGTGGTTGCACCAACCATATGACACTAGATGCTACCATCTTCAATTCAATTGATAGAAGCTTCAAAACAAAGGTGAAAGTAGGTAATGGCCACTACATCAAGGCAGAAGGCAAAGGGGATGTGCTGATAAGCACTCCCACAGGTAACAAGCTTATTTCCAATGTGTTATTGGTGCCTGAGATTGACAGAAATCTGCTCAGCATAACTCAGCTGCTAGAGAAAGGCTATTCTATTGTGTTCAAAAGTAATGAGTGCCAAATTAGTGATCCAAGTGGATCCAGGCTCATGTCAGTTACTATGGCTGATAAAAGCTTTGTTGTTGATTGGACAAATGATTCAGACTCAGTCTACATAGCCTCATTAGATGAATCCAAGCTTTGGCACCAAAGACTTGGTCATGCCAATTACAGATCGATGGACCAGCTAACCAAAGAAGATCTAGTTGAGAACTTCATCAATTCAGTTGAAAATGAGGAGGTTTGTAAGATATGTCAGCTAGGAAAGTAAGCCAGGCAGCCATTTCCTTCAAAGAAGGCCTAGAGAGCCTTAAAAAGGCTGCAGCTTCTGCACACTGATGTGTGTGGCCCTATGAAGACTCAGTCATTAAATGGTAGAAAGTATTTCATTTTTTTTATTGGTGATTAGTCGAGATTTTGATGGATTTACTTTTTGAAGCACAAATCAGAGGTGGCCTCAGTGTTCTGAAAGTTTAAAGCTATTGCAGAGACTGAAACAGGCTGCAAGCTCAAGATCTTAAGGTCTGATAACAGAATTGAGTACACTTCAGCTCAGTTTCAAGCCTTTTGTGATGAAACAGACATCAAACATCAGCTCACCAACACCTATACTCCTCAATAGAATGGTGTTAGTGAAAGAAAGAATAGAAGCTTGATAGATATGGCCAGGTGCTTGATGTTTGAGAAGAATTTTCCCAAAACCTTATGGGCTAAGGCAGTTAACACTGCTGTGTATATCCAAATCATACTCCCAACCAAGGATTTGGTTGACAAAACTCCATTTGAGGCCTGTTTTGGGTTCAAACCATCACTGGCTCACCTGGGGATCTTTGGTTGTATATGCTATACTCATGTTCCAGTTGTGAAAAGGGACAAACTGGCAAAAAGGGCTCAACCTGGCATTCTAGTAGGCTACAGCACTATCAAAAAGGGGTACATGATCTTGGATCCTTCAGCAAACAAGGTGGTTGTGAGTAGAGATGTGGTATTTAATGAGATGTCAAGCTGGAACTAGGAGAAAAAAGAGCCAGAGGCAGTTTCTGAAGGCCTTGTAGTAGATCAGACAGAATCTGATCAGAATGGTCTTGAAATGGACATCGATCATGAACCAGTCAGGGGCACTAGACCATTGGCTGAGATTTATGAAAGAGCTCAAGTAGCTATAGTGAAACCAAGCTGCTTTGAAGAGGCTGAAGCTCAGCAACGCTAGAAACAAGCAATGGCTAATGAAATCAGTATGATTGAGAAGAATCAGACTTGGGAACTAGTTGGAAGACCAGCCAACAGGAAGACTATTGGAGTAAAATGGGTCTATAAAGCCAAACATAATGCTGATGAAAGTTTGAACAAGCTGAAAGCAAGGCTAGTTGTGAAGGGGTTTAGCCAAAAGTATGGCAAAGACTATCTGGAGACCGTTGCACCAGTAGCCAGGCTTGACACCATCAGGCTACTAGTTGCCTTAGCAGCACAAATGCAGTGGAAAATTCACCAACTCAATGTGAAGTCAGCCTTTCTCAATGGATTTCTTGAAGAAGAGATCTATGTTGAACAACCTCAAGGTTTCAAAGTGGCTAGTAAGGAATACATGGTTTACAGATTGAAGAAAGCCTTGTATGGCTTGAAACAGGCACCAATGGCCTGGTATAGCAGGATTGATAGCTATTTGATCAGTTTGGGATTTGAAAGGAGCATTAGTGAGCCAACATTGTATGTTAAGAATGAAGGAGTGCAAACTCAGCTCATTGCATCCTTATATGTTGATGACCTGTTGGTGACAGGAGGAGACCAAGTAATACTGATTGATTTCAAAGCCAAAATACAACAAATGTTTGATATGTCTGATCCAAGAAGGATGACTTATTTTCTTGGCATGGAGGTGACACAAACATAGAATGAAATATTCCTAAGTCAGAAAGCCTTTGCCTCCAAAATTCTGACAAAATTCTCCATGCAAAACAGCAAGAAAACAAGCACTCCATTTGCCATGGGAGAAAACCTATCAAGTCAAGGAAATTTTGAGCAGATTAGTGAAACAACTTATAGAAGCTTAGTTGGTTGTTTGCTATACTTGATTGCCACTAGGCCAGATGTTATGTTTGCTGTAAGTTTACTCTCAAGGTTCATGCACTGTTGCAATGAAAAGCATTTTCAAGCTGCAAAAAGGGTGCTCAGGTATATCAAGGGGACCCTAAGCTATGAATTGCTGTACAGCAAAGCTGAAAGCTTGAAATTGGTTGGATATGCTGATAATGACTCAGGGTATCTATTTACCCTTAGTTCAACCATTTTTTGCTGGAGCTCGAAGAAGGAAACACTAGTTGCTCAACCTACTGCTGAAGCTAAGTATGTAGCAGTTGCAAGTGCTATCAACCAAGCCATTTGGCTAAGAAAAATTTTGACAGATTTGAATGTGCACCAAAGGGAAGCAACAGAGATCTATTGTGACAACCAGGCTACTGTTTCAATTGCAAAGAATCCAGTGTTCTATGGAAGGACAAAGCACTTCAACATTAAGCTTCATTTTTTCAGAGAAATAGAGCAAGCACAGAAAGTGAAGCTGATTCATTGCAGTTCAGAGGATCAATTTGCTGACATTTTGACAAAGTCCCTTAGTGTATTAAGTTTGAGTATTTGAGAATGAGATTGGGAGTTTGCAGCATGCAAGCCAAAGAGGAGTGTTGGAGTTGGCTAGCATGCTGCCTTTTTGCACCAGAAACAGCCTGAGCCAATGAAGTTGCAGCAGAAGATCAAGCTACTGTTGCCATTTTGTTTCTTCAAATGATGTTTTGTAACTTAGTTGGATTAAAACTAAGTAGCTTTTGTACTTGATATCATTAGGTGAAGAATGAGATGATAAATCAGCTTTACTATATGTACAAGTTATGTTTTCTAAGTTACAATGCTATTAGTGGAGTTAGGTAGTGTTTAGGTGTTGATTTGCTTATGCTGACCAGCTCATGTCTGGTATTTGTATTGGCTTTAAGCCATTGTTCATTTTAATGAAAACTCATACAAGGATTGTTTATCATATACTCTCTCAATTCAAGTTTAATTTTTTATTCTTCATAGCTTAATTCTGTTCTTGAATTCTGTTTGTTTCTTCTACAAGTCTCGAGCCTTGTTTCTCAAGTCTCAGTTGATCATGCTTGCACATTGCTCATAACACCAACAATCACCCTTAAAGACAATGATGTTCGTTAAATTTTAAGTCAATGCATAGCTCAGAAGTATCCAATTTATGCCATTTTCATTTAAGAAAATTTTTGTTGCTTCTTAAAGAATGTGTAATCTTTGAATAGCAGATTTATTAGGATTAGATTTAATTAGATTTTTTTTTGTTTTATTTACTTTTAGAATAAGCCCTGGCATGTATATATATGTACAAGTTAATAGAATAGTCCTAAAAGCATATGTCTGATGTTTAGCATTTTCATGTTTATGAAGATAATTTTTACATTTTCATGTTTCATGTTTAGCATTTAGTTCAAACAACTGCTACCTAGTCAGAATGTTGTATAACTCATTTACTCAACTTAACCTGTTATGTTTTAAAAGCTTTCAGAGACCAGGTGCTAGATACAAAAATCAAAAATCTTGTATGTTTCTTTTTTGGCTCCTACCGTGGTGCCAAGCTCCGTAAAAATTTTTTTAATGCATGTCAATGCAACCTTAAGGTTATGAAAAGAAGATATTTGTGGTGAATAAACAAGTATATGTTTGTTTTCTATGGAAACAACATTGATATTTTGTAAAGTTTTGCATGATTATGTGGAGGATGATATGCATTAAGGCTATTATTATGGGAAATACTTTTGGCAACTACTGCTGATTCTGGAAAAAGATGGCCTATGAAACCTATCTTGGGGACAATCTGAAGGTCTTTCACTTAATCAGACACTAACGTGATTATTTTTTTGCTTTGTTTCTTTGTCACTGTGTGTGTGTGTCCTTTTGCTTTTAGTTGACATTATGCTGCTTCTTAATTATCTAGGCTTTATTTAGTTCTGACATGAATCTCATGTGAATGGTCAAGTTCATCGGGATGATTTTATTTTGAATGTGAAACTTCAGCCTCTTGCTCTTATTGGAGAGCAAGCTGCCTTCCATCAGCTTAGATCCGTTCAACAGCTGGGATACATTACTTACCTATTGAATAAACTTAAATGAAATAGAGTTATGTTATATGAAAAGTCAAGAGTTATGTTGTTTTTTAATAGGTTTAAATTAGTAGTTTTTTCTTTTAGGAGAATGAAAGGTCAAGAGTCATTGGTGTTATTATTATATATTAATATTTTCAATTTTTTTTGTTGTTTTAAAGGGTATACTATAGCCTATAAATAGTTTGTAAGCTTTTGATATTATGAAATGAACAATTTCTACAATTTGGTATCTGAGCTATGGAGAGTGTGACTACTAATGTGTCATTGCCTTGACTAACAAAGGTGAACTATGAGAATTGGAGCATCCAAATGAAAGCTCTACTCGGGTCTCAAGATGGTTGGGAGGTGGTCTAAGAAGGTTTCGTAGAACTGACAACTACTGCGGGATATACGGCGGCTCAAAACAAGATGTTGAAGGAAATGCGATAGAAAGATAAGGCGGCAGTGTACATGTTATTCCGAGCTGTTGACGAGTCGGGCTTTGAGAAGATTGCAAGTGCGACAACTTCAAAAGAAGCGTGGGACATTTTAGCAAAGGTGTATAAATGAGTCGAACGAGTTAAACAAGTCCGCCTTCAAACTCTTTGTGGCTAGTTGGAAGGCATGAAGATGAAGGAATTGGAAGGTGTCTCCGACTACATCACGCGTGTTCAAACCGTGGTGAACCAACTCAATCGAAACGGAGAAACTTTAACCGGTGCAAGAGTTGTGAAGAAGATTTTGAGATCATTAACTGACAGTTTCGAAAATGTCGTATGTACCATAGAAGAGTCAAAGGATCTAGCAACGCTCACAGTCGATGAACTCACCAGTTCTCTCGAGGCACATGAACAACGTAAGAAGCAGAAGAAAGAGGAGACACTCGAGCAAGCACTTCAAACCAAGGCATCAATCAAAGACGAAAAATTTCTCTATTCTCAGAACTTTCGAGGTAGAGGTTGTGGTCGTGGAGATCGAGGAAATGGTCGTGGTGGAAGAGGCCAGGGTCAAGAAGGGAATTATGAGGAGAAGGAGCATTCAAACCAATAAAATTGGAGTGGAAGAAGACGTGGTCGTGGAAGAGGCGAATGGTCGAATTATTCCAATGTCGAGTGCTACAAGTGTGGCAAATATGGTCACTATGCGAAGGATTGTAACTCTGATAAGTGTTACAATTGTGGTAAGGCGGGACATTTCGCGAAAGAATGTCACGTCTCAAAAAAGGTGGAAGAGACAACCAACCTAACCACAGAAAATGAGGAGGCAAAAAAAGGTTTTCTCTTAATGGCACACAACGAAGTCAACACCAACAACATGGTGTGGTACCTTGACATGGGTGCAAGCAACCATATGTACGGGCTCAAGCACCTATTCAAAGACATGAAAAAGGTTGAAACGGGACATGTGACATTTGGAGATGCGTCGAAGGTTGAGGTAAAAGGCCAAGGTACCGTTTGTTATTTACAATAGGATGGGTTAGTTGGGTCAATCCAAGATGTGTATTACGTACCAGACTTCAAGAGCAACATTTTGAGTATGGGGCAACTCATGGAAAAAGGTTATTCAGTATTTACGAAAGATCGGGTGTTACACTTGAAAGATAAGGAAGGGCGTTTGGTCACTTTAGTTGAAATGGAGAGAAATCGCATGTTCAAGTTGAATTTGAAAAGCGTTCGAGGAAAATGTTTGCGAGTCGATATTGAAGACAATGCGTCGCTGTGGCATCTCCATTTTGGCCATCTACATTATGGTGGTCTAAATGAGTTGGCGAAGAAGAACATGGTGCAGGGGCTACCAGATATGGACTATGAGGGAAAATTTTGTGAAGAATGTGTGCTTGGCAAGCATGCGAGAATTTCATTTCAAAAGAAGGCAGAATATCGGGCTAAGCAACTTCTCGAATTGATTCATACCGACATATGTGGACCAATCACCCCTGAATCTTTTAGCGGTAAAAGGTATTTCATTTTTTTTTATCGATGATTTCTCACGAAAAACTTGGGTTTATTTTCTTAAAGAAAAATCTGAGGCATTCGAGGTGTTCAAGAAGTTCAAAGTGATGGTGGAAAAAGCAACTGGTAGACACATCAAATCTGTACGATCTGATAGAGGTGGCGAGTATACTTCAATAGCTTTCATGGAGTATTGTGAGGAGTAAGGCATAAGACGATTCCTAACCGCACCGTACTCACCCCAACAAAATGGTGTGGCCGAGAGGAAGAACCGACTATTTTCGACATGGTTCGATCAATGCTCAAGAGCAAGAAGATGCCGAAAGAATTTTGGGCAGAAGCTGTGCAATGTGCCATCTATGTACAAAATCAATGTCTACATGTGAAGTTGGATGATCAAACACCACAAGAGGCTTGGAGCGGACAAAAACCATCAGTTTCTCATCTCAAAGTATTTGGTAGTGAGGCCTATGCACATGTACCGGATCAACGAAGAATGAAGCTCAAAGACAAAAGCAAAAGGTTTATTTTTATTGGGTATGATGAGAAAACAAAATGATACAAGCTACTCGACCCGATAAGTAAGAAGGTTGTGGTAAGTCGTGATGTACAATTTAATGAAGCAAGCGAGTAGGATTGGAATAACTCAACTGAGGTTATCATCAAAGATGGAGGATCATCAATCGCTACACCAACAATCATATCGAAAAATCCTGAAATTACCAATGATGAAGATGAACCGCAACAACCAAAAATGCGAAGTTTGCAAGATTTGTATGATTCAACAAATGAGGTACATATTGTATGTCTTTTGGCAGATTCCGAGAATATAAGTTTTGAAGAGGCGGTGCGAGACAAGAGTGGCAAACTGCTATGGATGAGGAGATTAAAGCAATTGACCGCAACAGCACATGGGAGTTAACGAAATTATCGAAAGGAAGTCAACCCATTGGTGTGAAGTGGGTGTTCAAAAGAAAGATGAATGCTCAAGGCGAGTTAGAACGGTACAAGGCGCGACTTGTTGCAAAGGGATATAAGCAAAAAGAGGGGATCGATTATGATGAGGTATTTGCTCCCATTATAAGAATGGTTACAATTCAGTTGCTCATTGCACAAACAGCGCAATTTAAATGGCCGATATTTCAAATGGATGTCAAGTCGGCATTCTTGAATGGTGTGCTCGAAGAAGAAGTCTACATCGAACAACCACCCGGGTACATAAAAAATGGAGAGGAAAAGAAGGTGCTAAAATTGAAGAAGGCACTTTACGGGTTGAAGTAAGCACCGTGGGCATGGAATACTCGTATTGATAGATACTTCAAGGAGAATGGGTTCAAAAAATGTCCCTATGAACATGCCCTCTACGTGAAAAAGAATGGAGGTAATATGTTATTTGTTGCTCTTTATGTCGATGACCTCATTTTTATTGGGAACAATGGTGAGATGATACTAGATTTTAAGAACAAAATGACACAAGAATTCGAGATGACAGATTTGGGTTTAATGAAGTTTGTCCTTGGTTTGGAGGTTAGACAAGAAAGGACAGGTATTTTTGTGTCACAGGAGGCATATGCAAAGGAAATTTTGAAGAAGTACAAGATGACACATTGCAACTCGGTATCAACACCAATGGAATCAGGTGTAAAACTCTCGAAATTCGATGGAGGAGAACGAGTCGACACAAGTAAATACCAAAGTTTGGTGGGAAGCCTTCGCTATCTCACTTGCACAAGGCCTGACATTTTGCTAAGTGTTGGCATTGTAAGTCGGTTCATGGAGGAGCCGGTTTATTCACATTGGAAGGCGTTGAAGCGAATCCTATGGTACATTCAAGGAACGGTGTCACTCGGGTTATTCTATTCAAATATGGAAGATTACAAGTTGATTGGGTATTTCGACAGTGATTGGTGCGAAGACTTAGATGATCGGAAAGTACATCGGGATATATGTTCTTTATGGGTAACACAACATTAGCTTGGCTTTCAAAGAAGCAACCAATTGTGACACTATCGACATGTGAAGCTGAATATGTGGCAGCATCTTGGTGTGTGTGTCATGCTATATGGCTCAGAAATTTGTTGGGTGAGTTGGAGCAACAACAACTCGGTGCAACTGAGATACGAGTTGACAATAAATCAGCGATTGAGTTGGCATAGAACCCAGTGAATCATGAGAGAAGCAAACACATTGACATTCGTTTTCATTTCATCCGAGATCATGTAAAGGAAGGAAGTGTGAAATTAGTGCATGTGGCAAGTCGGGACCAAGTTGTGGATATCTTCACAAAACCACTACCGATGGTACTCTTCGACAACTACAAGAAATTAATCGGCATGAAGGATGGCAGAAGCATTTAAGTTTACAGGGGAGTTTTGTTGAATAAACTTAAATGAAATAGAGTTATGTTATATGAAAGGTCAAGAGTTATGTTGTTTTTTTTAATGGGTTTAAATTAGTAGTTTTTTCTTTTAGGAGAATGAAAGGTCAAGAGTCATTGGTGCTATTATTATATATTAATATTTTCAGTTTTTTTGTTGTTTTAAAGGGTAGACTATAGCCTATAAATAGTTTGTAAGCTTTTGATATTATGAAATGAACAATTTCTACATTACCTAGGCCAGAGGTATGATAGAAAAAAAAATTCTTCTTATTTTATTCCAGGATTGTCCGCCAAATGTTAAGGTCTTTAATTGTCTCTCATTAGGAATGATTTCGGTATTCATGGGTTGCTGTTCATTATCCAGTCTACAGTAAAGGTGAATAATAGGTTCTTTCTTTTGTATATACCTCCTACCTTGTACCTTTTAACTTAAGAACACAATCTCTCTTAACAAGATCCTAGACATATTGATTCCAGAGTTGAGTCATTCCTCAGAATGTTTGAGAGTAAACTGTCTGAAATGAAAAATGATGAATTTAAGGTAAGATGGAGAGTTCTTCTGCTGGAAGTAATTTCTTTTCCTTTTTTTCTTTTTTTTTACGGACTTTATTTTTAAACTGCACGACAGTCTAAAGGTAATTTATGAGGTGGTTTTATAGAGCACTAGTAGCCTTGTTAGGAAAACTTGGCTTTCGATACAAAGTTTTTCTAATTCAAGTTATTGATGTAATTTAACTTCGACCTCTAGTGGGATTTTGTTATTTTATGTACTTCTGGAATGGCCTTTGTCGTGGTCCATGGGTCTTAGTTTGGGCTTAATTGAGATATTAGGACATCAAAATATTTTTTCATAGTATAATATTAAGGAACAATATTTGGTATATTGTCTATGGAATTTAAAAGTTTTGCAAATAAAACTTGGGTTGATGACAAGTGTAAAATTTAAAACTCTGCTCATGGAATTGAAAAAGTATACTGCCGGTATATCATCCTAATATTAATTGAGGCTATTGTATTTCTATTTTTTTAATATCCTAGTCTAAGAAAGATGGTTAGTAATTCAAAACCGGAGTTACCCGAGAATTTGTGAGAGAGAGAGAGAGAGAGAGAGTGATACGTAATCTTCTTTCTTCGTTTGACAATTCAGCCTCATAACAATTGGAAATCCTTTGTCTAATGAGCATCTTAGTTGAATTTTCTGTGCATTTAGTAGATGGAGGAATTTCAAATTAATTCCAATATTTTTATTAAACATTTGTTGCAAGCTTGCATGCTCATGACTTCCCCCCCCCCCATCCCCGCCACCCCCCGCCCCCCAAGATTCGATTTGTATGATCTTTGGTTGGGTTTGAATGAGAGCTTGTCATCTAATCGTAAATTCCTGACTTTTTACACAGAGCAACGTAAATGCATTGATCAATATGAAGCTCGAGAAGCACAAAAATTTAAGCGAAGAATCTCAATTTTACTGGACTGAGATCATCAGTGGGACTCCCAAATTTGATAGGAGGGAAGCTGAGGTATCTCAATCAATCTTGATATTTTTCTAAATATTGAAAGGCTACTCATCTAAGAAAACCCATATACATGTTACTTTACTGTTAATCTGCAATGAATATTTTAGTTTTATCTTGAATAGTTCATCTTTTACTATCTGTTTTTAACAGGTTGAAGCATTAAAGAAACTTACACAACAAGAACTGATAGATTTCTTCGATGAAAATACAAAAGTCGGTGCACCTCGAAAGAAAACACTTAGTGTGCGAGTGTACGGGAACCAACATTTGGCAGAATGCAACTCCCAGAAAAGTGAAGCAGTTCAACCAAATACCGTCCAAATAGATGATATCTTTAGTTTTAGAAGATCTCGACCACTTTATGCTTCATTTAGGTGAGGCTTTGGTCTCCCTTGTTGATTGGACATGCTTGCCGTGGAGAAAAGCAGAGATATTCTCCTGTTAGTTTTCATTAAGTTGTTCTACATTGGAGAAAACAGAGGATCCCTCTTGTCTGTGATTGTGTTGTATTGTACTTATTCTCTTGATTCAGAAACAGAATTGTTGTCTGTGATTTTATTTGTTGTATCTTAGGTATGGAAAATAATTCTCTTGGTACAGAAGCAGAATTGTTGCGACTCCAATATTCAACAAATTAAACTTGTGGTCCGAATATATTGATTGAATTTGAATGTGCATGTCTATGTTACTTTATGTACACACATTTCAATGAGGGCCAAATAGGGATGTGTGTTTGCTATGAGTTAGGTTATTCTATCATTAGCTTGATATCAAATAGATGTAACACTTCCTATGCGTCACGTGCATGGCATCGAATATAATAAAAATTATAAGTGTGTTAAGATTTTGAGTGCATTACAAGTAAATTTACTGTTTGGTTAGTAAATTATAAAAAATTATAATTTAATCATTTAACTATTCAAAACCATTTTGTTAACTCGCTAATGGATATTAATGAGGACCGTTAAGTTGTAAATCACTTAATCAAAGACGTAATGATCCATTTTTGCCCGGGCCCAAAATTAAATAAAATAAAATCAAATCAAATAAAAATAATAAAAAAAGTCCATTTACAAAAGAGGCCCAAATATCCCAAAATATAAAAATCCTAAGCAGCCCGTTGGCCCACAACCTAAACTCATTCTTAGAAACCCTAGCTCCCATGTGCGCCGCTCCTCCTCGGGCGCACCGCCCGTGCCTCGTCTCGAGGTCTGACCCTCTCTGTCGTTGTTTCACCAAAATAGCAAAGGGATCTACCCCTCCATCGTCATTGACTCCACCACTTGCAAGAAAAAAGAAAGAAAAAGGAATATGAAAGCAGAGAAAGAAACAACAAGAAAAAGCAGGAAACAGTAGCACAAGAACAGTGTAATATGGCTATAAAAGCCAAACATAACAATGTAATATTTTACAGACAATCAAATACAAAAAAGAAACAAAAACATCAATCGAAAACAAAAAAAAATCAGAAGGTTTACTTCTACTTTCGTTTTAATTTTTTTGTTTTATTTTATTCTACCCTTTTTTCTTTGTTTTGCATGCGAAAATAAAAAGAAAGGGAAAACAGTTTAAAAAAAAAACTTACCGAAAGCTCTTTAGGCCTTTTTTTTTACATTTTTGAAAGGTTCTCGGGAAATATTCCCCTAGATTCGGGCTCCAGAGGTCGGAGCATTCAGGGCTGCGACTTTTAGGTTTTCCGGCCACCGTGGACGGAAGCGCCATTGTCAGTGACCGGTGGCCGGCACAGTGGCGAACCGCCGGAGCCAAGGCTTGACTTAAGGGCTTTGAGAGAGAGGGGGGAGAGTTTTTCAGATTTTTTTTTTCAGGGATGAAATGATTTTTTTTTGTAAAAATTTTGACTTATATAAGCGTATGAAACAGCGTCGTTTTGGGCCTAAGCTTCAGACGCCAAAATGGCATCGTTTTGAAGCGGAGCCCGTCGACCCGACCCGATCCGCCTGGTAGATCCGAGTGTTTTTGTGACTAGGGTATAATTGCCACACTATTCCTTCCGCTTCTTAAATGGTTTTCAATGCCGCCCTTTTTTATTTTTCTATTTTATCACTAAATTTTAATTTGCTTTCGATTTAGTCCTTAGTATGTTGACCCCTTGGGGAATGACGCTTGTCCTCGAGTTTTGGGTTAATTACTCATTTAATCCATGTTTTTCTTCGTGCATATCATTTTGGTCCTTTTATTCTGTTTTATTAGATTAGTTTTTATTATTTACGATTTTTACCCCAAATTTCATTTAAGTTTCAATTTAATCCTTGCTTATTTAACTTCAACCTTTTTACAAATTTTTTATTATTATCTATTTATTTGTTTATTTTTATATATGCTCAAAAATTAGATTGTATATACTTTCTTATTTGTACATATTTATTTATTATTGTTGTCATTATTATTTTATTTTTTTATCTTTTTTTCTTGGTATTTTATTATTTCTTTCATTATTTTTGGTAATTTTCATCTCATACATATTTATCTTTTCAATCATGCATCTTCCATTTTTTTTAAGTCACTTTATCTATTTTATTATTATTATGATGTGATTAATAATAATAATATTATTATTATTATTGCATTACTATTATTATAGTACTCCCTAATGTCATTTTAATTTCAATTTGATACTTGATTTATTTAACTTCTATCCCTTTTCTTTAAACTGTTTTATTCATTAGTTTATTTATTTCATTTATTCATTTATTTATTAGTCCTTCAATCTTATTTAATAATTAAAGTTCATTTATTTATATTTTTATGTATTTTTATATTTTACTATTATTATTTATTTATATAATTTATTACAAATTATATCCTTAATTTCATTTATGCTTTAACTTGGTTCTTTATTTCTGATATTTTATAAATTATCTTCCCTTATATTTATTTATGTATTTGTTTCTTTTGTCTTTATTCATTTTTATTTGGCATTGTCCTTTATATGCGTTGTTGCTATTATTATTGTTATTATTTATTTTATTTATCTTTTGATTGTTCATATTAATGTTAAAATAGTGTACATTATATGGTTCTCGTAAATTGTTTTATTAGTATATTCATTATTATCATTTATTAATGCGACATTTCATTCATGTATCATTTTAAATATTACATATTTCTTACCCAAATTTGTAAAAAAGAAAATTTCGAAAATAAAGGCAATATTCTGTATTTAGAAATTCGAGAAGTCGTGCCCTAACTTACTGGGTTTCGATTTTCCTCACATTGAACCTAAATAACCGAATATTCTTTTAAAATTAAAATAAGTGAGGTTTAAATAAAAATATATAAGGCAAGCTTATTCTCAAAAATACGAGGTGTCGTGTCCTAACTTACGGGATGTGACATTTTGTGACTTCGAGATAAGGAGACATTTTACACCTTTTGATTTATTCGAGTAATTTTAATTAAAAATAACACAATATAAAGAGGGATCGTATTTTAAATTCTTTTCGAGTTTTTAATTTTCGACATTAAGACATTAAGTAATCAGCTAGGTACCAATTTTGGGCGTATCCAGGGTGCTAATCCTTCCTCGTGCATAACCGACTCCCGAACCCATTTTCTGGATTTTTGTAGACCGAAAAATAATGTTTTAATAAATCAAACTATTTATTAAAACGATCAAATTGTGAGGTGATCCGATCACACCTAATAAAAAGGATTGGTGGCGACTCCCATGTTCGTTTTGATTTTCAAAAATCAAAGTCGACCCCCTTTTACAAAAAACCGGTTTCGACAAAAGACATATGATTGTCATGTGAATTGTAATTAAATTACATTAAAATCTACTTGAAAATTTTTCTTATCACATCTAAGCTCAAAATACAGAAAAAAAACTATCATACCTTTACTACTAACTCTACTAAATCTTTAAGATATGGTTAGGTTACATCTTGTCATATCCTAATAAATTATCCATGACCGTCTAACCTTTACATAGTAGGGCATCTGTTTAGAGGGGTTCACACCAAGCTCCTCTTCTATATAAATTCCTTTTATCACCTAAGAGATTTCAAGTTACTATTGTTGACACTCTACCCAAATCTCACAAGTTTCTAAACATACTTAAGCCACCCTACCAACTCGTGGCACATTGTTGTCTTTTTTATGTCATTCAATAACAACAACTAGCATCAACAAGTAGTCAATGGTACCAAACCAACACACCATATGATCAATACAATTACTTTTATGGGTATTCTTATAGTGACCCTTATAATTATGGTTACCACCAATTTACTCCATCAAAACTTCAAGTGTCGTCATCCCATTATTATTTTGTTTACCAAAACATGCTAACTGCAAGGAAAACTCGACAATACAAAACTCTACCCTAAAGTTGCAACAATAATTAGAGTTGTAAGCCTAAATTGAACTCCTTTAAATACAACTCCAATAGCATTAGAAAACATTACAACAAAATGCTCAAGTTATTCAAGAGCTTAGACCAAACCAACCCCCTAAACCTAACCACCATTAAGGTAGGAAGATGTTGCCTCCTTAGTATCGAGCTACCTACATAACCTAATGGGGAATAGCAAGCTGATCAAAGAGAACCATGAAGTATACCATCCTAAATTGGTGCCGTCCTAGAATCAGAATGCGCCTGTAAAGGGTCAAACAAAAGCCTTAAAAAGAGAGATGCATTATTTTTGTAGAACGTGGCTGATGATGTGGATGAACCTATTCCAATGATCTTTAAACTTTAGAAGTTGTTGTTGAAAATATGTCTCACTCTTTCAAGCACCAAAAGAAACATAGAAAGGAATTGACCCTATTGATCATCTCATGAAATGAAATAATTAGATGGAAATCTTTGGTATTTGTAACACACTTAAGTGCAAGGTATTTTTTATGACATTCAAATGATATGTGAGGGGATAGTAGTTGGTAAGGGGTGAGTAAAACTCAATTTGACTTGATTTTTTTTAATTTTGAATTAATCGAATCGAGTTATTTAGTTTTTTCAAGTCAACTCAAATAACTAGTTCTCAGTTTCGAGTTCAAGTTGAGTTGAATTTTACAATTCAGATAACTCAAGTAATTCGAATAACTGTTGAGGATGTGCCTTAGACTTGCTTAATAATAGGTCTGTAGACCAAGTCTTTAGGGATTTAACTTTATGTTATATGATTTTAGGCGTAAGTTAAGGGTTTGTGGCATGTTTTTTAGGAGTAACTTTTGCGGGTTTTTGTTATATTTTTACTATATAATATGAACAATACAAAAAATTATAGTGTGCTTCCAATATATATTTCTTTCATATTTTCTGTGTTTTATATTGTTGCTAAAATACCAACAATTGGTATCTGAGCTTTTATCTTAAAGGATCTGTGAGTTGAGAGAAACACATAAGCTTTAGACATGGAAGTTGACACAATGTTTTCTCATATTGTTCTACCAATTTTTTATAATGGTAACTATCAAGCTTGGGTTGTTAGAATGACAATCTATCTTGATGCAATGGATCTTTGGGACGCAGTAGAAGAAGACTACAATGTTCCATCTTTACCAGCAAATCTAATGATGAATCAATTGAAGAATCACAAAGAGAAGAAGACAAGGAAGTCCAAAGCTAAAGCATGTTTTTTCTCTGCTATTTCAAGCAAAATATTTACAAGAATCATGAATTTAGGGTCAGCAAAAGAAATTTAGGACTACCTCAAGAAAGAATATCAGGGCAATGATAGAACAAAAAATATGCAAGTGCTCAATCTGATCAGAGAGTTTGAAATGATGAAAATGAAAGAGACAGAAACCATTAAAGACTATTCTGACAAGTTGGAGGGCATAGTAAACAAGGTAAGATTATTGGGTAAGGATTTTTCCGATGATTGAATAGTGCAAAAATTTCTTGTCATTTTGCCTAAAAAATATGAGTCTAAAATTTCTTCATTAGAAGAATATAAGGACTTGTCAAGTATATCCTTGGTAGAATTAGTAAATGCATTGCAGACTCTAGAACAAAAAAGAAAAATGAGACAAGAAGCATCAGTAGAGGGTGCTTTTCAAGAAAAGTTTGAAAATTCAGGAGGCAAAAACAAGAAAATTAAAGATGAGACCAACAACAATAACAACAATGAGACATATCCATCATGTCCACATTGTAAGAAGACAAATCACTTGCCAAAAAAATGTTGGTGGAGGCCTGTTATTAAATGTAGAAAATGTGGTAGTATTGGGCACATAGAGCGAGTCTGTGAGTCTCAACAACATGAAAAGGCAAAAGCATCTATTGAGCAACAAGAAAATGAGTTCCTTTTTGTGGCGACATGTTTCTCTAATAATTCTTGGTTGATCGATAGCGGTTGCAGAATCACATGACCAATGACCCAACACTTTTCAAAGAACTTGATAAAACTATCATTTCCAAAATAAAAATTGAAAATGGTGAGTTTATTCCAGTTAAGGGCAAAAATGAACAGTGTTTGTTGAAAATTTAACTGGTTTGAAACACATAACTGATGTTCTATATTTGTCTAACATTGACCAAAATCTTCTAAGTGTTGGGCAGTTGATTGAAAAAGGATTCAAGATCATATTTGAAGACAAATGGTGCTTAATCAAATACTTAAAAGGCAGAGATGTATTAAAAGTAAAAATGAAAGCGAAAAGTTTTGTTCTAAATCAATAGAGGAGAAGTCAACAATGAAGCAATTGCTAGAGACTCCTTAGTACTTTAATGACAACATTGATGATGTTCCAGTTCGTGACACAAGAGCTTTATCTAAAATTTATGAAAGGTGCAATGTTGCTATATTTAAGTCTTCTAAGTTTAAAGAAGCTGAGAAGGGTGACAAGCGGATTGAAGCAATGAGAGAAACGCAACTCGAGGCATTCCAAGTCAAGGGATAAGAGGAGAAAGTCTACATGTTAAATAAGGTCTCATGTGGTCTTAAACAAATATCTAGGGCCTGGTACAACAAGATTGATGGATATCATTTGAAAGAAGAAAAGAAGATTAGTGAAATCAAGTTTGTTTTTTGCAAGACTGAAGATCAAATTGCGGATATGTTAACCAAGGCTCTTCCAAAAGTTAGATTTAAAGTTTTAAGAAATAAATTAGGCTTTTTCAATTACTAAAGCAAGGAGGAGGGTTGAGAATGTGCCTTAGACTTGCTTAATAATAGATCTGTAGACCAAGTCTTTAAGGATTTAAATTTATGTTACATGATTTTAGCAGTAAGTTAAGTGTTTGTGGCATGTTTTTTAGGAGTACTTTTGCAGGTTTTTGTTATTTTTTTACTATATAATATGAACAATACAACATATTATAATGTGCTTCTAATATATCTTTCTTTCATATTTTCTGTGTTTTATACTGTTGTAAAATACCAACAATAACTCAAATAACATACCCTATCAATTTTGAAAATAATCAAATTGATCTCTTTCACAAGTAAAAATTTTTAACAAATAATTTTCAAAAATTCAAAATATTTATAAAAATTTTGAAATTTATATTTTTAATAAAAATTAAAAAAATTAATAACTCTAAAAAAATTCTAAAGAATATATAAATAAGCTTAAAAATTCTAAAATAATAATTTTTGGACTTAAATAAGTAAATTATAAGTTTATCATACTAAGGTATCTTAATTTTTTTCTCTTATTTTGCTTTGAAAGAGTTTCAAATATATATGGTTTCAAATTTATGTGCTCTAAAATGGAATTAGTTATATTGTAATAAGATTTTAATTTGGCACGTTCAATTTTTTTTAATTTTAACTCGAACAATTTCACTCAATTCTACTTGACTCGATTTGAAAAAAATTGAAATCAAATTAGGATGACAAAATGAGGCTCATAACTCAATTAACTAAAATTATTTTCACTTGATTCAACTTGATTCGATTGAATGCTCACCCCTAGTATTTGGACTGACTTGCGTGTAACACATTACACTCAATTCGAAAGATGATTGCATATAAAACATCACATTCATCATTGAAATGACTCAAACAAATGATCATACATAAAAAAATCCAAGTTTAAAACATGATATATGATTCTTTGGGTGACTATAGATCAACATAGATAAAAATTTGGTTTAAACGGGTTTTAAAACATCAATTAGGACCCAAAATACAAAAATAGCAAGCCAAGTTTCAATACCTAGCACTTGTGTACCGATACTTGGGTCAATGTATTAACAATTTAGCTTCAATGTTTCAAGGTTCCAATACAACCAAGGGATGTATCGATACCAATAAGCAAGTATTGATACTCAGGGCTACGTATTATTGACTTCAAAAATATCAATACTTGCTATGAGATTCTAATACTTTAGTATGAGGTACTAAACATGTAATAATACGTAGCCCTGAGGTACTAATTCTACTAATTTAGTATGAGGTACTAATTTAGTATGAGGTACTAAACATGTAATAATACTTGCTATGAGATTCTACGTATTATTGACTTCAAAAAAATCTAGATTTTTAGCTTTTAGGCCAATTTAAGTCATGCAATCATGGCTTAAACATCAACCAAACATGTAAAACACTTAACCAACATAATACCAATACGAATTCCAAGTTAAAACATTGCCAAAACATATTATTTCATACACAGAAACACATTAAATGAAGAATTGACCCCTTAAGTAGTTAAATAGCAACTTGAGTCAACATGCAAACATCAAAATTTCTTAATAAAGAAACATAATCGATGCATCAAAATTTCCAAAAATATCAAATATGTACCAAATATTCCAAATATGTAAGAACATCACAAAAGTTCCAACCAAATATTCCAAATAATTTTTGAACTCTTTGAAAGAGTTTTGAATATGCTGCCAACACGCTCTGTATGCATAACAGCCAAATATGCCACTCCTTAGGTGTAGCCTCGGCATCGTCCCTCTTGACTTGAACTTAAATCAATTCGCCTATAGCAAAACACACCCATATAAGTTCATAAGAACTTAGTGAGGAAGACATCATTTACCTGTGTCATTTTTGCACATCTCAACTGGTAACTTATTTAGATGATCATATCATTTTGAACCTTAAACTTAGTCACTGTGAATACTCTCTCAATTTCTATTATTATTTACCAATCAGATACTATACCTTGCTCAAAGCTCATTTCTTACCCATTAACATCTTCAATATGCCACTTACCTTTTTCAATCTGGTCTTTCATGAGCTTTTACAGAGATCTATACGATCGAATCACCGTCACTCTTGTATACATAACTTTAAGCCGTTGTTCCACAATCCATGTTTGATCATCTATACATAACATGTATATTCCTTCTGATATACAACTAGAAAATTCTTTACTTAGAATATGTTTCTTTTATGTTTACCCATCACTTCTTCTATATCTCATTTGAATCGCAATCTTATATAACACTTTATCGTAGCCTATAGAGACACTATACCTTACTGACCTTTCTATTCACACTTACAAGCCATGTTGAATGTGCCAAAATTGTTTAATACAAAATTCACCAAGAATCATTCTTTTAGGTTATGCCTTTGCGAGCTTTACTAAGATACGCCACAAAGGCTATCACGTCAAAATTTGCCACACAAGTTATTGATTCATTGTTTGCCACAAGAGTGATTCTTAATAGCGTGCCACAAAGGCATTCTTTACGAAGTTTGTGACAAAGACATTCTTTTCACATTCCGCCACAAAGGTTTCGTTGCGGGGTTCACCATAGAGGCTATCCCTTCATGATTCGCCACAAAGGCATTTCTTTCATATTATGCCACATAGGCTATCATTGCAAGGTTTGCCAAAGAGGCTATCCCTTCATGATTCGCCACAAATGCATTCCTTTCCTAACATGTTTATGATATGGATTTGTCTAAACTCACATTATGTGAGGTTTGCCCATCATCGTCTTGGGACACACAAAGAACCCTATTGGGTAATCACCGTCCTTTAGTTCCTTCTGGAAGGTGCCATGTACATGGGCTTTTCCTTCAATATTATATCAAAGATCATGTTTTCAGTCCCGACAGACCCCTTTAGACTCCCTCACAATGAACAGACAGAGCTTGACAAACTCTTCAAGTACTAACATCGCTTAAGACTCAAAACTTCAATTCACTAATCATACACTTCATCACATGCATTTTAGGTGTGTCATACAACCATACTCAAACTTCACAAACTTGTCAATCTCATACAAACTATGTAACAACCCATTTTCACTAATATCGAAAATAGTAATTTTGGAACCATAATTTTGATGAGTAAATTATTATTTTATTGTTTTTGGAACTATATTAAGGTTGTATTAAAATTTTATTAAGAAATTTAGATGTTTAAATGGTTAATTAGGTGAAAAGGACTAAATCGTAAAAAGCTTAAAAGTTGAGTTCTATTTGCTAAAGGGGTCAAATGGCTATGGAATTATAAACTAAAGGACTTGAATGGTAATTAGAACATTTGATGAATTATTGGATATTTATGGATATGGTTTTGATGAGATTATGATAAAATTTTGAGGTTAAAATGGTAATTAGGTAATTAAATTTAAAACAAAAGAAAAGAAAATAGGTATCATCTTTTATTTCTTAACCTTAAACCAATTTTAATAGAATAAAACCTCCATAGATGAGTGCTTGGTTTGTATAGGTTCTTTGTAGTGCATTGTATGTGTTTTTCATCTCGTTTCTAATGATTTTTATGTTTTTGAGTTTGTTGTAGCTTAATCTAGCTAGCCCGAGGGTTAATTTGTAAAATTGTTAAAGATTGAGGGTTATGTCATCGATGTTTTTGAGTATTTTTTGGTGTTAAATGATAGATTATGAATCTTTGTTGTAAAATAAACAAGTTTTGTTAAGTGAGTTTTGATGAATTTTGGAAATAGGGACTAACTTGTTAAAGATATAAATTCTAGGGTTTTATGGTGAAATGATGGTAAATATGGGTTGTTCCAAGGTCCCTTGCATAATTTTTTTTAACATGGATTTGGGTTAAAATGGTTAGATTTTAAGTTATAAGCTTAAGGACTAAATTGTGAAAAAGTTAAAATGTTAGGGGCAAATTGGTAATTTTGCATAAATATGAAATGTGGATTAAATTGAATACTAGAAGTATTTAATTGATTGAAATTACCTATTTAGATCAAGATAAACTATGTACGGACCTAGATCGGGAAAAAGCAAAAGCTTCAGATTAGCTTGATTTAACTATTACGCCCTAATTGTGGAGGTAAATTCGTATGAACAGTTATCACATTAAAGTTATTTAAATTGAATGTTTACTATCTTATGTTTAATGTAAATGATCAATATATAAACGTATCAATGCTATGACAAATTGACAGATAATGATTCCCCATTGATAGGACATGTTGACCTATAGCTCGTGTGGGTAGGCTCATTTCATAGCTCGTCTAATCAATGATGTAAAGGAAAGGTTATAATTATATGTAAAGACACACTTCATGTGAGCTTTCCTGAGTATCCGATGAAATTCTAGATTGTTCAACGGGCAGGAAAAGGGAACGAAAAGGTAAGTATGCAATTAGAGTGAATCATGACTTAATGAATGGAAACATGAACTATATGATGTTGTTCTTATGGTTGATTTCATTATATCAGGGAAAAACTTACTAATTTGTGAGTTGGTGATGTTGGATAGGCATTTCTAAGCTTATTGCATTGATGATGAGTTATGTTTAATCTATGTATGGTAATATTGAAATGGTAAGTTATGTTTAAGTTCAGACGAGCTTACTACGCACTCGTTGCTTACGTAGTTGTTTTCCTTTGTTTTATAGATTATCAGAAGCTCAATTTGTTTGGAAGCTCGTCAGAGACCTATCACACTATCTAGTTGTTAATTTAGTAGTTTTTGAGCATTTTGGCCAAGGTTTATAATGGCATGTATAAGGTGTTGTAATGTTATTTTGATGAATGTGTTGTTGGTGCTTTGGCATGTATAAACATTTGGAAGCTGTGTTGGTTTGGTACCATTTGTCTTTGGTTACCTTGCTATGCATGTTTATAAGGTCTTTTATAGTATGTTTAAATGGTTTGAGAATGGTCAATATGTGGTATGTTTTGGTAAGTAATTGAGCTAGATTATGATGCTTAAAAATTAGGTAATGTTGACTTGTGATGGCATATTATGTTTTGGTATGTTTAAGGTGCCTTTGAATGGTACATTGGTTAGGTAAATTAGGATATTGAAATGGCAATTTGATGTGTGCTTTGGTGATGTTTAGGTCCCTTTAAAGTGTGCTTAAATGGGTTGAAAGGTTATATATGTAATGGTATGAAATGACTTGATTTAGGTGAAATTTTGGGTTCACACGGCCTGAGACACAAGCGTGTAACTCAATCGTGTGAGGCACATGGCCTGGCAACATAGCCTTATGTCATCTGGGAATTTCTTAAGGTTCAAGTTAGTGAGTTACACGGCCTAGCACATAGCCTGACACAGAGGTGTGTGGGGCAACTCAGAGAGTTACACGGCTTGGAACACGGGTGTGTGACCTTACTTAGTGTGTTACACGGGTGAGGACATGGGTCTTTCAAAAGTTACACGGCCTAGGGCCATGTTACAGGACTTGGCCGTGTGTGGCTGTGTGACCCCAATTTTGCAAATTTTGCATTTTTTTCCTAAGCTTCCTAAAATTGCTTCTAAGCTATTTTTAGGGCCTTGAAGGCTCAATTTAGGGATAGTATGTATGGATACGAATGGTTTATGATGTGATTTAATTATTGAATGATAAAATGTTTGAATGTTTCTAATTGTACGATAATACTCTGTAACCCTAATTCAGAGACATAAATGGGTTTAGGGTGTTACAAAAAATACATGCAACCTGAGAAAACATTTTGCCTAGGCATTTCCGGTTTCTATTTCATAGTTCAATCAAATACCACAGAAGTATCTTGTATGGACAATATACATGCAAGATCTAGTACAAAGACTCACCTTCTCACCTACAGCAGCTCAAAACTCCAGATCCAAGCTTCCACCATGCAAATCAGCAACAACTACTGGTATTGAACATGAAAACCCATCAAGATCTATTCATATACCTCTTTTTCCATCATGTCTAAAGTTGAAAAACCCCAAGTAAGGAATTATATCTTCATCTTATTGATTTACTAGATCCAATAGACTTACTCTTTCACAATATAATAGGCAAAGTCATAAATCTTATCTCGTCATGGAGTAATCAGTGATGAAGATCCAGATATACAACTCCAGCTTGAAGGAGAGAGAAATATTGTAAGTTCATTAAGATTTAGGTAACAATACTTCTTGAGGAAAGAATAAGAAAACTCCCTATTTTCTAACCTGAGTATCTATATAAATAACCTAAGCCCTTATTGGAACTTGAAACGTGTCTTAAACTTTCAAGACTGCCTTAATAAAATTTATTTACATTAGTATATGGAAATTCAATATTTTATATTTTTTTCGTTTCATCCTAACTACCTCATTAGTACGTAACTAACTTGATATCCCAATAAACTGGGCATACAACACCTTTGGTGATACCCCAATTTACCCAAAAATCCTCATCATTCTTACTAATCTCTTCTTCTTTACAACTTACCACATTCAGAGAACAATCTTTGCATAATACTCTAACGTTAACCATGCACCCAACCTATAAGCCGAAGGTATCTATTAGGCGAATAGGACTACGCTAGTCAGCTACTTTCTGGTTACCCACCTAACTCAAGACCTGTCAAAACTGGGTGTTACAAACCAATTCTCATTATAAACTAGATTATCAATTTCTCATTAAAGTAGCATAATTAACTAAACTTGGAAATGTATTTGAATATGTTGATATCCATCTGAACCGTATACCTCTACACTAAAAGTATATATAACAAATATCCGAAGCATATACCTCTACACTAAAAGTGCACATAATGCCAATTACAAATCTCTTGGGTGGATTGAGCAGACTCGTATACAGACAAATATTTTTAAGAATTCTATATCCTATGGCATGCCAACTATACCCGATAACTTTCCAAATCATTTAATAGGGTCATCATTAATAACATAACCATTATTAATGCATTCTAATAACCCAATTCAATACAAAATATCAATAACATCACTTTATACTCAATGACACAAACAACTATTCTAAACAATCAATTTCCCACAAGAACATATACTCTAGCATACAAGCATACCATATCTAACATCAACCAACCAATGCCCCAATCAACAATTTAGTTAATAATATTTTAACATAGACCCTAAGCATTCAATTTAGGTGAAAACACAATTTATCAAAATTAGAATGTAGAAACCGAACACCTGTCTACTCCTGCGTTACTTTCACTTCCCCCTGGCCTTAAAGCTTTCAACCACTTCTTTGGCTTCATTTCACAACCAAACAACAAAATCAAAATTGTGCTCATGTTAAGCCTATTAGGATTTTTTATACCCTTAGTGCAATAATTTCATCATTTTTTCTATAAATTACTAAATGACCAAACTTATTATTCATAAAAATAAACAAATGTTGTTCATTTTCTTTATTTTATATTGTCTTCAATGGTTTTTTTGCAACTAAAGAAAAATATATAAGCAAATATTGACTCGTTGATTACCTAAGTTTTAATTTATTTACATTATATGGGTAGATTACAATACGAGAAAAAAACTTATATTAGTAGGTAATTTAAATTGTCCATAGTTCGCAGAATCAAATGGATAGGGGACTATTATGTCATCTATGAGTCCAATTGAGGAGCTAACTTGTCTTTGCTATCGAAGTAAGATTAACTCTCAAAAATAAAGACATAGATGTGATTATCTGGACTAATAATACATTAGATAGGACCCAAGTTAAATGTATCCTAAATTTTTTTATGGATTTATTCACTTATTACGTTCATGGTGTGAATTATCTAAATACTAAGTGATAGATCACGTGTTTATAACTCATGTACTTTAATGTATTGAAAACTTAAGCTTTTACAGTATTGGGCTGAAAGTTGGTATGTTGGGTACATGACTTATGCATGGTATATAATAGGGAGTTTAGTCATGGTAGCTTAGTGGAATGACTCTATGACTAAAGCACTTGTGATTAATTGATAAAGAGTTAGAACTTAATTAGAAATTATTTAAGCCTTAATTATATATATCCAATCGGTCCCTCCACTAGCTCAAAACAACTCTTTGATAGATTGTGTTAAACATGAACACTTGTATGGAACTGTAAATGATTGAATGATAAGAAATGAATCATGGAATTTACTCATTGGAGTAATGTAACACCCCAAACTCAATTTGTTGAACCTGATTTGAATCTTGGGTATTACCACACTAATACATATGTAACTTGACTCTACATACACAAATTGTAATCAATTTGAACTACTTAATTACAAGACTTCATAATACAATACATAAGAATAAACATTGAAGAATTTTAGTTATAATATACAGGAAATTTGATTACAAGTATTACAAAAATGATGTCCTAGTTTAACGTAGTTATCTTGATTTAAAGGTATCTATGTGCCAAATAGACTCGATCACTCCATCAAAGCTTGCTCTGTATGCATAATAACCTGATACACCACTCCTTGGATGTAGTCTCGGCATTGTATCCCCTAGTTACAACTACACATTCAACCTGAAATAGAAAACACAATCCTTATAAGTTCATGAGAACTTAGTGAGAAATAATCGTTTATACCTTAGTCGTTGATTTCCATAAACGGGAAGATAGTCCATCACCATCAGCTCTTTTTCTTAAAATCTTTAGTTTTTTGTCACTAGGGATAGTTTACCATTAACAAAACATAATCCTTTCTTCTATCTACTATATCATGGTCACTGTCCCTTATCATTATTTCATCAATGGCTTCATCCTTTTAAAACTTCTTCTTTTCATGCCCAATTCAATCATGATTTTGTTACTCAATTCTCTTTGCAAAATAATGTTTGAATTCACTTTCCTTACCTTAACTTTCTTCTACTACCTTTCCTTCTTACTGTTCACTAATAGATGCCCTTCATCAAATGTTCAGACATAGCCCTTAGTCAGGTTTGTTCTTATTTTTATTTAACCCATACTTCGAATTCCCCACGTGTTTTGGCGCATTCCAGTTTCTCTATTCTTTTTCTAAAACCATGCAGGATACGCCATAACATTTCATATGAATCTCACCACAAGGGAAGCTCATTAGAATATCTAATCGAAGGCGTAACATGATACACCATAGGGGTTTGTCCTTCTGAGTTTATTAAAACTATTGTTCCTTTCGAGTTCGCCATGAATACCATAGCTTTCTCTCAAGGTCCTCCACAGAGGCGTTTCTTTTGGAGGGTTGCCACAAGGGTTATTCCTTAGAGTGTGCCATAAGGGCATTCCCTTCATAAATCTCCACGAAGGCTTCCTTCTCATAGATAGTCACAAAGACTTCCTTTTTATAGATAACCACAAAAGCTTCCTTTTTATACATAGACACAGAAGCTTCTTTTTTCTAGCATATTCACAATAGGAATTCACCTAGACTCACATTTCGTGAGGTTTTCCCCTTATTGTCCTGGGTCAGGCAGAGAACCCCTTTTGGGTAATTACCTTTCTTTAGTTCTTTTTTCATATGATGCCATAGCCCAACTATGGTCTTACACGATATGGTGTCATGGTCATGGACTTTCCTTTTAGAGATTCATAACAAAAATCGTGTTTTTAGTTCTGAAGGACCCCTTTAGATGACTCCACGAAGATAGACACAAACTCATCATGCTCAGACCCACTTTCATTAGAACATTTCAAATAACATACAGCTAAGACACATATAAATAATCCAAACATATATGTGCAATCATACTCATACTTTATACCGACTTACTTGACCCTAATAGATCTATACCAAGCATGCATATCACTCTCAGCAAACATTAGCACGGTTATAGACGTACTTTAATAACCACACATAAGGTCACATACATATCATATTGTAGCCTCAAGGATCACAACATCATCTTTCAGCCACTCTATTACAGATCTACAACTACCATTATCATACAAACAAGAGTTAGCATAAAAACTCACCTGATTCTCACCCACATTAGTTCAAAACTCTAGATCCAGACTTCCATCGTGTAATCAATAGCAACTACTGCTACAGAACAAGGAAACTCATCAAGATTTATTCATATACCCATTTTTCCATCAGTTTTAACACAAGAAATCCCTAAGAATGACCCTCTTTGTCCATTATCTTACCGATGTACCAAGTCTAATTTATTTACTCTTCATAACACAATATGCTGAGTCTTAAATCTTACCTTGACGTGGTATATTCACTGGTAAAGATCCGAATCTACAACTTTATCTCAAGAGATAGAAGAAAATATTTTGGGTTCCTTTATATCTAGGCAAAAATACTTCTTGAAGAAGGAAGAAGAAAGCTCCCTCTTTTTAGACCTAAATATCTAAATATATAACCCAAGCTCCTATTGGAACCCACCACGTGTGATGCACTTTCAAAGATACCTTTATTAATGGTCTATAGCTGTAAATAGAAATCCAATATTTTTATATTCCTGGTTCATCCCTTTGTTCATTTCCAACAACCACGTTGGAACGTAACTAGTACAACTCAATAAACTGGGCATAAAATACTTTTGGCAGTAATCCCCTACTTATAAGATTCTCAACACTCTTACCAAAATCTTTTCTTATTTATAACTTAATACATTTTAAGAACAACCCCCGCTTAATAATTTGATACATACTATGCGCTCGATCTATACGCTAGAACAATAATTGGGTGGATAGCATTACACCATTCAGATTACTTTCGGTTTACCTGCCAAACCCAAGACCCGCCCAAAGCTAGTTGTTACAAGTAATATGTGTTTTCTTGGTTTAATGATTAGATTGATCTAGGATTAATTTTTTCACTTTGGATATCTATTTAATTAGATTAAATGATGAATCTGAAGTAAAGATAAATTAAAGGATCATGTTAACTAATTATTTAGAATGGAATAAAATTAATCAAATAAAATTAAACATACATTTTAATACAATGAAGTCATCTTGACTTAAACGAGATTAAAAAAGGACTTGTGTAAATTATTTAATTGGTTAATTAAACAATTAATTATCTCAAATAAATATGTGGGCCTTAAAGTGACACAAAAAGGGTCACAGTAGGCTTACACATATGGGAAAAGATTACTTGCCACCCAAGCAAGCATGTAGGCTATAACGACCCCAAAATCAAGGTGCTAGAAAATGCGATTTTAGAACCCCATTTTCGTAAATTGAGTCCATAAATGTAAAATAAAAACATTTAAGGAGATATTATAAAAATATATTAAAATTCAATTAAGTAATTTAGCCAAAAAAAGTAGTTAATTAAGGCTTAGGGATTAAATTGTAAAAATCCAATCGCTATTGAGTTTTAATTAACAAAAGGCTAAAGGACTTGAATAGAAATTAACCAAAAGACCAAAATGGAAATTATGCCATTTTTAAAATGGATATAGTGGATGATGATGTTAAGTTACATTAGCTTAATTAATAAAGAATTATTAAGGTTAAAGTGTAATTAAACTAAACTAATTAAAGGCTAATTAGGCTATAAATAGAAAAGATAGTACGATGTTCACCATCTCTTTCATTTAGGCCATCCTTCATAGCCAAAATTAGCAAAAGCTTCAAACTTTTCTTGAATACATTCGACCATGAATTAGGTATGATAATCAAGTCATTTTTTTGTAACTTTTATAGATTTAGCTAGCCAATATATCAATCTAATAAATTTTTAAAGCTTTAGAAAGTTTCCATTGAATAATTGAAGAATTAGACTTAAAATTGATAGAAATTAAGCTTAGATTATGAAAAGGACTAGATTGTAAAGTTAGTTTAGCTTGTTTGTTAACATTGTTACATTAGGGAACAAATTGAATAAATATAAAACTTGTCATGAAATTATGTTATAAATAGAAAATATAAGGTCCCTAATGGGAATATGTGAAATCATATTTTAATCCGAAGCTAGGAATCGTGAGTTATGCTTGTCTTGAGTTCAGGGGCTACATTGAATAAAATGTAAAATATGTTTTACTTTATGTTAGGATGTGAATTGGATGGAATTGATAAGTTTTTATCTGTTGTATGATTTTACATAGTTAAATATGATGTTGAGTAGTTGAGAGGGAAATGAAAAGGAAACGTGAGAGTCGTCGATGAGTGATGCAAGATTTTCAGTTTGTACTTTTATGACTCAAGATAGATTTAAATGCTTGTATATATATGTTAATTTCTTGATTGATCATTGATAAGTATATGGTGATAGTATGAATTGTTTTGATTGATTTTGATATGGGATATTCAAATAAAAGGCTAAAATGAACAAAAAGAAAGATGGCATGAATTACTTGAATTATGATGTGTGATATGGTAAATCATTAAAAATAAGTTTTTTGCTATGTAATACATGTGATTTCATGATGAATTGGATTATGGTTGTGAATATGTTTGAGAAATGATATATGTACTAAATTGCAAATGTGATCGAACGCAGGGTATGACAGGTGAATAAATGTGATTGTAGGTGTGATAATGTATATATGTATAAATGTTGCCCGTGTGAACTTAGTAAAAGACTAGGATATGATTGGCATGTCAATAGGGTATATGCACACTTGATTAGAGATTTTACAGATTATAATGAGATCTAGCATTGCTGTAGATTCTTGGGTTATTTAATGAGTTCTAACATTGTCTAGATTCTTGGGTAATATATAACATAGGTTTAGCTCAAATGGGTAACATGATGTAAATTTAGCTTGAACAAGCAATCTATTTCACTCGTTTATCCGAGTCCATTTTACTAGAGTTCCATCAAGTGATATATAGTATAATTGAAATGGACAAGTTTGAAAATGTAATGATTATGGAATGGTATATGCTTATAATATGATATGTGGCATGTAATTGCTTTACTATCAAGTGATGTTATTCATAATATCTAAGTATGTCTAACCTATTTGGATGACTTAATGTAAATGGCCTGTGTGTTTAGATGTTGAATTCATGTTTGGATCTGAAAGCTAAATGGTGAGGTAATGTTAATTAATCATGAAAGTGGATGGCTTAATGTTAAAGGTATATAGGTTTATCATATATGGTATGATATGTTTAAATGATATAAAGTTTGACATTTGACAACTAGAATGAATTGGCCAATTCTATTACAATGATGAATGGATTGATTTGCTAATTGTCAAATGTGTACTCCTATATTTAATTGATAATAGAATTGCTTGGCACGAGATAATATTAATTGGATAGGCAATGATTTATACTTTGTGATCAATTGCTAATGTTTAAGATATGTTTGTTGGATATGGTGCCCTAAGTGTAGTATATTCGTTTCTAAACTTGTAATTTTTTCGAACATATTGGTTAATATTAACTCATTGGTTGTATAATGTTTACACTAATACTAAGTTGTATTACGTGGTCGGATTGTAATATGGAAATACAACTTATATTAGTAGACGAACCTAAACATGTCCTTAGCCTAACCGAAAATCAGCAAACTGATTGAAAGACTAATATGTCAGAAATAGATGTTTTGTCTTTGGCATTGAAGCAGATGACTCCCAGAAGATAGAGACATATATGTGACTAACTGGACTAACAGTACATCAGATTGAACCCAAGTAGAATAGATCCTAAAGCCGTTTATAGATTTATTCACTTGTGACGTTCATAGTGTAACATACCTCAATCCTAAGCGGTTGATAGACTATGTATGCATGACTCGTATACTTTGATGTAAGTAAAAACCTGAGTTCAAATAGATAAGGAACCGAAAGCTGGTGCATTGGGTATATGACTTCTGCAGTATGTACCATCATTCACAATAGTGGAATTCGTAGCCTAATACATGGGCAAATTATATCATCTCATCGACATTACATGATAGATAAAAAGTAAATGTGGTCACAGGTTGTTTGTTGTAAACTATAAAATATATAAATATTTTTAGCATTCTTTAATGTATAATTTATGAAAATTCTGAGTAAATAATAACAATTTTGTAGTTTTATTATTAATTTTGTCATATTTTGTAATTTCTATTGAAATGTGTTAACTTAATTAAATTTATGCTAAATACATAGTTTTTTTATTATTTTTTAGGAATAAACGGGCTCGGGAAAAGTATAGTAGAATTTTGGTTGTTTTAGGCCTCAAACATGTACAGCTTGGAGGATCCAGATCTAGTCATATTGGGCTTCAAAACAACCTCTATTGGATTTGGTGCCCTAAGTGTAGAATTTTTATTGAAGTACACTTGTAATTTTTTCAACAAATTGGTTAATAAAGTTATTCATGAATTACATTAATACTTTGTATATTATCCTCACATGGTTTTTGCATGCAAAGAAAAATGGAAGAAAATGTTGCTCAGTAGTTGTCTAATGTGAAACTAATACTTAGCGATATTACGTGGTCATATCATAATGCAAAAAGATAGCTTGTATTAGTAGACAAACCTAAACATGTCCTTAGTTTAATCGAAGATTAGAAAACCAATTGAAAGTGATACGAGTCACAAAGGCCCAACTCAAGCCCAATAACGAGGTCAAAGGCCAAGAAAATGCGTATGAAACTAAATGGAACCATTCAAGACTTCATTAGCAAGGCCTTAGATGCGTATACAAAGGAAAAAGAAAATCAAGATTCACTTTCTTGTTTTCAAGAAAATCAAGAAACCGAATCTTGTTCCAATTTTGCTGTTTTAAGAGATTTCAAGAATCAAGAAAATCAAGATTTCAAATCTTGGAAATCTTGGTCCAAAAAACTGAATCTTGCAGCTAAGGCGCATTGGATCTCAATTACGAGCATCAACAAACCAATTTCGGGAGAGAACGGATTACAAGCCCAAGTTCTTGAAGATACGACCCAATAAGATGTTCCAAACCCAACCAAGAAGTTTAAATCAGACTTAGTTGAAAATCAGGCCAAATTGTCAAAGTGGCCCAATTTGTAAAATTTTAATTCTTTAAATACTTAGTTTTATTTTTTAGACTTTATGAATAAATTTCTATATAAGAATTCAGTCCAAGAGGACCATTTAAAGGCCTTGGACGAAATTCCCTTGAAATGCAACAATTAGGGTTTTTTTTAGTTTTCCTAGTAGGGATAGGAAAGTAGTTAGGAGGCCTATGTATATATAGCTTGGTTGGCCACCCTTATACATGATATATTGAATTCAGATTTTTTTTGTGGAGTGAAAACTCTCTTCGAGTTTCTCTAAGAATTCTCTCTTGAGTTTTCTTTAGAAGTAGTTTTAACAATCTTTTTTATTGTGGGAGCCATCTTCAACCTTCTTCTTGCCGTGTTTTTACATTGGAGGGAAGATTAGAGCCGTTTGGAGGGATTTGTGAAATCTTTCTTGATTTCAAGGCTTCTTAGGACTTTATCCATCTTTTTTGCTGTTTGTTCTTTTTTAATTATTTTTGTTTGTGTCGAATTGTTGATTAACTTGGTTTAATTGTTCTTGTTGCGTTTCCAGCCATTCCAAGCTTCAAGAATCTGTTTTGCAACATTCTTTGGCATCAAGAAACGTTCTTTATTCATCCTTTCTTGCCGCCCAAGTATCATTCTATTTCAATTTGGTTTTCTTGGTCTTTTAAGTTTAATTTTATGTTTTATGTTTTCGTTTCAAATCTAAGTGTCGATAGTTTTTGTAAGACTTTTCCCGTGACTTGGCAACTCGATCCTGGTCCACGCACAACCTCCTATTATTTGGTATCAGATTTTGGGCATTTTGGGTGTTCTTAGTTGATTTTTAAACTGATTTCCTTTAAAAAAACAACATATAGCAGTTTTTCCCCAGAAAAATTTTTAAAAAAAATTCATTTGAGTGGGTAAACGTTGTCTGATTGGTCTGAAACTTTATATTCATATTTGTGGCACTATGATAGAATATTAAAAAATATCTCCCGCGAAGAAATCAGTAGAAAAAATCAAAAAAATTGAAAAAGACTAAATCAAATAAAAATTAAAAAAATATTTAGCGGGTTGAGTTTAGTGCCAAAACTTTCCAGATCAAATATACAATATTTAAGGACATTCCAGATTAAATTTCGTGATTTTTGGAGATCGGGAACACCTCGAACAAATTTGTCAAGTTACTCCGCAGTTTTTTCAGGTTTTCGGGTGTCAGCAATTTTTATTGATTCTTAGCTATAGGTTTTCATTTGTTTTGCTTTTATTCTTCCTTTACACTATCTAACACCTTCTTGTTTCTTGTGTTAGTAGGATTTAAAAGTGTGAACAATACTTCCTCGGTGCGACACAAATCAATTGGTGTCTCGTCACTTTTTGGACTCCAAGTGCAATTAAGATTCTTTGGTAGTTACGGTTCTTACACTTTCTAATTGATTGATATAGACTCTACTAAAGAACTCACAAGACTGAATTCTACCTCTTTGAGAATTTGATTTTCCTTTTTGAGTGATTAACGGTGAGGTTTGTTAATTTTTGAGTGTTGAGTGTTTGTTTTGCAGGTATTCCAAAAAACAAGATGTCTAGAATTGGTCAAGTCGTTGATTTTTCAGATTCGAGGACGAAACTTTTTGAGGAAGGTGGGAATGATACGAGTCACGAAGGCCCAACTCAATCTCAAGAACGTGATGGGCTCAAATCACCACAAGGCCCAATAACGAGGTCAAAGGCCAGGCAAATGCGTATGAATCTAAATGGAACCGTTCAAGACTTCATTAGCAAGGCGATAGATGCGTATACAAAGGAAAAAGAAAATCAAGATTCACTTTCTTGTTTTCAAGAAAATCAAGAAACCGAATCTTGGTCCAATTTTGTTGTTTTGAGCTATTTTAAGAATCAAGAAAATCAAGATTTCAAATCTTGGAAATCTTGGTCCAAGAAACTGAATCTTGCAGCTAAGGCGCATTAGATCTCAGTTACGAGCATCAATGAACAAATTTCGGGAGAGAACGGATTACAAGCCCAAGTTCTTGAAGATACGACCTAATAAGATGTTCCAAGCCCAACCAAGAAGTTTAAATTAGACTTAGTTGAAAATCAAGCCAAATTGTCAAAGAAGCCCAATTTGTAAAATTTTAATTCTTTAAATACTTAGTTTTAATTTTTAGACTTTATGAATAAATTTTTATTTAAGAATTCAGTCCAAGCGGCCCATTTAAAGGCCTTGGATGAAATTCCCTTGAAAGACAACAATTAGGGATTTTTTAGTTTTCCTAGTAGGGATAGGAAAGTAGTTATGAGCCCTATATATATGGCTTGGCCGGCCACCCTTATACATGACATATTGAATTCAATTTTTTTTTTGTGGAGTGAAAACTTTCTTTGAGTTTCTCCAAGAATTCTCTCTTGAGTTTTTTTTAGAAATAGTTTTAACAATCTTTTTCATTGTGGGAGCCATCTTCAACCTTCTTCTTGCCGTGATTTTACATTGGAGGGAAGACTAGAGCCGTTTGAAGGGAGTTGTGAAATCTTTCTTGATTTCAAGGCTTCATAGGACTTTATCCATCTTTTTTGCTGTTTGTTCTTTTTTAATTATTTTTGTTTGTGTCGAATTGTTGATTAACTTGGTTTAATTGTTCTTGTTGTGTTTGCAGCCATTCTAAGCTTCAAGGATCGGTTTTGCAACATTATTTGGCATCAAGAAACGTTCTTTATTCATCCTTTCTTGCCGCCCAAGTATCATTCTATTTCAATTTGGTTTTCTTGGTCTTTTAAGTTTAATTTTTTGTTTTCTGTTTTCGTTTCGGATCTAAGTGTCGATAGTTTTCGTAAGACTTTTCCCGTGACTTGGCAACTCAATCTTGGTCTGCGCGCAACCTCCTATCATTTGGTATCAGATTTTGGGCGTTTTTGGTGTTCTTGGTTGATTTCTAAACTGATTTCCTTTAAAAAAACAGCATATAGCAGTTTTTCCCCAGAAAAATTTTTGAAAAAAATTCATTTGAGTGGGTAAACATTGTCCAATTGGTCTGAAATTTTATATGCATATTTGTGGCACTATGAAGGAATATTAAAAAATATCTTCCGCAAAGAAATCAGTAGAAAAATTCAAAAAAACTGAAAAACATGAAATCAAATAAAATTTTAAAAAAATATTTAGCGGGTTGAGTTTAGCGCCGAAACTTTCCAGATAAAATATATAATATTTAAAGACATTCCAGTTTAAATTTCGTGATTTTTGGAGATCGGAAACACTTCGAACGAAGTTGTCAAGTTACTCCGCAGTTTTTTCAGGTTTTCGGGTGTCAGCAATTTTTATTGATTCTTAGCTGTAGGTTGTCATTTGTTTTGCTTTTATTCTTCCTTTACACTATCTAACACCTTCTTGTTTCTTGAGTTAGTAGGATTTAAAAGTGTGCATAATTCTTCCTCGGTGCGACACAAATCAATTGGTGTCTCGTCACTCTTTGGGCTCCTAGTGCAATTAAGATTCTTTGGTAGTTACGGTTCTTACACTTTCTAATTGATTGATATATACTCTACTAAAGAACTCACAAGACTGAATTTTACCTCTTTGAGAATTTGATTTTCCTTTTGAGTGTTGAGTGTTTGTTATGCAGGTATTCCAAAAAAAAAGATGTCTAGAATTGGTCAAGTCGTTGATTATTGAGATTCGAGGACGAATCTTTTTGAGGAAGGGGGAATGATACGAGTCACAAAGGCCCAACTCAAGCTCAAGAACGTGATGGGCTCAAATTACCACAAGGCCCAATAATGAGGTCAAAGGCCAGGAAAAAGCGTATGAAACTAAATGGAACAGTTCAAGACTTCATTAGCAAGGCCTTGGATGCGTATACAAAGGAAAAAGAAAATCAAGATTCACTTTCTTGTTTTCAAGAAAATCAAGAAACCGAATCTTGTTCCAATTTTGTTGTTTTGAGCGATTTCAAGAATCAAGAAAATCAAGATTTCAAATCTTGGAAATCTTGGTCCAAGAAACTGAATCTTGCAGCTAAGGCGCATTGGATCTCAGTTACGAGCATCAACGAACCAATTTTGGGAGAGAACGGATTACAAGCCCAAGTTCTTGAAGATACGACCCAATAAGATGTTCCAAACCCAACCAAGAAGTTTAAATTAGACTTAGTTAAAAATCAAGTCAAATTTTCAAAGTGGCCCAATTTGTAAAATTTTAATTCTTTAAATACATAGTTTTAATTTTTAGACTTCATGAATAAACTTCTATGTAAGAATTCAGTCCAAGCTGCCCATTTAAAGGCCTTGGACGAAATTCCCTTGAAAGGCAACAATTAGGGTTTTTTTTCAGTTTTCCTAGTAAGGATAGGAAAGTAGTTAGGAGGCCTATATATATGGCTTGGCCGGCCACCCTTATACATGATATATTGAATTCAGATTTTTTTTATGGTGTGAAAACTCTCTTTGAGTTTCTCCAAGAATTCTCTCTTGAGTTTTCTTTAGAAGTAGTTTTAACAATCTTTTTGATTGTGGGAGCCATCTTCAACCTTCTTCTTGCCATGTTTTAACATTGGAGGGAAGACTAGAGCCGTTTGAAGGTAGTTGTGAAATCTTTCTTGATTTCAAGGCTTCTTAGGACTTTATCCATCTTTTTTGCTGCTTGTTCTTTTTTAATTATTTTTGTTTGTGTCGAATTGTTGATTAACTTGGCTTAATTGTTCTTGTTGCGTTTCCAGCCATTCCAAGCTTCAAGGATCTGTTTTGCAACATTCTTTGGCATCAAGAAACATTCTTTATTCATCCTTTCTTGCCGCCCAAGTATCATTCTATTTCAATTTGGTTTTCTTGGTCTTTTAAGTTTAATTTTTTGTTTTCTGTTTTCGTTTCAAATAGAAGTGTCGATAGTTTTTGTAAGACTTTTCCCATGACTTGGCAACTCGATCTTGGTCCGCGCGCAACCTCCTATCATTTGGTATCAGATTTTGGGTGTTCTTGGTTGACTTCTAAACTGATTTCCTTTAAAAAAACAGCATACAGCAGTTTTTCCCCAGAAAAATTTTTGAAAAAAAATTCATTTGAGTGGGTAAACGTTATTCGATTGGTCTGAAATTTTATATACATATTTGTGGCACTATGATAGAATATTAAAAAATATCTCCCGCAAATAAATCAGTAGAAAAAGTCAAAAAAAACTGAAAAACACGAAATCAAATAAAAATTAAAAAAATATTCAGCGGGTTGAGTTTAGTGCCGAAACTTTCCAGATAAAATATAAAATATTTAAGGACATTCTAGTTTAAATTTTGTGATTTTTGGAGATCGGAAACACCTTGAACGAAGTTGTCAAGTTACTCCGCAGTTTTTTCAGGTTTTCAGGTGTCAGCAATTTTTATTGATTCTTAGCTGTAGGTTGTCATTTGTTTTACTTTTATTCGTCCTTTACACTATTTAAAACCTTCTTGTTTCTTGTGTTAGTAGGATTTAAAAGTGTGCATAATTCTTCCTCGGCGTGACACAAATCAATTGGTGTCTCGTCACTCTTTGGACTCCTGGTGCAATTAAGATTCTTTGGTAGTTACAGTTCTTACACTTTCTAATTGATTGATATATACTCTACTAAAGAACTCACAAGACTGAATTCTACCTCTTTGAGAATTTGATTTTCCTTTTGAGTGTTGAGTGTTTGTTATGCAGGTATTCCAAAAAAAAAGATGTCTAGAATTGGTCAAGTCGTTGATTATTGAGATTCAAGGATGAATCTTTTTGAGGAAGAGGGGAATGATACGAGTCACAAAGTCCCAACTCAAGCTCACGAACGTGATGGGCTCAAATTACCACAAGGCCCAATAACGAGGTCAAAGGCCAGGAAAATGCGTATGAAACTAAATGGAACCGTTCAAGACTTCATTAGCAAGGCCTTAGATGCGTATACAAAGGAAAAAGAAAATCAAGATTCACTTTCTTGTTTTCAAAAAAATCAAGAAACTGAATCTTGTTCCAATTTTACTGTTTGAGCGATTTCAAGAATCAAGAAAATCAAGATTTCAAATCTTGGAAATCTTGGTCCTAGAAACTGAATCTTGCAGCTAAGGTGCATTGGATCTCAGTTACGAGCATCAACGAACCAATTTTGGGAGAGAACGGATTACAAGCTCAAGTTCTTGAAGATACAACCCAATAAGATGTTCCAAACCCAACCAAGAAGTTTAAATTAGACTTAGTTGAAAATCAGGCCAAATTGTTAAAGTGGCCCAATTTGTAAAATTTTAATTCTTTAAATACATAGTTTTAATTTTTAGACTTCATGAATAAACTTCTATGTAAGAATTCAGTCCAAGCTGCCCATTTAAAGGCCTTGGACGAAATTCCCTTGAAAGGCAACAATTAGGGTTTTTTTTTTCAGTTTTCCTAGTAAGGATAGGAAAGTAGTTAGGAGGCCTATATATATGGCTTGGCCGGCCACCCTTATACATGATATATTGAATTCAGATTTTTTTTGTGGTGTGAAAACTCTCTTTGAGTTTCTCCAAGAATTCTCTCTTGAGTTTTCTTTAGAAGTAGTTTTAACAATCTTTTTGATTATGGGAGCCATCTTCAACCTTCTTCTTGCCGTGTTTTAACATTGGAGGGAAGACTAGAGCCGTTTGAAGGTAGTTGTGAAATCTTTCTTGATTTCAAGGCTTCTTAGGACTTTATCCATCTTTTTTGCTGTTTGTTCTTTTTAATTATTTTTGTTTGTGTCGAATTGTTGATTAACTTGGCTTAATTGTTCTTGTTGCGTTTCCAGCCATTCCAAGCTTCAAGGATCTGTTTTGCAACATTCTTTGGCATCAAGAAACATTCTTTATTCATCCTTTCTTGCCGCCCAAGTATCATTCTATTTCAATTTGGTTTTCTTGGTCTTTTAAGTTTAATTTTTTGTTTTCTGTTTTCGTTTCAGATCTAAGTGTCGATAGTTTTCGTAAGACTTTTCTCGTTACTTTGCAACTCGATCTTGGTCCGTGTGCAACCTCCTATCAGAAAGACTAATATGTCGTCTGTCAAGTCCAATTGGGGAGATGCCTTGTCTTGGGCATCGGAGCAGATAACTCCTAAAAGATAGAGACATACATGTGACTGACTAGACTGACAATACATCAAACTGGACCCAAGTAGAATAGATGTTGAATCCATTTATGGCTTTATTTTTTTGTGACGTTCATATTGTGGCATACCTAAATCCTGAGTGGATGGTGGATTATGCATGTGGGATTCGTACACTTTGATGTAAGTAGAAGCCTGAGTTCGAATAGATATGCAATCAAAAGCTAGTGTGTTGAGTGTACGGATTCTTCAGTACGTAGCGTCATTCACAACAGTGGAATTCGTGACCCAAGATATGGGTAAATGATATCCTCTCATTGTCATTACATGGTTGATGAAAAGTAAACATGACCATAGGTATGTCGTATTTATGATGAATGACTTAATTACTATTCGATAGTAATTGACTTTTAACGAAGAAAAATGTAATGGTTACCATGAGATATAATATGATCATATTGGGAGAACGAATATTATCCAAAGAGATCAAGGATATCCTTTGAGGGTAACATACTTATGACTATGTAAGTGGACGGGCACTGAGTAGTTGCTTTCGTAATGGTATGTCGATAGGGAGAGCTCAATCATGATACTATAGTGGAATGACTTCGTGACTAAATGAGTTTATAATTAATAAGTGAAAAGTTTGAACTTATTTATAAATCATTCAAGCCCTAATTACATATGTTCAATCGATCCTTCCACTAGCTTGATGAAATTAGAAATGAACAGAATGAATAGGAAAAGAGAAATTGAAAATTTCAGGAATGGTTATGGCTTTTTCCGAAATGGAAAAATGGAATCATTTGGAAATAGATGAAGGTTTCCAAAAATGAAAATGGAAATTATCCATTTGCAATTCTATATAGATTACTTAAAAATGGTCTGAAGCATAAGTTTATGTTGAGTCTAGTCAACATGTTGAGTTATAAAATATTGAACATATTTTCTCGAAATTTTATAAAGGTTAAAATCATCAAAAAATTTATCGGGGGTAAAATCGTCAAAATTTTACTGGGGTTAAAATAAGGATGAGAAAATTATTTAATATAGAATATTAAAGTTTATTTTGGGAAATAGAAAAATCGAATCAAGTTGGATCATATTACAGAATATAGGGTCAAAAGGCCTAAGAAATACTCTTAATTGCACCCGATGTGAGAGAGACCCAAAACCCCTCATCTAACATGAAGGGGGTGACAACCTTAGAAGGATTACTAGGGTGTATCATCCACCCCACTCTTATTCTAAGTAGGAAGTTGTTTTTCTATTTGAAATAAACAACTACAACTCAATAAGGGTTCTACCTTTTCTTCATATAAATAGATGGTACCGGTAAAGATATTAACACAACATTAAGAGATTGTTACTCTACCGAAAATAGAGAGAATTTATTCTCAACTATCAAATATATTTTTCTAAAATAACAATTCTACCCATTTCTATTAAGAAGAGAGAATTTTAGTCTTCACCCCAAATAAAAGAGAGAAAACTTTTTCTAGTTTTGTATTTCGATTTAATTTTTTCCAGCCCACACTTGAAGCAATTCATGGTATAGGAATAGTAGAGAAGATCATTTTGTTGAAAGACGGGAACAATGAATGTTTTTTGTTAAGCCAAAATCACAGGTATGAATTCATTTAGGGTTTATTGCTATAAATATCTCAGACCAAGTCAGTTTTCAAAATTTTAATTTTTCGTTGTGCAAGAAAACCATTTTTAAACAAAGATTTTTTTCCAACAACCTCAGCCTAGACGCAACCACATTGAGGCCTAGAAACGTCCATTGGGAAGTCCAACCGTCTGTAAAGACTCATCCTCCACCAGTATGCTCCTTGAATCAAGTAGGGAATTAAGGGGACCAACTTCACCTCTACTAAAAATAGAAGTCAACCACCCACTTTTCCACCAATCAAGGAATGACAACAACCTCTCCTAATAATAGCAGTCACTCGACCACCCACCTTCCACCTATCAAGCAGGACAACCACCCTTTAAAATAGCCATTATCGCCACCCACTTTCCACATATCAAGGGACGACAACAAAATGAGGGAGAATCAAGGATTACTTTGCTAAAAATAGCACGGGACATTAGGACTTCAACAGTGATAAATAGGTACCTTCATTCATCTATAGAGGCATCAGATTTCAAAGAAAAAAAACTTAAAAGTGTCTGATGTTTTACTTATGGCTTGCTAAGAGTTTGCACGCCACAAAATAGGGAAAAACCTTTTCCAAGAGGGAGAGAAACTAGTAGGTATGAACTTGAGAGCATTAAAGTAAATTTGACATGAAAAAGAGGAGGAGAGCCACCATGAGAAGCCGCAAGAAGCAATCACAGATAACCCCATGCATTCAGCTGTTTTATCTGCTTATTATGCAGTGGTCGTGATAACCCTCCTCGGCTTTCCTTCTTCCCTTTCTCTTTGTTGTTAATTGTTTCTATTTATGTTGACAAACATCTTTGCATCTCATTTATATGTTTTTAATTCAATAAGCATGACTTAGTTTTGTTTAGTTAAAGTGAGTATGAATCTTTTATTTGAGTTGATTGTTTTTTACGTTATGAATGTTCTGGGCAAACAATTGTTTCATTCATTTAGTTTTAATTGTTCTAGGCAAACAATTGTTTCATTCATTTAGTTTTAATTACTATTAATACTTATGAGTATAAGGCCAACATTTTTTAGGTTAACGAATGAGCTATTTAATTTGTGAAGAGGCAATAGTTAATAAACAAAAGAGCTAGATAGTACATGTCATGTCGATATCGAAAGATGATTGTTGCATGCATAAACTGCATATGATTCCTGAAAGGGTGATCTCAAGGTTACTTTGACATAGACATATATGAGGTAACTGAAAGGCATAATAAGACTTCGAGAGAAGCCTATGCTTTAAGTTTAATGAATTTTCACATTGCCACGATCTTTTGTAACATTCTTAATATAATTATCAATAAAACCTTATTATAGTGAAATATTTATTCTAGTCTATTCATGTTATGGTTGCTAAATCTTGTGTTCAATTTTTCTTCTACATTATGTATTATTATATTCACATTTTTATTTCGATCTCTCATAAAAATTATCTTTACTTGTTACTTTCCAAATTGTTTTCTAGTTAACTTTGTAAATTATCTGCACATTTAGTCCCTGTGGAGACGATAACTCTACTTACTACTTATTACTTACAACGGCTGTGTACACTTGTATGTAACCCTGATACAAGTTTTTGGTATCATTTTCGGGGACTATATTTTGTCATTATTTGTGAAGATAAATTGTTTTGCAATTTGGTTTATTTTTATTCTTTTTCATTATTCTTTTTATTATTTTGTGATTTTCACGGTTTATGAACATAGACCAAATTATCGATCTATTGCTAATTGGCCCAAAAATTGTACGTACTTTTAGAAAAAGAAGAGAGCGATTAGCCCAAATACAAGTTGAAGAAATGAATCAAGACCCAAGAGAAGACACAACTAGTAATACTTGTAATCCAATCCTTACTGCTGATGACAGAGATCGAGCTATTCGACAGTACGATGTGCCCTTATTTAGTGAGCTCAATCCAAGGATTATAAGACACAAAATTGAGGCCTCTCGATTTGAATTAAAGCCGATGATGTTCTTGATGTTGCAAACAGTGGGACAATTTAATGGGATGCCTACTAAAGACCCACATCTGCACCTTCTCTTATTTATGGAAGTAAACAATTTTTTTTCAAGCTAGTTTGAGTATCTAAAGATGCTTTAATATTGAAGCTATTCCCATATTCGTCGTGAGATTGAGCATAAGCATGGTTGAATTCCTTACTACCCAATTCTGTATCTATATGGCAAGAGTAGGTGGAACGCTTTCTGATGAAGTATTTTCCACCAAGTAAGAATGCTAAGCTCAAAAATGAAATTACTACATTTCAACAGTATAAAGATGAATTGTTATATGAGGCATGGGAACGATTCATGGAATCATTATGAAAATGCCCTCATCATAGAATTTCTCACTGCATCCAATTGGAGACTTTTTACAATGGTCTCAATGCTCACACAAGAATGGTGGTAGACGCTTCAACTAATAGATCTTTTCTTTCAAAGTCATACAATGAAGCATATGAGATCCTTGAAAGAATTTCAAGCAACAATTATTAGTGGTCGACCAATAGAGTACCCATAGGAAGAAGAGTGGTAGGAGTTCATGAAGTCGATGCTCTTACATCTTTAACTACTCAAGTATCGTTATGATTTCCATGCTTAAGAAATTGTTGCAATGCTAACATGACAAGTCACCAACCAAGTCAGTTTGAGAACATCTCATGTGTGTTATAACAGCCCGCCAGGTGGAGACTCAATACCAAGTTACTATTTGGCGTATAAGTTGGATAAGTCATTGGTAGAATTGATTAAGTAAAGTATTTGTTTTGGCGGGGTAGTATACTCTATAGGATCTTCCATTCGGTGTATTACAAATCTGGTGAACTCTATGAATCACCAAACTCTAGGGTTTGACAAACTCTTCTGTTAAGTATCCGCCCACCCTAGATGTTTTGGGCGAACTTGTCTAGTTTGCAATTTTAATAGATTTATTTCTATATTTACTACACATTATGATGACTTACTTAGTCATGATAGGGTTTAGTTAAGGCCTAGTTAGAACTGAACTAGAATACTGTAGATGACTAGACTTAAAACTTGTTAAGTACATTTAATCATGGGAATCAAAGGTGTCAGTGGAATAACCTGATTTTCTCATTAAACTTTATCTCCGTTGCAAGAGTATATAAGGATAGTGTTGGCCATCAGGAATTACCTTTACATCTTCTTCATCCCTGAATTAGTTTGTAAGTTTTTGAAAAGCCTTAGCATAGAAAGGTTCTTCGAGAGGGTTCACAGAGTTTAGTTAAAACCTGTAATTGTACAAGCTTAAGGGTAAACCCTTAGTTTATTATAGAAGAAATTAACATGTTTATAGTGTTGCATGCTTAGACCATGGACGTGTTCGTGAGGAAGGAAACTTCTTGATTCTGGGTTATTTGATACTGAATCTTGCATGCATGTTAAGTTTCTATAGTTTAATGATCTGATAGAAATGTTTATCTTTCTTTGAGCTAAAGAAACTAACGAAGGTCCCAAAAACAAGGGCAAATGACCTGCTGTGTAGATCACTGTATTAAAGTTTCTAGTGAGTTCCTTCTTACTTCCATGTGTTGTAAATTCCATTGTTATATATAAATGTTGTGTAAGGTAAGTAATCTTTCAACAATGTTTGAATGGTGTCTTTATTAGTAATGGTGATCCAGCGTCAACAATGTGAATTTAGTCCGTCTGTGCTATGAAGTAAACACCATCGTTCATGCTCAAGCCAGTACCACCAATATGTGATATGTGAGATGTGATGATTGTAAACTCTAAATTATATAGATTTTTTATACTTGTTTATGGAACCTTTTAACTTAAAAATTTATGTTAATACTAAGTATTTGATAGTTAATTGGGTGACTTTTGTTTACATTGAGATAATGGGCATGATTTAGTAAAGTATGCAATTTTATGCTTTTATGTATTAAATTTGTGCATAATTTAATTATTTCATGTGACATAATAATTTACTTAATTTAATTGTTGCAATGGGACGGTGGAGTTAATAAGTTGAGAAGCTTATTTTAACTATACATGGACACGAGCTCTATTTCACCTTAGTTGTAAGGCAAAGGCAAGCAAATTGGGTCCAGAGAAAGTCACTTTGATCCAGTTAAAGTTGATTTAATTGAAGAGCAAGCCTGACAATTAATTGGGTTACAAAATTGTCCAAGAAAGGGGGAAAGAAGCCCAATTCAGCAAAGGCATATGAGCAACCCAAAATCAGCTTTTTGAAGATTTATTCAAAGGTCCTTTCACTTGTAAAACAATTAAAAATTAGCTCCCAACAGTCACCCAAGAAACCATCCAACCCTTACTTGATTCATGCATAAAATGAAGCATGAATCAAGCAACCAACAACCTCCCCTCTCCATAATTCATGGCCGGGCAAGGAAAGGAGAAACCTAAGGGATATTCAACCTATTTTTAGTAAACTCCTTAGCCATTCCTCTACTATAAATATCATCCCTTACTTCCCATTCATGGATCATTGAATAATCCTTCAATCACTCACTTCACATTCTATCATCTTTCATTCCCCTTTCACGTATAAACCATCCATTTTCCCCTCAATTTAGCTAGCAATTCCTTGAGAAAATTCTCCCTTGGTGGGCCACCTTAAGGAGCATCTTGCGAAGTAGCAATTACAAGGATTGGAAGAAGCCACCGCAATCAATTTTTGGAGGATTGCCGAAATTATTTCAGAGTTTCTTCTTCCTTAATCTTTATTGTTGTTCAACATGTTTGCAATTTTCTTTGTTGGTTTTTCATTAAAAATGATAGCTTAATTTTGTTTAGTTAGAATGATTACATCCATTTGATAAAGTTCATTTGATTTATGTTTATGATGTTTTGTGCCTCAATAATTCATGCTTCTAATTAAAACCATGCATGTATTTCATTCATTAAAATGTGATTGAATGCATTAGAATTAGTTGATCGATCTTGACCAGAAGAAAAATTAATGGATGCAATTGTAACACCCTGAATTTTGGGCCTAGAAGAAATAGGTTTTGAACAAGGGAACTGTTAAGAGACTGTACATAAATATTTAGTTGTGCAAGGAAGTGACATAAATGAATGTATGCTTCAATGGTTAAGTGATTTAGGAGTGTTTGGAAGTGTCTAAGAAGTCAAGGGTTCAAGCCTTGGCTTATGCAAAATTTTTATTTTAAGTGAATAAAATCCTTGGATCTAGATAGTAGGTTCTTAAATTATTGTGGTTAAAATATGATACAAAGGAGTTGTTGTTCTAGTGGTAAGGGGCGTGTGGAGTTTACATGGGGTCTAAGGTTCGAGTGGTGGCGCATCAAAAAAGGAGTATTTATTTTGTTGCCTAATTCACGTGGGTGGTAGAGTTAGATTGAAATACTGCTAAATGGAGTTTGAACTGGTCATAGAGAGAATTGAGGGGGGATATTTGGAGAGATTTGGGGAGATTGTTGTTGTGGAGAGCTATATATCTCTCATTTGTTCCTTGTTCTTGATGGGAGATCAACGAGGTTTTCAAGGTTTTCGTCGCTTTCTACAACCTACATTGCTTCCATTCCTAACTGGTAGAGGTCAATGTTGATTGGCACATTGCCTGGGAACCAAGGGTGTGATGATCATTGTTTTTCGGAATAATAGTGTTCAGAACAAAGGGAATTTATAAATCGCATCAGGTGTGTAACCACCCCACTATAACTATAGAACGAAAAAAGCCGAAATATGGCGTTGAGACCACACAAGTGTGTAATCGCTCATGTGGAAAGCCAAACCTACGAATCATAGGCGATAAACGGTAGAGGCCTCCATGAGCATTTCCATGGGCTTAGGCCGTAATGGGCCACGTTGGGCCGAAATGGGCCGTGTAGGCTCAATGGGCTCGTGGGCCCCACACGTTTGAAATCCACGATTTGTGGCAAGTACTGGACTGGGCTAGGTAGATCTCATAGCTGTGGCGAAATTTGGACTGAACGGGCCGCACGAGCGTGTGGGCCCACTTAGGTCGAGTAATGGGCCTTGGGCCGATTTACACTGTTATGATCATTTAGGTTACCTGAGTCGCTCGAGGCGACTGAAGACCTTTTGAGAGGTCAATAAATGACCGAAATACCCCTATAGGGTAAATTGACCGAAATACCATAGGGTAAAATGACTGAAATACCCCTATAGGGTAAATTGACTGAAATACCCTCATAGGGTTAAATGATTGAAATACCCCCATAGGGTAAAATGACCGAAATACCCCCATAGGGTAGAATGACCGAAATACCCTCATAGGGTAAAATGACTGTTATACCCCTAGGAGATAAAATGATTGTTATGGCCTTATGTTATGTATGACTAAATAGCTCTATGATATGTATGACTATAATTGAGAATGACATTTTGCATACATGTATGATATTATGTCACGACATGTTGCATGGGGTTGGGTTGTTATATTTGGAGGAAGTGTACTGTACTGATAAGGCCGCATGGGTCGTCCAAGAAGACTGTGGACCTATTGGTGGCTTTGCCACATATACTGTTACTGGCAGTTTTGCTGTGATACTATTACTGGCAGCTTTGCTGCGATATTGGTGTGTTGGCTAGGTGGGTCGATTTTATCCCCACATGGTGTGTTGGTGGTACGAAGTGGTGTCTTGGCCAGATTGGGATAGGTTGCATTATTGCACTGCATTGTTACTATATTGAGCTAAGGCCCACACTGATTCTATATTGGACTAAGGCCCACACTAATTCTGTATTGGGCTAAGGCCCATATTGTTACTGTATTGAGCTAGGGCCCACACTATACTATTACTGAATAGGGCTCAGGCCCAGACTGTTACTGCATGTTATATGCTGACTGTTTTGTAGAGGATTACACACTGAGTTTTTGTAAACTCACCCTCTCCTTTTAACTGTGCAGGTAATCCTCTGTCTTAGGTGATTCGGTGCTGCGAGGGACTCGGAGGTGGCCACACTACTGCAGCTACTTATTACTAGTTTTTATTTAAATTTAAAGTTTGTGTTGGGTTTGTTCATGTAATAAGGGTCTTTTAAGTTTGTTTAAGTTTTTAATTGGGCTTTTGCTTATTTACTTTAAATTTCTAGTTTAGGGAAGACGAATTTTCAAAATAATAACTGTTTTCAAAGTCACGAACTTTAAACGATTGGATTTTTCAAATGCTTCCGCATTTTAAAAACAACTATTATAACAGTAGTAGATAATAAGGAAAACATTTTAACTAGATGATTGTTAAATAATACTAAAGAGGTTTTAAGCTTAGAAACGTTTTTTTCCCAACAAGACAAATTTGCAAATGACACTTCAATGTGACACGCCAAATTCGGCCATAATGTCTAGGCCGGGTTTGAGGTATTACAGCAATAATTGGAAGGTGTATTCTTAATGTAGATCTTGATCTAATTAAATTAAAGGCTCGTAATAACTTAAGAGAACTCTATTACCTTGCATAACTTTTAGGGTTGTTTGATAAAATTATTTCAAACTTGATCCGTCCCTGTTACTTCACATAAACTCTAAGAAACTCTTAGATACATATGATCATGGTAGTATGCATGTTTTTCTAAGTAAAAGATTCCAAAATGACTTAGTATTGGTTTCAAAGTTAATGAAAGATCGAGTTGCCATGAAACATTTTTTGGAACATTGTGAACATGATGAAAATGAACCAAGTCAAATGTTGTAATTATTCTAGCCTATTCATGCTATTGTTGTTAAAGCTTGCAAATTCGCTACTAAACTCTCCTCATACATTTTAATTATTCATCACATTTAGGTTAATTTTGCATTTCAAATAATTTACAATCTAGTTATTCAATTTTACATCAAACACTTGAAATTATTGTGTTTTTCTCACCAATTTGTAATATTTAATTTTACAATTATTTGATTAACATATGTAGCCTCTGTGGAGACGATAACTCTTATACTTACTTATTACTTGATAACGACTGTGTATACTTGCACAAACCGCAGCGCTACAATGATGAAGAAGGGGATTATGTTTATAATGTCTCCGGTAGATCGGCTATATTGCAAATCAAATTGGAAGATCACGAGAAAACATACTTGGATGAACCAAAATGATTTGGGGAGTTAAGAGGGAGTATGTATACAAATATGACTATCTGATATGCTTCTGATTCAAAAATCTAGGTACGAGGCCAGAATAAGGATGGGTTGTATGTGTCGTGTTAAGTTGGCGGATAGTAACCACCCATAAGTTATGTGAGTTGGCATATCGAGTCTGCTTGTATTCCATGAACGCCATCAAGCATATTATGATCATACGATTCAAACCCTTCTGAAAGGTTTGGTGCTATTTGGAGTACTACTATGAATGGCTTATATCTGCTCTCTTTATCTTTGGAACTCACTAAGTTTGTATGAACTTACTCTGTTACCTTTTCTTTCTCAAGCGTGCTAATTGAAGGAACAAATTTTGTTGGAGGGACTATGCCAGAGAATTGTCGATTGTGAGCCATCTTATTTGTTTTGTATCATACATGACCTTCTGGGGGTGGCATGTAATTATATTTTGAAATCACCTTGTTTAAATATCTACTACTTTTTTCTAGATAACATTTTATGAGAATCTTAACAAACTTCTGATGCTTGTATTTAGTCTAATATATCTGGTTCTATGAGATAGCCTTTTTGGACATATACGCCAAATGATTTTAAATGTTGTTTAAACCACCAATGATGTACATTGAAACTATTGTATGGAAATAATGTGTCTTATGTTATATATTTTTTAAACCTATAAATCGTATAAGGCTTCTACCATGTGTTGTTTTAAAAAAACATTTTCCATGTGTATTATTGGTTAGATTGTTTTGTTTTATTATTAGAGTTCATACCCAGTCCTTAATTTTTATTTTGTAAAATTTGACCATTATTTGTTAAATTTGTATGTGTTCAGTTTTGGCTTCTCTACTCGGATTCTACAATTGGGTCAGGTAGGGAGTGTTACATGTGTACTATGGAGATGGTCATATGTTTGAGAATTGTCCATCAAACCCAGAATCTATTAACTATGTAGGAAACCAACATCAAAATAGGAATGGTCCAGGTCCACAATCAAATTATTACAACCCTTTATGGAAAAATCATCAAAATTTCTCCTAGAGTAATAAAAGGACTGGTCCAGGTAATTCCTATATGCCTTCACGATCAAATCATTTTCCAGGTTTTTCTCAACAAACGCAGAAACCTCAGCCAGCCAAGTCTTCAAGTAGTCTGGAGAACTTATTGAAAGCATATATGGCAAAGAACGATGAATCGCTAAGAAATCTAGAGAACCAAATGGGATAGCTAGCCAACGAGCTAAGACGTAGACCCCAAGGTGCTTTGCCAAATGATATGGAGAATCCAAGAAGTACATGCAAAAAGCAGTGTAAAACTATCACTTTGAGGAGCAAAAATATTTTGGAAACAAAATTTTTTGAATCTAAAAATGAGCCTATTATTGTCCACAATCAGAAGGAAGTTCAACCAGAAATTGAAACTCCTATAGTGCAGAATCCTACCCCATGACCCCTATTGAAGCAAAACTACATCAAAGTAGTGGAACGATGGAAATGTGCAAGTATACACAATCGTTAACAAGTAATAAAGTGACAAGTAAATGTCAATTTATCGTTCCCACAAGGACTGTGAAAGAAAAATATTTATGAAATGCAATTTTAAACAATTTGGTGAAGGAAAAATATGTTGACTTGAAGAAGTGATTTAAAAACTAAAAATTAATTAAGTAACTAAACTAAGAAAAATAAAAAGTAAAAATTCCAATACACGATTTCTAAAAACGAGTTTAATCAATATGACATAAATTTGTTAGATCAATTAAATTCCTTAACATAGAATTACTAAACTCATGTTCATGTTGTTATGAATATTTTCATGGCAACTTGGTATTTTGTTAACTAATACACATACATACTTACTAAACCAATTAATCTCTTGAACATATTCCAATGTCAATTCAAACAATTAATCAATTTTCATAAGCAAGTATTCGATTAAGTGAAGTAACAACATATTCCTACATTAAAACAATTTAATCACAATATTCTTGCAAGTTATGCAAGGCTAATGTACCATTTAATTCGTCGCTAATTTAACCTTCAACTATCTTAGAAGATTAAACGTGCACCAATTAAATACTATGTCCACTAATTACAATTTCAATATGATTAATAATTAATTCATTCGTTACCTTACAATTATAATGCAAGTATAACCTAAGCATGGTTTTATTTAATTAAACAATCTACCAATGCCTAATAACAACACAAACATGATTTTAATAATTTAAGCGAATAGAATGCAATCAATCTAACACAAATTAAATTCAAGCCATTTTAATTAAATTAAGAATATAAACACAACAAATATTCATGTTCAAAATCACAACATAAACAAGAAAAATTAAAGAGAAATGAACTAGGAAACAAATCTCAGTGTTTCTTCGAAGCCAGACTAGTGTGCTCCTCTTATTCTCCACTCGTTCAGTCGATTCAAGGCCTTCACCAACACTTGAATGTTGCTACTCCAAGGGGGATGCAATCTCTCTTTCAAGAGTGGAAATCGACAAGGGAAGGGGACAAAGGAAATGGGAAAAATAAAGGAAATGGAAGAGAGAAATGAAGATATATGTGTGAAATTAGTTCTGTGAAATTAGGAAGGGAAGAGGGGTATTTATAGGTGAGAATGGATTCTAAAAGTAGCAAATAAATATCAGCCACTACCTCTCCCTTGGCCGGCCATGCTTTGAGCAAGGGTTGTTTGCTTCAAACTTGCTATTTTTAGCTTGGGTTAAAAATGCATGGAAAGAGGAGGGGTTTGAACAGAATTAAGGGAAATTTCAAGGTTTGTTTTTCAATTATTAAAAATAAGCTGATTGGGTTAGCTATACGGACGGTTTTGGGCTACCCAATCCTTGCTGGATTAGTCCTCTTCACGTAGCACAATTGGGTCACTTTCTCTTCTTCAAGCTTATAATTAATTTTTAACCCAATTAATGTTGGATAAAAATTAAATATAAAGTATTTCCAATAAATATTTTTGGACCGTCCATGGCTGGAAAATTAATTAGTCATGCTCTTGATTCACTTGATGCAAGAATGGCCCCAATGGTTCTAGCCTCTTGAGGTGACTATCGAGCCGATTTTCACCCTTTGAGAAAAAATGTTGAAAATAAATCTAATTTGCATAAACTTATTATAAAAATAATTAAAATTCAATATATTAATAATTTTAGTGAAAATTAATTATTTTATAATTAAAGTATGAATTTTGATAGAAATTACTACGAAAATGCATGAATTAGAGCTCAAAAGGTGCTGAAAAAGTCTATATATTTTTGTGTTTCCACATCCCCCAAAATTAATTCATTACTCATCCTGAGAAATGCACAAATTGTAAAAGGAGTTACTTGAGATAACCTTTGAAAATTTTCTTCAGAAAACATTCCTCCCATAATTATGAGTTTAGTGTAATCATGCTCACGAAGAAGAATTTTGAAATTATGCACCTCAAGTAGGCATATTGTTCAAATTATTCTCTATTATTATCATGATAGCAAGAATAGATTATATGTTTTCTCAATAAAGATATTCTAAATTCTTACCAATTAATTTTTATTCCCTTATTTAAGACTAAATTGCAATCACTAAGTTTAATTTATGCATTCATATGTTGAACTTAGCAATTTCTCTCCACTAATGTAGGCATCATAGAAATTTGAATCAATAGGTCTTTTAAATACGTTATAACGTGGCTAGGCTAAGGGTAGGTAAAAGATAGATAAATTGAAGCTAAAAATCCTAGACTCAGCTTGCATCGAACATTCGGAATAAATACCTTCAAATTCACCAACTCATTTTGCATTTGAGTTCACACATGCTCTTTGTACATCTATTTCTTTTAAGTGCATATGCTCCTTCTTTTCTTTCCTTTTTTTTTTTACTTCTTCTTCTTCTTCTTCTTCTTCTTCTTCTTCTTTTGGAGCATATTACTATATCTACTTTTTTTTTTGAACATTTGATACTTTTTCAACTCCCCCAAACTTATTTTCAAAGAATATTCTAGATAGACTGAGTCTAGTGTTTAGGACTCTTTAGAAAAAATTATGAAAGAAATGATGGCTTAATATTGTGATAGTTCAAATAGAACCAGGCCATATAGTCTCAAAGTTGGGTTTCAAGGGATAAATATTCGTTGAGGTTGGCTTGAAAAGCTCAAACGATCCAAACAAAAGTTTGCCTAAGTCTTTTTTAAAATTCCATGCTGCCTAAAATTTTGCATCAAGAAATTACTAAGTCAATTCTAGAGACTTAAACATTCATGCATGCCTAGCTCTCCTAAGGAATTAAAAATTTTATGATATGACTTGCAAACTTTATTAAGAGTACATTTATGTCATAGTTTAGCTAACATAGCAATTATTGAGATAATAGAACTTTATTTATACTAAATTTTAGCATAATTAATAAAAATTCAAAATTTTGAACAACATATAACTTAATCAGAATTATAAGAAAAATGTATTCTAAAAAAGAAAAAAACAATTTCAATTTTTGGTCCCCCTACTTAAAATGAATAATGTCCCCATTCTTAAAAATAATAGAAAGAATGAAAATATAGAAGTGAATAGATACTGTAAACCAAGTAAGACCTAAGGAAAAGGAGGTGAGTCAAGTTTGACTGCTTAAATACCAAGCTTTTCCAAAGCAAATTCAATCTTAGATATGTACAGATCTATTTCCACACTTCTTATTTTTCCATTTTTTCAATTTTATTGATGATTTCCACCTTTTATTTTATTATGCAAGAAATAAAAATATCTTAAAGAATATAAATCTAAAAACTTAAAATATCCTAAGAAATAAAATAAAATAAAAGTAAAGACAAGATCCCCCCCTTTTTATTTATTTGCAGACCCCTCAGAATTCAACCTATCTTTTGCTTCATCGTCCTTGGTTTTGCTTGAATCACCTCATTCCTTCTTCAACATTAGATACCATGGATTGAATATAAAGTCTGGAAATTTAGGCACAAAAACAAATGGGTTGTGAAAGATTTTCTTAAAAACATTTAGTCATCCTGTATTTTTTAGTATCTCCAATAAGATTGTTGCTGCCACTGCTTATGTTGCATAATAGCCTTTATAGCTGACTATTCACTTCGTGGAATGGTGCTAGACGAAGGGACTCTTTGTGTCAGAGTTAGAAATTATGTTAAGGGTGGTTTCTATTTTGGGCAGCTAGGTGAGTAGTCGATGGTAAGGCTTAGAGTTCGAGGGGTGGCAGTTTTAAGGATAGTTTATGGCTTTGAAAGAAGGTGTTAGAGGTGGTGATTTAGGGAGTAAAGGGCTACAACATTAAGGGGTTAAGAGAGATGCACTATAGGGCTACTTGGTAGTGGCGGTGGAGTAAGATAAGGGATACTAGTTTGTGAGAAAAAAGGTTGAATATTTCCCTTCATAGTAATGTCTTAAGCCTAATGGCATCTCCTTTCTGGATCCTAAGCTCCTATAATTAAATTAACTCTCAGGAAAGACTAGAAGGGTTACAGATGGTCCCACTTAAGTCCCAATCTCCTAGACAGAATTTTAGTACATGTAATGACCCAAAGAAAATTTTATCTAAGTCTGCCATTTTATTTAAATGAAAAAAACTAAAAATATAAAATAACGATAGTGAAAGTGAACAAAACTCCCTCCATTTTATTCAAAATCATCACTAATCGAGACAGTGTCAAAGGGCCATCTATCATACCAACCATACTCATTTAGGAAGTAATCATACCCTTGCCAAGCAAATTTGTCCAACATTTGTTTTGGGAAAAAAATTGGAAATGATATTTTGTGTTGCCATGTTTTAACTTCCTGTAATCCATGCAAATCCTTCAACTTGTGACTCGAATATCTGTACTAATCCATCTGGTACCCTTCTTGTGGTTTTCCAAAACCACAAGTGACTTTTCTTCTTGATTCTTGCTAAACTTAACTGAAATCATGATAGGTAAAGTAGAAGATAGAGTAAAATAATCATATTTCAAATGAAGAGGCAAAATCTTCAATTTCAACTCATTTGGCTCTTCAATCAACGCTTTTGGTTGTGTGTACTCCCGAGATAATAACTCTAATAATTCTAGTGGAACTTCCTGAGTGAATCCCTTTGTTTTAGATTCTAACAAAGCCAAACATTCCTCGTCTTCATCATCACTTGACGAATCCTCTAGCAGAATACATTCTAACAGATCACCTAGAAAATGAGCTCTAATTCTTTAGAAGCCAGGGATTCCATCTTGGAAATAGTAAAGCAGTCTTCAACTACATCTAGGGATTTATCATCATTGAAGTCATTAAAAGTCTCCTCGTCATAAGAAATTTCTTTCAACTAAGTATCTTGTTGCTACTTTTGGAATCATTGAGGATATGGCAGTGGTCGAATCTTATCTTTAACCGGAGCCAGTCGACACTCAAGACTCAGAGGAAGTTCAACCAATTACTTAAATTCTAGTTTCACCGGAAATTGTATCTGAAAAATTCGACAAGGTAACTTTTGAACCAGCTAATTCTGATCAACTAATAACTCCGTTAGATGCAGAATTGCCACAGAAAATTAATCAACCAGTTCCAGTAAAGAAACCTCTACCACCCTACCCTCAAAGACTTTAGAAGCAGAAGTAGGAAATTCAATTCAAGAAGTTTCTAGATGCACACAAGCAGCTTCATATCAACATCCCGTTGGTTGAAGCCCTTGAACAAATTCTGAACTACGTCAAATTCATGAAGGATATCCTGTCTAAAAAATGAAGGCTTGGAGGATTTAAGATAGTAGCCCTAACGAAGGAATGCAGTGCATATCTTCAAGACAAACTACCCCCAAAATTGAAAGATCCTGGATGTTTTACCATACCTTGCAATATTTGACAACATATTGTGGTAAGGCACTGTGACTTGGGTGCAAGTATCAACTTGATGCCCATGTCAATATTTAGGAAGTTGGGGATAGGTAAAGTTAGACCAACTACGGTTACACTTCAATTAGCAGATCAATCCTTAGCACATCCTGAAGGAAAATTCAAGGACGTATTGGTACTTGTAGACAAGTTTATCTTTCCTACTGACTTTGTGATTCTAGACTTTGAAGCAGACAAAGAGGTGTCAATCATCCTAGGAAGACCATTCTTAGCAACCGGAACGACCCTTATTGATGTGCAGAAGGGCGAGCTTACTATGTATGTTCAGGATGATCAGGTAGTCTTTAAGCCCATGCGATTTCCTGACACAATTAATGATTATTCTGTAGTGTCCGATTTAGAGGATTTAATCATGGAGAAGGAACTCAATTATGTTGAGGACCCATTGGAACAAATTTTGACTTCAGATCCTCCAAATGATGAATAGGAGGATGAATACTTAGCTTTGTTAGAAGCTAATCAAAGGGGATTTAATCTACAATCCCGCTGTGAACCTTTGGAGTTAGAGAAAAGGGATTATGCCCAACCAAAAGCATCAATCGAGGAGCCACCTAAATTAGAACTAAAGGTACTTCCCTCACATTTAAAATATATTTATTTAGGTAACTCTTCTACTATACCTGTGATTGTTTCAGTAAAATTAACTATTGAGCAAGAAGAGAAACTCATCCTGGTGTTGAAACAATTCAAGAAGGTTATCAGATGGACCATAGCTGATATTCATGGAATTAGTCCATCTGTATGCATGCACAAGATTATCTTAGAAGATAGCGAAAAAGGGACGATTGATGGACAACAAAGACTTGACCCCATCATGAAGGACATAGTCAAGAACGAAATCATCAAGTGGTTAGATGTGGGTATAATTTACCCCATCTCAAATAGTTCTTGGGTAAGTCTGATCCAGTGTGTGCCAAGGAAATGAAGTATCAAAGTCATTGAAAATGAAAAAAATGAGTTGATACCGACTAGAATGGTTACAGGATGAAGAATTTGCATTGATTACCGGAAGCTGAACAAGGAAACTAGGAAAGATCACTTTCCTTTATCGTTTTTAACCAGATGCAAGATAGACTCGCAGGGCAAGACTATTACTATTTTCTCGATAGATACTCGGGGTATAATCAGATTACAGTAGCACTGTAAGATCAGCACAAGATAACATTCACCTACCCGTGTGGTACATTTGTATTAAGGCGCATGCCATTCGGTTAATGTAATGCACCTGCTACATTTCAAATATGTATGATGTCTATTTTTACTGACATGGTTGAGAAATATTTGGAAGTTCTTATGGATGATTTTTTAGTATTCGAAGATACATATGATGATTGCCTAGCCAATCTAGCCAAGGTACTAAGGCGATGTGAAGAAACAAACCTTGCACTTAACTGGGAAAAGTGTCATTTCATGGTATGAAAAGGTATTGTTCTAGGGCATCGGATAACAAGACATGGGATCGAGGTAGATAAAACAAAGGTAGATGTTATTGAGAAACTCCCACCTCCAATATCTGTAAAGGGTGTTAGGAGCTTTTTGGGCCATGTCGGTTTCTATCGAAGATTCATCATGGACTTCTCCAAAGTTGCTAAACCCTTATCCAAATTATTAGAGAAGGACACAGCGTTTAAATTTGATGAGGAGTGCTTAAGAGCTTTCAACGATTTGAATAGTCAGTTAGTCTCGGCACCCATAATAGTCACACCAGATTGGGATTTGCCATCTGAATTGATTGTGACGCAAGTGACTTCACGATCAGAGTTATCATGGGTCAGCGAAGGAACAAATTTTTTCATCCCATCTACTATGTGAGTCGGACTCTGACGGGAGCTCAACTAAATTACACGATAACAGAAAAAAAGTTACTTGCTATTGTGTTTGTTTTTGACAAGTTTCAATCTTATTTTATTGGTACCAAAGTGACTGTTTATACGGACCATTCGGCAATTAAGCATTTACTTGCCAAGAAAGACGCTAAGCCGAGACTGATCCGATGGGTACTTCTACTTCAAGAGTTCAATCTAGAAATTCAAGATCGAAAGGGTGTAGAAAACCAAGTAGCAGACCACTTGTCCAGATTGGAGCCGCAAGAAGGGAACTCTCCTCTTATACCAATTCGAGAGACGTTTCCAGATTAACACATACTAAAGGTAAATCATGTCCATAATACCCATTAGTTTGCTGATATTGCTAACTTTTTAGCTTGTGGTTTCATGCCGATTGATAAGACGTATCATCAAAAGAAAAAGTTTCTTCACGATGTGAAGTACTATTTCTGGGAAGAACCGTATTTGTTTAAAAAGTGTGCAGATCAAATGATCAGGAGATGTGTGGCAGAAGATGAAGTACATAATATTTTATACCATTGTCACTCAGCTCCGAGTGGGGGACACTTTGGAGGTACACGTACTGTAGCCAAGGTATTGCAAGTTGGATTCTTTTGGCCATCACTATTTAAAGATGCATATGCTTATATAAAGAGTTGTGAATGATGTCAAAGGGACGGAAATGTCACCAACAGAAATGAGATGCCTCAAACAAATATCATTGAGGTAGAATTATTCAATTTTTGGGGTGTTGACTTTCTCGGTCCTTTCCCTCCATCTTTTGGTCACAAGTACATATTAGTAGCAGTAGCCTATGTGTCTAAGTAGGTTGAGTCAGAGGCATATCTGACAAACGATGCCAAGTTTGTAATAATTTTTTTTACAGAAACATGTGTTCACAAGGTTTGGAACCCCAAGAGCCATCATCAGTGATGAAGGGTCTCATATTGTGAACAAGGGTTGAAATGGTTATTAGATAAACATGGATCGAAATACAAGGTCGCTACAGCTTACCATCCGGAAATGAATGGGCAAGCTGAACTGGCAAACAAGAAGATCAAAAGCATACTTGAGAAGGTAGTTTGCCCGAACCGACAAGATTGGTCCAAAAGTCTGGATGATGCTTTATGGGCTTACAGGATAGCATACAAAACACCTTTAGAGATGTCACCCTATAGGTTAGTCTTTGGGAAAGCCTGCCATCTACCTTGGAGTTAGAACAAAAAGCATATTGGGCTCTCCAATGACTCAACTTGGATCTTAAAAGGGCCAAAAAGAAACGGATGCTTCAACTTAATGAGTTAGAAGAATTTCGAATGTCTTCATACAAGAATGCCAAATTACTTAAGGAGAGACTCAAGAAATGGCATGACAAGCACATTCGAGTTCGAGGATTTGAAGCAGGTCAGCTAGCCTTGTTATTCAATTCTAGATTAAGGTTATTTCCAGGTAAGTTAAAATCACGTTGGTCCAGTCCATTTATGATTCATCAAGTCTATCCTTACGAAGTTGTTGAACTTCAAGGTAAGGGAGGTAATTTTCGAGTTAATGCTCAACGCTTGAAACATTACTGGGGAGAAAAACTGAACAAAATCAAATTCGTTCATTTTATCATATATTTAATTTTTCTTGTTCTTCTGTTTGAGCAAATGATTTAAGGTATATTTTCGGGATTAGTATGTTTAAATAAATTCTGTCTAGGAGATTGGAACTTAAGCGGGACTGCTTGTGACCTCTCCAATCTTTCCTAGAAATTGATTTTAACATAATTTCCCAAGAAATTATTCCCTAAATTACAAAATAAATTTTTCGTTTTTCAAATAAAAAGGTCAATTTTGATCCAAGTTTTATGTTACAACTCAATTTTGAATTTTCATTAAGTTTAGGAACTTAATTGAATTATTTTTAAAAATTTGGTTGCTCTTTTTGTAAATATTAAACATTAGATGCCTCTTTTGTAAATATTTTCAAAAAGCATCTAGAATAAATATTTTTAGTTCAATAAAAAAGAAAAAAGAAAAGTTGATAATTATTAATATGTAATTATATCCATTATAATATATTTTAATTATTATCAGCTTTATTTAGAGTTAGGGTTAGTTTTAATTTAATCATATTTTATTCGATAATTGTTTATCTTAATAAATTAATAGCAAATAATAATTTAATATTCATTAAATTAATTATTAATTGTTATTTACTTTCAGTAGAATTAGAACTTAGAATTTTTAAGAATTCTACTCTAGCTCCTATCCCTTTCACTATAAATTCCACCTATCTATTCTTATTTTTTTCATTCGTACACCATTCCCTCCAAAAACACCAAAACCCTTAAGTGTTGAAACCTCCTAACAATTCCCTAGCCACAGTATTGCCCAGCTGATCGATCAGCAGCACCCCGCGCACGCCCACACCAAGTTTGCTCAATGATCTGCACGCTGCTCACATCCATCCCTTGCTGCATGCTGCTGCCTTTCATACTCGAGTGGCACACCACCTTTTCACCCATTCTTAGCCAAAAACACCTCAACGTATTTTAATTTTCCATCTTTTGATTCAAAATTATTTTTCTTAAGAGCTCTTACTTTTTACAAAAAAATATGGTAAGACCAATTTTTCTCCTAAATTTTAATTTTATTATCTAATTTTTCTATTTATTGAATTATTAATATTTTATAAATTTTTAAGAAAATAATTGTTACCATTTTATGATCAGGTTAATCATGCCTCGCAAGAGAACTTGTGCATCTGCCTAAATTGACGAATCACAAAACAAGTTCCACTGTGAAGAAGTCAAAGCAAGCTATGAGAGTATCTTCAAGAATCAACAGATGCATCCAGAGAAAGGTTTCACATTGAAAGAAAGCAACTGTATTGGTTTTATGGCGCGTATTCGTCAGGTTGCTGAAACTCTTAATTGGGAGTTGTTTTGTGAGAAGTGACCTAGTGTGGATGAGGAGTTAGTGCGCGAATACTATGTGAATTTAACCTCAAGCGAGTTGATGGAAGTTCTAGTTCACGGAATCAAGGTACCAATAACTTCAAACGCTATTAATGAGTTCTTTGAATTGCCTGATTTTGAAAACAACGAATATTCCTCCTTGATGAGCAATATAGAGCCTAAAAATTTGCAAGAAATTCTCGAGGAACTTACAGTTTCAGGTTCTAAGTGGACTGTGTCAAAGCAAGGAATCCACACTTCTCGAAGAGAATATTTGACACCAATCGCAAAGGTATGGTTCTACTTCATCCGATTCAATCTTATGGCTAGATCACATGGGACTACAATCTCATTAGAGCGAATGGTCTTATTATACTCAATTTTAATAGATTTGTGCTTGAAAGTTAAAATTCTTACAAACGTAAAGAAGACAGGCTATTTCCAGGGCACAATCATAGATTGGGACCTCTATCGAATAGCTGGATACTCTGTACTACAGTAACGAGTTGAAGAAAGTGAGGATTTCGAGAAAAAAGAAGAAGAAGATCCCTCAGAGATCGAGCTAGTGCAATCGACTAAAGTCCCTAATAAGGTGGAACCAATGGAACCAGAAGCTGAACCTGATAACAAGACTTTAATGTTCAGAGCTCAATCGCCTCGTCTAGATCTTCGAGATGAGCAGTCAAAGTTGATGGACATAATGCAACATATGCAGTGGCAGCAACAAGCTTGTTGGAAATACTCATAAATAAGGGATGACTCGATGAGAAGTGCTCTTATGAAAATTTACAATGACCCATTTATTTTTGTGCCTGAGTTTCCAAATTACATATTTGAACCATGGAGCCCATTATCGAAAAAGGAGCGAAGCGATTCATGCAACGACAATAATGATGGAGCAAAAGATGAATCGAATTTGAAAGGATCTGCAAATAAATAAATAGGGGATCTCGACTTCATTTTATTTCTATTCTTAGGTTATTTTAGGATAAAGTTAATTAGGAATTTTTGCAAAATAAAACAAGAGATGGAAATCATTAATAAAATTGATCAAGTCGCGAAATATAAAGTGTGGAAATAGATATATACATGTATAGGATTGGATTTAGAAAGAGCTTGGTACTTAAGCAGTTAATTTGACTCACATCCTCTTTTCTAGAATCCTACCTAGTGTATAGTATCTATTCACTTTAAACAATGAGAACATTGTTCATTTTAAGTAGGGGGACCGAAAAATTGAAATTATTTCCACTCAGAATAAATAGTTCTTTTAATTATGATTAGGATATATTTTGTTCAATAATTTGAAATTTTGTTAAGTATGCTAAATTTTGGTATAAATAAAGCTCTATTATTTCAATAAATTGTTATGTTAGCTGAATAATGATATAAATGTATTTTTAATAAAGCGTGCAAATCGTACCATAAAATTTTTAGTTCCTTAAGAAAGGGGCATGCATGAAAGTTTAAGTCTCTAGAATTGACTTAGTAGTTTCTTGAGGCGAAATCCTAGGAAGCATTGAATGGTGAAAATGATTTAGGCAACTCTTCTTTGGATCGGTTGTGTAACGCCCCAAAAAAATCCCTTATATAGTTATTTTTGTATGTTTATGATACAAATATCTGTTAGCTTTAGTGGTTAGGTGTTCTGGGAGTGTTTGGGAGGTCCCAAGCTCGAGCATTAGCTTGGGCAAATTTTTTGTTCTTAAATGAATAAACCTCTATCTCTAACCAGTAGGCTTATAAGAAAATGTTGGTAAAATATGACAGAATGGGTCTGCTGGTCTGCTGGCAAAGTGGTGTGTTCGTATGTTGGGGGTTAAGAGTTCGAGTCTCTGCGCAAGCGAAGGATTTATTTTTGTTAGATGTCGTGGAGGTGTTTGAGTAGAGTCAAAATTCTAAATAGAGTGGGATGAGTGTGGATGGTTTGGAGTGTTTGAGGGGTGTGGGGAAGTTGGGAGCGAATTTAGGGATATGGGGGAGAAAATTTAGGGATTTTAGGGGGAGACTATCTAAAATCTAATCATTTTAAGGGAAAATTTCGGCTTTGGCATTGGTTTTCTCTTAATTTTTCCTGTCGACTATTCTTCTTCCATGGTGCCAAATATTGCTGTGCTTTTGGGGCTATTTTATTTTTCCCTCTTCTTTCTTCTTTTTATTTTTCTTTTGGTTCTGTCGATTCCCTCCTTTCCTTTTTACTGCCGATTTCTCTTGTTTCCTAACCATCTTCTTGTTGCCGCAACTTGTCATATTTATTGTGCTTTCGTGCGTTGGTGGTAAGTTTCGTAACTGTGGTGTATTTTGGTTAATAGATTCTTGGTAATCGATTGACTATTTCATTGATGAAGGTTCAAGGCTGGAGCAATTCGGTTAGTGTTGGAGCGGTGTGGTTCTGGTGTTACTCGCTTAGTAGGTAAGGTGGTTGTGTTTGTGAATTAGAGGAAGCTTTTCCTTTCTTTTGATTATGAAAATGTAATTTATTGTTAACATAAGGTCTTTCAAAATTGGTAGCAGCGAATTGTGGGAGTGGTGACCTGTCTTGTTCGGTTTCGCAGTAGGGGGTTGCTTGGTTTTGAAGGTAAGTAACGAATGGATTGACCGAATCATTATCAATGTTTTGGTTTCGAATTAACTGCGAATTAAGACTGATTATGGGGTTTGTTTGTCGACCATAGGTGCTGGTGATCTCGAAAGTGCATTTATGTCATGAACGAACCAGGTGTGTAAACACAACTCTAGAAATAGATATCGATGAAAACCCGAAGAATGTGATGGTTGACGCCACAAGGGCGAACGGCCACCCATGTGATAGGCCGCATGATTGAACATGGGCATGTGATCAACGAGGTTGGGCATGTGTGATTCATGGTCGAGCCGAATTGGGCTGTATGGGCCACACGAGAGTGTGGGCTCCACACAGATGAACCACATGGGCATGTGAGAATATTGGGCCAGGCTGTGTGATCCACATGGTCAAGGCCATTTTGGGCCGTGTGGGCATACATGGGCATGCAACATGGGCCTGTGGGCCCATTTTCATTGATTGACTGCTAAGGTTACACGGGTCACCCAAGTTGACTGTGAACCTACTGTAGGGTGGGTAAGTTTACTTAGACCCCTAATTGACTGGAATGATTGAAAGACTATTATATGTCTATATGAGATAGATATGTATGTCTGTATGTTGAGCATGCTATATACACTATACTAATTATACATGATACCATGGCATGTCTGTATATGATGCATTGCATTAGGTTGGGAATTGATATTGATTAGAGAATGTGTACTGAAAGGCTTCAAGCCTAACTTACTGGCAACTCAGCTGCCACTACTGTCTAATGTCGCATTTGGTACTATTTAGAGTGTAGGGATGGGTGGGTTGATTATATCCCTACATGGAGTGTAGGGTTGGACGGAGATAGAGTGTAGAGGCTGGTTGGGTAGGATTTTATAACCACATAACTGTCACTGTTACTGTACTATGATAGGCTAAGGCCCTAATGCTTACTAATACTGAAAAGGGCTTAGGCCCAAATTGAGATTATCTGTTATTGTCTGTTTGTTTGCATGGGGATTACACACTGAGTTTACGTAAACTTACCCTTTTCTGTTTAATCTGTACAGGTAGTCCCCAGACATAAGCGGATCGGTGCAACGGAGGACTCAGCAGTGGTCACACGACTCCTTTTTGTTATTTGATACTTATTTACGATTTTAAGTTTTATTTTTGGGTATTTTTCTATAATAATGGCCTCTATGGATTTTTACCTAAAATTTGGACTTTATACTGTTTTGTGTTTATATATACTATAAGTACGTAAAACTCGGGTTTTCAAAAGAGATGAATGTTTTATCAAAATACCACGCACACGCAAACTATTTTAAAAGCTTCCGCAAAGTATAGTGTTTTGGAAATGAATCACGATTGGAGAATTAAAGAAAGATAATGATAAGTTCTAAACGAATAATGATTTTAGCAATGATACAGTTTTCAATCGAACTTCCATGTGACATCACTAGATTCGGTCATAACATCCAGCCCAGGTTTGGGATGTTATAGGTTGAGCCTTTCAAGCCAAACTTGATGAAATTTTATCCTTTGAAACCCAACTTTGAGACTATATGGCCTAATTTTATTTGAACCCTTGCAATATTTAGCCATCACTTCTCTCTTAATTATCTTTAAATTGTCCCAAACACTAGACTCAGTACTATTCAGAATATTCTTTGAAAATAAGTTTGAGGAGTTGAAAGAAGTATCAAATGCTTTAAAAATTGTAGTACATACAGTAACATGCTCAAAAAAAAGAGGACATGTACTTGAAAGAAAATAGATGTACAAAGGAGCATGTGAAAGAAAAGTAAGTTGGTGTATTGAGAGAAATTATTCCAAAGGTCCGATTGAAGCTGAGTCTAGGGTTTAAAAGCCTAAATTTATCTATCTTTTACCTACCTCTGGCCTAGCTACATTACAACATTTTTAAAGGCCTATTGATTCAAGTTTTTTATGCTACCTACATTAGTGGAGAGAAATTGCTATGTTCAACATATGAAGGCATAAGTTAAACTTAATGGTTGCAGCCTAATCTTGAATAAGGAAATAAAATCAAATTGGTAAGGGTTAACATGTCTTGTTAAGGAAGCAGTTAGTCTAATTATGCTATCATAATAGTTGTTGAGATTAATTTGAACGATATGTATACTTAAGTAGCATAACTATCAAATTTCTTATTTTTGAGCATAAGTATATTGAATTCATAATTTTGGGAAGAATGTTATTCTGAAGGAATTTTTCAAAGGTGTTTTCTGAGTAATTCTTTTTAATTTGTGCACTACTAGGGACGAGCAATGAATAAAGTTTGGGGTGTGGAACACGGAAATTTACACATTTTTACATACCCTTTTTTAACTTAAAATCAAACAGTTTTGATAAAATTCTTGTCGAAAAAATAATTAATTTTTACAAAATAATTAAAGTGTACTTAAAATATGAGCATGTTGAATTTTAGTTAATTTTTTAATTAATTCTAATGAATTTTGGTTATTTTTGATAGATTTGCACAAAGGGGAAAAAATGGCTCGGCAGACACTGCTAGAAGCACAAAATCGAGAAGCAATTTGAAGTATCGAGGTGAACTAAATCTCAGCCTAAGATGGTCCAAAATTATATGTATTAATTCATAATATAATCAATTTTAATTTATATCCAATTTAATTTGGGTTAATAACTCATTATTAATTAATTATGAAAAAGTGGTCCAATTAAACTGAACTGAGTGAACCAAACCGACCAAGAAATGGACAGCCCAAAAACCGTCCCAAGAGCTGACCCAAATCAACTTATTAGCTTATTATTTAAGCTTGCAAAGAGGCCCTTGAAGACTTGTTCAAGTTGCATTCAAACCCCTCCACAATTTGTGGCTTTATATATTTGCCCTAAGCCTAAATTAGCAAAGTTGAAACTATCAACCTTGCCACATGTGTGGCCGGCCAAGGGAGGGCTCTTTGGCTGATAATTTTAACTATTTTTAGCAGCCTTCCTCAGCTATAAAAAACCCCCTTAGGCTGGTCATTTTAGAAACACACCTCAAGCATTCACATCTTTCCTCTATTCTTTTCCATTCCAAAATTCCCTTGCTCTCTTGTCGATTTCTCCTCTTGGGAAAGAGGCATTCATCAGATATTTGGAGTAGCAATTAAGTTTTCATAGCAGCCTTGGTCGACAAGGACAATGGAGAAGGAAGAACGGAGCAACTAGTAAAGCCACGGAAAAACACCGGATTTGATTCTTATTCCCTATCTTTTTTTATTTTTGTTGTTGTTATGCTAAACATATCTATGAATATTTATGTTGTTGGAATGGATAATTTAATCAATTTAGCATTTTGTTTGTTAAAATTATTAAAATTTTGTTATGTTGTTATAGGCCTCGGTAAGATGCTTGATTATGTAAAATCATGACTAAGTTATTCTTGCATTACAATTGTTAGATAACTAATGAATTAATTATTTAAACGGATTGAAATTGTAACTAATAGGCACAGTACTTAATCAGTGCATGTTTAATCATCTAAGGTAGCTAAGGGTTAGATTAGCAACGGTATCTAACGATACATTTTCCTTGCATAACTTGCAAGATTATTGTGATTAAACTGTTTCAAGGTAAGGATACTTTGTTACCTCACATAGTCTTTTATGTGCTTATTAAATGGAGTTAATTCTTTGAATTGACATAGGGATATGTACAAGAGATTATTTCGATTTAATAAGTATGTATGTGCAATAACATATTTACCTATTAAGATTTGTTTAATCAATTGAATTGACATAGGGATATAGTCAAGAGATAAATGGATTTTGGTAGGTGAGTATGCTCATAAGTTAGAAAATTCTTGAGTTGTCGTGAACTTATTTGTAACAATATAAACATGAGTTTAATAATTCTAAGTTAAGAAATGTAATTAATCTAACACAATTATATCATCTTAATTAAAATTGTATTTTGAAATTTTGCATTTGAGATTTATTTATTTAGTTCACTTAGTTTAAAATCTTAGTTTTTAATCACCCTCTTCAAACAAAATATTTTTCTTCACCAAAGTGTTTTAAATAGCATTCATAAATAATTCTTTTCACAGTCCCTATGGGTACGATAACTCGACATTTACTTGTCACTTTATTACTTGTTGCGATTGTGTACACTTGCACATTTTCCTCGTTCCAGTGCTAATGAGGGCATATTGGTTAGGCACATAGGTTGATTGCGAGTTGGTATATTTTGGCATGTTTCGGCACATTTTGAATAGGTTTGAATGTTGGTTAATGCATGGTTTGGAACCTAAGAATTGGTATGTCACTTAGCTAGTGTTTGAAGGTGTTTTTGGGTACACAAAGCCTGTGACGCGGTTTACCACACGACCGTGTGCTCCACACGATTACTTGGCACAACCATGTGGCCTATTTGATTTTTGGTGCAAGTTTTTCCACAAAGCTACAGTGAGTTACACGGCCGTGTGATCCCTATTTTCACTTTTTACCCAAATTTTTATAAAGTTACAGTTTAGTCTAGAATTGTTCCCGATTTTTTTTAAATGCTTCGTATGTTCGATTTAGGTCTGAATATGATTTATTAATATGGAAATGATTGTAATTGAATTATGAAATAAATTATTTGGTTATTTACAATAGGATAGTAAACAACGTTAATGTTATACAGTTGTAATACCTTATAGCTTGGGTTGGGTGATCGGACCGGGTATATGTGTTACATTTAGTGGTATCAAAGCTACGGTTTAGTCAATTTTAGGACTGAACGTAGCATGTATTGTGTTTAGAAATACATGCCACTTAATAACCTATAATAGTGTGACGACTCCTAATCAGTTTGACTTGTTTGCTTATGAATTAAAGATGTCAACTGATTCTAATCGATCAAATTCTGATGATGCTTAGAGTAATACTCCAACCATCGATCAATGGGCTACTAATAACATACCCCAATTTCAAGAGCCTAAAGAAGAGCTCTCAATACCTTTTTCAATATGATGCACGACATGTTTAACACGTATATGATAACCAATTACGTGGCTCAAAAACCTCCACCCCCTGGTCTTTAAAGCACTATACAACCAAATACTCATAGAATTTCTATTGATAAAGTCTGAAAGTGCGAAGCTGAAGAGTTCCATGGTAAGGTGGGTGATGATTCGACCAGGGCTAAATATTGGTTAGAGCACACACACAGAGTGTTGGATGAAATGTTGTGCCCTCCGGAATATTGTCTAAGATGTGTGGTGTCGTTGTTAATAGAGGAAGCTTTTTACTGGTGGAAGACTTTGATTGTAGTTGTACCCAAAGAACGGGTTAACTAGGAATTTTTCAAAATTGAGTTTTGACAGAAATACGTCAGTAAAAAGTATATTTATAAGAAGAAAAAGGAATTTCTCAAATTGAAATAGGGCAATAGATCAGTTGCGAAGTATGAGTGTGAGTTTATTTAGCTCAATAAATATGCTTGTGAAGTTGTGTCTATTGAGGAAGAACTGCGTATTCGTTTAGAAAACGACTTAAGTGACGAAATAAAGTTGTTAGTTGGTGCGATGGAAATTAGAGAATTTCTAGTATTGTCTAACCAAGCTCAGAAAATGAATGAAGTTTATAGCCACAAGAAACAAAATGAGATGAAAGCTCGTGACTTCAATAAACTTAACTCAATCAGAACATTTTTTTGCTCCCCCACAAAATAATCAAGTAGCCATTTTTCAGAGTTATCTAGGTTTTCAAGCAAAGATCAATCGAAACATAACAACGTAAGATCATCGACACATTAAATAGCCAACGTAGGTAGTGTTTGAAATGTAAACAAGCTGTGTAACAGCCCAAAATTGACCCTAGTCGGGAAGTGGTTTCGGGACCGCTAAACCGAGTCACCGAAATGTTTGAATGTGATAATTATTGTCTAGAATATGTAATTATGAATGTGTGAAAATTTCAAGCTTCGATTTAGTCGATTGCATGTGAATTTAGTCAATAGGACTTATGCGAGAAAATTTTAAAATGTGATAGGTCAATGCGTAAGGACCTATTAGTGCATGTGGAAAAAGGGGGGACTTGCATGTCAAATCCCCCCCCCTTTAGTAGTGGCCGGCCATGACAAATAAGGTGGACAAGGTGTGATGGGCAAAACATGTCATAGACATGTTTTATTGGTGCATCATGGGATGAATAACAAAATAAAAAGTTAATAATAAAGAAATGGAAAAAAAGAATGATGAAAGGAAAAAAAAGGGATCATCATTCATGTTCTTGCTAGCCGAATCTAAAGAAGAAAGAAATATTGTTCATCTTTTATCATCCTTGGCCGAAAATGCTAAGAAGAAGGGGGAAGGGGAAGTAAGACATTCGGCCACTCCTTCTAGTCTTGAATAAGGTATGTAATGCATGGTAGCTTTTGGAAATTGTTGAATGTATTAAGCTAGTTACTAAGTCCCTTACTTAGCCCATGTTCAAATCTTGAATATTGTTCGTAACATGAGCAATCGGTCATCTTAAGTCACTATTAAGGTAAGGAAGTTTGTACTAGCTTTTGAAATTTTAGTTAATATTGAGTGAGTTATCAAGTGATTTTTGTAAACCATGTTGGAATTTCGATTCTGGGGGTAAGTATGGTTTTCGGCTATAAGAGATTAATAAGGGTGATGATTGTGTTACATGCTAAACTTAGAGGAAATTGTGTGATTAGATAAATTAAAAGTAATAGTATAGTTGATGAATATATATAGATATACATATTCGGCCATCACTTAGGAGCTTATGTGATGTTGGGTTTAAGCTTTGCATATTCGGCTATATGTATATATACATATATATGTAAGCCCATTCGTGATATTACCTTAGGACTATGTATATATAACCGACAAAAAAATGGGGAAAACTAGCAAAGGTGAAGGCCGAATGAGCTATAGGAGGTGTGGATGACTTTTATGCATGTGGGTGTGTGTGTGTGCCATTTAGTTGGTGACATTCGGCATTTCTTAATTAACATTAGAGATGAGTGAATGAAATCGGCATGTGTGTTTGTGAAAATGCCGAATGTGAATTTGGATAATATTGAGTAATGTATGTGCTTTAAAATGATGGAATGGAGTGGATGCTTTAAATGTGTTATGAACAATTATAAGTTAAATTAAGGTTTGCTAAATTACCATTGTCATTGCCGAATATACAAACATACACATGCATGTGTAATTGAAGTATGAATGTTTAGCAAGATGGTTAAACTAGTTAATTTATCGATTTAGCTCAAGAAGCTAAAGGTGGAGAGGCAAGCAAGGGCAAAGAAAAGATCATCGAGTAACCGAGTTGGAACCGTCTTACCCAACACAAAGTAAGTCATCAAGCATATATTTTGTATTGATCTAAATAGACATAATGTCTATGTAATCATGCTGAATGGAATGATAAATTTATATACATGTATGTATGTGGTGATGAAAGTGTTGAATGAAGAGAAAAGAGGTGAGATGTATTGAGTTGTTGACCTCGGCACTAAGAGTGCGGGTATAAACATTTATGATCAAGAGATTGGCGCTAAGTGTGCGGGTTTAAATTGTACAGCACTAAGTGTGCGAGTTTGATTATGTAGCACTAAGTGTGCGAATTTGATTATGTAGCACTAAGTGTGCGAGTTTGATTATGTAGCACTAAGTGTGCGAGTTTGATTATATAGCACTAAGTGTGCGAGTTGATTATATAGCACTGAGTGTGCGGACTTAATATATACGTTTGAATCATTATGGACACTAAGTGTGCGACATTATTAAGTCGATCACGGACAGCGGATCGGGTAAGTACCTTGAGTTCATGGCCAATAGGCGCTATGTTTATAATTGGAGTTGAGTTTGGTAAGTTGAAACCTATGTGACAATTATAATTGAAGTCGCGTACATAAGATTTATTGTGGAATAGGTGAAAGGCCGTTTAGTTGTATGATTGTAACGAAAATAAAATGATGTATGAAAATGCCTCAAATATCCTATTGATGAGTATATGGAATGTGAATGCATGATTTGGTATGAGATTGAACCGATGGGTCTGAGGAACTATGGCATGGTTCGGTATGGATGGAGTAACTAGCCTCGTTCCATTTTGTTTCCTATTGTGATAATGTTATTAATGGATGATAGTGCATTGCTTATGACTTACTGAGTTATATACTCACTCGGTGTTTCCTTGTCACCTATTTTAGGTTTCTTGGACTCGACTCTTTTTGCGTGATCGGGCCGTCATTGGAGTCATCACACCGGCTAGCAAGTTTTGGTACTTTCTTCTTAGTCAGCTTAGGAGAACATTTTGGCATGTATAGGCTATTATGTTGTGTTTGAACTTTGGTATGTAAACTTTTAGCCATGCGAAAATGGCATGAATGTTCGGTTGGGTTTGGTTTCATAACGTTAGGTCGTAAATCTTGATAATTCGACCTTTTTATGCCATATGTCATGGTTGATTATTTTGGTGTTAAAATTCATGATATGGCAATAGTGTAGTAGGGGGATGTTTGACAATGATTAGCCTTTGGCATGGCTAGTCATGATCATAATTTGTGATATGTATGAAGAACTACTAGTTGGATTAAGGAGAAATCACGAAATGGGCATAGTTGCTTTCGTAACAGATGCTGGCAGCAGCAGTGACGTGAGATGGAAAAATCACTAAAAATAGTAGGAGTGGAATTAATTGATGAATAAATTATGTATTCGAAGCTCGATGAGTCTATTTTCATATAGAAGCAACGAAAAGATCATATGGACAGTATGTTAAGAGATATTCAGGTTCTCGTGAGACAGGGCCAGAACGGTTTCTGGATTCCCTGTTCCGACTTTGGAAATTCATTATAAATTAACCAGAGATAATTAGGAGTCATACCATATATGTATAGATTCCTCTCTGAGTCTAGTTTCTATATAAACAAACGGCATCAGTATTGAAGCTCTGTGCAGGGAGATATCCAAGTCGTAATGCACAAAGGCAGTGTAGTCGATCCCTGTAACATGGGAGACTTTGACTAATAAACTGTATTAATTGGCCCGACCAAAAATTCTAGAAAAAAATGTGTAGATGGGCATATGAGTCTATTTTGATGGAAAATTTACGGAACTGGATTTCGAGTTTCAGAACTCAAGATATGATTTTTTTTAGCGACTAGTACGCAGACTGGCAGCTTGTCTGGAAAATTTTTTTTAAGTGGTTTGAAGTCTGTTAACACCTCGTGTTCGACTCCGGCGACGGCCTCGGGTTCGGGGTGTTACAAGCTGAATGTAGTCAATGTGGCTGGTATCACTTTGGAGTGTGTAGGTTGAAAGACGATTTATGCTTTAATTGTGGATCTTCTGATCATTTCTAGAAAGATTTCCCAAATCGAATTGAGTAAAAATAAGATCAGAATACAAAACCAATTGTTACTACTACTAGAGCTAGACAGTCAGGGAATAGTGGTATTGCTGGAGTCAACAAAAGTGGGACCAAGGATACAGTGGTTCGATCTGAAGCTCGAGCTCATGCCAAAGCTTATCCGATCCATGCACGTGAGGAGTCCTTAGGTCCTGATGTTATTGTTGGTACATTTTCTATCTTTGATGTTACTGAATAAGCATTAATTAACCCTAGGTCAACATACTCATATATATGCACTACGTTAGTAACGGAAAAGAGTTTATCAATTAAGTCAACTGATTATTGTTAAAGTAATGAACTTTTTAGGCCATAGTGTCATAGTTGACCTGGTTTGCAAAAACTGTTCACTAAAAATTCAAGGCTATAACTTTCGTGCTGATTAGATGTTATTACCATTTAACGAATTTGATATTGTTCTGGGAATGGATTGGTTGACTGTTCACGATGCTGTAGTGAATTGTTGATAAAAATGAATTGATTTGAGATTACCAAAAGGGTGAATTGATTTTTGTTGAATCTATTAAGTCTGATTGTGTTTCAAATATGATTTCAACAATATCCGCATAGAAATTTATCTGAAATGGCTGTGATGCGTTTTTAACTTATATCTTGGATTCCAGAGTATTTGAAATGAAAGTTGATCAAGTATTGATAGTTTACTAAACCAAACGAGCACATTTTTAGGGTAAGTCTTCACAATACTCCTTGATTTGTTGATTATGTTTACTTTTTGGTTTGTAGTTTGATGCCATCTGAGATGACGTACCAACAAAGGATGAAGTTCCTCCATGATGAAAGTTACTACTTTTGGAATGAGCCATACCTATTCAAACAATGCACAGACCAAATGATCAAGAGATGTGTGGCAGAAAATAAGGTAGCCAATATTTTGTATCATTGTCACTCATCCCTAAGTGGGGACATTTTGGAGGTTCTCGTACCGCAACGAAGGTATTGCAAGTCGAATTATTTTGTCCAACCTTATTTAAAGACGTGTACGCCTATCTAAGAAATTGTGACCGTTTTTAGTGGGTTGGAAACATATCAAGAAGAAACAAGATGTCACTGATGAACATACTTAAGGTAGAATTATTTAAAGTTTGGGGTACTGTATTTCTTTGTCATTTTCCCCTTCTTATGGTAACATGTATACATTAGTGGCGGTTGAGTACGTGTCTAAATTGGGGGAAGTCGAGGCATATCCAATAAATGATGCCAAGGTAGTTATGTGATTCTTATAGAATCATATATTAACGAGGTTTGGGACTCCAAGGGCCATCATCAGTGATGAGGGGTTCCACTTTGTGAATAAATGGTTAATGTCTCGACAAGCATGACGTGAGGCATAAGGTTGCCACAGCTTACCATCCACAAATAAATAGGCAAGCTAAGTTGGCAAATAAAGAGATAAAACGTGTACTCGAGAAGGTAGTTAATCCGAATCAGTGAGATTGGTCCGAGAGGCTTGATGATGCACTATGGGCCTACCAAAAAACTTTTAAAACTCCTTTAGAGATGTCTCCTTATTAGTTAGTGTTTGGTAAAGCCTGCCATCTACCACTAAAGTTGGAGCATAAAGCTTATTGGGTACTCAAATAGCTCAACTTGGACCTAGAGATTGCAGGAAAGAAACGGATGTTGCAGCTCAATGAGTTAGAGGAATTCTAAATGTTTTCTTATGAGAATGCCAAGTTGTTTAAGAAGAAAACAAAAAGATGGCATGATAAGCACATCCAAATCCTTGAGTTCAAAGTAGGTCAACAAGTCTTATTGTTCAACTCTAAACTAAAGTTGTTTCCCGAAAAGTTAAAGTCTCGATGGTCCGGTCCATTCACTATTCACCAAGTCTTTCCATATGGAGTAGTTGAACTTTAGTTTGGTAAGAGAGGTGAGTTCAGGGTAAATGGTCAACGCCTTAAACATTATTGTGGTAGTGAAGTCAAGAGGAATAAAACTTCGCTCACTTTACTAGGCCCATGAATTATTTATTTATTTTATTTACTTTAATAAATAGGTAAAACCAGCTCTTATTGTATGCTATTATGATAGAAAGGTCCATTGATGTCTGAAACATCATCCTTAAGGAAATTCGAGAGTGTGCTGCAAAGTGAGCTGGTTTTACCTATTTCCTCTCATTAATCACTTTACTCTGTATACAATCTCACATCCCTCTAAAGATAGACATTAGAGCAAGATACAAACAAGGATGTATCATGGATGTTGATATAGCCAGAACAGTGGATGATGTTGCTAGACAAAAGCAAACAAAACCAGTTGATGAACCAACTAGAGTAGAACTACTCGATTATCTAGATATGTTGGAACCGATTCCTGAACCAAAACCAACTACCTATCCTGACTTTGAAACACCAATTGGCCTATTAACCCCGGGTGGACCGAACTAACACCTACCTTTTCATCATCTAGCATTGTTGCACAATTGGATCAATCGGTACTCATGGACATGCTACAACACATGCATTTACAGCAGCAAGCTTATTGAAGATATACCAAAATACGAGATGACTCAATAAGATGTTCATTTAGAAAACTCTCACATAACTCATTTGACTTTGTGCCTGAATTTCTAGATTTTATCTTCAATCCTTGGACTCTAACTTCAGATACTATGCACGATGATTTCACCACTCCAGAAAGAGGAACTAGGCATAAATATGGTCATGAAGAAGTGGAGACTATCGAATAGCGAGGATGCTACCAAATAAATAAGGGGGTTTCTTTTTATTTAATATTATAGGATCTTTTAGGTTTAATTACTTTTTAAATATTTTATTTTTATTTTCCCCTTTTTCCCATAATAAAATAAAAATAAAAATAAGATTGGTTCTGTCAATGTGAATGTGAATGTGCATGTATAGGATTGGTTCTACCAATGAAAAGCTTGGTATTTAAGCAGTCAAATAAGACTCACCTCCCTTCCCTAGGACCCTACCTGGTGCACAGTTCTCATTAACTTTTTTTCCCTTCTGATTAATGCTTTTAAACAATAAGGATATTGTTTCTCTTTTGTAAGGCCCCGAAAATAGGTCTAGTAGTTTTGGGTAAGTTTATCGGGTTTCAAGTGAAATTGGGAATTAATCGGGTTAATTAGCAATTTATATTCTTAATTAGTTAGCTTAATTTCATCAAAAAATCGGTAAATAATATTCTAGAAAATAAAAATATTTTTAGAAAAAGTAATTTTATGATTTTAAATAATTTTTGGGTAAAAATAAATATTTTGGGTTAAATTGGAATTTAAAAATAATTTAAAATAGGGGTTTACTTTAGTGATTTAAAATATTAATTAAATGGGACTAATTTGAAAAACAAGGGAAATGCGTACAAGGTTTTATATCAAATTAACCATATTTTCAGAATTTTGGAGGAAAATGAGCAAATTATAAAATAAGGGAAAATGGGGAGTGGTCTGATGGCAAATTCTCCAAATTTTTGAAAATCAGGTGAGGGTTTTCAGTTTTAAAAACTCTGCAACTACCTCACTTTTCACTCATTTTTCACTCGAATTGAGAGCTCTCTCTCTCTCTCTCTCTCTCTCTCTCTCTCTCTCTCTCTCTCTCTCTCTCTCTCTCTCTCTCTCTCTCTCTCGCTTGTTTTCATAAACCAAATATAAGAGAATAGATCTAAACCTTTTCTCTCCCAAAATTCTCTTTAAAATCTCTTGAAATAATTTTCAAAGTTGGGCAAAAAGTCATCTGAATTTCTTCAAGCATTTTGATTCAAACTTCCAAATCAATTATTTGAGTTCAATTGAAGGTAATCCTCATCTCCGAACTTCTTTTTAAGTTGATTTCAATCATTATTTGTTAATTAAAGTGATTATAATGGATTTTCAACTTTAATTTCTTTTTTCTTGAACTTGCGAATCAACAATGGTGAATCTTTAATTTTGAGTTGGAATCCAAATATTAATGGATATCTAAGCTCAAAATAGGTCTAATAAGATTTTTTTAATCTTAAACCAAAAGTTCAAACACATTTTATGGAATAATTTTAAGAAATTCAAATTTGATCAAGAACATGGATGATTTTTCTGGAAAATTATGAAGTGGATTAAATGATGAAATTAATACTTAGAATTCATGTTACTGGACTAGGAATGAAGATTAGAAGTGGTTTGAGGTGCTGAAAAGGTAGTTTAGTTGAGGAATTTCATATTTCGGCTTAGTTTACAACATTGGTAAGGTAGTTTAGAGCAATGATTTAGATTCATATGCTCTATCAAATTTCATGTTTCTTGTTGATATTGTTAGTTTGTAATGCATACTTTGTCTCTGTTAAATCTCCACATCAAGAGGAGGAACGTGCAAATCAAAATTGAAGCTCAAACTTGCTTGTTTGAATACGTTTTTGCTTAAAGAGCTAAGTAGAGGTGGGTGATATTAAGGGCAATTTGGTAAATTGGTCTGATTATGTGTTAAATTAAAGGTTTAATTGTTGTTATTAATGAATTAATTGTATATTGGATGGTTGGATTTGCAAAAATAGGTTTTTAAAGTTTTAATTGTTGTTATTAATGACTTAATTGTATATTGGATGGTTGGATTTGCAAAAATAGGTTTTATTTTATAAAAGAGCAAAATGGCAATTGGTTTGGTAAGTTGTGTATTATGCTTTTAGCATGATTAAATTGTATGGAATAAATTGATATTTGGAGCATGAATTGTGGATTTATTGAACATTTGATAAAGATGTTTTAATTTGTATATGAATATTGGGAAAATGATATTTGCTATGCTTAATTTTATTGATGTTAAAATTGCTTAGAAACAGGCTTTTACTTACATTTTAACATCTTCAATTAAGTGATTAAACAACAGATTTTATGCCTTGTATGTATGATTATATTGGCAACATTGCATGGTGGATTCATTGGATATAGTTGGCATGCCATAGGATTTGTGAGTACTCACCATTATTTGTGATACTATGAGCATATGGCTCTTGGTGGACTGATTTTTTTGGAGTAGATAAGGGAGTGTTGAGCTTGAGTCTCCACTCATCGGGTTATTTGAGGCGTTATAAGGGAGCGTGTGTCTTTGGCCCACTCAATTCGGAGGATTGTATTTGATTTGTGGGAGTTCGGAGATCCGTTTATCTAATATTTATCACACGTTTACTTATTGCCATGGATGTATTATGCCAATATAATTGAATGTTTATGTGTTAAAAGATGATTTTACATTTCATGGAAAAATTGATTCTTAATTCTTGAAATAGCATGTGATGTTTTGGTGAAATGTTAACATGTTGTGACTGAAATTTTAATGCTTAATTTCTTTGATTTATGCATGATTGGGTGCAAATTACTTGATGTTTTTACTATCATTCACAAGAGATTTTTAAGCTCACACCTTCACATTTCGTGTAGAGAATTTTGGGGCGTAAGGAGTCGAGAAGCGACTGCAAAGGCGATCCAAGAATAAGGCTCAGTAGTGGCTTAAGAAATTTACTTTAGAGACTATATAGGGGCATTGTAATGCTTTTGGGACTAGTGTTATTTTACTTGTAATGGACTTTGGACATTAAATTTTGGACTTTAATTTTGGTGATTTTATAATTGCTTTAATACATGATTTTATGTCTAATTGATGTTTGATTTATGGTATGTTGATAAGTGTTCGTGCGGTGGTTGATAATACGGTGTATGAAGCATGTATTTTATACTAACAATGTTTAATTGAAGCTTACCATGGAGTGGGTTGCTTGCAACTAAGGTATGTAGCTTGTGTGAATTAATTGGTGTTTGCTAAGCGTGTAATTGGGTGTTAAATTTTGATTAATTGTTGCATATTTGTTGTAAATAAATTAAATTGGAGATGTGTGGATGTTTGTGGTAATTAATTCTAGATATTTCAAGTTTAATGGGTAAGTAAATTATGTAAAATCGGATGATTAAAACGAATTTTTGACAAAAAAGTTACAGTGGTTTGCATATGGGTGTGTGTCTTTTCACATGGGCGTGTAGGTTTTTAGGGGTTTTATTTTTGGTTTTTGTAATCTAGTATTCTAATTTGCTTAATTTATAATTTAGTCATAAAACTTGATTAGATTAATTGAAGCCTTTAATGATAGGAAAACTTGGTAATGTTTTAGTATTAAACTTGAAATTGCTAATATTGGTAGGAACACTTTTAATTTTTTTTAATTTAGAAAATGTACTAAAAGTTTGTAAAAGTTACGATTTAGTCCCTAATAATAAAACTTGAATTAGACATAGTAAATGAACTCGAGTTAAGCTAAAATTTTTAGGGTTTCCATAATTTGACTAAAAAAAGGTCGACAACTATTTAGAAATAAAATTGGGATAGTTTAATCTTAGGTGATAAAATGACCAAAATACCCTTAGGTTTAAATACTTAGAAAAAGTTTAAAATGGTTCACAAATTGCTTCTGCATTAATAAATGATAGTCAGTTAGTCATAAATGAGGTTTTATAAGGTTGGGGTGTGCGTCAGGTGGTTGTTAGCTGGAGATTCGCTTCAATGACTAATGTAACGCTTCGAATTTGGGACGGCTATCCCAGTTAGGTTTGGGGTGTCACATACTAAGTGGGGGCCATATTATAATCTGAGTTAATTAGTTTTGGTTTGAGTTGATGTTGATTGTCACAGGTCGAGTGTATTTCAAAGTAAAAGATTACTCTAAGAGTTTTTGTAATGTTTTTGTCTTTGAAAGAGGTTGGTATTTTCTAACGTATTTCTATATTTGTCATTTTTATATCGATTGAGCAAAAATATATATATGTTTAAAAAATTCAGTTGTTGAAAAAAGATGTACAAAGAGAATGTGTACACAAATTGAAAAGAAATTGGTGTTCTTGTGGATAATTGCATTTAGAAGGTCCGAGGTAAGCTAAGTCTAAGGTTTTAGTCTAAAAATTATATATCTTTTTCCTACCTTGGCCTAAACCACATTACAACCATAATAATGACCTATTGATTTAGATTTTTATGCCTACTACATTAGTGGAGAGGACTTACTGAGCTCAACATATGAAGACATAATTTAAACTTTAGCATTGTTGCTTAACATTACTTGAAGGAAACAAAAATTGATTGGAAAGAACTTAGTGTACATTCATGAGGAGAATGAATTCAATCCATAAATTTTATAACACTCGAATACTTAAGAAAATTTGGAAAATGTACATACTTGAGTTGCATATTTGCGAAATTTAATTTGAGTATGATTTCACCGATGCATGACCAAATGAAGAATTAATTATGCTTAGTGTGTTACAATTATGTGTTTTTGCCTCTATAAAGTTCCATTACCCGGGATAAGCAATGAATTAAGTTTAGGGGTGTGATAACTCTAAAATATAGAGTTATCTTCAGCACTTTTAAACTAGTAATTCATGCAAATTTCAGTGTTTGATAACAAATTTTGGAGTTTTTGTTATAATTTTGTCTTATTAGCTTATACTAAGATGAATTTGCTAATTTGATCATTTTATACACCAAAACACATTATTTTTGCAATTTTTGAGTTAGATGATACACTAGAAGAAAAGTTGGTCTTGAAGCTCACCTTTTAATGCTCAACGCTGCAGCATTTTCACAACATAAGCCATGTAGAAGAGGGTTGATTTATGGTCAGCTTTGGATGCCCAATTAAAGAAATATTGGACCTTGGATGTAACATCCTGATTTTGGGCCTAGCCAGAACAGCGGTTTCGGGGCCACAAATCTGATGAGGAAAATTTTATTTTTACTATATTTTTATGGCCTACAATTCCACGGAATGATTTCGTGAAAATTTGGTTCAAAAATTTCGACGTTTGGGCACTCAATTTAGTCAAAAGGACTAAATTGTAAAAAGTGCAAAAGTTGAGTTCTACATGTTAGAGGTGTCCAATTGTTATGAAATTTTAAATGGAGGTCTTTATATGGTAATTAGACCATTGGTTAAGTTATGGACAAAAATGGAGATGAGATAAGTGAAATAGGAAATTTTTAAGTTAGGGGTATTTTGGTAATCTGGTAATTAAAATGAATTAAAAGGGAAAAAGATGGCAAATTGTGCTCATCTTCAAGCCTTGGTCAAATTTCACAAGGGGGAGGAATATATGGAAAAGCGCCGCTAGAGGTCATGGTCTTTTAGCGGCGTTGTTGGAAAAGCGCCGCTAGAGGTCATGATCTTTTAGCGGCATTTGTGGGAAAAGCGCCGCTAAAGGTCTTGGTCTTTAGCGGCGTTTGTGGGAAAAGCGCCGCTAAAGGTCCTGGTCTTTAGCGGCGTTTGTAGGAAAAGCGCCGCTAAAGGTCCTGGTCTTTAACGGCGTTTGTGGTGAAAGCGCCGCAAATACTTAGCGCCGCTAAAGGCCTAAAAAAGCGCCGCTAAAAGCCTATTTTGGTGTAGTGATAGTTAGGGTTTTCAAGCTTCCAAGCTCCATAGTAAGTGATTCCAAGCCCCGTTTTTAATGTTCTTTACGTTTTTGAAGCCCCGGTCACTTGATTTAGCTTATTCTAGCAATAATTTAACCTAGGGTTCATATTTGGAACAATACCCATAGGTGAAATGTGTTTATTTTGATGTTTATGGTAGAATATGAAGTCTTAAATTATGTTAAATGATTTGTGCTCAGCGATTTTAAGTGAAAACAAGTAAAACGACATAATCGGTAAAAATACCTAATGTTCATAAGTAAGTGTTAGAATGGGAATTTTGATGTTACCATAGAAGAGAAAAATTTTCAGAATGTTATAAAAATAAGAATACGAGATGAAGTTTAATTTCCGAGCTTTGGGGAAAAAGTGTAAATATGTAAAAGTTTAGAGGTAAAATCGTAATTTTTCCAAAGTTAGAGTCAAGGGCTGTTTTGATAAATGTGAGTATTAAATAAACTAAATTTGATATTATAGATCAAGAAGAACGAAATTCGGGGTTAGATAGAGGAAAGAAAAAGGTTGAAGACTAAGTTGATAGATTTGGCCATATTTTGTACCGATGTAAGTTTACGGTAAATAAATACAATATTTCAATAATTATTATTAATGCTGCTATTTTCCAGCAATTATGTATTTATTTTATGAAATTATTTAATGTTGACTCAAGTATGAGACGATAGAGAATTAGTATTAAAAAGTCCCGTTGAAACATTAGGAATGTATCAGATACAAATGTCATGACATTTGGGTAAAGAGATCCCATGTAAGACCATGTCTGGGACATGGCATTGGCATCATTGAGGTTATGAGAGGTCCCATGTAATACCATGTCTGGGAAATGGCATTGGCACCGAGATGAGAGGTCCCCCATAAGACCATGTCTGGGACATGGCATGGGCACCAATATGAGAACTCCCATGTAAGACCATATCTGGGATATGGCATTGGCAGTACAAGAAACATCCCATGTAAGACCATGTTTGGGACATGGATTTGGCATGTTATTATCAGAAAAGAGACCCAAGTATCCTTATTATTCCAATGTGGCTCAACAAGCTAGTAAACAAATTATGTTCCATGAAAGTTCAGGTAAAAGCATAAATAGCAAATTCAGGTGAGTTATAAGAGTTAAGAACATATTATATTATCAATTGAGTACCAACATTTCAGCAAGAGAAGAGTAAGTTATAATCATGAGTTATCTAAGTAAACAAGTAAGTGAACGAGTAAGAGAGTAAGTAAAGAGGAAATTAAAGATCATGACATTTGAGTATAATTATTTGTGTTAAATGTTGTTATTTATTTTCTTTTAAACTTACTAAGCTTTATGCTTATTCTTTTATTTTCCTTCTTTTATAGTATTTCAAAGCTAATTTGGGGATCTTAAAGACGCCGGAGAGCGCTCACACTATCAACAACAACAACTCGGTATTTTATGATGATCAATGTTTGAGTTATGGCATGTATAGGGACTTAGTCATTTTGAATGTATGTCCTTTTGATATTGATAAAGGATGATGTGTAAATATGTGATAATGTTTAGCTATTAAAATGGCTAAGTAAGAATATGTTTGGTATTATGAATGCCTAGGTGATAGTTTATACCTAGAAATTATGAAATAGTAAAAATTTGCAATGAAACAGTTTTGGGGCAGCAGCAGTGATGTGACTTTGAAAAATCACCAGGGATAGTATAAAATGAATTAGAAAGTGAATAATATATAGGATTAAATCTTATCGAGTCATTTTCATAGAAAAATAACGGTGTGGGTAAATGAATTTTATATTCTGAGATATTTGAATTTTGGATAGACAGGGTCAGAATGGTTTTTGGAGTCCCCTATTTTGACTTTAGAAAATCATTAAAAATTGTAAAAAAATAATTATGAGTTATAATTTATATTTATAGATTCCTTAGTGAGTCTAGTTTCTGTACAAATAAGTGAGAACACCATATGAAAATCATACGATGAGAAAATTGATTTTTAGTGAATAAAGGTTAGAACCATCAGGCAGTGAAACAGGGGAGACTTTAATGAATAAACTGTACTAATTGGCTAAACCAAAAATTCTAAAAATTTTATGGTAAGATAATATATGAGTCTAGGTTCAGGGAAAATTTACGGATCTAAATTTCGAGTTTTGTAACTCGAGTTATAGTTAAATTAGTGACTGCTGCGCAGGTGCACAGCATTATGGTGAATAGTGAAATAAATTTTAAAAGCAAAGTTTTATGCCCCGAACTAATAAGTTAAGTCAAGTAACGCCCCATGCTCAACTCCAGTAATAGTCTCGGGTAAGGGGTGTTACATTGGAAATTTTCTTGACCCAACTTAAGAATTGGGTTAGCAAAAGGAAAAGCCTACTAAGGAGATAGAAGCCCAAATTGTCCACTAAGGAGGAGAAGACCCAATCGTCCATAGAGGTGCCCAAATCAGCCAGCCAAGGTTTGGTAGAATATTTAAAATCAGCCACAGAAATCCCACATGTGACCATCCAACTCTCCTCCTCTTTTCAAGTTTTCTTTCCAATGAATCAAGCTAAAAATAGAAAAGTCATCCACCCACTTTCCTTAAAGCAAGGGCCAATCATGTAAAGAGAGATTTTCAAGGCTTTCATTTGCTAAAAATAGCCAGCCTCTACAAGTATAAATAGCCTCTAGTCATTCACTCATTTCACTCATCCCTCACTCACCATCTCTTCTCCCATTCTCTTTTTTCACTTCCCATTTGAGAAAGCAACTCAATAGTTGTAAGGAGTATTTCAGAAGTTCTTGTGAGCAGCAAAAATTCGGTATCTTGAAGGCAATTGTGCAAAAGAGCAAAGCAGAAGGAATGAGGAAAAGTAATACAAGTTGTGCAACGGAGAAACACTGGATTTCTCTTCTAGTTTCTTTCCCTCAATTCTTTTTATTTTGTTCTAAATTTATGAACATGATTGCTAAATATATTTCTACTTTAGATTTGATTATAATGGCTTAACTCTGTTTATGTTAGATTGATTGCATCTTTAGATTTATGAACATGATTGCTAAATATATTTCTACTTTAGATTTGATTATAATGTCTTAACTCTGTTTATGTTAGATTGATTGCATTCTTTTAGCTTAGATTATTAAAATTTTGTTAATGATGTTATGTGGCTTAGTTGCTTATTCATTCAGATAAAATCATGAACATATTATTCATGAATTATAAATGTAGGGATGCAATTGAATTCATTATTAAATAAAAACCATATTGTAATTAGGTCAAATTAGTCATAATACCGAATGAAATTTATTACCTTGTATAACCTTAGTATTAGTGTGATTAAATTGTTTCAGTATAGAAATATTACTGTTACCTCACATAAATTGATGTCTACTTATGAAAATTACTAAGTTGATTGAACATAGACATATGCTAAGAAAACTTAATAATTAAATAAGTGTGACTTCATGGGTTAATAAATAGCCGAGTTGCCATGGAATTCTTTCGTAACATCATTAGCATTGTTTAAGTAATTCTAAGTTAAAGAAGACAAATCTTTTATGCCATAGTAATTAAAACTTGTGGATTATTGCTTATTACTCTGTGTTTACACTAGTCGTTAATTTTTTAGCATACATAGTTGATTTTTAGTTAAGTTAATTAGTTAGTTCAAACTTCTCTTAATTAATTTTAATCACCAACTTGTTAAGTGATAAATTTCACAATAATTGTCTATACAGTCCTTGTGGAGACGATACTTTTACTTACTACTTTATTACTTGTTGACGACTGTGTACACTTGCACATCATTCGAAAATTTTGCGACACAAGGTAAGTAAATTTCTATAAACTTACTAAGCATTCAATATGCTTACTCCGTTATCTCCCATTTCCTTGTAGATTGCCAACTTGCAAAACTTGTAAATGATTAAATGGATTGTTTTGGTATGTAATTGGAATGTTTTGGTGCATTTAAAGTTAAGTGTTTTGTGCACAAAATTTATAGATTGTGTGGTAGTTATGAAATAGGTACCAAATGGCTTTAAATCTTACCTAAATCAAAGTCCACGTTGCGATGTAGGTGATGGTCGTCGCGACGAGCTTTGGACTTCAGGTCATGATGTGACGAGGAACCTCGTTGTCACGACGAGGCCAAGTCAGTATGTCATGTCGCAATGTCGACTCAAAGTTTTGTAACTTTTACAAATTGATCCTCGTTCGATCTCGGGCTAACTTTAAGAGCATACATAGGCTTGTATAAGACTCGAGAAAGGTTGTATATCATATCTATTTCTTGAAATGCTTATGTTTGCATGTATTATGCTTTGGATTGAATGTTAAATGATTGTAGTTACTCCGACGACAACTTTAGAATCCTGTAGTTTGGACTAGGCGATCAAGTTGGGTAAGGAGTGTTAAAAGGAGAGTGCTACTTGCACTATTAAGTGCAAGAGCACTATTTGTTCAACAATGAGAGGGGAGAGGAGCACATATGTTTCATTGAAAGGTTAAGAAACATGCTTCTTAACAATGTTCATATTTGAGTCCTCCAAAATGTGCTTTTCAACATCCTAATGGTGGAGCAAACGTAAAGATCCTATCAATCTTCTTAAGGTTAGCACCACAACATTCTCAATATGAAATGTAGTTCCTAATGTGAACTTTACAACCTTTCTAACATGGAAGGTCATTTCCAAGGTTAACTCCTTAACCTTTACAACATGGAATGTTGTTACCAAAATTAGCTCCATAAGTTTCTCAATATGGAATGTTATTCTCAAAGTGTAATTGTAATAAAAATAGTGCGTTTAGAAATTGATGCTAGGAATGCTACTACATTCTAGTATTGTGGCCGTAATAGTTAGTAACAAAAAACAAGTGTATACGCTTCTAACTCTATTTGAAATTCGAATATAATTAAAATAATGAATTGATTGATATGCCCGGACCAAATCTAAAACCTAATCCATAAACTCAATTTGGCCCAATCACACAAAGCATCTCAAATTTAAGGAGGATAAATATATAGAAGGCCCAAAAGAACAAAGAATTGGATATATTGATGGCCGAAAAAAGAACTGGATATATTTTAATTTTCTCGGAAAAAATATATAGAAAGGAACTAGGAATCTTCCTCTTTCTGTCCTTAAAAACGTCTTTATCAAGCCTGGAAATAGCAAAACAGTAAGTCTATCTTCTCTTCCACTTTCCATAACCAAACTCAAAATCATCCAAAACAAAAAAAATCCAAACATAAAAAAGCAGAGAACTGAGAAATGGCGGTCGGGAGAGAAGATGTGGAGATTTTAAAGCCCAGAATTGACAAAAGAGAGTATCGGAGGATCGTCCTTAGAAATTCCCTTCAAGTTCTTCTTATCAGCGATCTCGATACCGACAAGGCAAATTAATTTTTCAATTCCTTCTTCACTTTCATTTCATTAGCAAATCCATTACTATTATGAACCTTTCTTTTTTTTTCTTTCTTTCTAATTTCTTTGTTTTTTGATGTTACAGTGTGCTGCTTCTATGAATGTGGGTGTCGGTTCCTTTTGTGACCCTGACGGCCTCGAAGGCCTTGCCCATTTTCTTGGTATTGCTTATCCTTTTCATCCGTTTATTTTATCTTCCATTTGTATTTGTGAACTGTCTGGAAATTTTTTGTTCCTTTTATAGTTTAAATTTTAACAGTATGCGACTTTAGTAATTCTGTTCCTCATAGTGTTATTAAATAATCTGAACGGGCTAAAATTTTGTAATCTGTATAGCTCACTAATATATGCCATTAATGCTGATTACAAAAATTCTTTTGGTCAGTAAAAGTAAGCTTATTATTTCTGGGTTCAACTTCCCTTTTCGTAAATAATTCAAAATGATCTTATCGAATTTATGATTATTTTTGGTGGTATTATTGTTTCTGTACATTGATTTAATTGTTGAAATAACTCTGCTCCAGCAAATGAACAAGAATTGCATGGTAGTGGGATAGTTATGATTTTTACTTAGTTTTTTTATGTTTAACATGTCGTCCTTCCTTGCAGAGCACATGCTGTTTTATGCTAGTAAGAAGTATCCCTTGGAAGATAGCTACTCAAAGTATATAACAGAGGTATTGCTCTTCTTAAATGCAGTATGGTCATCTATTGATGCGTGCAGTTTAAATGGTTACTTTTAATAAAGTTAAAGTTCTTCATGTTTTTATTACTAACTTGCTATATAAGTATGTAGATTGAAATTGTAAAGAAAGGAAAGGAAAAAGAAAAATCCCAAGTTTGAGAGGGGTTAGGGTTCTTAGTATCTCTAGTGTTGCTTACTAAGTGCATAGTCACCTTGCATCACACCTAAATAGTCATGCCATTACAATTACTGTGCCTTTATTAGGTCAGGTATTTGGATCAGTTATTGGGCGTTATTGATGTATAAAACTGTATAATAGATAAGCACATCAAAAGATGTTTTATTGATACAAACCTTTTAAACTATAAAAGCATCAAGATTATTTTTGTAGCATAAATAAAAGGGGTGATTACAAATTCTTGGTATCTTTTTTTGCCAAAATATTTCAATAATACTATAATCACAGAAATACATATAATAGATAAGAAATCTTAATCTTAAACCAATTGAACATCAAATTTGAAAGGATTCCTGTAAGATGTATGTGATCTAATAACTGATTATTGTTAGCTAACTTTGAATAAAATTAACTTCAAAATTTTTGAAGAGATGCCATAAAACAAGAGGCTTATAGTGAAGTAAAATTATTTGTATGACTTGTTTTCAATAGTATTCCTTTGATTTAAATTTACGTAGTTCTTTTTTCCTGATTTACAGCATGGAGGCAGCACAAACGCCTTCACAGCTTCTGAGATGACCAACTATTATTTTGATGTCAACACTGATTGCTTTGAAGAGGCTTTGGACCGGTAGATGTTGTTTGTGCGGTCTTTCTTTAGCTCTTATTTTCATCAATGTTCATTTAATGTATGTGAGATTGGGTGTTTTCCTGTCACTTGCTCTCTAGGTTCGCACAGTTCTTCATCAAACCATTGATGTCAGCTGATGCTACCATGAGGGAAATTAAAGCTGTCGATTCTGGTTAGCTTTTGGTTCTTGGTTTACTTTACACATGGATTTCCTCTATTTTAATCTATAATTAATCAACACTATTCTCTCTCTTTCTAGAGAACCAGAAAAATTTACTGTCCGATGCATGGAGAATGAACCAGGTATTATTTTCTTTTTTTTGAATCACCCTTGCTATTTAAAAATGTTAATCAATTTTTTCTGGAAGAAATGGAACCTGGAATTGATCCCCTATTCCTCAATTGCAACTTTAATATTGTTTGTGAGTCCTCTCCCGTCAATGCTTTTTATGGTGTTAATTTTTATCACTTTTGCTTTAATGATCAAAACCAAAGCCCAAAAACTATTGTCTTAGGAACATCTTGTAATGTTTTCCATAAATTACTGTTGAAAATTCCATATCTGTATGTGCTTGTGAAGTTTAGATTCTCATTTAATACTAATTTGGTCTTTGGCTGGAATTCACAGGGAAACAAGTCACTTACTAACATGATTGATTCCTCAAAGTGGGGAACTGAGCTTATGTGTGGAAGTGTTCTTTCATCCTTTGATATTGATAGATGAGGATGATTGGATATACCCTGTCATTAAGGGCTATTCATCAATTGTTTCCTCTTGTCCTGTTAAGGGTTTATGGTGTGCATGGTTATTGTGGTTTCATTGCTATTTTGAGAGAGAGAGAGAGACTTGTGATTACTAAGCACACTGGGTTGCAGTTCGTATTTGAGCAATTGTTTGTGAGTTTGAATGCAATCTAATCATCTCAAGTGGTTGATTTATGCTATTAAAATTAATTAAGAATTGATGATTGTTGGAAAAATTAGCAAACTTTTAGAAACTTCCCAATCTTTGTCTTTCTTGAAAATAAATGAGAATGTGTTTCTTGCTTTTAGTTGAGTAGAAGAAAATTTTGATGGATTATGGGTATTGGTGGTGATCAAATTGATTCAGAACTTTTATTTTGTACTAGTTTGCACTTACTACCTAATCCATCTCATTTGAGTTCATGTTAATATCTTCAATGGTGAACCTTTTAGATGTATTCCTATCTGGTTTTAATTTTTCCTTCTATGCAGCTTCAGAAACATCTAAGCTTGGAAAGTCATCCATATCATAAATTCAGCACAGGTTAAAAACCTTTCCTAGTTGATCTTCCTTCCTTCTTCCCTTTATCTTTTCTCTCTCCCCTCTTCTGTTAAATTGAATTCTTGCCTAAGCAGGTTATAGGGTATACTTTCTGCTTTATAGTCAATCAATTAACCTACTGATATTGGATATTGGATATATATTTCCTTTTGGATCATTTCAAATTTTGTGGGAGGGAGATGGGTTGCGGAGTTTTAAACCCTGGCCATTGGTACCAATTAAAACAACAACCTTGCCACTAGAACTGGGGCTTTGTTGGCTGGTGATATTGGATATTAATTATCAGAAAATTGAATGAGAAGTTCTGCAATAAAAACCCAATTCTGGAGTTGATGATGTTTAATTTAGCATTTCTACATTTTTTATTTTGCCAACAGTTCTGTCTGGATGTCTTTGATTCTGAGATACTTATTCCCCTGACAGATGCTAATATCTTCCTACTCTTATCTGGACTTGGATGGATTAGATTTAAGTGCTCAATTTACTTACTTTACTTCCTTTTTGCATATGCTCCTGTTTTTCAGTATTCCTTAAATATGCAAGGATCGGTTCTTGTACTGGATCTTAATTTTGAGATACATATGCATCTGTTTCTTTCTCAAATAATTTCTTTGGCTTTCTCTTTTTTCTTCTTTTATTCTATTGGGTGTGTATGAATTTTATTTCCCTTATCTCTATCACAGTTTGCCTCTTCTCCTTTTGGCATCTTCCTTTGTGTTTTGAACTTGTAAAGAAAGAATTGATACTACTCTATAACTATATTCTTATGCTTATCAGTAACTTGTTCCTATATAGGGAATTGGGATACTTTGGATGTTAGACCAAAAGCGAAGGGAGTAGACACAAGGCAAGAACTCCTTAAATTCTATGAAGACAAATATTCAGCCAACCTCATGCATCTGGTTGTTTATTCAAAAGGTTGGTAACTAAATTTTCCAGTAACTTAAGGGCTCTGATTTTGGTAAGAAGAAAAGAAGCTGTTGCTATTTTTCTTTGAATCATCAAAATTATAATTTCTTTGTTCTGTAATTTCAGAAAGCCTTGATAAAATTCAGTGTCTGGTGGAGGACAAGTTCCAGGAAATTCGAAACTCTGATAGAAGCCGTTTCCAGTTTCCTGGTCAGCCTTGCACATCGGAACACCTTGAGGTATACAGTGCTGTGATGTTGCCTATGCATCATCATCTTATGTTTGTCACAGTTTTAAGCAAAGAGAGAATACTCTTCTGCAAGGTTCAATGTTCTAAGAGACTTTTTTTTTTTTGCTGGTTTCTTTTCTGTTTGTTTTTTTTCTCTTCAATTTGCAGATTCTTGTCAGAGCTGTTCCAATAAAACAAGGCCATAAATTAAGGATTGTATGGCCAATAACTCCCAGCATTCTTCATTACAAAGAAGGACCATGCAGGTATCTTGGTCATCTTATTGGCCATGAAGGAGAAGGATCTTTATTTTATGTCTTGAAAAAATCGGGTAGGTTGCACATGTCATTATATGCTTTAGAAATCTCAAAATTCATGCCTCCCTAATATTTAGGATGCGTCCTCTTAAAATCCAGGTTAAATGCAGTTTGGTTCTCATATACAAAAATCCCAGTTCATGCTTATCCATTATATGGGTAAAGTAGATAATATTAAACAACATGAAATATTAAAGAATTTGAGGCATCTTAAAATGTGAAAGATAGAAGTCGGTCTGATGGAGTACACGTGTGTAAAAGAACCTAGTCGGAAGAAGTTGTCATGTAAATGGGTTTATGGACTCTGACCCTACTTCATAGGAAAAGTAAATAATAAATGGTTTTATTAGTACAATTTCTTTTTTCATTTTATGATTGTGTTTTCAATTCATTGGCGTTACTGCATTTGTTACACCGAACTCAATCATTGGCCTTGTTATTAGTCTTAGACTGGCCTTTTGATCTTATATCATTACGACAAATTTTATCGGAGTATTTGTTTATCTTTTACTTGTTCCTAAAAGTAATGTGCTTCTTTACTTGAATATTTAGTTTATTCCATATGCTTCACTTCTCTTTAAAGGTTCATTTCATCTCGATGATTGAGGAAGGAATACATAATGTATATTTGCATATGCATATTTATTTATATATGTCTAAGGACATCATATGTCTTTATCATGTGTATATTTAGTGAATTTTGTATATGCATATGTATGGAACCTTTTAGGATGGGCTACTGGATTGTCTGCTGGTGAAGGTGAATGGACTTCAGAGTTTTCTTTCTTCAACGTTGTAATTGATCTTACTGATGCTGGCCAGGGTTAGTTTTTATTTTCATAAACATCCTCTCTTATATCATATGGTGTTTGATATGATCATTGGGGCCTTATTTAATGGTAAATATTACAAAGGCTTGTAAAGTTTGTGTGGGAAAAAATGATGTCTTTTAACTTGACTAATATTGTTTTCCATTGAGTAAATTTCAGATAACATGCAAGACATAGTTGGGTTACTATTTAAATATATTCAGCTGTTGCAGCAATCTGGCGTTTGTAAATGGATATTCGATGAGGTATGCATATATTATACTTAAATTAATTCTTTTAGGAGTTGTTGACCATTCATTGTGACTGTTTATCATCATTTGAATATGTCTTTGTTGCTTGTGTGTGATCATATGTCTATTTTAACTTACCCACAAAGACTGCTTTTTGATTGATAATATACTGCTGTTTATTAGATCTTGTAAAAAACAAATGTCTTGATTTGTGATTATTGGCTTGTTTATAACCTCTTTAGAGGAAATGTTTCTCTCTTAGATTTAACTTGTTTGGCAGGGGGAAAAAAGAAGATTCGGATTTATTTTGTCATTGACTTTTTGGCTTATGGGAATTATGTTAAACTATGGCAAGGATAAGGGTTGATGGGTAATAGAAAGGAACGTGACTAAGGCTACTAAGAAGAAAGTTAATTACAGTTTAGAGGCAGAGGTTTTATGCTATGAGCAGTAACAGTATCCCAAGAAGATTGTAGTGAGAGAGTGGGGTTTTTTTTTTCTATGGGATTTGATTTAAATATATGGGTAAGCTAGAAAAGGAGAGAAGTCAGGAGAAAGGGAGGGAGTTAATATCAGAATATGGGGGAAATGTGTTTGTGACCATGAAGATTGAGATTGAGAAAGTATCTTTAGCTAGGAATCATAACTTTACTAATTGAAAGCACAGTGAAATCTAAATGAGTGGTGTTTCAATGATTTCTGAACTAATTTAAACCATTTCTGATAAAAGAACCATGTAACCAGCTTGGTCTCCAAGAAAATAAATGTAACTCAAATAATCTACTCTCAACAGCTTAAACCTAGTGCACTAAAATTAAGGAACTACGGTTTTGCCTTTGACATGAAAGCAACCTAAATTTATAAAATAATAATACAAGATCAGATTGGCACTCTTTTTGGGGGAAATTTATTCTATTGCAATTCTTTTGCAGTCAAAAATCAGTTGATTACCCTATGACTAATTTGGTTAATTTTTGGGTAATAGAAGTGAAAACTTTCATGTTTATAATTTTGGATCTCTTTGTGGGGTTTTCTCCCACCCCCCCCCCCTTTTTTATAAAAACATATGAACAAGTGTAAGAAGACTTGATCAGCTTTCATATCCATAGGCACGTTGGGCAAGTCAGAATTCATGTGGAGAGTTTGCTCAATGTGTCAATTTATGCTTATGTGCACCGATGGTTTGATTTAGTGGTGGGCGGTATCTCTTTATATTAATGATTCTAAGATACTTTAATTTGTGAATGAAGCTATCAGCTGTTTGCGAGACAGGATTTCACTATCAGGACAAAATCTCTCCTATCGACTATGTTGTAAATATTTCATCAAACATGCAGGTAATTCAATTACATCCCTTTCATCTCTTTTTAACCCCCATTTATTGCTTGAAATTTTTTCTTTAAGGGTTTTACCGTTAGTGTTTTGATGTCATTTTCACTTATAGTTCTGTATTCTTTTGTTTCATGCTACTCTTGGTTTTGCTACTTTAATTACAATGAATGGAAAGAAAGGATTATTTTGTATATTTGATGACATGAAATGAAACATGTTTTTACATGTTCTGTTATATATTTGGTGTGTAATAGAGGTAACTGAGGCAACTCAATGTCTTTGAATGGTAAATTTACTTTGACTATTTGAATGGCTTTTACCACTTGATGTTAACGGAACTTGGAATAACCATCATCTAATAATATCACAGCTTTCTATTTTATGTACCACTTGCAAAATGGAATTGAAGAGTCTATTGCAACTTGAAGTGGTCGCATGTTAAATCCAAATCTATTCATGAGGACTTTGTTTAATCCATAACATACACATTTGAGGTACATGCGGGAATAGGTGTTTAGCGTGGAAGTAGAGGAATTAGGAAGAACACAATGAAAACAGACACTACAAGATACTGAGGTTTTATTAAAAGTTTCATAGGACTGAAGAGAGTGCACTATTTAAATGTTGTTCTATGAATTAAACCATTATTATCCTTCAAAAGAAGAATATGGCTGTGGTAAAGAATCAAATGGAAGAGACAAGACAGATAGGCTGATAATGTACCCCACAAAACTTGAAAAATTCAGCTTATGAAAAGTCAAAATGATGTTTAGTCATCTTTTTCTGGTAAAAATAGAATAATAAATTGGCTCAAAAACTCCACAAAACTTGAAGAATTCAGCTTATGAAAATTCAAAGTGTAATTGCCTTAAATTCACCAAAACACATTGGCCATATGATATTATAGTTTTCTCTCACTTGGGTTCTTCAGATTTTGGAGTAAGTTTCTGCATTTTTATCATACAGTTTTACACTTTTTTCTTCTCCAAATACATTTCTTCTTTTAAAGGTTAGCATGGTGTAATATCAGGTAACTCAACCATAGCTGGTGGCCTAAGGACTGGGTGTAGGGTTAAGGATGCTACATTAGACTTAATCTAGCTCTTCTGTCCAAATAGAGAAAACCTGGATGAAGCTGAGTTGTTTAGATGTTTCTTGGATCGTGGCAATTAACTAGAAATATCCCTTCTAGGCTTCTCTTGGTGGGAGATGGAAGGGAAAGTTTTTTTTAATCAGATCTATGCTGTAAAACACCTCTGGTTATGGGATTTTGACCTTAGCTTTAAAGTTTTCCAATCCAAAAGAAAAAAATTAATCCATCATTCCATCTTTCCTCTTCACGTCATTCCTACTGAGCAAAACTAAACAACTGTTCATGAATGTCCTAATTTGTATGGTGTTTTGAGAGGGTTTTCTATGAAAAAGAGCTGTTTGACTACTGAGAGATTTCTTAAACGTGTGTTTGACCATGGTGACTTATCCCTCTGGTCCTGAAGTTGCATAATATGTATAATTAGGTTTTACCATGCTCTAGGAGAGATATATGCTTGTCTCTTCTGGCTAAAAGGAGTTGGCTATTTTTCCATTGAGTGTTTTTATGTTGTATAGTTTGGAAAAATATGCTGGATATTCAATGTTATTATATGGTTATGCTTATTTGGAACAGCTTTTCCTTATGCTAGATGATGTTAGTCTTCCCTTAGAAGAAGTGTAATGCAACTTGTGATTGACCTAGAAGCAATTATGGAAATAGAAAGGTCACCAATTCAAATTACTTGATGGACACTCCTGAGGTTCTGTATGTGTGAAACCTGATACTGAAGGATTGTTTCAGAAGCAATATCTTTCTCAAGCTCATTTGGTAGCTCTCTTAAATGCTTGTTAAGTTCCTTGTCAAGTTCCTTTTAGAGCTTTCTTTAAGGAAAATTGCTGATCATTTAACTAGCATGTGTTTAGCTTGGCCTTTAGGACTTGCTTTAAACTGTCATTCTATGTCTCAACTGCCCCCATCTATAAGTTGTTCACTCTGTTCGTGCATTTCCTTCAATATTGATGATCCCTTGTTGAAGCTTTGACTCTGATATTTTGAAAAGTGATTTTCAGATATATCCTCCAAAAGATTGGTTGGTTGGGTCATTATTGCCTTCGGATTTCAATCCAGCCATCATACAGAAGATACTAAATGAGCTTTCTCCTGAGAATGTCAGGTATATGTTTGAGTAAGGTTAAACTGGAAGATTTGAAGCATTCAATTATCCCATTAGATACAACACTATTTACCTTCATTTTAATGCAAGTAAATCTACTTGACTTGTTTGGCCCTCCATTTGTAACTCTTATAAATTTTCAAACACGATCATTCTCTCTAATTAGTTTGAGGCTTTTCCTTAAATTTGGCATCCAAAATTTCTTTTCTGTGCTTGTGTGAATTATATTATACATGTTACTAAATAAATGGGTTACCAAGTTATCAAATGAATTTGCCTTAAGTCATCTGAGCTCCTCCTAAACACAATTACTATTAATCTTATTTATCTCATTACAAACTGTTTCTGGGAGCTATCTGGAAACTTTTCCAGTGGTCTTTTTTTTCCCTCTTAATAGTAGGAATGTTTTTGTATCTTATAAGTTTCGAGAAGTTACTGTTTTGCTCTGATACAGTTTATTTCTGATAAGCCTACTTTTTTTTTTGACAGAATCTTCTGGGAGTCGAAGAAATTTGAGGGACTGACTGACAAGGTTGAGCCATGGTATGGTACTGCATATTCCATTGAGAAAGTTAGCTCCTCAAAAATTCAGGTCTGTAGTCAGATCTTGCTGATGATATGTTAATTACATTTGTAAAATAAGTTTGTTGTCTATGGATGAACTAGTCATTTGATTCTACTGAAAAAAAAAAGGTGCTTCATCACCCTTCTTTGACTGCAGGCATGGATGTCCTCAGCTCCTAATGAGAACCTGCATCTACCTGCACCTAATGTCTTCATACCAAAAGACTTATCTATTAAGAATGCACAAGAGGAGGTTTGATGAGTCTTATTTGATTTTAGTATAATCACCTTCTTTTTACAGACATTCTGACTTCTCATATGATTATCCTTCGGAACAGGTCAAGTTTCCTGTTTTATTGAGAAAGTCATCCTATTCCAAATTATGGTACAAGCCAGATACAGTGTTCTCTACTCCAAAGGCATATGTTAAGATAGACTTCAACTGTCCCCATGCTGGAAACTCTCCCGAAACTGAGGTTCTTGGAGATCTTTTTGCACGGTTATTGCTGGATTACTTGAATGAGTATGGTATGACAAATGCCAATGCTTTTGCCATAGTGGTTTAATGTGATTTGCCTGTATGATTCTACGCTTTCCTCCTTCCCCATCTTTTGTTTTTCTCTTTGTTGAGCATTTGATATGCAAAGCCTTCTATAGTGACAGTAGATTGTTCTTATCCTTTGAATAGGATTATCTTCTTTATTGATGCCTTCTTTTTTTATTTTTGTGGCATTCTTCAGCTTATTATGCTCAGGTTGCTGGTCTTCTTTATGGCATAAGCCACACAGATAGTGGTTTTGAGGTACTTGTTCTTTTCTTTTTGTGGCATTGATGTGATTCTATCTGATAATTTTTTTTCTTTGAATTAAATGGGAATTATCTATGGATAAGGTGATGAATTTTTATGACACATACATGTCTTAAAAGTATTACTTATTGAAAAAGATTATATCTTTGCGAAGAATATTAACAGAGACAGAATTTAGATTTCTATCCCAAGAAGTTGAATGGTGGGGTTTTATGTTAAAGCTCCATGTTGCTCGAGTTTGGCCAATTTTCTAAGAAGGGTTGCTGGGGTCATTTTAACCTGTGCCTGACATGATCCTAACTTGTCCACATTGAATTGGTTTGGTGGGTCAGTTTATAAATTGTCTTGGACAAAATGATACCAGTGACCTTCTAGCTTCCAAAAACATTTATATGTTTCTTCTTTTGGCAAAGAAGCAAAATAATTTTTGAATGCTAGTAGGTAATTGAGATCATTGGACTACCAATTCAAGAAAACCCAAATGTTTCTCTACTCTGTTATCTCTTTGTTTGGTGAAAGATGCTTCTATGCTATTACTCTTGAGAAGTGTACTGACATGCATAATAAACCATTAATTTACAGTGCCACACCCTAAATTCTGCCTTTCTGTAGTTTGCCTTGTCTAAAGTTAGATTAAAGATGTAATTGGCATGATATGGATGCTCTAATACATAATTTGGAAAGATCCTAGGAAAAAAAATTTCTTTCGTGGTAACCATTTTCTCTATATGCATGTGTGCACACTTCATAGTGGTGTATTTTATTTATCATTTCTTTTATTTCTCAATTAAATGGTATCATTTTATTTTGTTTTCACTTTTAGGTGACGTTGGTTGGTTATAATCATAAACTGAGGATCTTGCTGGAAACTATAATCGACAAAATTGTTAAATTTGAAGTGAAACCTGACAGGTTTTCAGTAATCAAGGTAATGACTAAGAGACAATATAATTTGCTATTTTCACTTCAGAAATAAGAACTGCCATTTACTGTCGGTATGCTGTTGTCTTTTCCATGCTCTTCTCCTTCCTGTATGCCTTAATCATTTGTTACTTATTGATTTAAATAAGAATAAAAAAAAAAATAATGAATATGCCTGAAGATTAATTACATAAGATATTTATATATTGCAACCTTTTATTTCTCCTCTAAATTGGCACTAACAATCAAATTTAATTTAGGTCCAAATGAATGCTTTTGTTGTTCCTCTCTTGTCAAGTTAGCTATGTATGTTTTTGGATTTTCTTGACTTTGTCCTTTCGAGCTCACAATCATTCTGATGTTTATATCTAGTGTAGATGTCCTGTGGACATTTACAATTTGTTTCATCCATTGTCCATTCATCACATTGTCGTGTCTAAATTTGATAGGCAGGAGAAGAATTTGTTACATACTGTTTGGTTAAGTTTAATATATATATAGCCATGTTCGAAGATGATTAAAAAGTAAGGCATCATTGATGCCCCTAGACCTGGAATCACCTGTAGAGTTTCAAAGTACATTTCTGTTCGCTACAGTGTAGGCTTATTTCTTGGAATAATTTCCATCGAAGAAAATTTTGCTTAGAAGATGCCAAAATTTTGTAACATTGGATTGTGGTTCCATTTTGAAAGCAATAGGTGATGGGAAAGTCTCCAGTTAGCCTCTTATAGACATAGGCTTGATATATTCAAGACGTGTGGGATTCTTATGCCACCAGTGAGAAGGCAGTGTGAGTAGCATGGCAAGGGGCTTTGTAATCTTTACCATTGACTCTCAATAAATTTTATTTGTGTTAGGAGGGTAGAAGATTTTTTCCCTGACGAATAGATGAGGACAATTTAATAATGTATCACTTGTGTAATTTTCACAGCTACTAGTGGCATAAATGTAGCCACAGCTTAGGCAACTACATGTCTGTCAAATGCGGTGCTTTGTAAGCATGCCTTTGAAGGGAAGATGAGGGTTTCCTAAGGTCCTTTTGCAGCTTTTTATGTTTCTTTAGTACCTATGACCTCTGTTTTAAAATAGAACTCCATTGATCAGTTTACTCACGTTCCAAAATGATGAGCAGCTGAAGGTATAATCCATGTTATGGTGCATTGTTCATCCAAATTTAATCATTTTCTGTCAGTTTTGGGGAAAAAAAGACGAGAAAAAGGAGAAGAAATTTTATTTGGCAGCCTGGCTTCTCTCTATCGAAATAAAAAATGTGTATGAGTAGGCTCCTGACATGTAGTTAATTGTCAAGTTGCAAGATAGGACTGCTAAATGTTTTTAGTTAAACCTTTTTATTTGGAGTTGAATTTATTGCTTCATCAAATTGAGCATATGTGGCTTAGAAATACCTTTTTTTTTTCCCTCTTATATTTCTCCTGTTAATTAATAAATTTGCTAATAACCATATGTTCTGCCTTTGCATTCTGTTTGTTTTTTATCAGGAAATGGAAATTAAAGACTATCAAAATTTCAAGTTTCAGCAACCCTATCAACAGGCTATGTACTATTGCTCATTAATACTAAAGGACCAGACAAGGCCTTGGGTGGAACGACTTGATGTTTTGCCTCGTCTTAATGTGGAAGACCTTACAAATTTTGCTCCAATGATGCTCTCACAGGCCTTCCTAGAGTGTTACATAGCAGGTTTGTCATATCTTTCTTCCCTCCCTACCTCAGTTGCATTTTTGTTGCATCTAGCCATACTTGCTTGGTTCTAAAAATTGCCATTCTTTTCTTTTATTTATTTCTCCCCCAGGGAACATTGAACGCGAGGAGGCGGAATCAATGGTTCAGCATGTTGAAGATGTGTTCTTTAAGGGTCCAAACCCTATATGCCGACCGCTGTTTCCATCACAGTTTCTAACAAATAGAGTTGTCAAACTTGAAAGAGGCATGAATTACTGCTACAGTAAGGAAGGACTTAATCCAAGTGATGAGAATTCTGCCTTAGTCCACTATATTCAGGTAATTGTGCTTGTTGGTGACTCCATCTTTAATGCATTTTCATTCAGGAATCACTTTATCTTCCATAAAGACAATGATCTTCCTTAAATTCGGAAACCAATGCCACATGTTCGGAATTAACCAATTGATGCCATTTTGATTTAAGAAAATATTTGCTGCTAAATAATTGGTGCTTTAGTTCAGATAACTATTACCTTGTTCTGAAATGACATGGTGTTGATGTTTAGCTTTTTCTTGTTTATGAAGATTTTTTTTTGTTCTGAGATGTTATATTGCTCATTTATTCAACTCAACCTGTTATGACTTAACTTTTCCAGAGACCAAGTGCTGGACACAAGAAATAAAAATCTTGTATGTTTGTCTATTGGCTCCTATGGTGGTGTCAAACTTCATGAACATAGGCGTTAAAAGGAAACATATTTGTGTTGAATACAAAACAAATATATGTTGTTATTTTGGAAACAACATTGATATTCCTCAAAGCAGTGTATGATTATCTGGAGGATGATATGCTTTTAAGGCTATTCTTATGGAAAATACTGTTGGCCTCTACTGCTGATTCTGTAATATGCAGCCAGTGAAACATGTTAGGAAAAAACACATGGTCTTTCCATTCATCACACTAACATGATTTTTTTTGTTCTTTTGAAAGTAAGACACTAACATGATTTTTATTTTTAAAAATTTTATAACTTTCTAGAAGATGTAACTGTAAGTGTCATCCGCGGCCCGTGACATAAGGCTCTGGTTGTTCAAGCACCTGTTGAATGTTCTGGCTGCATTTACGCATCTCTGAATAAGTAAAATGGTTGGGTGTTTTCTGTTTGTAAATGAAAGGATGTCTAGGGGTTAAAGTGGTTTCTGCGCACTTGGAAGGTGGAACTCCAGATTTTTGCTACAATGTAGTTATTCCCTTCCCTGCCCCACATAAGAAAAAGAGCCTTCTTCTTATATCTTTTCTTTCTATTTTAGTGGTTGTTTCCCTTGTTTGCTTGTGGTGGATGAGCTTATGGCTGCATCTTGATTATCTAGGCTTTATTTGGTTCTGATGATATCACGTTTGAATGGTCAGGTTCATCAGGATGATTTTATACTGAATGTGAAACTTCAGCTTTTTGCTCTTGTTGCAAAGCAACCTGCCTTCCATCAGCTTAGATCCGTAGAGCAACTAGGATACATTACTGTCCTCATGCAGAGGTATGAAAGGAAAATTCTCCCTAATTTATTCTTCAATTGGTCTGCCAAATCTAAGGGTTTTTAAATTTTTTTCTCATTAGGAATGATTCTGGCATCTGCGGGGTGCAGTTCATTATCCAGTCTACAGTAAAGGTGAATAGCAGGTTCTTTCTTTTGTATATACCTCCTGCCTTGTACCTGTAACGTAAGAAGGCAATCTCTCTTAACAGGGTCCTGCACATATTGATTCGAGAGTTGAGGCATTCCTTAAAATGTTTGAGAATAAACTATATGAAATGACAAATGATGAATTTAAGGTAAGATGGAGAGTTCTTCTGCTGGAAGTAATTTTATTTTTCTGGTTTTTATGTATTTTGTTTTTAATTGAGATTGTAGGGTTTTGTAGTAGTGTTTCATAGTATAATATTGATCTTCTCATAATTCTACCATTTTTGGTATCCTAGTCTGAGAAAGATGGTTAGTATTGTTTTTTCCTCGTTTTTTCTTTTTATTGCTAGATAATGTTTGAGTTACTGGAGAATTTGTGATAGAGTGATCCATGATCTCCCTTCTTTTGACAATTCAGAAACCCTTTCTGATGAACATCATTTCATAGTATTTTTGCATTTAGTAGATGAAGGGATTTCAAACTATTTCCTATAATTCCATTGTAACATTTGATGCTAGCTCGTACGTTCATGACTTTGGGGTTTTCCTTTTTTTCTTCTTTTCAAGATTCGATTGTGTTCATCTGTGGTTGGATTTGAGTGAGAGTTTGTCCTCTAACCGTAAATTTCCAATCTGTTACACAGAGCAATGTAAATGCATTGATTGATATGAAGCTCGAGAAGCACAAGAATTTAAGGGAAGAATCTCGGTTTTACTGGCGAGAGATCACTGATGGGACGCTCAAGTTTGATCGGAGAGAAGCTGAGGTATGTCAATCCTTCCGATATTTTCTAATCACTGAAAGAAAATTCATCTACATTTTAGTTTAATATTAATCTATGATGAATGTTTTACTATCTGTTTCTAACAGGTTGCAGCATTAAAGAAACTTACACAACAAGAACTGATAGAATTCTTCAATGAAAATGTGAAAGTCGGTGCAACTCGAAAGAAAACACTTAGCGTGCAAGTGCATGGGAACCAACATTTGGCCGAATACCACTCGCAGAAAAGCGAAGCAGTTCAACCAAATACCATCCAAATCAATGATATCTTCAGCTTTAGAAGATCTCAACCTCTTTATGGTTCATTTAGAGGAGGCATTGGTCATGTGAAGCTGTAGCATAAAGGCTCATCTCTTGTTGGAAAATCGGAGGAACATTTATTTTTCCGGTAAGTTTTCATATAAAAGTTCTACATTGAAGAAAAACAGAGAATCCCTCTTGTCTGTTAATTTATTGTTGTATCTCACTTAGTTATGAAAAATAATTCCCTTGGTTCAGAAACAGAATTCATGTCGCCCGAATATTGAACAAATTTAAGCTCTGGTTCGAATCCACTGATATAATTGAACGTGCAATTCTATGTTGCTTCAGAGTCACAAAATGTGTCTCATAGGGACATGCGTCTGATGCAAGGTTTATTCGAATTATTCTTATAAAAATTGAAGTTCATATACATTTTGTACTTTTGCGAATTAGTTTTGTTTAAATTGGATTAGTTATCATTAGCCTAAATTACAAATGGATGCAATGCAACGCCTCTATATGGCGCTTGCATGGCATAGACTATGATAAAGACTACCGAGGTAGTGTTTGGATCGGAAAATCACCTTATTTCGGTATAATTGTCACGAAAATGTTGAATGACGTGTAAATGTACACAATAAAGTAGTAAGTAAAAGTATCGGGATTGTATAGATAATTATTGTGAGATTTGTGTAAACAAAGAGAAGTTTGAACTAACTAATTAACTTAACTAAAAATCAACCAAGTATGCTAAAAATTTAATAATAGTGTGAACAAAGAGTAATGAGTAATAATTCGCTAGTTTGAATTACTGACATAAGAGTTAAGATTAGTTGTCTTTTCTTTTCCTGGTGAGTGAAGGATGAGTGAGATGAGTGAAATGAGTGAATTACTAGGGGCTATTTATACTTGTAGAGGCTGACTATTTTTAGTAAATAAGAGCCTTGAAAATCTCTTTATATGATTGGCTTTTGCTTTAAGGAAAGTGAGTTGATAACTTCTCTATTTTTAGCTTGATTCATGTTTGAATCATGGAAGAGAAAACTTGAAAAAGAGGAGAGTTGGACGGTCACACGTGGGATTTTTGTGGTTGATTTTAAATATTTTACCAAGTCTTGGGCGATTGATTTGGGCACCTCAACATATGGTTGAGTCTCTTCCTCCTTAGTGGACGGTTTGGGCTTTTATCTCCTTAGCAATCTTTTCCTTTTACTGACTCGATTGTTGTAGTATTGAGCATCAAAAGGCGAGCTTCAAGATTGTTTGTGTATAAAATGACCAAATTAACAAATTCATCTTAGTATCAGCTAATAAGACAAAATTGTAACAAAAGCTCCAAAATTTGTTATCAAACATTCAAAATTTGCATGAATTACTAATTTAAAAGTGCTAAAGATAACTCTATATTTTAGAGTTATCACACCTCAAACTTAATTCATTGCTCGTCCCGAGTAATGACACTATATAGGCAAAAACACATAATTGTAACACACTAAGCATAATTAATTCTTCATTTGGTCATGCATCAGGGAAATCGTACTCAAATTAAATTTCGCAAATATGTAACTTAAGTTGTACATTATCCAAAAAATTTGAAGCACTAGAGTGCTATAAAATTTATTGATTCAATGCCTTCTCCTCATGAATGTGCACTAAGTTTTTTCCAATCAATTTTTGTTTTCTTCGAGTAACGCTAAGTAACAATCCTAAAGTTTAAATTATATGTTCATATGTTGAGCTCAGTAAATCCTCTCTACTAGTGTAGTGGGCACAAAATTCTAAATCAATAGGTCTTTATTATGGTTGTAATGTAGATTAGGTCAAGGTGGGAAAAAGATAGATAGTTTTTAATTCAATTAATTACAATATGGTTCTAATTTAATAATTAAATCAATTGCATCACTACATTTATAATGCATGAATAACATATTTATAATTAAATCAACCACAAAAATAACATCATTAACATAATTTTAATAATCTAAGTTAAAAGAATGCAATCAATCTAACATATATAGAGTTGAGTCATTATAATTAAATCTAAATCAGAAATATATTTAACAATCATGTTCATAAATTTAGAACAAAATAAAAAACAACTGAGGGAAAGAAACTAGAAGAAAAATTTGGTGTTTCTCCATTGCACAACGTGTATTGTTTTTCCCCCTTCCTTTTGCTTTGCTCCTTCGCACAATTGCCTTCAAGATGTCAAATTTTTGCTACTTACAAGAACTTCTGAAATGTTCCTTACAACTCTTGTGTTGCTATCTGAAATGGGAACTGAAAGAAGAGAGAATGGGAGAAGAGATGATGAGTGAAATGAGTGACTGGCTAGGGGCTATTTATACTTGTAGAGGTTGGCTATTTTTAGCAAATGAGAGTCTTGAAAATCTCTCTTTACATGGCTGGCCCTTGCTTTAAGGAAAGTGGGTGGATAACTTTGCTATTTTAACTTGATTAATTCTTTATCAACGGAAGAGAAAGCTTGAAAATAGGAGGGGACTTGGACAGTCACATGTGGGATTTTTGTGGCTGATTTTAAATATTTTACCAAGTCTTGGGTGGCTAATTTGGGCACCTCCATAGACAGTTGGGCTTCTATCTCATTAGCAGACTGTCTATTTTGCTGATCCAATTCTTGAGTTGGGTCAAGAAAAATTTCAAGGTCTAATAATTCTTTAATAGGGCGTGCAAAGCTGATCATAAATCAACCCTCTTCTTTATGGATTATGCTCTGAAAATGCTACAGCATTGAGCATCAAAAGGTGAGCTTCAAGACTGCATTTTCTTCTAGTGTATTGGCTAACTAAAAAACTACAAAAATAATGTGTTTTAGTGTATAAAATGATGAAATTAGAATACACATCTTAGTATCAACCAATAAGACAAAATTATAACAAAAAATCTAAAATTTGTTATCAAACACTTAAATTTTGCTTAAATTACTAGTTTAAAAGTGTGGAAGATAACTTTATATTTTTAAGTTATCACACCCCTAAACTTAATTCATTGTTCGTACAGAGTAATGACACTTTATAAAGGCAAAAACACATAATTGTAACACATTAAGCATAATTAATTCTTCATTTGGTAATGCATCAATGAAATCATACTCGAATTAAATTTTACAAATATGTAACTCAAGTATGTACATTTTCCAAAATTTCTCAAGTACTAGAGTGCTATAAAATTTATGAATAGAATGCCTTCCCTTTATGAATGTGCACTAAGTTCTTTCCAATCAATTTTTGTTTCCCTTGGGTAATGTTAAGCAATAATCTTAAAGTTTAAATTATGTCTTCATATGTTAAGTTCAATAAGTCCTCTCCACTAATGTAGTAGGCACAAAAATCTAAATCAATAGGTTTTTATTATGGTTGTAATGTGGCTTAGGTCAAGGTAGGAAAAATATAGATAATGTTTAGGCTAGAACCTTAAACTCAGCTTACCTTGGACCTTCTAAATGCAATTATCCCCAAAAGCACCAACTTCTTTTCAATTCGAATACACATGCTCTTTGTACATCTTTATTCAACAACTAGATTTTTTTAAACATAAACAGATGCTTTCTTGAGCATACAACTTAACATTTTGATCTTGAGCATCCAATACTTCTCTCTAACTCACTTTAACTTAATCACAAAAATATTCTAAATGAACTAAATCTAAGGTTTGGGACAAATAAAGATAAATATTAAAGAATGGATGACTCATTAATTTAAGCTTTAGAAGAAAAATCAGGCCATATAGCTCAAAGTAGGGTTCAATGGATAAATATTTACTAAGGTTGGCTTGAAAGGCTCAAACGGTCTAAACAAAATTTGCCTAATCATTTTTAAATTACCATGCCTCTTAGGATTTCGCCTTAAGAAAATTACTAAATCAATTCTAAAGACTTAAACTTTCATGCATGCTTAGTTTTTCTAAGGAATTGAAATTTTTCAGGGAAGCCCTTATACACAATCACTAAGACCAACATACATATGATAATTTTAATTAGCATAAAAATACTTGAAATAATAAGGATTTATGCATACACTAAAGCTAGTTTTGTTGTGCAAAAATTTAAAATTTGAGCAAATTTCACTTAAAACATACTTTCATGAAAAATTTTAATTAACTCATATTACAATATTCCTCCCCCCCACTAAAGAGAAACAATGTACTCATTGTTTGAAAGCATCAATCAGAAGGGCAAAAATAAAGAAGTGAATGAGAACTGTGCACCAGGTAAGGTCCTAGGAAATAGAGGTGAGTCTTATTTGTTTGCTTAAATACCAAGACTTTTCTTAACAGAGTCAATCCTAGACATGCACATTCACATTGCCACACTTCTTATTTTATGATAAGCATACTATAATCCAACCCTTTATTATTCATGAATTTAACTTAATTTTATTATGAAAAAAAGGGAAAAATACAAATAAAAATATCTAAAAATTAATTAAACCTAAAATATCCTAAAATAATAAAGAAAAAAAAACCCTTTTATTTATTTAGTAGCATCCTCACTTTTCGATATTGTTTCCATTTCTTCACAACCGTCTTTGCGCCTGGTTCATCTTTCTAGAGTGGTGAAATCATCACGCCTGGTATTCGGAGTAAGAGTCCAAGGATCAAAGATAAAATCTGGAAATCAGGCATAAAGTCAAACGAGTTACGTGAGAGTATTCTAAATGCACCCCTTATTGAGTCATCCCGTATTTTTGCATATCTCCAATATGCTTATTGTTGTGGATGCATGTGTTGTAGCATGTCCATGATTCTAGATTGATGAAACTATGCAACAATGCTCGATGATGGAAAGGTAGGTGTCAGTTCGGTCCACCTGGGATTAACAGGTTCAGTTGGTGTTGCAAAGTCAAGATAGGTAGTTGGTTCTAGTTCAAGAACTGATTCTGGCATATCTAGATAATTGGGCGTTTCTACTCTGGTTGGTTCATCAACTAGTTCTGCTTGCTTCTACCTAGCATCATCATCTACTATTCTGGCTATATCAGCATCCATTATGCATCCTTGGTTGTATCTTGCTTTAAGGTCTATCTTCAGAGGGATGTGAGATTGTAGACATAGTAAAGTGATTAATGATGGGAAACATGCAGAACTAGCTCGCTTTGCAGTACACTTCTGAATTTCCTTGAGGATGATTCTTCCAACATCAATGAACCTTTCTGTCATAATAGCATACAACAAGAGCATATGTTCCATCGAGATAGTAGAACTATGTGAGACAGACATAAAACTAAGTTAGAGGAAATAGAACCAAACATTTACTATGTAACACCCCCTAACCCTAAATCGTCACCGGAATAGGGTTACGAGACATTACCAGACATATCAGACAATCTACAAATAATTCTTGAACAAATAATAAACTTATTATAATATAATCATAATTTCATATAAATATATTTATTACTAATTGACTTCATTTTTTTTTCTTAAAAAAAAAACTCAATATAACCCCTTTATAAATATTTAACCTTCCCTGCAATTTCAAACCGCAACCAATTCAAAACCAAATCACAATCCATACAATTTCATATTCAAATACACCTAAACATATCTTAAACATCAACTTAGTAATTTAATAAATAAATATTTGCATATATTGTTTAAATTAATAAACTTCATTCATTCTATTTCAACTTGTTACCAAATATATCAAATATGTTATGATAATTCTATTTCCATTTCATTACATCAAGTATCAAAATATTATTTTAGTATCATTTCCAACCAAAAGCATAAGACATTTTCAAGTGACCAATATAACACCTAAGTACATGCCATTTTACCAAAAGAAAGATTACATCACCAAATTTTGCACTGGAGTCGGGATCGCTCTGGATGCTGAGCCAAAACCTTAATTTCTACTAACTTGCGCATGAAAACAATCGTACGCTGAGTATATCATACTCAGTGGTATTACTATAATTCAAATTATAATATAATAACCAAGTAAATTTAATCATTAAACTTTAAAAAAAATTACTAAACTAATTCATTTTTAACTTTCATTTCTCAATATCTACAATTCAATTTGGCTTTCATTAGTTAATATCTTATACTATCACATTGAGCCATTATTTATCTCATGAAGATTTAGTTCATGCTTTCTATTCACATTTTCATATTCAATTCACATTTTCAAATTATATTCCACAATCACGTTTCTTTTCAATGGCTCAACTGATTCATTTCGTTCGATTTAACTTTTCAATTAATTACCCCTATTAACAGACTCGGACTTTGGCGAATACACAGATCCAACCAAACACACCAGATTGGCACCCAGTGTCTCATCGACCTAGCCGAAGTAAAGTGATACCCAATATCTCATCGAATCTATCCGAAGTAAAATAGTGACACCCAGTGTTTCATCGACTCGAGGTCGAAGTATCCCTGAACTCTTCCAATCCTATGGCATGCCAACTATATTCGACTCAGCCCGAATAGTTAATAGGGTTTCTAATTCTCAATTCAAACTCACTTTCATTTCAAAATTTACTTTCAATATCAAATTCACTTTTTCATTCACTAATCAAAATTCAATTCAATACTAACACATATTTCTCATTCAATTCAATTTTCTAAATTCAATTTAATAAAGTTACTTACCTCAATATTTACTTACCATAAATTAAAGAAATTTAAAATTAATATTTAATAATGAATAACATAAATTATAGTAATACAAACCCGAATTTCGTAATTACTCCTCGATAACTTTTTCCTTTCCTTTCGGTGCTGATGTCTCGGGTTCTTTGTTAGCAAATTAAACCCAAGCTTTAAAAATCCTATTTCTCCATTTTCTTTCTTTTCTTCTTTCCCTTTACGTTCTATTCTCTGTTTCTTTTTCAATTCCTTTTTCTTTTCTTTTATTGTGCTTTAGTATATTATATTATTATATTAACTTAATAATAATAATTATTTCTTAAATATTAAGTAAATATGTATTTTACAATTGTATGTATATGATTTATTACACTTGTACTTTACTATCACCATACATTTGTCAACTTACTAATTTGTTCATTAATTTAATAATATAATATCAATTAAATAATAATAAAAATAATTATTATAATAATAAATATTTATTTAATGACAAATATAAATATTACAAATGTACAGATATATATTTTTTACATTTTTATTTTATCATCACCATCCACTTGTCGTAATTTCAATTTATTTATCATATAAAAATCTTTTACTAATTAGTAATAAATAATAAAATATTTTTTTTCTTGTTTCTTCTTTTTTTACTAATTATTTATAAATAATACAAATGTAATTAAATTGATACACTTGTATTTTATTTTTACCTTACACTTGTCTTTTCTTAATTTATTTCATAATATAATACTATAACCAATTTAATTTATAATATGATAAAATAATAAAAATAATAAAATATTTTATAATTCAACAATCATAAAAATCAAAGATTTTTATGCTTTGCCGCCTCATTCATTAGAATAGCTTAATTGCCTATTTAGTCCCCCTTATCTTCTTTTAATCTATAATTAGACTTTCACACCTCATTCAATTCGATCATTTTTCCTAATATCTATTAACTAAGCTAAATTCACCCAATTTGAACCTAATTAAACACTCAACTAGACTCATGATTACTCCTAATAACTATTTACGAACTCGGTTTACTAAGACGGAAGCCCTATAACTCACTTTTCCGGTGCTTATGAATTTTGGGTCCTTACATACTATTGGTTTCAGGAACTCCTTTCAGAAAATATTATTACCAAATTTTGAAGTTATCCATTTGGTTCTAGGAACGAAAACTTCTTCTAGAACTTCCCTAAGCATCTCCCAATCAACATTTTTCAACATAGTAGTATAATCGTCATTATCGATGGTAGGTAGTTCAAGTAGATCATTAATATAAGTCGAGGTTAGGGTTACTTTCTTTTGTTGGAATGTCGGTACCCCTATGGTGTAGCAAAAATTAATAAAAAAAATTTTGGTGATCCAACCTATGGATCCATGTGCGAAGAACAAATCAAGGTGAAATAATGGTTTCGAAATTATCGAAACTTCAATATGAGTAGACAACGACACCTCGACAATGAGAATTCTGATCTACTATCGAACCAAGCCGCAACCTTTTATGATTCCGACCTCTACATAATCCACCTAGTTTGACAATGAACGGAAGAAATCTCCAAAACTATTTTTGGGAGAATTCTTTGCTTAACGGCTGCTAGACCTCACAAGCAAAGTTTTTTTTTGTTTTTTAGGGTTTTTTAAAACTCTCTATATCTCACCCTTTTATAATTGGTATATATATAATGAATCATAATTCATAAAATTTTTATCCGAACATAATAATCATAATTAAAAATAAATAAATATAATAATGTTTTTAACTAAAAATTATAATTACATTAATTATAACAAGGATTTCGGTAAACTATATTTATTTAAATTTATATACGAACCAAATTCATATATGAATAGAACTATGTTCTCATTATGTGTACAACATCCTTGTACATATAAATGTTCGATATTTGATTGCCCAATTAAATTAATTTTATAATTAATTTAATTCATGTGACAACCAAACACAATATCAACTATGTTTTATTTCATTCATTTCAACCATAGGGTGTGACCCTGTAGGTTCTTGTAACGTTAGCAGTAATTCTAGAACGATTCTAATGTTACAAACAATGAGTGACATCTAGTAATGCATCATTGCTACCTAAGTTACAAGAAGTCATGATTCGACATAACCTTTTTGTGATTAACCTTTCATGCATTAATCATTAAGTTCTTTATCTCTGGAATGGACACAAGTCATGGAATAGTCACACTTACATAGTCCATCACATGTTCCTTGATATCTTGAGTAGATTATGATATATATAAATAAGTATGACATCTCATATCAACTTATTTGAGCATGGTTATACATTTCTAGTCTCACTCAATCAAGTGGCCTAAGATATTACTCCTATTATGTAGGAGGGACTTATCCTATATTGATCAACCATATCCCTCTACATAGGTTGTGGTATATACAACATCAGCCTTTATAGAACAACCAGTTACGGTGTACGTTTGACTGTATCAAAATATACAACTCATGATGTTGAGATAATGATGATCTTAAGTCTGAGGATCATATACATATTAATCACTATGAGTAATGTTGTGACAATTACATAATAATCCAAGAAACATACTCATAGCGGGTCAGTCCGATATGTTGTTCTCTAACACACATATTCATGCATTGATTTTGACACTCCATATCAATGACAACTCTTTATCATCAATCAACTACATGTTAGTCTTAATGCATTATTATTGTCCTAGTCAATAATAATACTTGACTAAGGATCTTTTAAGAATAATAATATTATTCTCAGGACATTATTATAAAATAATTTATTTATCCACACAGAAAAGAAACTAAAATAATAATGGCAAAGCCTTATATTAATAAACATGGTAAATCAAGTATGTTATTACAACCATCTCATGATTGATCTTTGGGCATACTCTTACATCTCTCCTCGAACATATACCTCTGTTGCAGTGGATGAAGTCAGGTTCACATAGAATTCCTAAACTAAATCTTCTTTCGGAGGTGGTTTGACATCACAAAATAAATTCCACCTCAATACATATATTGTCTTTCAAAGATTGGTAGCACTATTGTGCAGTCCACATTCGTCAAGCTAAACCCTTTGTCCAGAAGCATCGGTTGAATTTTGAAGATGAATTCGAACCTCTCCCTTGCTTCTTCAGTATGGAATCAGCTTTGGAGATTATCGGATTAGGATGTATAACTTTTTTCTTTTTCGAGACATCATACGAATAATTAGTGTGCAGGGTTGGGAGTTGTGGAAAATTGATGGGATTCGAGTCAATAGGGTGTTCAATAATGGTGGTAGTGATGGCAAAGTGGTCGTGTGATGGCGTTGGTTAGGGTGATTGGGAGTGTGGTTCTTTGGGGTTGCAAAGGGTGGCATTTGGTGGTTCAACAACGAGGGTGTGTGACAGTGAGAGGTAACTAGCAGTGGAGGGTTGCAACAATGAAGGGTACAGGTAAGGTGGTGTGGTAATGTTCGACTTTGGTTGTGGAGGGATGTTTGGCCAGGAGTGATGGTTATTTAAGGAGGAGGCAACGAAAAAAGGTTTATTGAAAGGATAAGGTCGACAGTGATGGGTGTTTTTAGGAGAGGAAGGTTGGTGGTATATGATATGTTAGGGCATAAAGGTAGTGAATTTATAAGAATGAAACTAGGTTAAATTTTAACCTAAGGAAACACAACTTAATACAAAGGAAGCTAGGTTAAAATAGAAAAACTATTATTTACTATAAAAATAAAAATAAAAATATATACGTAAATATATGCATAAATGTATATATGTATATAGATATATAATTATTTATTTTATTTTTTATTGGCTACTCAAAATATTTACAAAAAATTACAGCCATTTATTCCGTTTGACTACACCAGCCAATAATGTTGAAGGTGTTGACCATTTACCTTGAACTCACTTCCCTTATCGTCCTGAAGTTTGACCACCTCATAAGGAAAGACTTGGTGAATAGTAAATGACCCAGACCAGTCGAGCCTTTAACTTTTTGGGAAACAACCTTAGTCTGGAGTTGAACAGTAATACTTGTTGACCTGTCTCGAACTCATAGAGTCGGATGTGGTTGTCATTCCATCTTTTTGTTTTCTCTTTAAACAACTTGGCATTCTCATAGAAAAACATCAAAAATTAATCTAACTCAATGAGCTGTAGCATCTGTTTCTCTCTAGCAAGCTGTAGATCCAAGTTGAGTTCCTTGAAAGCCCAATAAGCTTTATGCTCCAACTCTAAAGCTAGATAATAGGCTTTACCAAACACTAGCTGATAGGGAGACATCCCTAAAATAGTTTTGAAAAGTTATTCGGTGGGCCCATAGCGTATCATCAGGCCTCCTAGACCAATCCCACCGATTTGGATGGACCAACTTCTCAAGTACACCTTTTATCTCTTTATTTTCCAACTCAGCTTGCCCATTCGCTTGGGAATGGTAAGTTGTGGCAATCCCACGCCTCACGCCATACTTGTCGAGTAACCACTTTAACCATTTATTCACAAAATGAGACCCTTCATCACTGACGATGGCCTTAGAAATCCCAAACCTCATGAATATATGCTTCTGTAAGAATCATATTACCACCTTGGCATCATTTGTCAAAAATGCCTTGGCCTTCACCCATTTAGACACGTAGTTAATCACCACTAATATATACCTGTTACCATAAGGAGGAAAAGCACCAAGAAAGTCAATACCCTAAATGTCAAATAATTATACCTTAATTATGCTTATTAGTGGTATCTCATTCCTTCTTTATATGTTTCCAACCCGCTGGCAAGGATCACTATTGTTCACGTTGGCATGCGCGTCTTTGAATAAAGTTGGCCAAAAGAATTTGGTTTGTAATACCTTGGCTGCAGTATGTGAACCTCCAATATGTCCCCCACTTGGGGATGAATTAAAATGATACAAAATATTAGTTACCTCATTTTCTGTCATGCATCTCTTGATCATTTGGTCTGCGCATTGTTTGAATAGGTATGGCTCCTCCCAAAAGTAGTACCTTACATCATGAAGGAACTTCCTCCTTTGTTGGTACGACATCTTAGGCAGCATCAAACCACAAACCAAAAAGTCACCATAATCAGTAAACTAAAGATTATTATGAAGACTTATACTAAAAAGGTGTTCGTCTAAAAAATTCTCGTTAATGAGAGCAAGAGAGTTAGTTTGTCCTTGATGTTCCAATCTAGATAGGTGATCTGCTACTTGGTTTTCTACCCCTTTTCGATCTTGGATCTCAAGATTGAATTCTTGAAGTAAAAGTACCCACCGATCAGCCTTAGCTTAGCATATTTCTTGGAAAGAAAATACTTGATTTTCGAATGATCCATATAAACCCACCTTAGTAGCTATAAGATAGCATGAAACTTGTCAAAAACAAAAAAGAATAGAAAGTAATTCTTTTTCTATTACTGTATAATTCAGTTGTGCTCTTCTTAAGGTCTGTCTCGTATAGTAAATGAGATGAAAAATCTTGTTCCTCCGCCGTCCCATTACGGCTCCTACCGTAAAGTTCTGTTGCACATTAACTCAAAAGGGGACTCTCAATCTGGTGTGATGATAATTGGAGCTGAGACTAATTGACTCTTCAACTCATTGAAAGCCTACAAGCATTCTTCATTAAAGTTGAATGTTGTGTCTTTCTCCAATAGTTTGCATAAGGGTTTGGAAATCTTGGAGAAGTCCTTGATGAATCTCTGATAAAACTCAACATGTCTAAAGAAACTCCTGAAACATCATAGAAAAGTAGCAAGTGCATTACACAAATCAAAAGGCATAAGCCTAAAAGCAAACATATCGTACAAGCAGGTGAATGTTGTTTTGTGTTGATCTTTCGGGGCTACTGTGATTTGGTTGTAACCCGAATATCTGTCTAGGAAACAATAATTATCTTGCCCTGCAAGTCTATCTAGCATTTGGTCTAAGAACAACAACGAAATATGGTATTTCCAAGTTTCCTTGTTCAACTTTGGATAGTCCACAGAAAATCTCCATCCTGTAACCGTTCTAGTCAGTATCAATTCATTATTCTCATTCTCCATAACCTTAATGTCTCCTTATTTTGGCACGCACTGGACCAGAATTACGCATGAACTATTCGAGATGGGGTAAATGATACCTTCATCTAACCATTTTATAATTTCCTTTTTGACCACCTCCTTCATAATTGGGTTCAACCTTCTTTGTCCTTTAATTGTTCCTCTCTCGCCATCTTCTAATATGATCTTGTGCAAACACAAAGTTGGGCTAATTCATTGGATGTCAGTTACGGTCCATCCAATTGCCTTTTAAAATTTCTTCAGCACGTCAATCAGTTTCTTCTCTTGATCCTCGATTAGCTCAGCTGAAACTATTACAGGAGTGTAGAAGAGTAACCTAAAACTATTACAGGCAGAGTAGAAGAGTAACCTAAATAAACGTGTTTTAAACAAGAAAGAAGTATCTTAAGATTCAATTTAGGTGGTTCTTTGGTCGATGACTTTGGTTGAACATGATCACGGGATGCTAACTCCAAAGATTCAAATAGGGATTGTCGAACAAATCCCTTTGAATTAGCCTCTGACAAAGCTAAGTATTCCTCTATTTGTTTATCACTTGGTGAGTCAAACACTAAGACTCGCTCCAATGGGTCCTCTACAGAATTGAGTTCCCATTCTGTAGCTAAAGCTTCTAACTTAGACATTGTGGAACACTTCTCAACTGCATCAGGAAACCTCATAGATTTAAATATGTTAAACGTTACTTGATGACTGTTCGTGCGCATTAAAAAAATGATTTTGGAAAACTATTTTTTCGAATAGCAATTTGAACTACAAGCATAGATGTCATTTGTAATATTCTTAGTGTTACAATGAAACACTAGAGTATTCCAAGTAGAGGTGATCATGGGTTTGGCGGCCCAACTCGGCCCGATGGCTCGCCCAAAATATAGGAGGGTTCGGGTAAAAATATAGGCCCGAAATATGGGTTTGGGCAAAAAATGAGGCCCGTTTAGAAAACAAGCCGGGCCTCAAGCAAAATATTTTTGTCCCGAGGTCAGCTCGGCCCGAATATAATAAATATATATTTTTATTTTTAAAATACATTTCCCATTAACCCATTTTCCCATTTCCCATTTCCCATTTCCCCTCTTCTACGGTCCTCCTCCCTTTTTTCCCAATTCAAAAATCAACCTTCACCTCCACCAATCCACCTCTATTGATCCACCTTCGGTCCTCCACGACTCCACCCATTTCCAGAATTAGAGGTTAGAGAGGTCTACGTTTTCTACCTTTGAATTTCAAAGGTATATTAACAGTGTTAACCCTAGTTTATTCGATTCAATTCTCATTAGACATTTAGTTATATTTTTTTCCTCTCTTTTACAGTGCTTCTGTATTTGTAAATCTTCAGTTCTTGAATAATTTTTGAACCGCAAGTCGCAACTCAAAACATTAATTTAGTATTTTTTTTAATTTTCAATGCTGCTAGATTTTCATTTTCCTTTTCTTTGATTTGTTGTTCTCTCTGTTTCCAAACACACATACATACGCTGAGATTTGTTATACAGAAAGAAACGTAAATCAAACAGCTTTTTGCTATACAGAATTTCAGTCACCTCTATTTAAGGTAAAATTTTGATTGTCGATAAACCCTAGTTGTTGTAGTTTTGCTTTCTTTTTCAAATTAAAATTTATGCTGTTTCCTTTTTAGAGGTATAGGGAATTTATCCATAAACTTTCATTTGTTAATTTATTTTTTAAAATTGTATCTTTCTCAAATCTTCTAAAATTTGTGCAAAAGAGAATTATTAAAGTTTTTTTTCTCTTTTGGCACTTCAATTTCCTATTTCGTTTGGATGTTGTGGAAGTGTAAAAAAAGCTATGATATATGGGATTTTTCGCTTCGTTTTTTTTTAATTTCCCATGAAGAATATTAAGTGAAAGAATGATTCCTTTTCTTTACTGTAGTTCTATTCATGTTTAAATTGCTTCTATTTGAGCTGTTTGTTAATGCTTGATACATCTTTTATATAACCAATTTCTTGAATAGATGGATTATGTATGTACGAAGGAAAAAAGTGGTTTGATTTTCTCTAGGTTCTAGATGAAGCTGATCAAATGCTTGACATGGGATTTGAAGAGGATGTTCGCTTTATATTGGGAAAGACATGTTCTGGTATGTCTCGTTGTTAGTACATTGGAATTTTAAACTTCTAGAAGATGCTTAGATTAAAGCTTTTACTGATGCTTATGAGTAAACGCCAGTAACCATTGATAACTTAAGGTTCAATCAAGCTAAAAAATATTGTTCTATATCTTGGTAGAATAATGCATGAGCAATTAGGTTGGAAATCCTCATGCTGCTTTTAACCTTTGCAGCTCGTCAGATGGTAATATTCAGTGCTACATGGCCTGCAGGGGTTCATCGGTTAGCTCAAGAGTACATGGCCCCTAATCCTGTTAAGGTAATTATCTGAATGCTTGATGGTGTTGTCATAGTTTCCTATATATTTGAGAAAGTAATAAATTTGTTTTTAGGTTGTGATTGGCTCAAAAGATTTAGCTGCTAACCATGATGTTATGCAGATAGTTGAGGTCTGATTTTATTTAACCTGTTAAACTGTCTTTCATATTAACTTATTTTGTATATATATAAATGCTTTTATTAAAAATTTGTTTTCTTATGTAGGTTTTAGATGATCGTGCACGTTATGAGCGATTGACTGCATTTAAAATTTCTCTTCATTGGCTAAATAGAATGGGCAGCATTTAAAATTTACACTCTGTATGTGTGTGTTCGCTAACATTTTAATTGGGCTTCATTTAAATAAATAAGTTTGCAGATCCTTTCATTCCTTAAATTTAAAATGGTTCTTGAATTTTGATGCTATTATAAGTTTCACTTAGTTGTTGACTTTGAATTAAGCACATGAGCTATTTAAAACATGCGATAGTGCTAATCAATCTAATTTGATGATGTTAGTTTAACATGGCATTGAGACGGTCACTTGATATTCATGTGATTGCGAGTTATGCAACTAAATATATCATCTAGAATTGCTTGAAGGCTCAAGTTGTTTGAGTTTAAAAGTTCAAAATCAGTTGTGGATACTTAATTGCATTAGAATTTAAGTACTTTTTATTAGTTCAATTTTGAGCTTTTTTTTATGTTCTTTCTTTCATTTAATTTCAGGAGTCAAATCTGTTGTTTAATTAAGTTGATTTTGTTTTGCATGAGTTAATTTACTTAAAAAAAGGGGCCGGACCGGGCCGGGCTCGAGATTAGGAAAATTTTCCTGAGTTGGGCCTGGACAAAATTTTAGGCCTATATTTCGGGCCAGGCTGGGCCCGGGCCTAAGAAGCAGGCCAAAATTTTTCTTGGGCCCGGCCTAAACCCGGCCCGGCTCGGCCCATGATCACCTCTAATTCCAGGGATCGAACCCAAAGGAGACATCGATTGAGTAATAAATAACATAAACTTTAGAGTCCAAGTGGCTACTGATACGATTTTATAGTACGGAAAATCATAACAAGAAAATGTTGTAAGGAAATTAAATACGCTACTCTAGGGACCAAATAGTAAAGAGTAAAGGACTAAGAAATTAACCAATAAAGGACTAATGGTGGTCGATTAGCTTCGATGTGGTTCTTCAATCTTTGAATGAGAGACTTAAATTGCTAAATTACTAAAGTGGTTCAATTTTATCTCTCGATCTCAATTTTACCAAATTAGACAAATTATTCCTGTTTATCTTTTAATCTCACCGAGTAATCCGAGACTAATGAATTAGTACACAACAAGATTACCTCTTGGTGTCACTCGTTTAGATGTTCCCTTAAGGGTGTCAATCCTATTTTTATTTTCATTCAAATTAATCCAATTTATTAGATTTGGTGATTCATCCAAAACTCAGCTCACCGCATCTCCATCAACCAACCCCCTTAAAAGTTTAACTACTCATGCTGAAAATACAACTAATAACCATGGAAATGAAAAGTAAAGAAGCCATTAAAGTAAAGCTTAAGAAAAAGATAAAAGTTGATATTTTTATCCAAGAAAGCTTAAAGAACATGAAACGAAAAGCATTCAATTAGAAAATTTAAAGCAATAAACATAAAAGGAACAAACTTTAAAAGATTTAAAGTAAAAGAAACTAAAATACATCAAACTAAAGCTAGAAATGTCATTACAACCAAAGTATAGAGACTGAAAGTGCAAATAAACCTAGGCTATAATGATAACTAACTTAACTAACTAAAAGAACATTAAGGACGGGAAGGAAGTGTAGTAAAATAAACTCTAAAACTAAGAAAGGAGAAGAGAAAAATAAAAACCTTAGAAGAAGTTATAGAAAAACTAAGAGAACACCTAGAGAAACTAAGACTAAAACTAAGCTAATGTGTGTCTCTTCTCTCCTCAGCCAAAATTGGTTGTTTTAGGCTAATGAATTTTTGTTACCAAAATTGCCCCTACACAGCCCTTGTGTGATTGGTGTGTCAGGAGAACAAAGACTTCCTTTTTGTCCAATTTTGTCCTCCACACGATATCGGTATCGCGATACCAAGAAAAGGATATCACAATTCCCCGGTTAGTTTTAAACTTTGGGGTTTTCTTAGAGGGTGGTTATTGAGATACCTAAAGTGGATATCACGATACTATTGAAAGGCGGTCTCCAATCTTCAAGTCTATTGGAGGTATCGCGATTCCAAGGTTTGGATATCATGATACATTCTCCTTTTGTTTCGTTTTTACTCATTTCAACTTCCAACACGTCCTTACAACACTCAACCACATGTTAGGACCCCTAATGGCACTATTGGCCAAATTGGTTCTCAAAATGAGCAAAAACGAGGCATTTACACTTATTAACTTAAAATCTAAAAGTTTCAAAAACTGTAAAAAAATGCTAATTTTCTTGAGAATAAGCTTCTTAAGTATATCGGGGAAGTCTAATTTGGTATATCAAATTATGGCAAATCACTTGATCATCTTGAACTCGAATGGTGAGTTCATCCTTCTTCACAACAATTAAAGTCCTTTCGGTCTCCAAGAAAGGTCATCCTAAGATGATTGGTAATTCTTTATTTGCTTCAAAATCTAAGATAATAAAGTTATTAGGAAAAATAAATTTATCTATATGTACCAATACATCATCGATTTTTCCTTTTGGATGTATTGTAACAACCCATTTTTCAGTGGTATCGAAAACAATGGTTTCGAGACCATGACTCCAATGTGTTGGCTTGTAAATATTAATTATTTAATATTTACAAGGCCATTAGCGTCGTACTAAAATTTGGTTATGAAATGTTATTTTTTAAATAGTTAATTAAATAAAAAGGACTAAATCATAAAAGTCATAAATGTTGGTCCTTAATGTAAAAAGGTATTAAATAGAAATTGAATTAAGTGGTAGTGGACTAATGGGGTAATTAGACCATCAATTAAAGTGGTGGAATGTTCTAGAGATGTAAATGTTAAAAGTTGATGTTATAATTAAGGGTAGAAATGTAATTGAATAAGTAAAAGATAATATGATAAAAATCAACTTGATAAAAATGATTTTCATCTTTTTCCTCAATAATTTAGAATTGAAACCCTAAAATGAGACTTGGATATTCGATTGAACTTCAATCCTTGATAGGTAAGTGAAATCTCGTCTGTTTTTAGTGATTTTTATGTTTTTGAATTTGTATTAGCTTAATCTACCTAACTCGAGGACTAATTTATAAAATTCTCAAATGTTGTGGATTGTGTCATTGAAGAGTTTGAGTTGTTTTTGAAGTTTCATGTTAGATTATTAAGCTTGGTTGTTAGATAGGACTATTTGGTAAAGTGTTTTTGACAATTTTAATGTTAAAGGACTAAACTGTTAAAAGTGAAAAACTATGAGGATTTGATGTGAATTAACAACAAATAAGAGCTGTAGAGAGGGCCTAATAGGTTTGGTCAACGTGAGTTAAAAAGGAAAAATGGTTATTTTGCATGTATGGGGCTTTGGGACTAAATTGAGTAAAAGTGAAATGTTGAGGACAATTTTGTAAAATGTTAAAAAGGACTTAATTGCGTAAAATGATTTAATTTTGCTATTGATTTAGTTAATTGAATGAAATTATTATATTAGATCAAGAACGTGTTGATAACTGAGGAAAGGACAAAGTAGCTAAGTAGTCCTTATACTTTTGTTGTTGCTGCAAATCAATCCGATAAGTTTGTACTTTTTTTATGTTTATAACGATTTCTTACATATTACCTGATTTATTAGAATTTGATCTAATTTTGTATTTATCCATTAAATGTTTAAAGAAGGAATAATAAATGAGTATGGTGAGTACATGGTATGCTGAAATAGCAGGCCTTAGGCTAGTGATTTGTTTAGTAGGCTTTGAGCCGGTGATCATTTAGCAGAATTTGATCTAATTTTGTATTTATCCATTAAATGTTTAAAGAAGGAATAATAAATGAGTATGGTGAGTACATGGTATGCTGAAATAGCAGGCCTTAGGCTATGTACCGGTGATACAGATTGTAGTGATGGCTTGAGATCCTGCATGTGTTGCGTAGCCTCTGCAGCTTGTGTGAGCAGTATCGTGAGCCGGTTAAAGTTATAAATGTTAAATCGAATGAGTGTTACGCTTTCGACTACTTGAGATGAGATATTGTTAGAAACTATGACTTGGTTACTATCATTTATCATATGGCATTTTGATGATGTAAACTATCTCTAAGTATAAGTGTTTTTGGAAAGTTGAAATAATAGTAAAATAGAGTATGATTTGAATTATTGTATAGTGCAATACTCACTTGTTGTGAGCTGTGATTGTCAGGAACTTAGTTCTTGAATCATATACATTGTTTTATTATGTTTAATCTAGTAAGATTATCGTTTAGCCAACGAACTTACTAAACTTCTGTAAGCTTACTCGTGTCTTGTCCTTTTCTTGTAGATTATATTTGTGGAGGGGAGATCAGATCAAATTACAAAATCGCATTATCCCGAGGACTCTTTTGTAGATTTTGTAAACATTTTGGTTGTATGGCATGTAATAAGGCAAATGATTATGTTTCTAATGTTTCCTAGCTATGTGTGGTGTTTTGGTATGTTTGATGTTGTGGAATGGTAACATTATATGGTATGCTTGTTAAACTCAAAGTTGAGCATGAGTGTTTGTCCAAGGAATGGTAAGTATCATGTTTAAGTACGACATGATGAGATTGAGATATATTAGTTGGTGTGTATGTTATGACTTGTAGGTGATATGAAATGATAATGTTTGGGTATGAGCATTATTTTATATCTTCCTGTATGGTACATTGGTTTGATCTTAGGTGGTTGAAATTGGTATGTTTTGGTTGCTTTTAGGGGTGGTTATAGTATTGTGATCATGTGTTATGAACTAGTTTAGGTACCTATGTAATTGGATGATATATAAGTATAATTTTGGTCACTTTTGGGTACACATGGCCTGAGACACGGGCTGTAACACGACCGTGTGTCACACATGAGCGTGTGCCCCTAGCGTGTTAGGTACAAGGTTCACATGGGTGGGCACATAGCCTGCGACTCGGCTGTGTGACCCAAGTCAGAGAGTTACATGGCCCATGCACATAGACGTGTGGGATAACCACATGGTCCTATCTAGAGCCACACGGTTTGGGCTTTGCCACACGACCTGGACACATGGTCATGTGACCCTTGTTTTGGAAAATTTTTCATTTTTAACTGAAATTTCTTATTTTGTTCCGAATTGGTCCTTAATTGCTTCTAAACTATTTTTAAGGCCTCATAAGTTTAATTTAAGACCCGTGAATGTATGTCTTGCTTCATTTTAAATCATATATGAATATTGTTAATTAATTTGATGAATTGAATGTTATTGTTATAGAATGTTCTGAATTGTACGGTAATACTCTGTAACCCTATTCCAGCGATGGCAACGGTTATGGGTGTTACATGTGCTAAGAACCTATCTAGCACTTGAAGTGTAACCGTTCTTGGACTAACTTCACCAATTCCCAATTTCCTGAATACGGACATGGGCATCAAGTTGATGCTCGCTCCAATATCAGTCATTGATTTACCACAGAAGGATTCTCTAATATTGTAGGGTATGGTAAAATATCCCAGATATTTCATTTTTGGGGGTAGCTTGTTCTGCAAGAATACACCGTACTCTTTCATCAAAACTATTGTCTCAAATTCTCTAAGTCTTTTCTTTTTGGAAAGGATGTCTTTAATAAAATTTACGTAGTTTGGCCTCTGCTCAAGAACTTCTTCCAATGAAATATTGATACGAAATTTCTTAAGTACGTCTAAAAACTTTCTAAATTAGACCTCCTACGTTTGTTATTGGAGTCTTTAAGGATAAGGGGGTGGTGGAGTCTTAACTTTTGCTGGACAATTCTTCTACGACACTTTTTTTCATCTAAAAAAGTTGTTAGATTATCAGAATTGACTGGTTTAAGGTTTCCCTCATCAAATTTTTTAGAATTCAACTTCTATGAAATGGGAGTTTCAACACTTGGTTGAACTTTCTCTTTGTCTTGAGCATCAACAGGCTCATCTTTAATCTCGACACTTTTGGGCTCCAATGTCTTTTCACTTCGTAGAGTGACCGCTTTGCAATGCTCTTTGCCTGAACGTTTCGGGTTTTTTGAGTCACTGGGCAAAGCTCCTTAGGGTCTACTTCGAAGTTCATTGGCTAAATGACCCACTTGATTCTCCAAGTTTTTCAACATTGCTACTTGGCCTTGGATCATTGCATCATTCTTCACCATGTATGCTTTCAACAAGTTCTCCAAACTATTGAAAGATTCTACTTGTGGTGGTTTTTGAACTTGTTGGGTCAATCCTAGTGGTTGATTCGATTTGGATTGCATGTAACTATTGCTAGGACTGGCTCATTGGTTACTCCATGAAAAATTTGGGTGGTTTCGCCATGAAAGATTATAAAAGTTGGATTGTGGTCCTGGCCTACTTCTGCTCTGATTTTGATTACCCATATAGTAAATGGACTCTAGGCTTGATGGGCAATTTTTGAACATGTTTCCATCTCCACAATATACATAGGAATGTTTTCAAATTGGGTAGGTCGTTGTCCTTGTAACGCCCCTCGCCCGGTCTGGTCGTCGAACTTGAGTTACAGGTTGTTACCACTAATAATGAAATAATTATGTAAATTAGGCCATTTAATCACAACAATTTATACCAATTGTACACATAATAATAATTTGATACATCTATAAGATTAAATCGATCAAACAATCATAGTTTATCTTATTTGAGCATGAATAAGGATCAATCTGAAAATTTTCAAAACTTGGGACTGAGTATCGATACCAAAGAAATAAGTATTGATATTTTTATGGCAGGTATCGATACAAAAATCTATATGGATACCATTTTGGCATTCTGCCAAATTTGGAAAAAACTGTTCATTTGGTAAAGTATTGATACCTTGGTCCTTGGTGTCGATACTTTTACCTAAATAATCAAAAATCACAAGTTTGAAAACACTTTACATGTTCAATTCAAGTTTCCCTTCAATAGACAATTTAAACACAAATAAACCTATATAAAATATCATTCAAATAATATAAAAGTACCTATTTCATCCATCGATCAAACCACGATTTACATATTAACCAATTGACATTCAACATGTTAATTATTCAACCACATTACCTACAAATAAAATATAATTCAACATCTCTTATCTTTATGTTAAGTCTTCAGAAATCATGCAAAATATACTTAAACCTAATCCATATTGATTCATTCAATCTACCTTTAAAATTATCAACCATTCAAGTACTTCAAGTATAACTTACTTCCTTGACATCAATTTGTTTATAAACATAACATATATACATTCAAAACAACCATTGCATAAGGCCATTTCCATCATTATTCAACATAGGCACTCATTCATATCAAAACCTATATACATGTCATAAAATTCTTTAGGAACGATTTAAAAGTCTACCAAGATTGACGCTGGATAGCATGGGCCCTGGAGTGATCCAATCGCTAAGTTCCACAAAAATGTCAACTACAAAAAATAGAAAATGAAATAGAGAAAGCTTTAGGTAAACTTAGTAAGTTCATAAGAAACTTAACTCAACTTAATGATTTAACAGTTTAAGTGTTTGAAACAGAAGGCATGACATAACCTATTCTTGGCATCCTTTCATATGTTCGTATACAGTTCCACAAGACCACCAATAAGCTAGTAATTCACATAGCAAGATCATAGTATTTAAATTCATATGCATGTTAACAAAACTTCTATAACATCCTAAAACTCGAGTTAGAAGAAATTGGGTTTCGAAACCAGGAATGGTCGTCTCTCGTTTATGAGTTTAGATCTTAGAGAGTTTTAACAAGTAAATTGGTGTGGTTTAGTGGTCAAGTGTTTTGGGTTCGAATCCTATTTTTAGAAATTTTTTTATTTTGCTTAAACCTTTACCTTTGAACGTTTGGATTGTAAGTTAAATTCAGGCAATTGATGTCAAGAATGAGCCTGGTGGTTCAATGGTTAAGCTTCTGTATAATCCTTGATCTTGTGTTCAAATCCCAGCGAAAGCAATAGAGGAATGTTTTATTTTTGAATTTCGTTGTATGGTAGTTAGTTTCAGTTGGTTATTTAAAACCTTTCAAAAAAGCTCTGGTGTGTTTTATTTCACATTTTGTTCTTTCTTTTTATGCGACGTTTTTCTGTCATTCTTTTCCGTTCTTTAGTTTCTTCATTTTGGTTTCTTCTTTTCAAGTGAACTTCCTTTTTTTTATGTTACGTTACACTGATTCTGTATAGGGTCTGACTTCTCCTTCTAGTTTAATTCATTGGTCAGTAAGTTTGATTTAGAGTTTTGGTGTCGAAAGTTCTTCAACGTAACTGAGATTTTGGAATGTTAGTTTTTAGCTATTTGATTGTGAATTAATCATTTGTTAGGCAACTACTTGTCATTTAGGGACGAGAATTGATCCTTGTTGCTTCTACATCAAATTTGTATCAGATGGGTATTAGAAACCCCTTCTTCTTCGAATCTTAGTCGTTGAAAAACGGGACTATCGATGCCACACGGTCGTGTGTCAAGTCGTATGGTAGGCCGTGTAACTTGTTGTTCACAAAAATTAGAGGGACACAGGTTAGGCACATAGGTGTGTGCCTAGACTGTGTGTGGTTATGAATTGTGCAATGTGCACATGAGCCAGTGACATGGGTGTGTGTCCAGGCCATGTAACTAACTGTTTACGAATTAGGAGCACACAGGCAAGTGACACGGGTGTGTGTCAGGCCGTGTGGGACACACGGGCAAGTACACGGGTGTGTGCTAGATCGTATGGAGTCACACGGGCTAGTTCTACAATCCGTGTGAAACCACACGAGTGTGTAAAACAATATTTGGAACTTTTCCCTTGCGCCACGAGTGTTGTTTGAGACGAAGGCAGGCTTACTGTAGGGCCTGTATGATCTAAATTAGGCTATATAACTTGATATCTGATGATCTGATGATGAATTACTTGTGATCTATACATATGTCTGCTATGTTAGAACCTAAATGAATAGGATCTGTTAGAATGTAATGTACGATTGTCTAATGTGTACGAGTTATCCAGGTACGATATGTATTCTGTTAAGTTTGTTGATATGCCTCTGTGTTACTTTATTGATTAAGAATATGTGATATCTGATTATGTTAGGCTGATTGTTACTGATTCTGATTTATAACCGTGTATGTGACTTCATGGCTAATCTGATATGATCTGTTAAGGCTTGATAAGTCTGCTTTACAAAACTTAAACTCCCATGTTTACTGATTTTGTTATTGAAAGATAGCATGCTTACTTGCTCATTACTCTAATTCTGCATATGTATGCCATGACACATTGCATGAGACTTGGGTTGATGTGAAAGGAGGCAGTTTCTGGCAGTTTAAAGATCTGCATTATCTGGTGGTTTATCCACAATTCTATTCCAGCAACTTGGTTGTACTATAGTGGCTTGACCACATGTATCCGATCTGGTAGTGTTAACTGCAAAACTCTAGTGGCACCATCCACAATTATCTGTTAGTGTGATTTGGCTGGATGAGTTTTAAGGGAACTGTATTTGGGTGTGTAACGGAGTTTAGGTAGGATTTTTTTGATAAATCTGCATTCTGATCTGTTTGAAAGATAGAACATCTGCATAACGTACATCTTCTACTATGTTCTGTTCTATTTTACTCTGTTTTGTTCTAATATGCTCTGTTTTGTTCTGTTCTGCTCTGCTCTGTTTAATTCTATTCTGCTTGATTTGTTATGTTTTGCTTCATTCTGTTTTGTTCAGTTCTATTGTACTACTGTTGTGGAAATCTTCATGATACTCTAGATATGTTTCGTACTGATTATAAGTTGTTATTAAGTTCTTTGCGTTACTTTGATTTAGATATTAAGATCTATTTATTGTATCTGAGTTTGGTTAACACAGTGCTTGGTAGCTCACCCTTTTCTCTTACCTTTATCTGGTCAGGTAGACATCTGACTTAGGACCAGGCAGCGTACAAGAGCTCAAATTGTCTTGTATTGGTACAACTATGATTTGATCTTTTGGGCTTGCAAATTGTTTTTGGATTTGTGTTGCTTTCTTTTTGATAATCTCATCGGTATCTGTCAATTTTTAACACGAAACCACAAAACCACAAAACCACTTGAATCGACTAAAATGAATTTTTGGTTTTCAAAGTTAAAACTCCGAAAAGAAATCAGTTTTCAATAATTTGGTGTAACTCATCCAAATTCGGCTTAAACTTCTAGGCCGGGTTTAGTGTGTTACAACTTCCTTGCATCATACCATTCAACCTTGTTCGATATGTAAACATATCAATGGAGTACCCATTCAAATCATGTATTTACAATCATGTACAATGAATTTCATGTAAATCAAACATACACATTTTATAGGCACTTCAATTTGATTTAGTATCAATCCTTTTAACCATTTCCTTTCCAATATATTGCCACTTTCACTTGGAGAACTATAGTAATTAACTTCGAATACACTAGAATGATTTGTTCACAAAGTCTGTAAAATATGGGTCTACTCACACAAGCTGTAGATTAGGATTATTCATATAACCATTAGTCAATGATGCTCACTCAAGTTGTAGAGAATCTGCAACATATGCTAGATCTCAATCATGGATAACTTAATCTTTGACTAGTACTTGGTCTGTATCATTTAGGTTTGCTTACACAAGTTGTAATATGTAGATTGCTCACACAAGCTATAATGTTTAGATTTCTCACACAAGCTGTAATATTTAGATTGCTCACAAGTTGTGATATTTAGGTTGCTCGCACAAGCTGTAGATCAGGGTTGCTTATATAAGCTTTATTTGATGCTACCCACTCAAGCTATCGAGAATCCTCGAATCATGTTGGATTATCAACCATTGATAAAGAAATTCCCTAATCAACGCCCAATTCTCTTTTACTCCTGAAAACATTTACCAAGCTTTCATGATTACTATTACTATTTTTGTCCCAGTTCAAACTTATAAAATCAACATATATGTATCGTTCAATCATGTCACATTTCACATTCATACAGTTCCATATACCTATTCTTATTTTTCATACAACACTATCAATACATATAATTCATTCAAGCATACCTGCATTCATCCAATATGTAATGGCCCAAAATTGCCCGGCCCAACAGATAATAAAACAAACCAAACCAAAAAGTCCATAGTCCAAATACATGGGCCCAACGTGGCCCAAATCATTTTAACCTAAGCTAGACTAGCCCAAATAACCTTAACCCAAAACCAAATCGGCCCAAATGGCCCAACACCAGAAAACCCAAATCAGAACCCTAAGCAGCCAACTAAGCGCCGCAGCCAGCATGCTCCCCTCTCGTGCGTGCGCCACCACACTTTCGAGCCACTCCTCACGCACGCGCGATCCCTTCACACGCCTCCACATCCACTGCTCCGTACCTGCAAGAAGGAAAAATAAACAAACGCACACACGAAAGGAGCAGCAAAAAATGACAGAAAAGGGGCAACAAAGGGGATTTTGGGGGATTTCTTTGATTTTTCTTTTGATTTCTTTTGTCTTTCTGTATTTTTGGCTATAAAAAGCCAATACAAAGATTTTAAATTTTTTTACATACGAAGATTGAATAAAAAATAAAAAATATTCAGAGAAAAGAAAAAAATAGATTCGAGTAGGTGATTCGCCATTTTCATTTTTATTTTTTCTGCATTTCTCACTGTTTCCTTTTGTTCTTTTTATACAAAGAAGAGAAAAAAAATAAAAAAGGGAGAAGAGCGAGCTTACCTGGTGGCCGACTTCCTTCTGCTCCCTCAAAATCTGAGTCGGATGGACGACAGAGGCCCGAAGCGGCGCGGGGAGAAATCCTTAGGTTTAGTTTTTTTTAAAAGTTTTTTTTGTAAATGTCTCATGGCTATTTATTTTAGGGTTTTATTTTGGACCTTACGTGATGTATGAAACGGCGCCGTTTGGAGTCTGATCAGTGACTCCAAAACGGTGCCGTATTGACCCAGATCCGTGCGCGGCCCGACCCGTTCCATGGGGATCCACGTGTTTTGATTAATGGGTTATTTACAACCCCAGTCCCTCTGCTTTTCAAATGCGCTTCAATCCAATCATTTTATTTCTTTTTAGATTTAATCTCTCATTTTGTTTTTGTTTCATTCTAATCCACATTAAAGCGCTGCGTTTTGGGCAAGGGATTATTTACCTTTTTGATCCCTAATATTACGCGCGCATTTCAAGGCAGCCTTTGGACATCTCGAATTGCATTTTTCATACTTTAATTTTGGTTTTACTTTCGATTTAGTCTCTTTTTTTGCCCTTTTATTATTATTAAATTATTTTTATTATCCTAGTTTTAATCATTATTATTAGTATTATTATTTATATTAGTTTATATATTTATCTACATTTTTTATGTATGTACATTATTATATAATATTATTTTAGGTGTTAACATTTATATACGATATTGTTTTATACATATATGCATTTATATTAAACCATTTTGATTATATACATGTATACATAACATATTATTGATTTTATATTATATATTTTATTTATACATACATTTTTTTAAAAAAGAAAAAAAAACAAAAAACCCAATTTAATATATTTTGCTTATTTCAACTTTTGTATATTATTGTGTATATATTATCATTAAAATTTTCCTTCCACATGTACTATTTATTTAAATTAATATATGTATGTGATTTAATGCATTTTGATTTATCTTTTTATAGTATTTATTTTGAATGTTGATATTTGTGTTTGCATGATGTGTGTTTGATATTTTTGCCCGCATATGTATTATATTATTTATTTGTATTTATTGGTTATCGATGATTATTAGTATACTTTAGCCTATTATTTTACGTTATATGTTAACATCCCATTGCATTTTTTTAATATTTGGTTTCACTAAAACCCCAAAATCATTTTTATTTCATAATTTAAAAAAAAGGGCCTAGCGTTTATAATTCTCAAGAGAATTGTGCCCTAACTTACTGGGTTCCAATTTGTCTCGATGAATTAGATAGCCATGTGTTTCTTTTATTAAAACACAAATAAAAAGTTCATTCTCGGGAATTCAATATGTTGTGTCCTAATGTATTGGATATGACATGTTATTTTCTCGAGGCGAGGATTCTTCTAAATAAAAAAGGCAATATTCGATATTTAGGAATTTTGTGAAATTGAACCCTAACTTATTGGGTTTTGATTTTTCATTTGACTCAAATAATCAGATATCCTTCTCAAAATGCATAGGTTTTAAAGGTCGAAAGATGAACTTAATTTTGAGGATTTGAAATATTGCGCTCTAACTTATTGAAGTGTGACAATCTATTTCCTTGAAATAAATGAGTTTCATCCTCCGATTCGTTTCATTCAAATTTTTTATTTAAAAGGATTGTATTTTTAAAATATTTTCAAAATTTCCACTCTAAGACATTAAACAATTAATTCGGTACCAATTTTGGGCGTCATGAGGGTGCTAACCCTTCCTCGTGCGTAACCGACTCCCGAACCTGTTTTCTCAAAATTCGCAGACTTAAAATCATTTTTTGGTGAACCGGTCACACCTCGATAAAGGATTGGTGGCGACTCCAATTTTCATTTTTTTGTCGACAACTAAATTTTTGCTTTCAAAAAATGGTTTCGACAGCTTGGCGACTCTACTGGGGACATCAGAGAGTCATGCCATAAAATTGATTGTTTTTGTCTTATTGTCAAAAATTAAAATTTGATTTGAAAAATTACGATATTCTTTGTGCATTTGTTTGTATGATTACTATAAATTGAGCTCTATATTTTGGCATCATATTGCATAAAGACTATTTAGTCTTACCCTTCTAAGTGGGAGTGAGAAGCTACTCCTTCGTAAGGTTTTCACCTCCGTCCAGGATAGTAGATCACTTCCAGGATACATCCGTACCTATGTCTTCGTGAGATTTTCATCTCCGTGCAGCCATAGGGAAATGTATCCCCCTGAACCGAACTCGGTCTGTATGAGCCTATAATGGGTGAAGATCGAGGAATCTACTGGTTCAGTACCTTGAGTTTAGAGCCAAACCGCATGTAGAAGACCTTAGGAACCTATCCTAGGTAGAGCCCCTCCAAATCCCTAGCGGTTACCTGACTAGGTACTTTTGTTTTCCTTGTTTACTTCTGTTTTGTACTAACCCCTCTTGTTGTGTTTTGATTGTAATCGCATTGCATTTGCATCTTAGGAAGGAGATATTGATTCAAGTTTGATTACTAAATTAGAAAGCTTGTCATGGAATACGGATTCCTTGATAAAGTGGAAAATAATACGGTTGCCTGAATATATTTTGAGAAACACAAGAAGAGCGATGGAAGAGTTCGTGACCTTGCTTCGTGGCCTGAGGATTCAAGGTGATTATTTAAGAGCCTTCCACATTCCAACTCCCTGACGAGCCTTATGAAGATCGACAGATGATGGATCGCGACCAAGATCAAGAAAAAGAGCTAGCAGTGGCATCTATTGGAAATTGGCGAGATTATCTCAAACATGTGGATGAAGAAAAAGATCGATGTTGTCTCTTGGAATATAAGGGCAAAGCTGTACATGCATCTGTTTTATGTAAAGGAATTTTCCTTCTAGTAAAGTTTTCTAAATGTAATTGAATCAGAATCAATGTCTCTTTAGGCATTCATTTCATACATTTGCATTACATGCATTAGAGTCCATTGAAAGAGTCTAATTGAGTAAATTTATTTTAGCTAATCTGGAAAACCAACCAACCAAACATCCTTACGGTACTCATCGCAAAACTAAGAAAATGGATCAAAGATTAGAGAAATTGGATCAAATGCAAAAGGATATGCAGGAACGGTTACAAGTACAAATGCAAGAGCGGTTAGATAAAATTCAAGAAGACATGATGGAAAATTTGATCAAGGCTCAAAAAGATGCGATGGCTGAATTGACCCATCTACTGACTAAAGGTGAAAATAAGAGGAAAGGTCCTATGGTAAATGATGATGAAGAAGACAATGATGGACCTCTATATCCTCTAGGCTTTAAGCCTCTGCATGGGCAAACTCAAGCTGAGGTGCATCCGCGTAGATCCTCTTTTTCTATTAGGCCTCAGTAGTTTCAAACTGATGTTTCAATGCCGATAAACTTTCAGGCTAGATCAGGTTCTAATCCTAGAGATAACCCAGTGAATCTTGTTATTCCTGATTTCGATGAAATGGCTGAAAAAGAGAAGGTAAATGTCGAACTGTCAAAACAATGGGAGGATAGGTGTAAATGGTTAGAGGAAAAATTCAAGCTCTAGAAAGCGCCGATAGTCACCATGGAATCGATGCAAAAGATCTGAGCTTGGTTCCAGACTTAGTACTCCCTCATAAGTTTAAGATGCCTGAATTTGAGAAATATAGTGGGACCAGTTGCCCAGAAGCCCATATCACCATGTTCTGTAGGAGAATGACTGGGTATATTAACAATGATCAGCTATTAATATATTATTTTTAGGATAGCCTCATTGGATCAGTGTTGAAATGGTACAATCAGTTGAGCCGTACCGAGATTGGTTCATGGAGGAACCTAGCACAGGCATTCATGAAACAATACAGTCATGTGACAGATATGGTTCCCGATAGAATCACTTTACAAAACTTGGAAAAGAAATCGAATGAAAGTTTTAGGCAGTATGCACAGAGGTGGAGGGAGGTTGCAGTCCAGGTTCAGCCACCCCTCTTGGAGAAAGAGACGACAATGCTCTTCATCAATACACTGAAGGCCCCGTTCATCACGCATATGTTAGGAAGTGCAAAAAAAAGCTTTTCTGATATAGTGATGAATGGTGAAATGATTGAGAATGCTATAAGGACCAGAAAAATTGAGGCGAAAGAGAGTAATAAGAGATCAGTCTCAATGAGAAAAGAAGATGAGATGAATAACATAGGTTACTCAAGGTCAATAAGTCATCTAGGTAAAGGGGTCGCTAGTCAACAAGGTTAATTGAGACAAGAATCTAGAGTGAAGCCAAGTACTGAGAAGCTCCAGTTCACACCAATTCCGATGTCGTATAAAGAGCTGTATCAAAATTTGTTTAATGCACACATTGTCTCCCCTTTTCATGTGAAACCTCTACAACCTCCATGCCCCAACTGGTATGATGCGAATGTACAATGTGACTACCATGCGGGAATTATGGGGCACTTAATAGAGAATTGCACTGCCTTCAAAAAACAAGTTGAAAGACTCATCAACATGGGTATTGTCAAGCTTGATTGCTCATCTAGTGCAGAAAGCCCGCTACCCAATCATGACTGACAATAAGGTGAATGCGAGGCATGAAGAGATGTTGGGAAGTGTTCACATCAATGACATATTTGAAGACACGAATGAAAAAGGGACCTTGTTAGATATCTGCCCTTATAAATCTGGAGCGTTTTAAGCAATTGGGCTGCGGAAGGAAGCCCTGTAGTTTTTAGAACTTATTTAGAGTAATGTTCAAAACATTTTTGTTGTTTTTAGCCTAGGAGCAATGAGAACTTCTTTGTGAAATAGGCTCATGTCTGAACGTTATTATTCTAATGAAATATATCTTTGTGATTACTTTTGAGCCAATATTCTTCCGTTCCTTTTGAATAATTATTATTTCATTCTTTATGATTTTCTTCCACATCATTCATTCATTCATAATCATATTGTATAAATAATTATTCATAAATTCACACATTCTTTGTATATTCTTTGGTACTTGCTATGGGTCCTCAGATATCAATGGCATGAATGACACTACTACAGACTCAGACTTTTCTCTTGAGCGAGGCATGTGTTTAGACGGATCTCATGACTTTGGAAATGACATAGATCGTAGCTTATCTCCGGACTTGGTGAGGAGGGTAGAATAAAAAGATAGACAGATCCTACCTCACAAGGAATCTTTAGAAATTATGAGCTTGGTGAAGAGTAGAATTGACCTGATTGAAAAGACGAAGCAAGACCTTGTTGAGTCACCTCTAGAGTTCAAAGATGTTTTTATATGATCATACTAGGATATACCCGAGTTAAGCACTGATAATGAAATCTACACAAGAACTCGATGACAAAAATTTACAGTGTGAACGATGCAATGAAAATTCCTTGCCGGGGCAATGCCTTTCTTGTTGACTCAGTATAGCTTTGCTCGTTTGAAGTCGAGTTTCCGTCTCTTCAAGTTTTGATGGAGTTTATCTTGATTGAAGAGGATGATCCAAATTTTTCTATCGTAGTTTCGCCCCAGAAGGCTCTATGAAAGAAATCTGATACCAAAAGACCTTTCGCATACGAGATGAAAGTTGAAGATCTTATGTGAAGTAATAGTTCTAATCAAAAGAGATACCATGGACTTGCTTAATCCCATGAGTTTAGATCCTTTCAAAAAAAATCAAAATAAAAATCAAAATCAAAAATCAAAATAAAAAATAAAAAATGAGAGAAAAGGAAAGAAGAAAAGAAGAAAAAAGAAAAAAATCTAGATGGAAAAAAATCAAAATGACAAAAAAGGTAAATGAGAGGCCAAAGTGAAAACCCACAAAGGACACTTTGTGACCAAAGGTGGTTTTAAGTTGAAAACCCGAAAAGGGCGACTCAAGTTTTGAGCAAAATGGGGCATGGCCGTCACCATCATCAAAGGCTTCTAATGGGAATTGCTTCATGTTTGAGATCATTAGTTACTTTGTCAAACGGGTAAAGAATGCATGCGTCAATTTCATTATATGCCGATGGTATTGGAAAATGTATTGAACTTGAACAATAGCACGATAGTTGAGGTCTGAAACCAATTCAGAAGCAGACACCATGATTCGTCACTGAATTACCTAGGAATGAACATCAAGAAAATTGAAGAAAAATGACTGAGACTTGCAATTACCGGCATGGGAAATTACCATCTGCCCTCCTTGCTTGTCGAACATCTGTACTGGGTCAACACCTCTCTCTTTGGTTTACAGAATTGAGGTTATTTTACCTATTGAAATCCCCTCTTTCCAGATATTAGTTGAAGGGTTCCTATCGTGATGCGACCAGTAGGACCTAGGAAAAGGGTTAAAAGCTATTCATCAGGGTCAGATGTACCAAGAAACAAATGATACGAGCCCATAATAAACAGGGTCATCTCAGAGAATTCCACAAGAGGGCTAGATGTTGAAAAAGATCATTCGAAAAGATTCTAGAGGGAAGTGAATGCCAAACTGGGAATGTCCCTAGGTTGTAAAGAATACCTTTTTCGGAGGAGCACTGATCCTGAGTGAGATTGCTAGTCCTACAAACTCAGATCTAGTCAAGAAATACTTCGTTTAAATAAGAAGAAAGGACCAAGGTGAAAGCCCGCAAAGGGCATTTTGAGTCAAAAAAATGAAAAATGAAAATGAAAAATGAAAAAATGAAAAAGTAAAAATGAAGAGGCTAAGGGGAAAACCTGCAAATGGCACCTTAGGCCAAAGGGAATTTGAGTTGAAAACTCGAAAAGGGCGGCTCAAATATTGACCAGAATGGGGCATGAAGTGATTAGAGCAACTCGTATCTTGATCAGATTGGGGCATGTGGTAATCTTGTTATACCTGAATCAACAGGAAAGGGTAGGCGACATCTTGGGGCATCGACAAAGCACTGTAGACCTCCTAAACACATGTCAAACTCAGAATGGTCTTTAGAAAGTTTGTACAGAGAAGTTCAAGTTGCGATACTTGGGGCACCCAATTCTCATATTATCTATATTAAATTTGTTGTTCTTGGAATACCTTTTTCTTTTCCAAGATATACATTCCCAATCAATTACTTTATTATCCCTCTTTACCATTTTTGATAATTTATTCATTTTGAGCTATGCTCAGAATTAACTTTATTCTTATCCATTGTTATGACCTTTTTTGCAAACATGTTGCATTGGAATAATGATTAATGGACTAATAAAACTTTCACAAAGGAAGTTTTGCATATTACTTTGAAAAGTTTCCAAATAATATAGGAGCCTGAAACAGGACTATTGTTTAGAATGCACTAGGTTTAAAGGTTGGAAATTTGAAAAGGAAGAGTCTAAATTTGAACTTTCTCTTTGGATTTTGTTGTCAAATGCATTGATTGAACAAAATGATAAGATGACGGGTTAATGACAAAGCTTAAATTAACAAGCAAGCAATAATCATCAGGCAATAGGAAGAGGTTACCTCGGAGAAGAGAGCCATCATCTGCGCATAAGTCTTTAGTACGACACCTTGGGAATGGTGTAAGGAACTAGAATGATTTAGATCATGTATCATTGAATTGTGATAGAAGAATTGAGGAAAAGCCACATATTTCTACACTTGGATTACAGTGGGAGAATGATGGTACAAATTATGGGCCCCAATGGATTAAACTTTAAGGTTTACAGTGGAGGGCAACCTGGCTAAATGTTTCTTCAGAAAACGGCATTCGAGAATGAAGGTGTTATAGCACTTCAGTGACAAAGCCTTAATAAACTTCGAGTAATGACAACCTAAGCGGGATCATTCTCAAAAAAATAAAATTCTGCATTCATGCAAACACCATTCACATATGTCTAGTTAGGAGCATTTGATTCATTCTGATCATGACATCCTAATCACTAGGCATAATTAAGTTCATAAACGAATTATACAGGTCATGTTCCCCAGAGAACAGATCGGTGAAATCACAAGTCCTATATCCCTGGCCAGCAGTGGAATAGATTGGGAAACTACAGATCTTATCTCCCTAAGCAATAATGGAGCAGATCGAAGATGGCGAATCTTATCTTCCCCAGAAGTAGGGAAACAGATTTAAGCCACAAGTCCTATTTCCCTGACCAGCAGTGGAATAGGTTGGAAATTGCAGATCTTGTCTCCTTAAGCAATAGTGGAGCAGATCGAAGACGGCGAATCTTATCTTCAAGTGTAAGGAAGCAGATTGAAGCCGATAATCCTATCTCCCTAAAGTTGTAGTGGAGTGGATTAAAGTAATAGATCTTATCTCTCTGAAGTTGCAGTAGAGTGGATCGCATCAGGTCTTATCTTCCTAAAGTTGCAATGGAGCAGACTGATAAAACAAGTCTTATCCTACTGAAGTTGCAGTAGGGCAGATCGAAGAAGCAAATCTTATCTCCCTGAAGTTACAGTAGAGCAGATTGAAGCCGATAATCCTATCTCCCTAAAGTTGTAGTGGAGCGGATTAAAGTAATAGATCTTATTTCTTTAAAGTTGCAGTAGAGTGGATCGCATCAGGTCTTATCTCCCTGAAGTTGCAGTGGAGCAGACTGAGAAAACAAGTTTTATCCCCCTGAAGTCACAGTGGGGCAGACTGAAGAAGCAAATCTTATCTCCCTGAGGTTGCAGTGGAGCAGATTGAAGTCGATAATCTTATCTCCCTGAAGTTGTAGTGGAGCGAATTAAAGTAATAGATCTTATCTCTCTGAAGTTGCAGTAGAGCAGATCTCATCAAGTCTTGCCGACTAGAGATAACAAATTTTATTCTTTTTAGAAGCTACGAGGTACAAATCCTATCTCCCTGACGTTGTAGTAGAGTGGATCGAAGCACTATTTCCTATACCTCTGAAGATGCAGTAGGATGGAATGAGGTTTCTCGAAGAACAAGAGCACCAAAGCCCAACACGACCGGGCAAATTTGGCCATTTTTAAAGTTTTTGCCCCGTTCCCGTTACACGACAACGAGCAAATAGGGGCAGCTGTAATGGCCCAATATTGCCCAACCCAACAGATAATAAAATAAACCAAACCAAAAAGTCCACAGTCCAAATACATGGGCCCAACGTGGCCCAAATCATTTTAAACTAAGCTAGACTAGCCCAAATAACCCTAACCCAAAACCAACTCGACCTAAATGGCCCAACACCAGAAAACCCAAATCAGAAACCCTAAGCAGCAAACTAAGCGCCGCAGCCAGCATGCTCCCCTCTCGTGCGTGCGCCACCACACCTTCGAGCCACTCCTCATGCATGCGCAATCCCTTTACACGCCTCCACGTCCACTGCTCCGTACCTGCAAGAAGGACAAACAAACAAATGCACACACGAAAGGAGCAGCAAAAAATGATAGAAAAGGGGCAACAGAGGGGATTTTTGGGGATTTCTTTGATTTTTCTTTTGATTTCTTTTGTCTTTCTGTATTTTTGGCTATAAAAAGCCAATACAAAGATTGTTAATTTTTTCTACATACGGATATTGAATAAAAAATAAAAAATATTCAGAGAAAAGAAAAAAACAGATTCGAGTAGATGATTCGCCATTTTCATTTTTATTTTTTCTGCATTTCTCACTTTTTCCTTTTGTTCTTTTTATACAAAGAAGAGAAAAAAAATAAAAAAGGGAGAAAAGCGACCTTACCTGGTGGCCGATCTTCCTATTGCTCTGTTGCAATCGGAGTCGGATAGAGGATGGAGGCCCGAAGCGGCGCGGGGAGAAATCCTTAGGTTTAGTTTTTTTTTAGTTTTTTTGTAAATGTCTCATGGCTGTTTAGTTTAGGGTTTTATTTTGGCCCTTACGTGATGTATTAAACGATGCCGTTTGGAGTCTGATCAGTGACTCCAAAACGGCACCGTATTGACCAAGATCCGTGCGCGACCCGACCCGACCCGCTCCATGGGGGATCCACGTGTTTTGATTAATGGGTTATTTACAACCCCAGTCCCTCCGCTTTTCAAATGCGCTTCAATCCAATCCTTTTATTTCTTTTTAGATTTAATCTCTCATTTTGTTTTTGTTTCATTCTAATCCACATTAAAGCGCTGCGTTTTGGGCAAGAGATTATTTCCCTTTTTGATCCCTAATATTACGCGCGCATTTCAACGCAGCTTTTGGACATCTCGAATTGCATTTTTCATCCTTTAATTTTGGTTTTACTTTTGATTTAGTCTTTTTTTTACCCTTTTTTATTATTAAATTATTTTTATTATCCTGGTTATCATCATTATTATTAGTATTATTATTTATATTAGTTTATATATTTATCTACTTTTTTTATGTATGTACATTATTATATAATATTATTTTAGGTGTTAACATTTATATACGATATTGTTTTATACATATATGCATTTATATTAAACCATTTTGATTATATATATGTATACATAACATATTATTGATTTTATATTATATATTTTATTTATACATATATTTTTTTAAAAAAAGAAAAAAAACCTACTTTAATATATTTTGCTTATTTCAACTTTTGTATATTATTGTGTATATATTATCATTAAAATTTTCCTTCCACATGTACTATTTATTTAAATTAATATATGTATGTGATTTAATGCATTTTGATTTATCTTTTTATAGTATTTATTTTGAATGTTGATATTTGTGTTTGCACGATGTGTGTTTGATATTTTTGCCCGCATATGTATTATATTATTTATTCGTATTTATTGGTTATCGATGATTATTAGTATACTTTACCTATTGTTTTGCGTTATATGTTAACATCCCATTGCATTTTTTTAATATTCGGTTTCACTAAAACCCCAAAATCATTTTTATTTCATAATTTTAAAAAAAGGGGCCAAGCGTTTATAATTCTCGAGAGAATTGTGCCCTAACTTACTAGGTTCCAATTTGTCTCGATGAATTAGATAGCCATGTGTTTCTTTTATTAAAACACAAATAAAAAGCTCATTCTCGGGAATTCAATATGTTGTTCCTAACGTATTGGATATGACATGTTATTTTCTCAAGACGAGGATTCTTCTAAATAAAAAAGGCAATATTCGATATTTAGGAATTTTGTGAAATTGAACCCTAACTTACTGGGTTTTGATTTTTCATTTGACCCAAATAATCAGATATCCTTCTCAAAATGCATAGGTTTTAAAGGTCGAAAGATGAACTTAATCTTGAGGATTTGAAATATTGTGCTCTAACTTATTGAAGTCTGACAATCTATAATAAGTCTTATATGAACTTATCTGGAGAAATGACAACAAACAAGGTACTGGGACTAATACACAATTTCTTCTTTTTTTTTGGATTATTTATCGGTTGATTCAATTCCCAATCTATAATAATTCATTACAATTTATCAATTCTAATAGCCTTCTAAAATCTTATTACAAGTATAATTCAATTTAATTTCACTTTTTGGAAGTCATTAAAGTTCTTCATTTTATTCAATTTAGTCCTTAAAACTGAAACTATTATAACTTTCACATTTAAGCTTCATTTTTTAATCAATTTTCAATTTCATCCTTTTATAACCCCCCAGGATCCAAAATTTTAGAAATTTCATGACAATTTTGTATTTTTTTTCATTTTATTCCTTTAACTCAAAAGCAACAAAAATCACTTTACAAATTAGTCCTATTTCATATCTAAGCTTACAAATCTATCATTAACATCAAAACATCCAAAAACCATCAATGGTAATTTTTACAAACTTTAACATTTTTACAATTTAATACCCAAGATAGTTAGATTAAGCTATAATGATCTCAAAAACATAAAAATTACTAAAAACGATTTTAAATGGCTTACAAGCAATAGCCGAATCTTGGTGAATTTTGAAGCTTTCTCTCCTCTTCAATGGAGAATAATTTTCAGTGGAGAAGATGAATGACTATCTTCTCTTTATTTCCACCATTTGTTTATTAAATTATGATTTTTACTTTATAATTTTTTTAACATAAATTATAATTTTTCCAAGCCACAACCGTCCATTAATCTTCAAAACTGGATAATTTCCACTCAAATACTTGCAATAATTATCATATAAATTTTTAGTGAATATAATTCAATAGAATTCAAGTTGAATGATTTTTACGATTTAGTCCTTTTTCCTTAATTAACAAACACAACATCAAATTTTCCAAACCAAACATCAATTCACCTATACAATAGCTCCGTAAATATTTAATAAAAATATTTACGAATTAGATTTACAAAAATGAGGTCTTGAAACCTCATTTTCCAAAACCACAAACTTTAGGTCAAACCACTTGTACCTTAATTAATCGATCAATTAGAAAAAATTACCATATCAAATTTCACTATTTTACTATATTTAACTTGTAAATATTAATTAATAATATTTACATACTCACTCATCAAAATTGGGGTATCGAAATCACTATTTTGACACCACTGAAAATGGGTTGTTACAACTCTCCCCCATTAGAAAATTTCGTCCTCGAAATTGAGAAGTTTGATAGAATTTAAATTTTCAATTTGTGGCAAGTTCGAATGACAAAAATACTAGTTCATAACGGTCTGAAAAAGGCCATTACGTGGAAAAATCCCACAGATATGGATCAATCAAAATAGGAAGAAATTGATGAAAATGCCTTGTCTACAATTCAGTTTGCCTCACGAATAGTGTATTGCAGGAGGTGTTGATGGAGAAAATGACATTCGTCTTATGGAAAAGGTTAGAAACCCTTTAAGCAACAAAGTCTTTAGTTAACTAATTGGTGTTGAAACATTGACTATACACGTTCTGTATAGACAAAAGTGAGCACCTTAGAGGTCACATCAATCAATTTATTACTCTTTTAAATGATTTAAAGAGCGTTGAGGTTCAAATTGATGATGAAGATCAAATTGTGCTATTATTATGCTCTTTACCCCCTTCATATAAATTTTTCAAGGAGACCCTAATTTATGGCAGAGATAAACTCTTGTTCTAGGATGTGAAAAGTCACTTATTGAGTAAAGACAAACTTGACAATGAGTTTGGTTTGGATAGAAAGTCAGATAAGCAAGCCTCGATTTTGGTAGCATTAAGGAATCGAGACAAGAGATGTTGTTACTGCAAAAAGTTAGGTTACGTTAAGGCAGATTATTACAAACTGTGAAATAAGAGGGCTACTGAGAGTAATAAGAAAGAATTAGTTGATGATAATTTGGCCGACGACAAATGTGATGATTGGTTGTTGGTGTCTACAATTGAAAGGTCTAAGTTTACATCCGAATGGATCATGGATTTGGAGTGTTCTTACCACATGTACCCCAATAGGGACTGGTTCTACACATGCAGTTCAATTGAATGTAGAGTTGTGTGTATGGGGAATAGTTCATCCAGTAAGACAATCAGTGTAGGTACCGTTTAGATTAGGATGCACGACGGGACAATTAGGACACTGTCAATGTACTTGAATTAATGAAGAATCTCATCTCCTTGAGTATGTTAGGCTCGAAGGGTTGTAGAATTAACATCGAGTCAAGCGACATTAAAGTGTCTTGTAGGGCTCTTGTTCTAATGAAAGGTTGAAAGACTGGCAATCTTTATGTTCTATAAGGTTCAATAGTGATTGGTAAAACAACAAGTCCCTTGTCTGTTAAGGAGTCGGAGTCGACTTATTTGAAGCAGAGGCAATTTGGTCATAGGAGGGAAAAAGGTATGACCGTTTTGAATAAGAGAAGTTCTCTTTTGGGTACAGGATTTGGAAAGATAGAGCACTACGTTCATGGAAAGCAAACTCAAGTCAGTTTTGATTTGGCAGTGCACAAGTGAAGACTTGAAGTTTTCCGATATCAAAGTTCAAGCTCAGCTTAGACTCAGCTAATATCCTACAAAGTTCAAGATAGGCCCATGGCGGGCTCAGCAAAAAAGGCATTATGGAAATATGAGTCAAGGTGGAGATTTATGGAGTATGCCTCGCATTTCGGTCAAATTAAGACACAAATAGAGAGCGACGTCGCAACGAGGAGCCATGCGACGTCATGATGACACGACGACGAAACAGGGGAGAAGCAAAAATAACGTCACGAAGATAGGATAGTGGATGTCACGACATGGCAACGTGTCATGGAATTTTCTTAGTTTTCTTCTTCCAGTAAAATTTTGATTATTTGTCCTAGTCGAACTCTAGTATAGATTATTTTAAGATCATTTGGCCTACGAATTTAGCCTATATATAAGCCCATTTCTACCCTAGAAAGATTAACCCATAACACATTTAAGTATTAGCTTTTATAAGCTTTAAGAGAATTTTGTGTTTAAGTTTTGAGGGTTCTTATTTTCGAGTTTCGGGGTTTAGTTTTATCTTCATTTTTGTAATCTTTGTTTATGTCAATTTAGTAAAATTATCTTTACTCAGTAGTTTTTTATCCTTTTCGGAGGGGTTTTTTCACATAAAATTTTTTGTGTTTAATCTTTTCAATTTCTTCGTAATTTTTTTTATTTGTTGCTTACACGAATTTATCCCCAACAGCTTCCAAAGACCAATAAAATTTTCAAAAATGTAAGGTTACCAAAATATGAAACTTCTAACACAAAAATTACTGGAAAAAAAAATGTAGAATAGCAAAAGTTTTTCAGATCAATTTTTTTTTGCCCAAATAATAGTTACCTAAAGTGGAAAGTTTTAAAAATGATCAAATTTATCCAATGAACTTCTTCTTTACAAATTTTAACCTCACAAATATTATGTACCAACGTAAAATAAGTTTATATTTATTAACCATTCAATATTTTTTTATGGTTCATATTATTTAAAAACTTCTAATACCTCTAAATCATAATTAATTGTATATTTTATTGATGTTCATAAAAATTAAATCGAATTCTAATTTTAATTAACAAAATTCTTTTTTTTTTTTGGAATTAATCTTAAGATATTTACTTACTTTTTTTACATCATTACTTAGTTATGATTTGAATTTTTTATTTTATAATATTATATATGTTTAATTCTATTTAGTAATACTTACTTGCATTAATTATATGTAATAAGAATATTTTAATAAATAATGAAAAGTAAACACACCAATGTCGAAAACTAATAAATATAAAAATATATATAATAAAAAGTTAAAATATTAATGTTGCATTAAGTTATTAATGTAATAATATAAGAAAAATAGTTTATTTGTTACATATGTATTATAGTTGTTAGATATAAAATAAAGAATAATTAGTATAAAATTAAACTTGAAATTAGAAAGATAAGTAAAAAACTCTTCAAAATAAATGAAAATTTTTTCTTCTCTTTGTTAGAAATAAGTTATAGGAATGGATAAATGTTACTAATTGAGTTAATTTATTATTAATTCATATACTAAAATATAAATAAAAATAATACTCATAAAGGAAAAATTATTTTGTAAAATGAAAATGTTTAACTAATTAACAAACTAACGCGTTTTTAGGATGTATTTAAAAAGAAAAAGAAAAAGAAAAAGAATTGTGATTATAATTTTTATGCTTTTTAATGCATCTAATTCAAACTCTTTTTTGATTTATTTATATTTAAATAATACTTTATTTTAGATGAAAATTTTATACACGTTCATAAATTTATTTAAAATTTGAGGATTTTTTTAATAGGCATAATGGCTTATTTGATCCTCTAACTTTACAAAAAAAATTATTTTATATTTTTATTTAATTTTTCATTTCTTTTAGTTATTGAACTTGCATTGTTGACAAATTACATTAAAATAGATAAAAAAGTTAACGTTTGCCAACGTTGTTGACATGAAATCTATGTGATAGTCCACGTATATGCCACGTTAGCAATTAATTAATTTTTAAAAATTGAAAAATATTTTTATACTTTTTAAATAAATTTAATAATTTTTAATAATTTTATAGGTTTTTTAAATTGTTTAAATTTTTTTAAAAATTAATTAATTGCTAATGTAACAATCCATATGTATGTGAAAAGTTAACATTCGCTAACATATTTATTTGTGTTGGTGATTTGACAAATAGCACAAACTGAAAGGTTAAAAGAGGTAAAATAAATAAATAAAAGATTAAAATAATTTTTTTGTAAAGTTGAAGGGTCAATTAAGTCATTATATCTTTTTAATATAATTGCAATATAATTTATTTATTTATTTATTTAACGTGAATTAAGAAAAGAAATCTTTAAATACAATAAAAGTATGAATATTGGTCTAAATAAAATAATAAAAGTCGCGGTTTTTTTTATTATTTTACGAAAAAAAATGTAGAGCGCAAAGAAAATTAGTAATAAAAAAAGAAAAATGAAAATGGAAGCTAAAGAGAAAGAAATGGAAATATCAACAAGGCCGTTGCCATCGTTACCGGATCCTTTTACTATAACGATTAACGACTACTTTCTCTGCCCCAATCTCTCTCTATTATCATTTCCCATTTCCTTTCCTTCTCTTCCAAAAAAAACACACATAACTTTTCTTCTTTTCTTTTCTTTCCTCTCCATTCATCCCTTCATTGATTTGCGAGCTCCTCGTAGCTCTTTTTCCTTAAAACTCAGAGATATCTCTCTCTCAATCTCAAGGTGCCCTTTTTCTCTGCAACGATCAAGGGAAAACGCCATTGCTTTGATCATTTCTTTTTTGGGCTTATAAACCATTTGGATATACATTTTGTTTTCGTGTTCCATTTGATGTTTTCTTTTATCTGGGTACTCTTGATATTGTCCTAGTTTTAATGGGTTTTGTTTCTTTTTCTCCATAATTGTTTTTTTTTTCATCTGCATGTGTGACGCTGATATCAAATTTTCGGACTGCTCTCCTATTTTTGGATCATAATTGTCTTTTTTTATATGTTTTCTGCTTGCTATGAAGATTTTAGAATTCAGTTCTGTATCATCGCTTATGGATATGATTTTTAATTTGTTGTTGCCTTGTAACATGTGACTGAGCATTAGAGATTAACAGATACAGTAGCTGTGAACCAAGTTTTGAACGATTGTTTGGTTCATCCGATTCAAATTTTTCTTCCTTTTTTTTCACGTGATTGGTAGACCTGGACAGCATGTAACTGTTGCCTACATTGGGTTATCGCTGAAGATTGTGAAAAGTCCTGCTATTATAGAAAGCAAAATTGATATTTTGTTTTTTCCATGATAATTAGACTCTTATTATCTGTTTTGTGGTTATATATATGGTGCAATTGTGAAATAGGACTCTTGTTTAGTCTTACTTAAATTGTCTTAGTTTTTTTTTTTTATTAGTATTATTCCATTTTTTAACGTAACTTAATTTTAATTTTCACTTGCATCATCTATTTCTAATTTTTTGCAACTTCTAGACTGCTGAAGGTTGGATTCTCAAGCTGTGTGATACTTATTTTTTTTGCTTAAAACGGTGATAAAGAATTCCTAGAAATGAGCTCATCAAAAGTTCTGGATCCTGCATTTCAAGGAGTTGGTCAAAAACCGTATCCTTAAAACAAAGGGTTTATTTTTATATTTTAAGTATATTTTCTTTTGGTCTTTTGATAAGAGAGAATGGAATCAGTCACCAACTATTGTCCAGTTGTCAGCAGGAAATAGAGAAGAGAAAATATAATGATACATTCTTTTTTCTTCTTGTTGAGGTCTGTGGTTATGTTGCATATGTATCATGAATTTTTTTTGCGTTAAGGCTGTTGCACTTGACATCTTGTAGAGGGACTGAAATCTGGCGTATTGAGAATTTTCAGCCAGTTCCGTTGCAAAAGTCAGACTACGGAAAATTCTACATGGGGGATTCTTACATTGTCTTACATGTGAAGAATCTTTTTCTCTCTCACTTGCCACCCACATAACATAAATTTCTAAGTGAGCCTCTGTCTTATTTCGATTTTTTACATGTATTTTTGTAGACGATACATAGCAAGGCTGGTTCGCATATGTATGACATACACTTCTGGATTGGGAAAGATACCAGTCAGGTGAGCTTTTGCGGAATCTTCTTATCTTATTTTGTTGAGGATTTAAATATTCCTTCAAATGAACTAAAACATCATCTGAGATAATGTTCCCACCTGCAGGACGAAGCTGGAGCTGCTGCTATCAAAACTGTTGAGTTAGATGCAGCGCTAGGAGGTCGTGCCGTGCAGCACAGGGAACTTCAAGGCCATGAATCTGACAAATTTTTGTCATACTTTAAACCTTGCATTGTACCCTTGGAGGGTGGTGTTGCTTCTGGATTTAAAACACCAGAAGAAGAAGTGTTTGAAACTCGGTTATATATATGCAAAGGAAAACGAGTTGTCAAATTGAAGCAGGTATCTGATGAGTGATGATCTTTACATAAGTTTGATGAGTATGGATTCAAAGAAAAAAGAAAAGAAAAGTTTCATGACCTAATTATAAATTAATTAGTAAGGCTTTTCTGGATGATGGAAATACCATTTTGTATTATTCTCTTGCAGATTCCTTTTGCCCGGTCTTCACTGAATCACGATGATGTATTTATCCTGGACACTGAGAACAAGATTTATCAGTTCAATGGTGCAAACTCTAATATTCAGGAAAGGGCAAAGGCATTAGAAATTATCCAGTTTTTAAAGGAAAAGTACCATGGTGGAGTGTGCAATGTTGCAATTGTTGGTAAGGATGATCCATTTTCAGTATTGATGATGTTGTTTTTCTAGCTTTTTTAACTTGTCTGCAAGTATTAACTGAACTTTGCGCAAGGTATATTCATCTTACTCTATCTAAAGCTATCACTTTTTTAATGGTAATCACCCTGCCAGATGATGGGAAATTGGACACTGAGTCAGATTCCGGTGAGTTCTGGGTCCTCTTTGGTGGTTTTGCTCCCTTAGGCAAGAAAGCTAGCAGTGAAGATGATGTTATTCCCGAGTCCACTCCAGCTAAACTTTATAGGTAACTATATCTTCTAAAATTTTGCTAGATTTAAATTTCTATTTGAGCAAATTTAAGTGAGTAGACACATCCTGTGTCAAAAGGTGTGCCTTTTCACTAACTGCTAATTTGGAGTCACTGGTTCCTGTAGCATAACTGAAGGTGAGGTAAAGCCCATAGAAGGTGAACTATCGAAAAGCATGCTGGAAAACAGCAAATGCTATCTACTAGACTGTGGTGCTGAGATTTTTGTTTGGATTGGACGGGCAACACAAGTAGAGGAGAGAAAAGTAGCCACTCAATCCGCTGAGGTAGAGCTCGAGATGTGGTTTTGGTTTCTTTATGTATGTAAAAAATATGAATTCTCATTCCCAAACTTTTATCTGCAGGACTTTGTTGCTAGCCACAATAGACCAAGAGCAACACGCATAACCCGTCTCATCCAAGGGTATGAAACCAGTTCATTCAAGTCCAACTTCGATTCTTGGCCGGCTGCATCTGCAACTCCTGGTGGTGACGACGGAAGAGGAAAAGTAGCTGGTATGGATCACTTAAGAAGCTACAGTTAACACTATAATATTTTGTGTTTAACATTATTGAATACCATTTTTTTCTACTGCTAGCTTTGCTGAAGCAACAAAAAGTTGCAGTCAAAGGTTTGACCAAAACTGCTCCTGTACAAGAAGAAGTTCCTTTGCTTGAAGGCGGTGGAAAGATGGAGGTCATGTTCATATTTTTCTTTTATTTTCTTATTGATATTTGACTTAAAGACAAAAAATGTTTATATGAGTATGGTCTTGCTTTTCAGGTATGGTGCATTGATGACAGTGCCAAAACGCCGTTGCCAAAAGAGGATATTGGTAAATTCTGTAGTGGAGACTGCTACATTGTGCTTTATACATACCACTCAGGTGAAAGGAAAGAAGATTACTTTCTGTGCTGTTGGATTGGAAAGGATAGCAATGAGGTAATTTACATTGCCCTTGTGGTCATTCGTCCTCAAGTTTTTGTTAATGATATATAGAACTGCCTTCAAAATAGCAATGTGAAACAGTGGTTTTGATTTAAATAATGTCGACTAGCATGCTGCCAAGATGAGCTCCTTGTCATTACTGAAAGAACAATAGATAGGGCCCCAATATGAGTGCCTCCTACTGATGGAATTTAGAAGTTGCCTTCTGAATTTCATGCACGTCTACTTGGACTGCCATCATTGATTTTGTCTGCAATAAGTTGCACTTTTATTGCCATTTCTTTTAAGAATTGCTTTCTAGATCGTTTAGTGGTAACAATATCTACTTCATTCAACTTGTTCTCCGCATTGAATCTAAATCCCATCTTTCATTATTTTCCCATTTGTAGCTTCTGCCCATCATGTTTTTTCATAGAAGAAAGAGGTGCTTATGTAGTCACATGTTAACTTGATGGCTTCATTGTGATGATGGTCATCACTACTTAAAAGATTCATTTTCTAAAAGTACATATATCTTAATTCAGGAGGACCAAAAGATAGCTGCTGAGTTGGCTAATACAGTGTTTAACTCACATAAGGGGAGGCCTGTTCAGGTATCATATATTACCCTTGGCTGACTATGGTTATTCTAACGCTTGTGTTTCTAATAGATGCTTCTTACAGGGTCGTGTATATGAAGGTAAAGAGCCACCTCAATTTGTTGCACTTTTTCAACCTATGGTGGTCCTTAAGGTATTCAACTTGACCTCAAACTTTTAGAATCTCATTAGCAATTTACCTTTGCTTGTAGAGTTTTTGGTTTGAATTACAAAGGTATCAATTTTCCAATGACTGATTCCTATTTAGGGTGGCATAAGCGCTGGTTACAGAAAGAGTATAGAAGAGAAAGGCTTGACTGATGAAACCTACACAGCAGATTCTGTTGCTCTATTTCAGATATCAGGAAACTCCATGCACAATATTAAAGCACAACAAGTTGATGCAGTATGTATTAGTTGGTTATTTTGTCATGTTTTGCCTTTTAAAATTTCATTGGTTGGTTTGATTTTCCAATGAATAAAAATGTATTTTTTTTCTTAAAACCTAAATGCAAACAATGGTTTAATCTTGTTTTACATGCCAGTATTTTAGACCCTAACATTTGTTGTTGCTACCATTGACTGTACAATCATGTTTGATGTAACACCTTTTTCCAATTTGTAATTTTCATAATCTCTCCATTATTTTAATAATAGTGAGAAATGAGCTATTTTATTTATCAAATGCGTGATGATGACTGCAATCCTGCAGTTTTTTGTTATGACGTGTGCCGTCTGACTACCATTTACTTTTGTATTCTAACAACAGGTATAGTGCTGCATGATGACTGTGTCCTTGTTTCTGTAACTATTGTTTAGGTGGCAACATCGTTGAACTCGACTGAGTGTTTCCTCCTGCAATCTGGATCTTCAGCAATTTTCACTTGGTATGGAACTCAAAGCACTCACGAACAGCAGCACTTGGCTCCCAAAGTTGCTGAATTTTTGAAGGTATACACTATAGAAAGTTGTTTACATTGGGGTTTTTCTTGTGACACAAGATAAAAGAACACAGATTTATTGGGAAGACTGGTAAGACTTGATATAGTTGCATTCTTATAGTCTATACTCCAAGTTCCAACAGGTTGAGTTGACCAATTAAGCATTGGTAGTGGGACGATATTAAATCTGTTTCTGGCTTAAAGCTTGTGATTTGCTCCTCATAGATAAGGATAACACTACCATTGTTTAGTTCTTCCAAGATTTCCTTTCCCCATGTCAATCAATCATCTAATAATCTTTCACATTCAGCCTGGAGTCACTCGGAAACATTGTAAAGAAGGAACGGAGACCTCTGCCTTCTGGTCTGCACTTGGTGGGAAACAAGATTATACCTCAACCGAAAAAGAATCTAATGAGATTGTCAGGGATCCCCACTTGTACACTTTCTATCTTAATAAAGGTGTATTTCTTAACCAAAAATGTGATTTGCTTTGCCCTCAGTTACTAACGAAGTTTATACCATTCTAACTTTTTTTTTCCATGATTTTATATTCTTCTACGGGGATACCTCAGGAAAGTTTAAAGTGAGTTTCTCCTAATGTGATTGAAACTTGTTACTGCTATATCCAGTGCATTCTATATGTAAGTTTCCATTCCATTGTTCAGGTTGAGGAAGTTTACAATTTCGATCAGGACGATCTCTTGACTGAAGATATTCTGATACTCGACACTCGTGCTGAAGTGTTTGTTTGGGTTGGTCAGTGTGTAGACGCCAAAGAAAAACAACAGGCTTTTGAATTTGGCCAGGTAATAAATAAACATTGGGTTCTTCTTTGTATGATCCTTTTCATACGCTCATCATTCATTTTAGAAAATTCCATGCAGAAATACATAGACAGGGCTGTGTCTCTAGAGGGTATGTCGCCAAAGATTACACTATACAAAGTTACTGAAGGAAATGAACCCTGCTTCTTCACTACATTCTTTTCATGGGATTCTCACCGAGCTATTGTATGTGTTTCCTTCATTAAATTTTTCTACTTTATCCTTCTTGTCACTTGAATTAATGTTAAATGGTTTGTCTTCATCAGTAACAAATTATGTGAAGTTATATTCTCAGCTTGTCCACATAAAATGCTTTTAATCAATGCAATAGTTTTCTAGATAAGGAAATGTTTGAATGTATGTGTAAAGAGCCTCTATGAGATTTGCAATACCTGTAACCATAATAAGTAACCTCGGTTTCATGGATTTCTTTCTCAGCACCAAAAGCAATTAAGAATGAGACAAAAAAAAGAGAAAAACTTCTGAACAGGTGACTCAAATGAGACATTCCCAATGATGGAAAAGTAGGATAGTAAACTTTTTTGTGATATATTAATGCTATATGGTCCATAGAATTGATTAACATAGTGCACTTGTTTAATGAAAGTACCATGTAATCCTTCAAAAGATTAAAATTAGAGGATCATATCATTGAGAGCTTCTTATATCTTGGATGAGACAACAATTACCCTATTGTTGTCACCGTGTGCCAAAAAAGAATCAGTTACTGTGAATTGTATCCACACACTGAAAACTTTACGAAATGCTCTGTTGTTTTCTCTAAGAGTTAACTGCTTTTTGCATGACATGATTCATCCTTCCTTTCATGTGTACTGCACGCACTGCATCTGTTTAATATTTATGCTTTGATGTTTTTTGTGGATCATAGGTGCCAGGAAACTCGTTCCAGAAGAAGGTGGCATTGCTCTTTGGTGCTAGCCATGCAGAGGTAATTTCCATTTTTAGTTCACATGCGTTGAAAATTTTCAGCATATGAAATTTCTGTTTAGTATACAGAAATTTGGATCATAAAATGAAAGTCCAATGGGAACCAAAATGGTTTCTTTAGCTGCCAGTGCTATTTCTCTCTTTTCTTTTTATACAAAGCCTACTTCTACCCGTAACCCTTCCCCACCCTTTTAATTGGAGGAAAAGCTGCATGCTCAAACCCACTTCCTCCTAATTGTTGCAATAGAAACGATGCCTACTGAACTGCAATTTAATTTCAATTAATGCTTTTTCTGCATACATTTATTTTCATCCATCCATAATCAACTTCCTCACCCTATGGGCCAAAGGCTATGGTCCATTCAAGCACTTCGACATTTTTCCTATTACCTTTTTCCTCACATGCACTAGATGTTGAAACGTCCAAGTTGATCAAAGAAGACTTCCAACCGTAGGTTATCAGTGATGATAACAAGCAACTTCATGTTGTGTTTTGTCTGCCAAATGCTTTTGCATTCTGGGTTATTGAATTTAATATTTGTCATCTGTGTTAGCTGCTATAGCAAGATACCGAAAGTCAGACAGAAAAGAAAATGATGTAAATGAAAGAAGTTTCTGTTTCCCACCATCTCTTTTTTCATTTAGCTTCAGCTTGATACTGCATTTCTTTCCCCTCTTTTCAATTGGTTCAGATATTGGTTCGGCCTTGTTTCATCCCTCATTTGACCTTTTTGTCATGGTATGTTTCCAGCTGTACCCAATTATTGATTCCTTCTGCTTTTGCAGCCATTCCCTCAAGTTTTATGTCATGATGCATTATTGTGTGAACTGCTGTGTATTTTGAGAATTCAAAGCATTCTACATTGCTTTTTAGTTTAAGAATTTGATATGCACCATTATTTCAAGCTCAGGATCGATCTGATGGACAAGGACCCAGGCAAAGAGCCGAAGCTTTAGCTGCCTTAACATCTGCATTTAATCCATCACCAGAAGGCAAAACCTCAGCTCCAAAGCCAGTTTGCACCGGTCAGGGATCACAACGAGCTGCTGCTGTAGCTGCTCTCTCCCAAGTTCTTACTGCGGAAATGAAGAAATCACCCGATGGATCCCCTAGAAAATCTGCTAGCAGCACTCCTGCAGTAACCAGCCCTACTTGTAAGTACCCTTTTTGTATCTTTGAACAAAGTTCTTCTCTAAAAAAGAAAGAACCATTGCTTAAGATCAATACACCGGATCTTGGTGCAATGTCCACTAAGTTAAACTCATCTCTTGTCTTTACATGTAATTCTATTGTACAGATGAAGCAAAGAGTGAAGCAGACCCTTCCGGCGCACACGATTCTCATGAGACAGCTGAAGGCGAGACAGGTGAAACCAATGGGGACAATTCGGAACCCATAACTCAGTCATTTACATACAGTTACGACCAGCTGAAGTCCAAATCTGAAAATCCAGTAACTGGAATTGACTTCAAACGCAGAGAGGTTGTCCCATCATCGATGTTTACAAGTTCACTCTTATCCTTTTTCTGAATTATATTAGTTCTTACTCTGGCTTTGATTTCTCAGACTTATTTGTCCGATGAGGAGTTCGAGACGGTATTCGGGATGCCGAAAGAAGCATTTTACAAGTTGCCAAAGTGGAAGCAAGATCTTCAAAAGAAGGAAGTTGATCTATTCTAGAGCTTCATGCACTTGAACAAGTGATTTAAGTGTTTCCATTGCATTCTACCTAGCAATCCCTCCTATATTTGATCTTCAATTCCGCCCAAAAATCATGATTTCGTCTACACGATGCCTGGATTACCATTTTTGTCCGTTTTTCCTTCTTGATAAACGTACGTGTAATTAGTATTCGGATGGATTCCGATGTTGCATGGATTACCATGAACTCATATTGGAATGTTTCGCAGGTCAACATTCTTTGATTTGGTTGCATATAATATCTCATTTGATCTTTTGGTTAATTCAATTCATCATTTTAAGAATATTATGTTTTTCTTTATGCTGATCTTGTTTGGCTCTTCAATCGGAGAGGAAAAAATTAGCCATTTAATTAATTAGTGTAAAGTTGAGCTTTTTACGGTTACGAATTGGTAGGAACTAATTGGACAACCAATAAAACAAAAAACAAAAAAGTTTCTTTTTCAGGTTAATTTTGGTTCTTGTTTTATAAATATTGTTTTTTAAAATTTTTCTGACTTTTTATATTTATGAAATTTTATTAATTGATATTTTAAAAAATTTCAACAACATTGAACCATCCCACTTGTTGACCTTTGATCTGGTGTTTTCAATGAATCTAATTTTTGAAGAAAATCGAACTACCACTTATCGGATGAAATCAAAACTTGTCAAAAAATAATTATTACATATAATTTGTAATATACAATTGATTTTGTTTTAAATTTCTAACTATGTGATGCAGTTTTTTAAAAGCTTAAGATCCAAGAGTTTTAGTCTTTGCCACAATATCACAACTTCATTCACAATTATGTAATACAATTTAAATTATTATTATTATTATTTTATACAATCTTTCTTTTTCATAACTAAATTATTTTCTTTTGGGAAACACTGACAACAAAATTGATATATTTGAGCCATTGCTTGGTGTTTGTAATTTTAACTTAATGGGATGAAATTTTGTAGAGCTGTTACACTTTTTTTCTCAAAACAGAATCCATAATAATTTTAACCTTCGCCGATCAAATAAAAATAAAAATACTTATATTTACAAATATTTCTAAAAATAACTACTTAAATTTTAAACATTTAATTTCTTAAAAAATTATTTTTAATTATTGTGATTAGTGTAAAATAATATTCATTATTTAAATTATTAAACATAATTAAAATATATTAATTTATTTAAAAATTAAAATATTGTATTAATAAAAAATTTCAAACCATGATTAAAATATTTTTACCATATTTTATGTACAATAAATTTCACTTCATATAATTAATATGAATTAATTATTTAAAATAATAACTGATTAACGTGAATTAATTATTTTCACCATTCAAATATAATATTAAACTATAAAAAGTTGATACACTGTAAATTAAACTATTCATTTTTTAATTTTTTTAATAGTCAATAAACTGACCATAATAATTTTTTCATATAATTATAATATTTTAGAATAAACTTATAAATTTATTATTTATAAAATTTATGTATTAAATATAAAGTTACTTATTATATAAATAATTAAAATGTGTTTTTTAAAATAAAAGTAATATTTTTTCTTTAAATTCAATTAATAGAAGTCTTCTAATAGAATAAAAAAATCTTTCTTATAAGTATGATAAAAAATTATCAACTAATTTTATTTAACAAAATTTAATTGAGTCTTAGTTTGATTGGCATGGACATTACTATCAATATAGGAGGACGTGGGTTCCTTCTATTTATGAGTTGGAGATGGGCTATGGGTAGTTCTAAATATCATATAAAAAAGAGCAGATATGATCAGAATCTATAATGAAATTGTTCAAAAAAATTATTTAACAAAATATTTTAATAAAAATTAAAATTCTCATATAAAATGTGATAAAATTTATAAATATGAAAATTTTAATAATATAATGAATAACAAAAACTACATTCATCAATTCATAACTTTCTTTAAACTTGGGTTTATATATATATATATATATGATAGATAAAAAAAAGTTGTCAACTTAATTAATCCGTGTACAAAATTAAGCACATATATATATAATAGTTTTCTTTACCCGTGTGATGTATTAGTTGATTGTATATGTTAATTAAATTGCATTTAATTATTTCTTAAATTTTTTCATAAATTTTGTAACATTTTATGTAACATCCAAATCAAGTCCAGAGAATTACATCAACGATACTAAAAACACCACATTTATAACACAGAAAAAATGAACCATTCATCACTTAATATCCACACAGCAATTAACTAAGTATGCAATCTTTCAAAACATCATAATATCATAGAATATTGAATTTCCTAATAGTAGTATTTAAAAGAAAGATAAAAGCTTGATCGAGCTACCGTGGCCCCGACCCGTTCAAGTTTGAGAACCACCTGAAATCCAATCAGTAAATAAATGAGTTGTAAACTTAGTGCATAAAATACGTTCATTCAATTGAAATACAGAAAGATAATTCTTTAATCCCAAGATTCGATTAAGCAATAGAAGCCATTTCAGTTTAGATACAGAACAGATCAATTACATAAACATAAATAGTTTCAGATTCATATGCAGTTGTTCCTACCCCAACCTCTACACACCATCTTCAACCATCCCAACACACCGTTAAGGGCGTTCAATGCCCTACTAACCCTATACACCGTAGAGTGTCTATCTGACACATTTACAGAAATGCAGCTTATCTCCTAGATCGAAATACGGTAATGCGCCAGATTCATATTTATACACGTCATGGCTTAGCCACCAATTCAGAACAAATTACTTCTTTCTTTACAAAATCCCAACCCATGCAAATGCAGAGTAAAAGTATCCACAACATATGTAATACACTTTAGTGTCAAAAATAGTCACTACAGTATACAAATAGTTATGTTATCCATATGTCAGTTATAGAGCATCAGAGAGTTCTCATACAATCAATTCAGATCATTCATACATTGTGGAGGTCCGCGTTAGTGTTGGACGACACTCACGGCATCAAAAATGAGATTTAGACCCTATTTATATGCCACACGGCCTAAACACACGCCTGTGTCCCTTGCCGGTATGGTTCCAAAACATAAACAGTGAGTTACACGGCATGGACACACGTTCGTGTTCTTGCCCGTGTGACTCACACGGCTTGGGCACACACCCATGTCCCTGGCCGTGTGGTACTAAGTCGTAAACAGTAAATTACACGGCTTAGACACACGCCCGTGTATATTCCCCATGTGAACCCTGCACTTAACATGGCTACACACGGCCCTGACACATGCCCGTGTGCCTTGCCCTTGTAGCCCCAAATCGATGAACAATGAGTTACACGGCCAACACGGCCTAGGCACAAGCCCATGTACCTGGCCGTGTAGCATTGACCATCACATTTTCTAGCAACCCAAATTCGTAAAAATCGAGGTTTTCGATACGCACCTGATCTCGTTTTGCAGTAGAATCAACACAGAGAAGTCCTAGAACCTAATTTAACCATTCAACAACCAATCAAACGACTAAAACGATAAATTATTGCATACATTAACACTCAACTAAGGACGTCGAAACCTCGACACTAAGCTTCTAACGACGAATGCTTATCGATAATTCAACAACACTAAATCGACAGAACACGCGAAGGACCACCTCCTTCCGTACTCACGCCTAAGGAAACAAAAACAACTAATTATCAGAGAGTTTACGCAAACAATTTGAGAATTCTCAATTTAGCAATACAAATAGAAACTAATGAAACTTCGTAGAGGCTTAAGATTTTCCGACAAAACTTACACAGAAATCTTCGAACAACTTAGGGGTTTTAATGATTTCGATGTTCACTTGTCGAACGCAATTGAAAAAGTGAAATCGAAGGAGTAAAAAGAAAGAAAATAACAAGGAAAAAAAGAAAGAAAAGAGAAAGAAGAAGGGAGAATAAAAGAACGTTTAAAAAATAATAATTCTTTCTCTTAACCACCAGCGTACTTCTAACAACAAGCAAAAATTTTCCTAATGCATAATATGAGATTCAAACTTGGGGCCAGACAAAATACAGACATTGCTTAACCAATGAGCCAGCAGGCTCATTCTTAACACAAATTTACACAGAATCGCATCTAACTATGTAAAGCATGGATATGGGTTGTTTTAAAAATAATAAAAAATTTAACGATGCAACTCAAACTCTAGACCTTAAACACAAAAGTAGAGCACAGAACCAGAAATACATAAATCTAATTACTGTAGATTTTTACCATTCAATTCTCAAATTTTGGGGCATTACAACTCTTCCTCCTAAATGGAATTTCAGCCTCGAAATTACTTGATTCAAACATATACGGGTACTGTCGTCGGATCGATTCTTCAGGTTCCCACATGGCTCCCTCGGTGCCATGGTTCCACCACAGAACCTTCACTAGAGGAATATTTTTCTTCCTTAGTAATTTAACATAACATTCTACGATCTTAACAGGTTCTTCCTCGAATGTTAAACCCGATCGTAACTTGATCTCGTTGATAGGAACAATATGCAACGGATCAGACCGATACCGTCTCAACATCGAGACATGAAACACATCATGAATTCACTCTAACTCCGGCGGTAATGCTAGCTGATACGCAACAGGTCTAACATGTTTCAAAATGCAGTAAGGTCTAATGAACCTCAGGCTCAACTTGCCATTGCGTCCAAATCGGAGAACCTTTTTCCACAGTGACACATTTAGAAACACTTGATCACTTACAAAAAATTAAATATCTTTTCTTTTTAAATCAGTATAAGACTTCTGTCAATCAGAGGTGGCTTTCAGTCAACCTTTAATCAATTTCATAATGTTCTCAGTTTCAGAAACTAGCTCAGGACCCAAAATCCGACGTTCACTTAATTTTGTCCAACATAGAGGAGTACAGCATCTATGACCATAGAAGGCCTCGTAGGGTGCCATCTGAATACTAGACTCGAAGCTATTATTGTATGCAAACTTAGCCAATGATAGATAATCCTCCCAACTATCCTGAAAGTCTATTACACAACCCGAAGCATATCCTCTAGAATCTGAATAACTCGCTTAGACTGTCCGTTGATCTGAAGATGATACGCAGTACTAAAATTATGCTAGGCGCCTAAAGCCTCATAAATTTTATTCCAAAATCGAAATGTGAATCGCGGATCTCTATCAGAGATAATTGAGACTGGAATCCTGTGCAGTCTCACAATTTCGGTAATATACAGTTTAGCTAACTTCTGTAGGGAATAAACTGTTCGGATAGGTATAAAGTGAGCAGATTTGGTCAGCCGATCAATGATGACCTAAACTGAATCTTTCTTAGTGGGGGTTAAAGGCAACCCACTAACAAAATCCATCGTTACACGTTCCCACTTCCACTGAGGAATCTTAACTGGCTGAAGCAGACCGAAAGGCAACTGATGTTCAGCCTTAACCTCTTGGCACATCAAATAGTGGGACACAAAAGCAACTACCTCCCGTTTCAATCCAGGCCACCAGTAGAGGATCCACTGTCTCAACTCTTTTTCATTAGGCACACAAATCTGACCTCTGAAACATAAAACCTTATCGTTGCTCATGCTGAAATCAGAAGTTTTGTTCGAACCAACCTATTGCGGTTGCTGAACTAAGGACTCATCACTCAACTGTTCAACTCGAATCTGCTCAACCCAAGTCGATTTAACCTGTAATCTCAGATCAGTCATTGCTCTATGGCTAAGGGCACCATCTACCACATTAGCCTTACCCGGATGATACTCTATCTTGCAGTCATAATCCTTAAGTAACTCGACTCATTTACGTTGATAAAGGTTTAACTCCTTTTGAGTTAACAGATATTTGAGGCTCTTATGATCGGTGTAAATGATACACATTTCACCATACAGATAGTGCCTCTAGATCTTCAGAGCAAACACGACCGCAGTCAACTCAAGATCATGTATAAGGTAATTACCATACAGTAGGGACACCACACCCTTTAATTTTTGAGTGGGAGTGCAATCGAGAATAGTTATGATATACTCGGTAGCCTCGAGCCAATATTTATCAACAGTAGGAGCGACTCCTATGACGCCCCTAAACAATTCAGCCCCATTCGACCAGAGTCGTTTAGTAACCGACCTTCAGCCTTGTAATCCAGATGGGGCCTTACGACCCTCTCCAGTGCTTGAATCATAGCGTGGACAGTGCATCGTCCCTGACCGTTGGAGTCTGGGACTCCATCTCAGCAATAGGAGTACCAACTGTCTTGCTGGTCTCCAGGTTGGGCATACTACCCATAAAAGATGACGTTGCTTGAGCTCTTCCTTGGCGCCCACAAGTTTCTCATCCACGACTACCGCGCGAACTCATAATAGTAATCTATCTACAATGTCAGAGTGCACAAATCAGTTCAGACTTTCATCAGAATAATCCACCAGCTCACATCAGAGTATTTAACCACATAACAATTTATGTAATATGATGTTCCAATTAAACATTACAATAGAAAACGAATACTTACAGGTTTGGAGTCGAACGCTCGGTCATTTACTACTATTTTAGTTTTCAGATTGACTCAGACATCATATTCTCATTTAACAACTTTTTATCACACATTATGAGCCCAAACACAGTCCGAGTTTTGACTAACCTGGCTCTAATACCACTAAATGTAGCACCCTAAACATGACCTAAACGTCCAGACCAAGTCTAGAGAATTACATCAACGATACTAAAAAACCACATTTATAACGCAGTCAAAATGAACCATTCATCATTTAATATCCACACAGCAATTAACTAAATATGCAGTCTTTCCAAACATCATAATATCTTAGAATACTTAATTTCCTAATAGTAATTTCTAAAATAAAGATAAAAACTTGATCGAGCTCCCGCAACGCCGACCAATTCAAGTTTGAAAACCACATAAAATCCACTCAATAAATAAATGAGTTGTGAACTCAGTGCATAAAAGACGTTCATTCAATTGAAATACATTTGAAAGATAATTCTCGAATCCCAATGTTCGATTAAGCAACAGAAGCCATTTCATTTCAGATACAAAATAGATCAGTTACATAAACAGAAGCAGTTTCATATTCATATGCAGTTGTTCCTACCCCAAACCTCTACACACCATCTTCGACCATCCCAACACACCGTTAAAGGCATTAAATGCCCAACCAACCTTACACACTATAGAGTGTCTATCTGACACGTTTACAAAGACGTAGCTTAGCTGCTAGATAAAAAATGCAGCAATGCTCCATATTCACATTTATACACATTGTGGCTTAGCCACCAATTCAGAACAAATTACTTCCTTCTTCACAAAATCTCAACCCATGCAAATGCAGAGTAAAAGCACCCACAAAATATGTAATACAGTTCAGTGTGAAAAATAGTCACTAAAGTATACAAACAATTATGTTATCCATATGTCAGTTATAGAGTATAAAATAGTTCTCACACAATCAAATTCAGATCATTCATACATTGTAGAGGTCCGTGTTAGTGTTGGACGACACTCACGACCTCAAAAACGAGATTTAGACCCTATTTATATGCCACACAGCCTGGACACACACCCATGTGGTTCTAAAATGTAAACAGTGAGTTACATGGCTTGAATACACGCCTGTGTTCTTACCCGTGTCACTCCCACAGCCTAGGTACACACCCATGTCCCTAGTTGTGTAATCCTAAGTCACAAACAGTAAGTTACACGGCATAGACATATGCTCGTGTCTGTTACCCGTGTGAACCCTACACTAAACATGGCCACACATGTCCTGGACACACGCCCGTGTGCCTTACCCGTGTGGCCCTAAATCGATGAACAATGAGTGACACAACCAACCACACAGCCTGGCACACAGCTCGTGTGAGCATTTATGTAAAGGAAAGGTTACAATTGAATGTAAAGGCACACTTTCTGTGAGCTTTCCCGAGTATCCGATGTAATTCTAGATGGTTCAACGGGCATGGAACGAAATGGTAAGTATGCAAATGGATTGAATCATGACTTAGTGAAAGGATTTATGAACTAAATAATTTTGTAATATAGAAATTTACATGTCTTATAGTTGATTTCAATTATGTTTTGTATTGATATACTAACTTGTGAGTTGGTGATGTTGATTAGGCTTTGTTAAGCTTATGGCATTGGTGTTGAATTATGTATAATTTATGTTTTGTAACATTGAAATGGTAAGTTATGTTTAAAGTTTATACGAGCTTAGCCCTCGTTGCTTACGTAGTTTATTTTCTTTATAACACCCCTAACCCCGTCTCTGTCACCGAATTAGGGTTACGAAACATTACCATACAATTGAAAACATTTTTCATCATAATATTTAAACAAATGAAAAATATAATAAACTAGTCATACACATGCACTTTGTCCCTAAATCGAGCCTTCAAAGCCCTAAATATAGCTTAGAAACAATTCAGGACTAATTTGAAACAAAATAGAAGTTTTTTGAAAAAGTTGCAAAAATTGAAAAAATAGGTGTCACACAGCTATGTAACTTTCGAACAAAGGACACACGACTGTGTCCCCACACGTGTAACTCACTGAGTAGGGACACACGACCGTGTCAGATGCCCGTGTGTCAGGCCGTATAACTCTCTGAGTTGCCCCACAACCCGTGTGCCAGTCCGTGTAATTCATTGACTTGCATACTAAGGAATTCTTAGATGACACGCGGCTGTGTCGCCAGGCCGTATGCCTCACATGGCTGAGACACACGCCCATGTCTTAGACCGTGTGAGCCCAAAATTAACCTGAAATGAAGCCATTTTCATTCCATTTCATACATAACTTGTCAAACCATTTAAGCACACATTCAAGGGCTCAAACACCTTTCAAAATTTGCATAAACATGCCATTTCAAGCATCATAAATCACCTAACCAATATGTCATTCAAATGCACCACAAATACATCTAAACACCATTTAACAAAACATGTTAACATTGCTTCATTCCATAAATAAAGGCCTAATTCCATTATGTGCCTAAAACACATCAGAAACCACCCTTTCCAAGCCAACATCAAAATGCCAAAAGGCCATGCATAACAATTACCTAAAAGTGATCAAAAGGACTTAACTTAACAAGCATTACAAGTCCATCACCCATACATGTTAATAATGCCATTTCTATCCATAATAACCTAGTTCAAATATGAACTAAAACATGTCACAAGTACCCATTTTCAAATCATCACCAACATGCCAAGATAACCTCATAAATAAGCACTTTAAAGCAACCAAACAACATAACTTGATAAAGAATCAAAGTGTACTAAACCAACATAGTTATCGAAAGATTAAACATGCCATAACTTCATTAACACATATACCATAATACCATTACAAACACCCTATACATGCTATTATAAACCTTAGCCAAATCACTAAAAAACTATCGACTTGATTGCTAGATAGTGTGATAGGTCTCCGAAAAGATTCCAACCGATCGAGCCTCCGAAAAATCTATAAAACAAAGTAAAATAACTACATAAGCAACGAGTGCTTAGTAAGCTCGTATAATCTTTAAACATAACATACCATTTCAGTAATGAAACTTATAGAATAAGTATAAGCCTTTACCAATGTCATAAGCTTAATAAAAGCCTATATAACACATCAAACTCACTAGTTAGTATACTTGTTCATGATACATCAGAAATCAACCATGTATAAACATAACATTTAATTCATCAACGTTACCATACGATCATGATTCATTCCATTTGTTTACTTACCATTTCCATTACCATGAGTTTGTTATAAGTCTATTCAAACATCATCCAGCTCACATATTAGTAGATTCATTGACAAATCATATGAACCCATTTATAACATGAATAGATTTTATAAGATACCTTACATACACGTCAAACCTTTCATAAAGCCATGAAGTTTTCCATTGAGTTACTTACCGTTCCATTCCTTTTCTTACCCGTTGAAACATCTAGAATTACATCAGATGCTCAGGAAAGCTCACACGAAGTGTGCCTTTACATATAACTGTAACCTTTCCTTTACATCAATGCTCACACGAGCTGTGAAATAGGCCTACTCACACGAGTTGTGGGTTGGAATGTAAGCTACACGATGCTACTCACACGAGTTGAATCCACAACAAATACAGGAGCTCAGCCATCGGTAGGACATTCAAGACCAACACCCAAAACATGAAATCCCTAATGACATGTCATTTGTATCTTAAGAATTCCTAAGGTTCAACCGGGGTTCATTATCCGTCAATTCATCATAGCTTTGAAACATTTATATTTTGATTCATTTAATTCAAATAACATAATAAACATTCAATTTAAACAACATTTAAGTGATTATAGTTCATACAAACTTATCAGACTAAATTGCAGTAACGATTAAGTACAATAAGCCATTTGATAATTTCCTTTTCTCATCAAATTTTTCACTCGTTCTTGATATAAAATAATAATGCCAGTCAATTCACTAATTCTAACAGAAAAATCAATTCATTTTATGCAATTAAGTCCTTTTTGATATTTTTACAAAATTGCCCTCAATATTTTACTTTTTTAAAATTTAGTCCCTAAATCCAAAACATGCAAATTAACCATCTTTATTAAATTTCAAGTTTAGCCGAATTTTGTGGAACCCTATTACAGTCCATATTTGTTGTTATTTCACAGCAAGTCATTGTACTTTTACTAATTTCACATTTTAGTCTTTAAACATTAAAATTACCAAAAACTACTTTACAAAATAGACTTATATAGCAACCAAGCTTAAGATTCTACCATAAAATTTCAAGAACATCTCAAATTCATCAATGATAAAAATTCTAAACATTTAAAAATTGATCCCCGAGTTAGCTAGATTAAGCTGCAACGATTTCAAAAATGTAAAAATAACTAAAAACGGACCTTGAGAGCATAACATGCAAGGGAAGAAAAAGACCAAAGCTCCAAGCTCTTTAACAATAGTGGTTCGGTCCAAGAAAGGAGAAAATAAAAAGATGGCTTTCATGTTTCATATTTTAACATTATTATTTTATTTTAATAATAAAATATAAAATATAAAACATATAAAATTAAAAGTAATTAAAGCTCAAACCGTCCCACTATCTTAAGAATGATTAATTTACCAATTAAGGCCATCCAATCATGTTTCTTTAATAAATTAACACCTTTAAACTAATAGCGATTGACTTTTTCAACTATTACGATTTAGTCCTTTTCGCTTAATTACCTATCTAAACATTAAAATTTCTTAACCAAATTTAATTGTGACCTTAATAACGCTCTGTAAATATTTAATAACATATTTATGGCTAGGTTTATAGAAATTAGGTTTCTATACCTCATTTTCTAAAACCACTTGACTTTAGGGTCATACCATTTGAACATAATTATTCTTTCTAATAGCATAAATTGTCAATTCAAAATTTATTTTAATACCAGATTTGACTCGTAAATATTAAATAGTAAATATTTAAGGCTCACACGTTAGATTTGTGGCCCCGTAACCACTGTTCCGACACCACAGAGAAATGGGTTGTTACATTCTTTATTTTATAGATCTTTGGAAGCTCGATTTGGTTGAAAGCTCGTCGAAGACCTATCATACTATCCAACAATCTTTTTGGTAGTTTTTTAGCATTTTGTCCAAGGTTTATAATGACATGTATAAGTCTTTTGAATTTATGGTTATGGATGTACAAAATGGTTGATTTAGTATGTTACACCTTTGAAGTATATGTTTAGTTGATGAACATATAATGCTTGTTGAGTAAGGTCTTTTTGACTACTTTAGAGTAATTGAAAGGTATGATATTTTGTTATGCTTGTATTAGCTTGAAAGTGGTAATTGTGATACGTTTTGGTAAGTTTTTAAATTAGGTTATTATGTTTGAACAAAATGGCAAGTTTTGATAGTTGATGCTTTGGTATGTTTGTGGTGCCTTTGAATGGTACATTAGTTTGGTGATTTAGGATGCTTGAAATGGTATGTTTATGAAATATTGAATGGTGTTTGAACCCATTAAATGTATGCTTAAGTGGTTTGAGAAATTATGCATGAAATGGTTTGATTTTAGATCAATTTTGGGTTCACACGGCATGAGACACAAACTTGTGACACAGCCATAAGAGACACACATCCTGGCGATATGGCTGTGTGTCATTTGAGAGTTTCTTAGTGTACAAGTCAGTGAGCTACACGGCCTGGCACACAACTGTGTGACCCTACTCAGTGAGTTACACTGGTGAGGACACAGGCTGGGACACAGCCATGTGTCCATTGTTCGACTGTTACACAGCCTAGGATGATTCCAGACAGCCTGGCCAAACGGTCGTGTGACCCTTGTTTTCAAATTCTTGCATCTTTTTTTTAGACTTTCTGTTTTGTTTCAAATTAGTCCCGAATTTCTTCCAAGCTATTTCTAGTGTAACACCCTTAACCCATATCCGTCGCCGGAATAGGATTATGAGGCATTACTAGATATAACACAATTTAACACAGTCATGAAATTCATCTCATACTTAATTATCCTAAATAAACTCTAGAATTAAATAACAATTATTCTATAGAATTTAAAAGTCAATTATCACGAATGAAACGCTTAACTAATAAAAACATTCGAGTTTTATTATTTATAATACTCAAATGAACCATGCATCATCAATTCAATCACATCAATATTTTTGGTCTACTCTAAATATTTTAATTAAATTGTTGTACCACAAAATCAATTTTTACACCTATTTCATATTTACAAGATTTAAACCGTATAACTAAAAATAATATGATATTTGAATTACCTAAATTACAACTAGGTATGTATTACACCTTGTACCAAACGCATATATTTCCACAATAATTGCATATAATCATTTTATAAATAAGCCACAACTAATCTTACCAATTCGTATCATTAACCAAATATCTAACATCTCTTTTAGCAACTTCAACTTAAGTGCCTATTATACCACTTAAAATTTATATACATATATGGCATTTGTAACTTACAATATGGTCAAGTATACTTTTAATACCATTTATGCATATAGCCTCATGCGTACAAACACCATTTGAATTTGAACCAATTTCGATCAACACAAGGGCTATATAAAAACCGGTCCTATATAACTAAACATTCATGCATAATATACGTATATACTTGTCATTACAAACCGACTCCAGATAGCCAAACCACAATTAATTATATCATAAGCTTAAGTATACATATTTATTTCATCACTAGCCGAATACAAAATCACATCATTTACCACTTTCACACCAATTCATTTTACAATTTATACAATCCAATAATAACTCAAAAATAAACCACAATCAAAATTCATCCATCAATCATATATCAAGTTTACTAAAATGATCTAATCATAAGCCACATTTATATCGATAATTCCAACCGAAATCAAATACCAAACATAACACAAATATATATCATACTTCTCAAAATGAACTTATACCATAACCGCATATTCATAACTATTAACTACATGATCTAGCCATTTTCGCATGGCTATACATATATGCACAATTCAAGACCAACCATATCAAGCTAGACTATACATGTCATAAGTAATAGATACAAGTTTTCTTTCAAGGTACCAAAATAGATATCGATAGTGTGATGACATTCCACGACGATCCCGAGCTCGAGCTAGCTTTCAAAATCTATAAAACAACGGATAAGCACACACAAAGTAAGCTTGGGAAGCTTAGTAAGCCATAAGCAAATAAAGTATAATATGAACATTAACTACATTTTTCTATTTGGCCGAATATGAATAGTCACATGTACATACAACTTACCTATTTATAATATAAATATTCCATATCTTCATCTCAAATAACTATACTTACTTTGCTTTCATAATCATTTAACTTTGTACATGCCTGAACCATTTAGCTCATTTCCACATTCGATCTTAACTCGATATTGCCTATTGAACCCTTTAGAATTAAATAGGATACTCGGATAACTCGAAAAGCTCATACAATGCCAACGTCCTAGACGTGGTCTTACATGAAATCAAATATCGATGCCACTATCCCCGACAGGGTCTTACACGAACTCGTATACGATACTGATGTCCAAGACATGGTCTTACACGTAAATCACAAATCGATGCCAACGTCCCAGACGTGGTCTTACACATAATCACTTATCAGAATCCTATGTCATTACATAACTATCCTATCTATTCCTAAGGTTCGTAAAAGACTTTCGGACGTCGTAATTTGATCGATTCAAACTCATAAATAATACTCCCATGTTTAATTCAATTCGGCATATACCCTTATATTTGTAATAATTAAATTCGGCACTTATAAAATATAAATATTCAATTTAACGATATTTAATTACTTATGTACCTACCTCGGACGAAGACAAGCGGATGGAATCGACTACTCGACCACTTTCGATTTTCCCCGATCTAATTCTGTTTTCTTTTGTTCTTGATCTATATAAATTCAAATTTGGCTATTTAATAACATATTTCATTCAAATTTATTCCAAAAACAAATAAATGGGCAAATTACATTTTAGCCCCTAACATCACATTTTTCACAATTTAGTTCCTATTGCACAAAACACAAAATACACATAATTTAACAATATTCAAGCTTGGCTGAATATTCCTATAGCTCATATAAGCCCATATATTTCATTTATTTAACATTTTAGCCCCTCAATTTTTCATTTTCACAAATAAATCCCTAATTTAGATTGTTATCAAAAGTTACTTAACAAAATTTAATAATCTATCAACAAATATTTATTTTTCATCATCAAACAAAAAAAATAATTCTTCATCAATGGAAATTCACAAAATACACAACAAATTCAATAATTAGGACATGGGCTAGCTAGAATACGAAGCAACGATCTCAAAAACATAAAAATTATCAAAAACCAAGCAAAATACATACCAAATTTTAGCTTCCAAGGTGCCGAATGCTTAAAACACAAAATGTCTTCCTTTTTCTTCAAGTTTCGGCAAAAACAAAGTCAAATGCATGGCATTTTGTGTTTTATTTTATTTAATATAATGTTGTTTACCTTTTACCATTTTAACCTTAATGATATATTAATTTAAAACACTTGCATCATGGACATAAATGTCCACTAACCTTATAATGGCTTATTAACCTTTTAAGGACTTCATATATATCAAATCATAACAAATTAACATATTAACAATGAGAATGCCACTTTTACTTTTTATGGGATTTACCCTTTTTTCGCAAATTAAATACACAAACGGCTAAATTAAATCACAGAAATTGCACACATGTCAATTCATATACTATAAGCACAGAAAATAATATTAAAATATTTTTTGACTCAAATTTGTGGTCCAGAAACCACTGTCCGACTAGGGTCTAAACTGGGTTGTTACAACTCTCCCCTTAGGGATTTTCGTCCTTGAAAATTTTACTGGCGAAAAGGTTTAGGTATTGTTCTCTCAAAGCATCCTCGGGCTCCCACATACCTTCTTCTACCCCAACACAATGCCACAAGACTATCACTAAAGAAATTTTCTTATTCCTCAATTCCTTAACTGCTCAATGTAAAATCTGGATCGGTTCTTCTTCGTATGTTATATCTCATTTAATTACAATCTCAGACGGTGAAATTACATGCGAGAGATCAAATCGATATCGTCGAAGCATCGATATGTGGAAAAAATGTTGAATATTTTCTAACTCAGGTGGCAACAGCAATCTGTAAGTAACCGGCCCGATACGCTCAATAATCTCATACGACCCAATGAATCTCGAACTCAGTTTACCTTTACGACCAAATCAGGTTATTTTCTTCCACGGTGAGACTTTCAAAAAGATTTTATCCCCGATTTGAAACTCAATATCTTTCCGTTTCAACTCTGTATACAATTTCTGACGGTCTAACGCTGCTTTCAGACTATTGCAAATCACTTTCACTTTCTGTTTAGTCTCTTTGATCAAATTGACCCCGTGTATCTTATTCTCACTAAGCTCAGTCCAATACAAAGGTGTTCGACATTTTCTATCATACAAAGCCTCATAAGGTGCCATTTTTATACTCAATTGAAAGCTATTATTATACGCAAAATCAATCAGTGGTAAGTATCATTCCCACGTACCTTTAAACTTAAAAATGCAACATCTCAACATATCCTCAAGTATCTAAATAATTCTCTCGGATTGACCATCCGTCTATGGGTAGAAAGAAGTGCTAAAATGTAGCTTCGTACCTAATTCATCTTGTACTTTCTTCCATAACCGCGATGTGAACCTTGGATCTCCGAAACAATAGAAATAGGTACTCCGTGCAATCTTACAACTTGAGAGATATACAATTCAGCAAGCTTATCAAGCGAAAAATTCATGCGTACCAGAATAAAATGAGCTGATTTCGTTAGTCTATCAACCACTACCCAGATTGAATCTTTCACAAAGGCAAACCCGATACAAAATCCATTGTGATTCTGTCCCATTTTCGCTCGAGAATCATTATCGACTGCAATAACCCAGACGGTACTTGATGCTCAGCTTTGACTTGCTGACAAACTAAACATTTTGAAACAAATTTAGAGATATCACGCTTCATACCAGGCCACCAATAAAGTTGTTTCAAATCGTTATACATTTTCGTACTTCCCGAATCTGCTGATAGTCTACTCCTGTGAGCTTCATTCAAAATCATCTGAATCAATTCTGGATTTCTTGGAACACAAATCCGGTCTTTGAATCTCAAACAACCCTCAGAATCAATTTGACACCCTGAATCATTATTCAATTCACATTGAACTCGTTTTGCTAGTATCGCATTATCAACCTTTTGAGCATCATAAATCTACTGTAAGAATAATGGTTTCACTTTCATCTCAGTTACAATCGAACTGTCATCGGATAGGGCCAAATGAGTGTTCATTGTACGTAGGGCAAACAGAGATTTTCGACTCAAAGCATCAGCAACAACACTGGCTTTCCCCAGATGGTAGTCAATCACTAGCTCGTAATCTTTTAACAACTCTAACCATCTACGCTGTAGTAGATTCAAATCTTTCTGAGTCATCAAATATTTTAAGCTTTTGTAATCAAAATAGACATGACATTTCTCACTGAACAGATAGTGACGCCAAATCTTCAATGCAAATACAATAGCTGCCAATTCCAGATCGTGTGTCGGATAGTTCTTTTCATGCCGCTTTAACTGTCTCGAGACATAAGCTATGACTTTGCCTTCCTGCACTAAAACACAGCCCAAACCATTCAAGGATGCATCACTATAGATTACAAAGTCCTTACCCGACTCTGGTTGAACTAGCTTTGGAGCTTCTGTTAACAAAGATTTCAACTGATCAAAACTTTTCTGGCACCTCTCTAACCACTCAAATTTAACATCTTTCTGCAGTAGTCTCATCATTAGGGTTGCAATCATAGAGAAACCTTTTACAAATCGTCTATAGTAACTGGCAAGTCGTAGAAAACTTCAAACTTCTTAAACACTTCTCAGAGGTTTCCAATCTAATATTACCGAAATCTTGCCCGGATCAACCCGAATACCCGAGGCTAATACATGTCCCAGAAAACTGACTTCTCGCAACCAAAACTCACATTTACTAAACTTCGCATACAACTATTTATCACGCAAAGTCTGTAGTACTATTCTCAGTTGTTCGCCATTCTCAGATTCATCATGAGAATAAATCAAAATATCATCAATGAACACTACCAAAAATCGATCTAGATACTGTCTAAAGATCCGATTCATTAAATGCATCAAAGCGGTAGGTGCATTAGTAAGTCCGGAAGGCATAACCAGAAACTCATTGTGCCTATACCTCATTCGGAAAGCAGTTTTTGGCACATCGAAGTCTTTTACTCGTAGCTGATAATATCCCGATCTTAGATCTATCTTTGAAAATACAATAGCACCTTTCAACTGATCAAACAAATCATTAATTCTGGGCAAAGGATATTTTTTCTTTATAGTCACTTTTTTCAGTTGACAGTAATCAATGCACATTCTCATCGCGCCATCTTTCTTTTTCACATACAGGATCCGAGCACCCCAAAGTGAAAAACTAGGTCTAGCGAACCCTCTATCTGTCAATTCTTGCAACTGAGACTTTAATTCTTTCAACTCGGTCAGAGGCAATCTATATGGAGCTATCAAAATTGGAGTTGCTCCCAGCACTAATTCAGTACCAAACTCTACCTCTTGGATCAGCGGCAAACTCGGTAACACTTTAAGAAATACATCCATATACTCGGACACAATTCGTACAGATTCAATCTTCATTTCGGTCACTTGAGAGTCGAGTACATAAGTAAAATAAGCTTTACAACCTTTTCTCACATGTTTTTGAGCTAACATCGAAGAAATCACTGCCGGTAAACCATTCCAATCAATAGACTTGATCTAAATTATCTCACCATTCTAGCATCGCAAATCAATAGTCTTCCATTTACTATTCACAACAACATTATGAAACGTTAGCCAATCCATACCCAAAATTATATCGAACTCGTCAAATGGTAACAACATCAAATCAGCCGAAAAACATGAATCTCGAATCATCAACGGGCAATTCTTGAATACCTTATCGATATTCTAATCACAAACTTAGTAGACTCTACAGGTAAAGTCTTACTGGATACTAAAGTCTTACATACATAAGAATGTATCGATCTAGGATCAATCAATGCAATAACATTAGTATCATAAAGAGTGAAAGTACCGGTAATAACATCTGGAGACGAAGCTTATTCGCGAGCGCGAATAGTGTATGCTCGAGTAGGTACTCTGGCTTCAGACCTCAAAGCTATATCTTTGGTCGTTCTCTGGCTCCCACTTCCATTCTCAGCACCTCTGGGTGGTCTCCCTCTAGCTACAGTATTATTCGGTCTTAAATTTTGTATTGTATCTTGTTTAGCCAACTCAGGACAATCACGGATAAAATGGTCGAATGATCCACTTCTAAAGCAAGCTCGATCATTTAATCTACAACTTCCCAGATGTCTTCTACCACAATGCTTGCACTCAGGTCAATTGGATTGAACATTTCCAACACTTGCAACTGAAGTAGCAGGAGCTTTAAAGCTCGAATTTGATCTAGCACGATCTCTGTTCAAATGTCCCACAATAGCCTTTGAATGGCTATAATCATCTCGAAATTTCTTTGATGCAGATAGAAATGATTTACTTGAGGATCTCTTTCTCACATCTCTAACTTTAGAATCAGCTTTTCTTTTCTCTTTACCAAGATCCTCGGCTTTGCATGCTCGATCAACAAGTACAATAAGCTCTTTTACCTCTAGAATATCGACTAACAGACAAATATCTTCATTCAGACCATCTTCAAATCTTTTACACATGATTTCTTTGGTAGATACACATTCACATGTATATCGGCTCAGTCGAACAAATTTTTGCTCGTATTTCGTTACGGTCATACGACCCTATTTAAGCTCAAGAAATTCTTTTTGCTTTTGACCAATAATTCGTTCTTTCGAAAAAATAGAAATCAAAGTTTTCCATCATTGATAGGCTGCATCTCTCAACAAAGAAATGACACATTTAACACATTCATCGGGAGTGCAAGACATTTCATCGAACACTCGAATGGTATTCTCGAGCCAAAAATTGGCTCTCCCAGTATCACCATCATTACAGGCCCTGAACTCTTCGGCCTAATATTTTCGGATTTTATCGACTGGAGGCTTATTCATCATAATCGGATTCATAACCAGAGGCACTACAGAAGTCTGAAAGGGATTAGGCGGCGGTGGAGATTGAGTCGACTTCATTCGTACGAACTCCGCGAACCACTCGTTCATCATTTGGAAAAATGATTATTTAGCCTCTCCCTCATAGCTACTCAATATTGGTCTAGTGTCAGTTTGCACTATCCCTTGAATGGGACCGGGTTCATTACTTTCCACATCATCTGTAACGGCTCGATTGGGATCCATTTACTATACGAAAACACATTTTTATATGTCAGGAATCATCACACTATCGTAGTATAAAAATATGGCATATGTATAGCTAAACTTACATGCGTTATGTTAGTCCTAGAATCGACTAAATCGTAGCTCTGATACCAATCAAATTGTAACACCCTTAACCCTTATCTGTCGCCGGAATAGGATTATGAGGAATTACTAGATATAACACAATTTAACACATTCATGAAATTCATCTCATACTTAATTATCCTAAATAAACTCTAGAATTAAATAATAATTATTCTATAGAATTTAAAAGTCAATTATCACGAATGAAACGCTTAACTAATAAAAATATTCGATTTTTATTATTTATAATACACAAATGAACCATGCATCATCAATTCAATCACATCAATATTTTTGGTCTACTCTAAATATTTTAATTAAATTGTTGTACCACAAAATCAATTTTTACACCTATTTCATATTTACAAGATTTAAACCGTATAACTAAAAATAATATGATATTTGAATTACCTAAATTACAACTAGGTATGTATTACTCCTTGTACCAAACGCATATATTTCCACAATAATTGCATATAATCATTTTATAAATAAGCCACAACTAATCTTACCAATTCGTATCATTAAACAAATATCTAACATCACTTTTAGCAACTTCAACTTAAGTGCCTATTATACCACTTAAAATTTATATACATATATGGCATTTGTAACTTACAATATGGTCAAGTATACTTTTAATACCATTTATGCATATAGCCCAACGCGTACAAACGCCATTTCAATTTTAACCAATCTCGATCAACACAAGGGCTATATAAAAATCGGTCCTATATAACTAAACATTCATGCATAGTATACGTATATACCTGTCATTACAAACCGAATCCAGATAGCCAAAACACAATTAATTATATCATAAGCATAAGTATACATATTTATTTCATCACATCATTTACCACTTTCACACCAATTCATTTTACAATTTATACAATCCAATAATAAGTTAAAAATAACCACAATCAAAATTCGTCCATCAATCATATATCAAGTTTACTAAAATGATCTAATCATAAGTCACATTTATGTCAATAATTTCAACCGAAATCAAATACCAAACATAACACAAATATATATCAGACTTCTCAAAATGAACTTATACTACAACCGCATATTCAAAACTATTAACAACATAATCTAGCCATTTTCGCATGGCTATACATATATGCAAAATTCAAGACCAACCATATCAAGCTAGACTATACATGTCATAAGTAATAAATACAAGTTTTCTTTCAAGGTACCAAAATAGATATCGATAGTGTGATGACATTCCACGACGATCCCGAGCTCGAGCTAGCTTTCAAAATCTATAAAACAATGGATAAGCACACACAAAGTAAGCTTGAGAAGCTTAGTAAGCCATAAGCAAATAAAGTATACTATGAACATTAACTACATTTTTCTATTTGGCCGAATATGAAGGGTCACATGTACATACAACTTACCTATGTATAATATACATATTTCATATCTTCATCTCAAATAACTATAGTTACTTTGCTTTCATAATCATTTAACTTCGTATGTACCTGAACCATTTAGCTCATTTCCACAGTCGATCTTAACTTGATATTACCTGTTGAACCCTTTGGAATTAAATAGGATAATCGGATAACTAAAAAAACTCATACAATGCCAACATCCCAGACGTGGTCTTACATGAAATCAAATACCGATGCCACTGTCCCCGACAGGGTCTTACACGAACTCGTATACGATGCTGATGTCCCAGACATGGTCTTACATGTAAATCACAAATCGATACCAACATCCCAAACGTGGTCTTACACATAATCACATATCAGAATCCTATGTCATGACATAAGTATCTTATTTATTCCTACGGTTCGTACTGGACTTTCAAACGTCGTAATTCGTTCGATTCAAACTCATAACTACTACTCCCATGCTTAATTCAATTCGGCTCTTATAAAAAATATACATTCAATTTAACGATATTTAATTACTTATATTCTTACCTCGAACGAAGACAAGCAGATGGAATCGACTAGTCGACCACTTTCGACTTTCCTCGATCTAAATCCGTTTCCTTTTGTTCTTGATCTATATAAATTCAAATTTGGATATTTAATAACACATTTCCTTGAAATTTATTCCAAAAATACATAAATGGGAAAATTACTTTTTAGCCCCTAACATTTCACATTTTTTACAATTTAGTCCCTATATCACAAAACACAAAATACACATAATTCAACAATATCCTAGCTTGACCGAATATTCCTATAACTCATATAAGCCCACATATTTCATTTATTTAACATTTTAGCCCTTCAATTTTTCATTTTCACAAATAAATCCCTAATTTGGATTTTTATCAAAAGTTACTTAACAAAATTTAATAATCTATCAACAAATATTTATTTTTCAGCATCAAACAACAAAAAAAATAATTCCTCATCAATGGAAATTCACAAAATACACAACCAATTCAAAAATTAGGACACAGGCTAGCTAGAATACGAAGCAAAGATCTCAAAAACATAAAAATTATCAAAAACCAAGTAGAATACATACCAAATTTTAGCTTCCAAGATGCTGAATGCTTAAAACTTCTTTGTTCTTCAAGTTTCGGCAAAAAAAAAAGAGCCAAATGCATGGCATTTTGTGTTTTATTTTATTTAATATTATGTTATTTACTTTTTACCATTTTAACCTTAATGATATATTAATTTAAAACACTTGCATCACGGACATAAATGTCCACTAACCTTATAATGGCTTATTAACCTTTTAAGGACTTCATATATATCAAATCATAACAAATTAACATATTAACAATGAGAATGCCACTTTTACTTATGTGATTTAGCCTTTTTTTCGCAAATTAAATACACAAATGGATAAATTAAATCACAGAAATTTCACACATGTTAATTCACATACTATAAGCACAGAAAATAATATTAAAATATTTTCTGACTCAGATTTGTGATCCCAAAACCATTGTCTGACTAGGGTCTAAACCGGGCTGTTACATCTAGGGCCTCGAAGGCTTGATTTAGGGACAAAATGTATGTGATTGAATAATTTATTATATATTTATGTTATTAAATTTTATGATATTGTATAATTTCTGGTTGATAGGTAATACTCTATAACCCTAATCTGACGACGGATACTAGTTAGGGGGTGTTACATTTAGTGGTATCAAAGCTATGATTTAGTCAGTTCTCAGATTGAACGTAGCATGTATGGAGTCTAGAACTACATGCATTATATAACATGTGATAATGTGATAACTTCTAACTTAAATTGAACTTTGTTTTCATATAGATAAGATGTCATCCAACTGAACTGATTCCGATGAGGTAGAAAGTAATGTGCAAGCCTCCGTTCATAGAATAGGTAGTTCTAGTAGTGATTCCGATGAGGTAGCTGAGATTCGGGGAGGTAAGTCTAAGGAATCCTTCTTCCAAATGATGTCAGAATGGTTTTTAGAGTTCGTAAGAACGAACTCGATGGCTCAACAACCTCTACCCCTTCTCGCACCCTAACCTGTCCCTGTTGTTCTCCAAGGTTTAAAATAGGTACGTGTAAGTAGACCTCCAGTTGATAAATTCAAAAGTATGGAGCTGAAGAGTTCCGTGGCACATCCAAAGACGATCCAAAAAAGCTGAGTTCTTGTTAGAAAACATAGTGAGAGTTTTTGATAAATTATCTTATACACCGCTTGAATGCTTAAAGTGTACAGTGTCTTTGTTGAAAGGTTTAGCATATCAGTGGTGGAATACATTGATTGCAATGGTATTGAAAGATCATGTGAACTGAGATTTCTTCCAAATGGAATTCAGAAAGAAGTACATTAGCCAACGGTATCTTGACAAGAAATGGAACGAGTTTTTCGAATTAAAATAGGGTCGTATGACTTTAGCCGAGTACAACAGAGAATTTGTGTGACTCAATAGATATGCTTGGAAATGTGTCTCATCATAGGCTGCTATGTGTACCCAATTTAAAGATGGTTTAAACGAAGATATCAAGTCATTAGTCGAGATTCTAGAGCTGAAAGAATTTGTGGTTTTGGTTGATAGAGCATACAAGGCCGAATAACTCAACAAAGTGAAAAGAAAAGCAAATTTTGATACTCGTGGCACAGGTAAATAATTTATGAGAAAATCATTCTCATCTTTATTGAAAAAATAAAAGGAATTCCACAATCGTACATCAGCTTCAGTAGGTTTCTCAGGGAGAGATAAAGGGAAACAACATTCAAGTTCGAGACCTCAGGCTACATCTGTAGCGAGTGTGGGTAATGTTGGAAACAACAAACCTGTATGCCGATAATGTAATTGACGACACTTCAAAGAATGTAGATTAAAAGATGGATCATGCTTCAAATGTGGTTCTTATGATCACTTCATAAGAGATTTCCCTGAAAGATTAGATAAAAAGAAAACGTAGATCACAAGCTCGAGTAATACGGCTGTGAGAGGGAGACTACCGAGAAATAGTGGTAATGCGGGTAACAATTGAGTGGGACAAAAGATTTTGCTATTAGATCTAAGGCACGGGCACCAGCTAGGGCTTATGTGATTCGTGCTCGAGAGGAAGCTTCAGCACCTGATGTGTTCAGTAGTATATTTTCTATCTTCTATACTAATGTTAATGCTTTGATTGACTCGAGGTCAACGCACTCATATGTATGCACAACTTTAGTGTTGGATAAGAAAATACCTTTTGAGTCTACTGAATTTGTGGTTAAAGTAGCGAATCCTTTAGGTCATTATGTGTTAGTTGATAAAGCCTGTAAAAGTATCCATTGATGATTCAAAATTACAACTTTCTGGCTGATTTGATGTTGTTGTCATTTGACGAGTTTGATGTGATTCTAGGTATTGACTAGTTAACTCTCCATGATGCTGTTGTAAACTATAGACGAAAGCATATTGTGTTAAAGTATTAGAATGGTGAAAGGATTCGAATTACATCAAATAGATTGGATAGTACATCTAATGTCATCTCAGCTATGACGGCACAGAAATGTATTAGAAAGGGTTGATAAGCGTATCTAGCTTACATATTTGATTCTAGAGTTTTTGAAATGAAATTAGAGTTGGTTTCGACTATTTGTGAGTTCAAAAATGTGTTTCTAGAAGAGTTACCAGGGTTATTGCCAGTCAGAGAGGTTGAATTTGCTATTGAGATAGTATAGGGAACTTCTCTAACATTGATAACTTTGTTTAGAATGGCACTTACAGAATTAAAAGAGTTGAAAGCACAGTTGCAAGAGTTGACAAAAAGAGGTTTTGTTCAGCCTATTTTTTTCTCCTTGAGGTGCTCCTATATTGTTTGTCAAGAAAAATGACGAATCTATGCTGCTATGTATTGACTATCGATAGCTCAACAAAGTCACGATCAAGAACAAATATCCTTTGCCACGTATTGATGATTTGTATGATCAACTGAAAGGTGCAATAGTATTTTAAAAGATTGACCTTCGTTCTGGATATTATCAGTTACGGGGTAAAAACTCAAATGCACGAAAGACTACTTTCAGGACCAGGTATGGACATTATGAATTTCTTGTTATGCCTTTTGGTTTGACCAATGCACCTGTTGTGTTTATGGATTTGATGAACAGAATATTCAGGCCGTATTTAGATAGATTTCTGATTGTGTTCATTGATGACATACTAATTAATTCTCGAGATGAAACAGAACATGCCTAGCATTTGAGAATCCTTTTGCAGACTTTGTATGAAAAATAATTGTTTCCTAAGTTTAGCAAACGTGAGTTCTGGCTCTGAGAAGCTAGATTTCTGGGACACGTGGTATCGATAGATGATATTAGGGTCGACTCAAGTAAAGTATCAGCCATAGTCAATTGGAAACCTCTGAGAAATGTTTCAAAAGTCAGAAGTTTTCTGAGTTTAGCTGGATATAATTGAAGATTTGTTAAAGGATTTTCGATGATTGCTACGCCATTGACGAAACTGCTTCAGAATGATGTCAAGTTTGAATGGTCTAAAAAATGTCAGCAAAATTTTAATCAATTGAAATCGTTATTGACTGAAGCTCTTGTGTTGGTTCAACCAGAGTCCGGTAAAGAATTTATGATTTATAGTGATGCTTCTTTGAATGGTTTAGGTTGTGTTTTGATGCAAGAAGGAAAAATGGTAGCATATGTGACTCGACAGTTGAAACCGCACAGGAAGAATTACCCGACTCATGATTTAGAGCTTGTAGCCATTGTGTTTGCTTTAAAGATTTGGCGACACCATTTGTACGGAGAAAAATGCCACAAAAAGAAATGAATTTGAGACAATGCCGATGGCTTGAATTGCTGAAAGATTACAATTTGATCATTGACTATCACCCAAGAAAAACTAATGTTGTTGTCGATGCTCTAAGTAGAACATCTTTGTTTGCTTTGCGAGCTTTGAACACACAATTAACATTGATTGATGATGGTTCTATATTAGCTAAATTAAAAGCTAGACCTGTATTCCTGAAATAGATTTGCAAATCATAGAAAAGTGACTCAGAGTTATTTACTAAATGAGAACAGATTGAATCAACACCTGATTCAGACTTTCATGTTAGTTCAGATGGTAGTTTGTATTTCAAAAAAAAATTGTGTTATGAGAAAATCTAATGTTATTCAAAAGATTTTACAGGAAGCTCACAGCAGTAAGTTATCGATACATCTATGTAACAATAAAATGTACGGTGATTTGAAATAGATGTACTGGTGGCCAGGTATGAAATAAGAGATTTCAGAGTTCATATAAAATGTTTGATCTTTCAGCAAGTTAAAGCCGAGTATCTGGTACCTTCTGGTTTATTACAACCTGTGATGATTCCAGAATGGAAATAGAAATGTGTTACGATGGATTTTGTATCAAGATTGCCTTTATCACTGAGAAAGAAAGATATTGTATGGGTTACTGTGGATCATTTGACTAAATTCACGCATTATATTCTAGTATGTACGGACTATTCACTTGAAAAGTTTGTTGAATTGTACGTTTCTGAGATTGTTAGACTACATGGTGTGCCAGTATCTATTATCTCTTATAGGGATCCACAGTTTACTTCTTGATTCTGAAGTAAATTATATGAAGCAATGGGTACTCGATTGCATTTCAGCATAACGTTTCATCCACGGACCAATGGTCAGTCTGAGTGAGTATTTCAGATACTCGAGAATATGCTCCGATGTTGTGTTTTAAAGTTCGAAGGTAACTGGGAGAAATATCTTCTGTTGGTTGAATTTTCCTATAATAATTATCAAACGAGTATTGAAATGGCAGTGTACAAAGCTTTGTATGGTCAGAAATGTTGAACTCCATTATACTAGACTAAGTTGAGCGAGAAAAAGTTATTCGGGGTTGATTTGATTTGATAAACTAAAGAAAAGGTCAAAGTAATACGTGACAGTTTGAAAACTGCTTCTGGTCGTCAAAAATCCTATGCAAATTTGAAAAGAAAATATATAGAATTTCAAGTCAGCAACTAAGTATTTCTAAAAGTATCACCTTAGAGAAAAGTTATCCGTTTTGCCGGAAAAGAGAAGCTTAGTCCTCGATTCATTAGGCCGTATGAGATCATCGAGAGAATTGGACCAGTGGCTTATCGGTTGGCATTACTGTCAGAGTTAGAGAAAATTCATAACATGTTTCATGTGTCGATGTTACGACGATACCGATCAGACCCTTAACATGTGATGTCACCTGTTGATGTTGAGATTCAACTAGATAGATCGTACAGTGAAGAACCTATCAGAATTTTAGCTCAGGAAGTTAAAGAATTACGAAACAAATGTATAGCTTTAGTTAAAGTTCTTTGGCAAAGTCGCGGGATTGAAAAAGCTACCTGGGAACCGGAAGAAGCTATGAAATTGCAATACTAGAACCTATTTTCTTGTAACAGCTCGTTTTTAGTGATGTCAGAAATAGTAATTTTGGGACCACAATTCCGATGAGCGAGTTATTATTTTATTATTTATTTAATGTTTACAGGATTATATAAAGTTGTATAAAAGTTTCGTTAAGAAATTTTGAGGTTTATATAGTTAATTAAGTGAAAAGGACTAAAATGTAAAAGGTGAAAAAGTTGAGTTCTATTAGTTAAAGGAGTCAAATGAATATGAAACCTTAAGCTTAAGTACTTGAATGGTAAATAAACCATTTAGTGAATTAGGGGAAATGCATGGATAGGTTTTAATGAAATTTTGATAGTTTTTGAAGGTTAATTAAGTAATTTGATAATTAAATGAAAATGTTAAGAAATTAGAAGATGAGAAACTATCATCTTTCCCATTTTTATCTTTACTAACCTAAAACACCATTAAAGAAGGATTGGAACATTCGGTTAAGCTTGTTGCTTGCATGGTATGTGATTTCAACCCCGTTTTTAACGTTTTTTTTTATGTTTTTGAGTCTATTTTAGCTTAATCTAGCTAGCTCGGGGGTTAATTTGCAAAATTTTTAATGGTTGAGGGACTTTCCATGAATTTATTTTGGTTAGGTTTTGATGTTATTTGATGAATTATGAATCTTTGTTGAAAAATAAATATGTTTTGTTAAGTGATTTTTGATGAAATTGCATTTAGGAATTTATTTGTGAAAATAGTAAAATTTCATGTTAAATTTATGAAATAATAGTTATAGTGGGTTGATATGAGTCCTTAAGAAATTCGATCAGCCTATGAGGAGGATTAAAATGGTTAAATTTCTAATTATGAGCTTAGGAACTAAATTGTGAAAAAGTTAAAATGTTAGGGGCAAATTGATAATTTTGCATAAATATGAACTATGGTTTAAATTGAATTCTAGGAATACTTATTTGATTGAAATTATCTATTTAGATCAAGATAAACCACGTTCAACTTAGATCGAGGAAAAGCTAAAGCTTCAGACTAGTTCGATTAAACTACCACGCCCTTAACTATCGAGGTAAGTTCGTATGAACTGTAATTGCTTAAATGTTGTTTACATTAATATTTATTATGTTGTTTTGATGTAAATGAATCCATATACAAATGTATCAATGCTATGATGAATTGACAGAAATCAAGTCCCGGTTGAACCTTAGGAATTCTTAGGATACAAATGACATGTCATTAGGGATTTCATGGTTTGGATGTTGGTCTTGAATGTCCTACCGATGGTTGAGGTCTGCATTTGTTTTTGATTCTCCACAGCTAGTGTGATCAGCATTGTAACACCTTAACTCGTATCCGTTGCCAGAATAAAGTTACGAAGCATTACCATACAAACGAAACAGTAAATTATTCAATTCATACATCAATGCAAACATAATCTAATTATATTCAATTATGTTCATAACATCCCTAAATCGAGCCCACAAGGCCCTAAAAATACTTTAAAAACAATCCGGGACTAAATCGAAAACATTTAGAAAGTTCAAGAAAAATTTAGAGAAGTTGGACTGCAAGGGTCACACGATCGTGTGTCCAGGCCGTGTGACTCACATGGCTGACACACACGCCCGTGTCTCAAACTGTGTAACAATCGAAATAGGGACACGCGGTCGTGTCCTAGCCCGTGTCCTTACCCGTGTAACACTCAAAGTTAGGTCACACGGTCAAGCCACACGCCCGTATGCCAAATAGTGTGCAAGGCCGTGTAATAGCCCGACTTGCATGCAATGGAACCTACAGGGGACACACGGTCGTGTCGCCAGGCTGTGTGTCACACAATGTTGAGTCACACGCCCGTGTCTCAGGCCGGGTGGACATAAATTTTCCCAAAATCAAGCCATTCTCAATACCAAATCATGCAACCACCTAAAGACCTTTTGTACATATCATCAAAATCAAAACATGCCCAAAACCTACATGAAATGATCAATTCAATAGTCTAAGATCATTCAACCAATATGCAATACAAGGAACCTCAATTGCAAACATTCAAACATACCTAAACATGTATACTTTACCACATTTCAATCATACACATCTAGTTCAAGATTATTTCAAAAACATACCATTTCTTGGTCTTATTGAAACCAATTCATCACATACCATTATGGCCATTGAAACAAACATTATAACATAGCCACATTGGCACATACTGATATGACACCAAAAGTACCAAAAAGAAGTATCAACCAAAACAACAAACACATTCAAAATCATACTTAACTATTTACATATCCAAAACATTAATATCAACATTCAAGCCTATTACATGCCATTCAATCTGAAAAAAAAGTTCCAAAACTACCGAACTATGCTGGATAGTGTGACTTGAGTGCCAATCTGATCGCCCAACCTTCTGACTATCTACAAGAACATTAAGTACACAAGTAAGCTCAATAAAGCTTAGTAAGCTAGACGTATCAAAACGAAAAATCTTACTGAAATAAATACAACACTTCAAACAAAAATAATTCAACCATGAAGTTTCCCTGTCATTCACAACCTCAACCAATAAATTATATACGTTCAATTCAATACTCAAATATATAGCAAATCTATCAAATTCATTAAACAAATTACCTTACTGAGATTTTCAATTCAAATAATGACTTACGGATTGAAGTACATCGTCAATCCAACCAAAACACAACAGATGCTCACATGAGCCAATCCATCCAAATCACACCAATGCTCATAAGAGCTAGTCCAACCGAAACACACCAATGCTGATAAGAGCTAGTCCAACTAAAACAACCAATACTCATAAGAGCTAGTCCAACTGAAACACACCAAACAGAGAGTATAACACGAGAGTTTGCAATAAATGTTGAATATCAGTTTACTCGAGTAATAAGTATATACATCCCTCAGTAACCATCTCTACTCCAATCCCCCATAACACACCATATCATGATTGTACTCTATCCCGCGTTCAATTCAATCCAAACATCAAATTCAATAACATATCTCAAGTAATCATTCATTATCAACAATTAAATATATATATTGTACCATGTTATACTATTAAAAAAATTCATATAGATGTTAAATTTTAAACCGTACGAACTTACCTAGACTGAATTGTAGTGGTTGTAGAAGTTTAGGGATGATTTCGTAATTTTCCTTTTCCACGAGTATCTATGGGATCTTGATCTAAAATATAAAATTTCTTAATTATCAGCTTACATTTCATATTCCAATCCATTTTACAGTTATTTACCTTTTATTTATTAAATTTACATAATTTCTCCAAACTTTTACAATTTTTGCAATTTATTCCCTTAACTCAAAATTCATCAAATTAACCATTTTTCTCAATTCAATATTCCATCTAAATATATTACGCCCTTAAACAGTTCCTAATGAACATTAAATTCACTATCAAACCCTAAAATTTTGACATTTTCACAATTTAATTCTAAAATCAAAGTCTAACAAAAATCACTTTACAAAATCATCAAATAACAGAATCCAAGCTCCGAATACATGGTATTCATCATAAACATTCAAAATTCATCAATGGAAACTTCAAAAATTTTTAACAAAATCAAAAACGAAGGTACGATCTAGCTAGATCTAATTGCAACGATCTCAAAAACATAAAAATTACCAGCAGGGAAAAATTCACACACATGCAAAACAAATAGCTTGGTCGATTCTCCTAGCTCAAACAACCTTAAAATTTCGGCTATGGAAGGTAAAATGAAGAAGAAAACTTATTTCTTTTACTTAATTTTGTTTTGATTTTATAAAAATTACAAATTTGCCATTAAAACATATTATTTTGTCATTTTCCATTGATTTGCCATCCCACTATGTTAATTAGGGCTTAATTATCACTTAAGTCCTTCATCAATTATTAATTAAACTATTTAATCACCTAAATGCATTAATTAACAAGATTTGCACCTTTTTCAATTTAGTCTTTTTCTCTTAATTAACTATCTAAACGTTAATATTTTGTAACCAGATTTTAATATGACTTTAATGAATCTATAAATATTCTAAATATAATATTTACAAGTTGACACGATAGAATTTTGTGGTTCTGAACCACTATTCCGTCACCACTAAAAATCGGGCTGTTACAACTATCCCATCTTAGGAAATTTCGTCCTCGAAATTGTTACCTGAAAATATATTCGGATCATGTAGTTTCATTGATTCCTCAGTTTCCCAAGTACCTTCTTTTGAACCATGACAATGCTATAAGACTTGTTTATTCTACAGTTCCTTGACTTCCCGAGCTAAAATTCTCACTGGTTCCTCCGAATACGTTAAATCTAGCTGTAGCTCAATCTCACTATGAGGAATCATATACGAAGGATCAAATCTATACCATCTCAGCATTGAAACGTGGAACACTTTATTGATTTTCTCGAGTTCAAAGGGCAAAGCTATTCTATAACTTACAGGGTCGATTCTTTCAACAATTTTGTATGGTCCGATAAATCTTGGACTTAGCTTTCCTTTCCTGCCTAAACGTAACATTTTCTTCCATGAAGAGACTTTTAGGAATACTCGATTGCCAACAGAAAATTCTATATCTTTTCTTTTAAAATTTGCATACGATTTTTTACGATCATATGTAGCTTTCAAACTATCTCAAATAACTCAAACTTTGTCTTCAGTTTCTCGAATTAAATCAATTCCCACCATTTTAGGTTCACTCAATTCAGACCAATACAACAGTGTTTTACACTTTCTCCCGTAAAGAGCTTCAAACGATGTCATTTTTATACTGGATTGATAACTGTTATTATAAGAGACTTCAACTAACGATAAATACCTTTCCCAGGAACCTTCAAACTCGAGTATACAACATCTCAGTAAGTCTTCTAGAATCTAAATCACTCGTTCTGATTGTCCGTCTGTCTAAGGATGAAATGTTGTGCTGAAATTGAGTTGAGTGCCCAAAGCCTCGTGAAGTTTGTTCCAAAATCTCAATGTAAATCTCGGATCACGATAAGAAATAATAGATTCGAAACTCCATGTAATCTCACAATCTCATATACATATAATTCCGTTAATATTTCAAGTGAGAAATCCATTCTGATTGGAATAAAATGTGTCGATTTAGTCAATCTGTCAACAATCACCCAAATTGAATATTTCTTTTTCGGAGTTACAGGTAAACCAGATACGAAATCCATTGTGACTCGCTCCCACTTTCACTCACGAATCATAATAGGTTGTAGTAAACCCAACGATACCTGATGCTCTACTTTTACCTACTGACATATTTATCATTTAGCTAAAAATTCAAAAATTTCTCGTTTTATACCTAACCACCAGTACATCTGTTTCAGATCACAATACATTTTCAAGCTACCAGGATGAATAGAATACGTACTACTATGAGCTTCAAAAAGAATATCACGTTTCAAATCTAGATCATTCGGAACGCAAATTCTATCATGATAATGCAATGTATCATTATCATCAACACTGTACTCAATACTCATTATTCTGAACTAACTGTTGTTTCAACATCAACCTCAAATCTTTGTTTTCCAAATCTCGAATCCGTTGTAGAAACAAGGGTTTAGTTCTCAACTCTACCAGTATAGAACCATCTTCATTCAGAGCAAAATGAGCATTCAATGCTTGAAGTGCAAACAATGATGACTTTCGACTAAATGCATTCGCAACCACATTAGCCTTTCCTGGATGATAATCAATAACCAGACCATAGTCTTTCAATAAATCTAACCAATGTCTCTATCTTAAATTTAGCTCTTTCTAAGTCATCAAATATTTAAACTTTTGTGATCCGTAAACACGTGACATTTCTCATCCTATAAATAATTTCTCCAAATCTTCAAAGCGAATACAATCGTGGCTAGCTCAAGATCATGAGTAAGATAATTCTTTTCATGTGACTTTAGCTATCGAGAAGCATAAGCTACAACTTTCTCTGTTTACATCAGTACACAACCCAAACCGTTGAGAGACGCATCACTATAAACAACATGTGCTACCTTAGACTCAGGCTGAGTCAACATTGAAGCTTTTGTCAACATGTTCTTCAACTGATCAAAACTCTATTAGCACTTATCAGACCAAGCAAACTCAACATTTTTCTATAATAATTCTGTCATTGGTGAAGCACTAATCGAGAAGTTTTTAATAAGACGTCGGTAGTAACCTACTAAACCCAAAAAACTTCGCACTTCAGAAACATTCTTTGGAGTTTTCCAATTCATTATAGCGGAAAGTTTACTTGGATCAACTCGAATCCCGTCTGATGATATAATGTGACCCAAAAATCCAACCTCTCGAAGCCAGAATTCACATTTACTAAACTTTGCGTACATCTATTTTTTCTGAAAGTTTGTACTACGATTCTCAAATGTTGAGCATGCTCAGATTCTATCTTGGAACAGATCAATATATCATCGATAAACTCAACAAAAAAATTTATCCAAATGAGGTTGAAAAACCCAATTCTTCAAATCCATAAAAGCAGCAGGGGCATTAGTCAAGCCAAATGGCATTACCAGAAACTCATAATGACCATAATGAGTTCTGAATGCAGTCTTTGACACATCACAATATTTAACCTGCAATTGATAATACTCGGATCTGAGATCTATCTTCGAGAACATTGTGGCACCTTTTAATTGATCAAACAAATCACTGATATGTGGCAAGGGATACTTATTTTTATCATAACTTTGTTCAACTGTTTGTAGTCTATACACAATCTCAAAGAGTTATCTTTCTTTTTCACAAACAATACAGGTGCGACCCAGGGAGATATGCTCAGTCGAATAAACCCTTTTGTCTTTTTCATAGTTCGTGTGAGCATTTATGCAAAGAAAAGGTTACGATTATATGTAAAGGCACATTTTGTGTGATCTTTCTCGAGTATTCGATGTAATTCTAGATGGTTCAATGGGCAAGAAAAGGGAATGAAATGGTAAGTATGCAAATGGATTGAATCGTGACTTAGTGAAAGGATTTATGAACTAAATAATGTTGTAAATATGAAAATTTACATATCTTATGGTTGATTTCAATTATGTTACGAATTGATATAATAACTTGCGAGTTGGTGATGTTGATTAGGTTTTGTCAAGCTTATGGCATCGGTGTTGAATTATGTATAATTTATGTATTGTAATATTGAAATGGTAAGTTATGTTTTAAGTTTATCCGAGCTTGTTGGAGACCTATCACAATATCCAACAACATTTTTGGTAGTTCTTGGGCATTTTGGCCAAGGTTTATAATGGCATGTATAGGTCTTTTGTATTGATGGTTATGGATGTATAAAACGGTTGATTTGGTATGTGTATGCCTTTGATGTATATGTTTAGTTGATAAACATATAATGCTTGTTAAGTAAGGTCTTTTTGACTACTTTAGAGGAATTGAAATGTATGATATTTTGGTAAGCTTGTAGTAACTTGAAAGTGGTAATTGTGATGTGTTTTGGTAGGTGTTTGAATTAGGTTATTAAGTTTGAACAAAATGGCATCTATTGATAGTTGATGTTTTGGTATGTTTGTAGTGCATTTGAATAACAGATTGGTTAGGTGATTTAGGATGCTTCAAATGGTATGTTTATGCAAGTTTGAATGGTGTTTGAACCCCTTGAATGTGTGCTTAAGTGGTTTGAAAATTTATGCATGAAATGGTTTGATTTTAGGTAAATTTTGGGTTCAGACGGCTTGAGACACAGTTGTGTGACACAGCCGTGTAAGGCACATGGCCTAGCGACACGGCCGTGTGTCATCTAACAGTTTCTTAGTTTACCATTCAATGAGTTACACTGCTTAACACACGACCTAGCACACGGGTGTGTGGCGCAACTCAGAGAGTTACATGGCTTGGCACGCAGGCGTATGACAGGTCGTGTGACCTTACTCAATGAGTTACGCGAGTGAGGAAATGGGCTGGGACACAGCCGTGTGTCCCTTGTTCGAGTGTTACACCGCCTGGGCATGTGACCCCTATTTTCAATTTTTTTCATATTTTTCGTAGACTTTTCATTTTGTTTCAAATTAGTCTCAAATTGCTTCCAAGCTATTTCTAAGGCATCGAAGGCTAGATTTAGGGATAAAATGTATGTGATTGAATGGTTTATGATATATTTAAGGTATTAAATGTTATGATGTTGTATGATTTCTGGTTGATCGATAATACTCTATAACCCTAACCTGGTGATAGATACGGGTTAAGTGTGTTACATAAAATCCAGAAAGCCAAATCGAAATAGATTTAGGGTGAGATCAAAATTTAGAAACCAAGACAAATAATGTGACTATTGCAAGAAGAAGGGCCACATCAAGTTAGAATGCTACAAAATTTAAAATAAGATTAAAAGGGATGTTAAGAATAACAATAAAGATAGGCAGAAAGTCAAAGTTGTTGATGCTAGCGTAGCCGAAGATAGAGGTGATGATTTCTTTTTAGTGTTGACGAGTGAAAGCTCCAAGCTTACTTCCGAATGGATCCTAGATTCAGGGTGCTCCTATCACATGTGTCCTAATAAAGACTAGTTCACCACGTACAATTCAGTTAAAGGTGGAGTTGTACTGATGGGGAATAATTCTCCATGTAAGATAACCAAAATAGGAACAATACAAATAAAGATGTACGACGAAATAATTTAAACACTCTCAAATGTCAGGAATGTCCCGACTTAAATAAAAATTTCATTTCGTTGGGAATTTTGGATTCTAATAGTTGTAGGATAGTCATTGAGTCAAATGACCTAAAAGTTTCTCGTGGGGCTCTCGTTGTAATGAGAGGACAGAAAAAAGATAGCCTATATGTTCTGCAAGGGTCAACGGTTACTGGTGCAGCTATAATTACTGAAGAAAAGTTTAAATCAACGCCACATTGCGACAAGAACCAACCCGATGCTGTGATGACAAAACATGATTCTTTCTCTATAGATTCTAATTCAACCAAACTCTAGCACATGCAACTCGGTCCTATAAGTGAGAAAGGTATGACAACATTTTGTAAGAAAGGTCTTCTTGAAAACATTAAAATTGGTAAGTTAGGTTTCTGCGAACATTGCACTTACGGGAAGTAGATGCTAGTAAGTTTCGATTCAGTAGTGCACAAAACAAAAGGGACTTTTGACTACATCCATTTTGATTTATAGGGTCCGACTCCTGACCTCTCAAAAAGCTATTAGGAGTTCTATCCCTCTCTATTTTTTCCTCAAATTCTCGAGCACAAAAAGGTTTGAAAGCTTACCAATTCCTCGATTTCTCTACATCTAGACTTCACTTCTCACATCATCAGCTTCATGCAGAGCTCTCTTGATCCTCATTTGCTCTGAAGAAGACATCACAGACGATAAGGAAGTTACCAGCTAAATTTTGGAGAACTCTCTCTCCTTCTACCCACATTATATATATAGCCAAGGTTGCATGGTCTCCTAGTCCATTTTAGCCTATCACAGTTAATCATTTTATCTCCCACTATAAAATTAGTTGGTTCCATCCTAACCAAACCAGAATTGAGACCCAACTAAACACAATTCAGCTACTAAAATTTTTGAATTTCCTGATGGAGCCCGACACTTCTCCAATCCATTCAATTCAATCCTAACTTAAATTTTGAGTCAATAAAGATAACCATCTATTACATAACATTAGGCTAAAATGTGTATATTGAGAATTTATGTATTTTCATATGTAATGTGACAACAAATAACATGGATTGATGAAATGAAATCAAATGAGGTGTGTAAAATATGAAAATGGAAAAATTGAAGGATTAACTTGAGAAATAACAAGAATTTGAATTAATGAATTGTGCTATGAATTTTTTATGAAATTTCTATGAAATTTCTTTCTGAGATGTTATGCATAAGTGAATTCATTTATAACAACGTCTAATTATTAATATAGAAAGATTTCTTATTGAATTTAAGTACATGAGAGTAAAAATTCTCAAATTGAAAATATGAAATGTGAATGTCACCTTATGAAATAACAAGTGATGATTTGTATGCTTAAGTGTTGTAAGGAGTATGGGAAAATAAATGTATGGACTATGAAAATGTGAAATGAGCATTGAAAATGAGATATGTGGATATGAAGGGCCTAATGACCCCTTATAGAAATGGGTTAATGGAATTTTATATGCAATCTAAATTATTTCTAAACCAATGTAAGCTTGGTAGAAAGGTTAGGATACAATTGACATGTCAATTAGGGTCTTATGTGTATAATTTTATTGGAGTTTTGTCCTGGTGTTATGTGGGGTTTGGAGTTGAAAGATATGGTTTATGGAGTTCTGTTATGATTCCTTTGGTCGAGCATCTATTGCTACCATTGGGCATATGTGATACATTGGAGTTATGTAGCCTTCGAGCATTTTACTTTATGTCTGGGTGGCTCCTTAGTGAAAAAAAAAACCATTAACTCCAATGTCGCCTAGGTGGGAGCTTTGGCTGCCTAGGCAGTAACTTAACGATAATATTATTTATTTCTTAAAAATCTCTTAAGAACTTGAGTAACCTTTAACAAATTAAGTAACATTCCTAAATTTTGCAAATTACTTAGTTCTTTCCTTTCAAATGGGCAGAATAAGATTTTTTTAACTTTGTTTTGGAAAGCATAAAATTCGTTTTGAATTGAATTTAGATATTTTCTATAATTTTACAAAAATGTTTTCAAGTTTAAAATTTTTTGAATAAATCAAAGGTATTTGCCATGTTAGCACTCCGATAGCACCTTTCATTCATACCGGATATCGGGACGAGTGAGGGGTGTTACATTATCATATTGATAATTTTGCATAGTAATTAACATTTTTAAATATAAATTATGCCACCATGTAATTACAATTTGTAACCAAACATGACATAGGAAATTACGATATAATTACACTTTGTAAGCCAAATAGGTTTAGGAATTTATAATTCTTTGTAATTATAAGATAATTTAATTGTTATCCTAATAATTATACTTTCATCCAATTATTCTATACTATCAAAACAAACCCTGAATTTATATCACTATAACCAAAATTAAATTATGATAAATTTATTAAATAAAACATAAAAATTTCAATTACTAAAAAAAATTTAATGGTTTAATTATTGAACCATTAAATTTTTTTTTTACTTTCACTCAATGGGTAAAATCTAGATAAAATTTTATATATAATTCAGTCGATTCACATATATAGCTTGTATAAATGCAATTAAAATAAATTTTTTAAAAGAAATTTTAAAGTAACATATTTAATGAATATTATATTATTATATAAAATTTGAACATAATTTATGTCATATCTCTACTTGTAAAATCAATAAACAAAACATAAATATAATGGAATTATCAAATCTATAAAATGATGGTAAGAATTGGATTTGGATTATCTTGTTGTTCAACATTTTATTTTTATGACATCCAAAACATGTTTAAATGAAGAAAAGTATAATTTATGCTTTTGGAAAATTGGTAAATAGAAATGAAGACCCCTTCATTTTTATTTTTTTATTTTTTTGTTATTTGCAACATACATATTTATTCTTTTATTGATAGAAGGCAATTAACTCGCTCCTATCCAATACACTTTTCCTCCATTGGTATCCAGTGTTAATTTAGATTAAGATAAATGGATTTTTTGGAATGGCTAAGATTAAATCCTTTCCCATGCTCTATTATATTCGTTTTCTATGAACTACTAGCAGACTATGCGCTTAAGACCAAGGACAAGAACCAAAGAGAAGTTTGAAGATTGGAAAAACACAGGTTATTCTACCGAAAACGTGTAACGGGGCTTACATTTGTCAAGCATGGTAGCTTTCATCAAAGCGAAGTTGGATTTGACAGCCAATGCAACCATTTCCTCATCTTGTAAAGGATGATTGAGCTAACTCAAGGGCAAAGCGAAGTGGAGTTGACCAGGTTGAAACTCCTCGTCTTCCTAGATGGCGGATACGACAACGTCCAAGTCCATTTCACCAGTCTTGTAGATTAAACAAGAGGGATTCTTCTAAAAAATGCAATAAGCCTTGACAGGGCAAGGATACTCTTGTAACCACCCATCTTCGAGAATGAACTTGGCAATTGCTTTTGAGTTTTTCGTTTCTAACATTTGGATATTAAGGAATAAGGATGGATTTGAATCTGATTAGATGAGATTTTGGGGGGTTCTTAACTTAATTTTGCTAGATCAGAAGTTTGGAGAATCTGAGTCTTTGTTGTTTGGCATTTTTGTATTATATTACTGTTTGAGTTTACATTTTGTTGTTTCAAAAAAAAGGGCAATTTACATAAAAATGTCTTTTTTTAAAAAAAATTACCGAAATGGGCCAATTATTTAATTATTTATCGGAATGGTCCATTTTCCAGAAAAATTCTGAGGTGACCGCGATTTGTCCTGTGCATGAATAGTGCTACAACGGTCAAAAATTTGACCGTTGCCCCCCAAACGGTAAAAAAAAACTATAAATACCCCCACCCTTTTTTTCACAAACTAATCCTCTCTCAAATTTACTCTCAATTTCCTTCCAAAATTCTCTCAAATCCATATTTAATTTCAATTTTCTCTTAAGTTCCTCTTAAATTTCTCTTAACTCCCTTTTTTTAAATAATTTTTAAAATTTTTTTAAAATTTTTTTAAACTATAAAAATTTGTACGATTTCAGCAATGGCCGGAAAATTGACTCGTCTCGATAAGCATCACATATCGGTGGAACAAATGAAAATGGTAAGTATTAAATTTAATTTTTAAATATTATTTAAGAATTTTTTATTTATTATAAAAGTCTGTAGATCGGGTATTGGAATGTAATATCCGGAAAATGCATGGTCCTCCATCACCGTTGGTAGAGAACTACCTGCGGGAAGCGGGTTTTTGGCACGTGGCGACGGTAGGCCGGGGATGCAAGGTGGACCCGAAACTAATCAGTGCATTGATCGAGAGGTAGAGACCTGAGACGCACACATTCCATCTTCCATGTGGAGAGTGCACTATCACTCTAGAAGATGTCAGTCTGCAATTGGGATTGCCGGTGGACGGGTACCCAGTCACCAGGTCTACCCATTCTAGCGATTAGGGGGCAGTGTGTTACGAGCTTTTGGGGGCTATTCTGGAGAAAATGGAGGGAGGTAAGATCGAGATGGGCTAGTTACATGACATGTTCCCTGATTCGGATGAAGATTCAACCGAAATTGAAAGAATCCGATATGCTCGGGCATACATTCTTCACTTAATTGGAGGTTATCTGATGCCCGACATGTCACAGAGCCGCGTACATCTAAGATGGATGCTGAAACTCGTTGATTTTAGAGTAGCCGGTGAATTGAGTTGGGGGTATATCGTCTTGGCAACGTTATATCGGGAGATGCACGGTGCGATGCGACCGAGGAGAGCAAAAATCGAAGGTTGCATGTCACTACTGCAGTCATGGGCACGGTTTCGCTTTCCATTTCTACGTCCTCGAGTGGACCACCCATATACATTCCCACTCATAACGAGGTAAATTTTATACTAGATTTTACAATTATTATGTAGATTTTTAAAATAAAAGTATGCTAAAAATTTATTTAATTAGGTGGAACCATCCGACAAGTCATGCTCGATTACCTACCTCTCTTGAAGATATACAGCTTCTATTGGACCAACGGTCGGAAGCACAAGTAAGTATTAAATAAAATAGATATTTCCATACAAGTAATTATGTATATAACTAATATTTCTATCATGTTCATATAGTTTCAATGGACACCATACGAGGATCCGGCAATTCGGGCAGTAATCCCGGAAGAGTTTTTACAAAATCCACAAGTTTGGCATGTGAAAGTCGTGTTGATCAACTATGCAACCGTGGAGCCGCACCAGTTAGACAGAGTGCTACGACAGTTTGGATGAAGACAACCGATTCCCGTGGATCCTGAGGTGTTTGACGATCAACACAAAGTCGACCTTTGGCAATTGAATATGGATTGGCCGAGATACTGGTCCGAGTACATGGAAATGTGAGAAGATCGGTATGAATATATACCTACTCGGGAACCAATCATCGTTCTGGAGTTAACGTGCGTTCCAGAATACATGCCATGGTTTAGGATCAATGGCAAGCCGTATTTACTGACGCCAGAGGAGAGGCAGCTGCAAATACGTGTCAAAGGGAAAGGCGCGGGCCTCTAAATCCAAGATGACAAGACGACGAAGGCAGCCCCTCAATGAGGCCCAGACATTCACCCGACTCATCATCAGCGGCCATGCAATCACCAGGCCCAACGAGAGCACCGACACAATCACCCGACGTAGCAGTTCAACCGATGATACCCACGCAACCAGCTTTTCAGATGATGCCAGGTGCGTTTCCTAGCCCTTATATATATCCTAACCCTTATATGTATCTTTTTCTGAGTCCTATGGCAGGTTGGAGCCAAATGCCCGGTTCAGCTCAATTTCCTGTTATGCCGAGTGGATCGCCGATGTATAGGCCAGCGGCGCACGAGGGATCGCAAAAGGGGCTGTCGGGGAGCTATCTTTTTTACCATTCCCCATCAACGTATGGGTTTCAAACACCGTCACCGTTCGTGATGCAAACACCTCCACATACACTATTCTTTGAAGGTGGATCATTGTCCCAAGTCCGACAACCAGATGTCGTACCGAAAGAATCAGAATCCCCGCCGGAGGAACAACAACTGCCGCCGGAAGCTAGAGAAAGGAGGAACCCAGCGCGTAACCGTCGACGGCCGCCATGTGGCACTGAATCCCCCAGGCATAGACATTGATTGCCATATTTAAATTTATTTGTACAAATATTTTGAATATTTTGATATTATTTTTTGTAATAAAATAGAAATTTTTTTGAGTTTTTTTATATTATTTGATGTAATAAAATAGAAGTTTATTTGATGTAATAAAATAGAAGTTTATTTGATGTAATAAAATAGAAGTTTATTTGAAGTAATAAAATAGAAATTTTTTTGAGTTATTTTGATATTTTTCGATATTAATTGAGAATTCTACTAACCATTAATACAATTATCAGTTAATATTTTTACATTCACATAATGTTAGATTTGAAAAAATGTTTTGACTGTTACTAAAAATTAATACAATTATCAATAAATAATTGAAAAAAATATAATTTATTTACAATTACATTCAACTATTCCAATTAGGGCATGATCGGCTTGTATGGCCTGGATTCCTACACCATCTGCACAACTTCTGTTGACTGGTTGTTTCTCGGATATCCATATTGTTACGTATTCTAGTCGACCAAGGTCGACCCTTTGGTTTACGACGCAATTCTCTATCCGGTAACAGCTTAAAAGGAGCAAGAGATACGAGTGGTCACTTACGTTCATCTAGGACCGGTGGGAAAATGTGTCTCCAGATGCTGTACATGTTTTCTAATTTGTACACTTCATCCACATAGCTTATCGGATCCAGCCGGAGATTCTGATAAGCTACAATAACATGAGCGCATGGATAACGAAGTGCATCAAACATCTCACAGTCACAAGTCCTATTTCGCAAGTGTACACGATATTGCTCGCCAACAACATCTTGGTGCGGTCTGTCAAACTCTGTCATGCGAAACCATAAATTGTCTCGATTGTGACACACTGTGTGCATGGTGTTTGCCCTCGCCTTGGCCTTATTAATTTCTTGAACTACCTTACTGCACCATACATGGCCTCCCTGCATCTGGCCTGCAAAACTTGCTGCTCGCTTTGGAAATAGCGCAGCCAAACAAAAATATGTCTCTCGCACAACCGATATTATCGATAGATGGCGCGTTCCTTTAAAAATAGAATTTATACATTCAGCTAGGTTCGACGTCATATGGCCATATTGTAGGCCACCGTCATATGCTTGTGCCCACTGTTCGAAACGTATGTTACAAAGATAGTCCGCCCCTTATCCGTTAATTGAACGTAAAATTGCCAACATCTCGTGAAAACGATCTTTATTTATTTCATACCCTGCCAATATAAGATCATAGCGAATAATTTATACCACTTCTACCAATAAAACTAATTCAAATTGACAAATGAAATAACACAGATATAGACTAAATACCCATGTTGGTCACTTGTCGTCGTTCGCTCTTAGATGGATAATGCCTGTAGTAGTTTGAAGCAACGTGTCTTAGGAAATATCTATGGTGTGTGCGCTGCCATAAGCTTTCCTGTCGATCAAATGCAGCTAGTATACCGGCACCCCAATCTGAAATAACACAGATATCAGGTTGGGGACACACATGCCTCCTTAACCTAGAGAGAAGGAAATCCCAGTCATCAGATGACTCCCCCGGTGTTATTACAAATGCAATTGGAAGAATTCTCCCACCGCCATCCTGTGCCGCTGCAAGTAATAGCCGATGAGTATACATACAGAACATAAAGGTACCGTCAATTTGTACCAACGGCTTGCAGTATGGAAATGCATCTCGACATTGCTTAAAGGTCCAAAACAGGCGTTTGAACACTTGGCATCCACGTAGCAATTGGCCGTTCTAGTACGCATGTTCCGTTTCAAGGTCTGTGATGGCACCTAGGACGTATCTCTCTAACACCTAACACCACTGCCATATTTCATTATATGAGGCGTCCCACCCACTATGCATCTTCTCCAACGCCTTTTGCTTAGCTATCCAAGCCTTGCGGTAAGAGGGCGTGTACACCATTTGGCTATGAATATTGGCAATTAAAACTGGCACTGAAGTCCTAGGATCTGCTTTAACCGTGGGCAGTATCAAGCTAGCTAACATAGCTGAATCCATCTTGGGATGATCTTGTAAAACACCTATAAAACGAGTACATTAAATAATGCAACATTGCATAATAAAAGTATTATTCAAAAACCGTCAATAATATACCTGCAGCACATATATGTAGACCTTTGTACTTTTTAATCTCTCACAGCCCTGTCCTTTTCCTTAACGAGGCGTAGATTTTCCATGAATATGTGTCGTCTTGGACGGCACACTTCGCCTCAAACTTATCAGATTTGGATTTAACGACGTGGTAGTTAACGTCGTTTTTGAGTCTATATTGTTTTAAAACACCAAGAAAACTATCCTTATCGGTAAACTAATTACCAACTTCATATTCATCAGAATCTACCCCCGAACTTGTACGATCACGCAACCGGTGTGGTAGATCTGGAAACTCTAACGCATCATCTATAGACAGATCTGGGCTGGAGGTGAGTGCTCTGAATCGTGGATTTTCTTTTTCATCTAAACTCTTTTCAGCATCTTTAGGTTATGTTGGAATAGGCTCCGGTTCAAAAAATAAGCCAACTTCTGTACCATCCGGCTCGGGCTCTCGAGGTGGATCCACATCGGAGTCATCTTCTAACCCACAATCATCTACAGCGTACGAGGTCCCCTCACCGGTTGACGTCATAGGGAGTACATCATCCCTTCTTCTAGGCATTTGATAACGTCCCCAATAGGATGTAGATTGCCACCCACTAGAACTTGATGTCATTCCCCAGTACGTATTTCCAGCATCAAACATCGAGCCACCGGCGTACATGTCTCATCCATCGATATAGTGTCTTGCAGGGGATGTGCATTTGACACCGCTACCAAACATGGGTTGTTCCGTATTTTGTAACCCGCTAACCGAGTGTCAGCCAGGGGTCGTGTATCCATCTCGAACACCGGTCCAAAGTACATCATTTGGCTATGTAAATTGTACAAATTCTTCTCAAATAGCATCCTGCTAGAAGCGATTTTATACTATTTGCTCAGAAACGTCAAAAAAAATTATTTCTTCCATGACCTACTGTAGCAAAAGCGCGTCCACGAGGGCGCGATTTCACAAATTCTTCTCAAATAGCATCCTACTAGAAGCGATTTTATACTATTTGATCACAAACGTCAACTCGAAATTATTTCTTCCAGGACTTAAAAATCCTAAAAAGCCTGAACCTTAAACCCTAAAAGCCAAAAAAACCTAACGTGGGAAAAACGGCAAAATCGCATCCCCCGAAACTCGCTACGTGACGTGGCCGCGATTTGCCAAAAAATGGACCATTTCGATAAATAATTAAATAATGGGGCCATTTCGGTAATTTTTTTAAAAAGGGCTTTTTTGTGTAAATGGCCCAAAAAAATTTCTTGTGAACAAAATTAGCGTAAAAATGATCATAATCATTGTGCTTGTGTGAAGTATTGCAAGGGGTTAGCACAAGTTGTAAAAATATTTACTTTTATGTACAAAACACAATGCCCATTCAATGTTTGTTGAATTGACTCAATGAATTTAAGCATATTATAAATATGAATATATATTTTTTAGTTTTTATATATTTGCTCTCTTCACGCATTTAGTGCATTTCATTATTAGGAAATTGAAAATAACTAATTCGCTTAACTAGAGAATACCTCACAGGTTCTTTGGCAGTGGATATTGTCCAGCTGAGCAATCTGGCAGTGCTTCTACAAAACGATGAAAGACACTCAGCTTTGATTCAAAAGGCATGGAAAATGGCAAATAAGGAAGCCAACTATTCCGTATTAGCTATTATTTTTTAGAAGTAATATATTGCACTGAGGCACTAAAATTGAATGAATTATTGATATATTTGATTTCTTTCCTATACGCAAAATATGACCCCCTGCATATTGGTAACATTAAAATGGAAGGCACTAAAAATGGAGTCAACCATGATTTTAGTGTAACAGTCTATTTTTCAATGGTTTCAGAGCCACCAAATTCAACGAGTAAATTTGTAAATATTATTATTTAATATTTACGAGTCAAATATGGTTTTAAAAATATTTTCGATTTGATAATTTATGTTATAAGCGATTTATTAAGTTCAAGTGGTAAGACCCTAAGGTCAAGTGGTTCTAAAAAATGAGGTATCAGGACCTTGTTTTTATAAATCGAGCCGTAAATATTTTTATAAATACTTACGGAGTGTCATTAAGGTGGTATTGAAGTTTAAAAAATTTTAACGTTTTGATAGTTAATTAATTAAAAAGGACTAAATTGTAAAAGATGTAAAATTTGATCACATTTTGGTTTGAATAATTAAATGGCTTAATGAATGAAAGTATATGGACCAATATGGTAAATATACCATATTATAAATGAGTGGACAGTTAAAGCATGAAATAAGTTTAAAAAATGCATGTATAATTGAAGGGTAAATTAGTAACTTAATAAACAAATAATTAGATAAAAATAAGATAAAATTGATTATCATCTTCCAAATTGAAACTCCACTGAATTTGAAAGTAGAAAACTCCATGGAAGATGAGCAAGGTTCGGCAATAGCTTTATCTAGGTAAGCCATTTTTCACCCATTTTTTTAAATTTGTATGTTTTTTTATATCATTGCAATTAGGTCCAGCTAGCCCATACCTTCAATTTTGAAAATTTTAAAGATTTTGAATGATTCCATTGATGAATTTTTTTTATTTTAGATGTTAAATGATGAATTTAGAATGTTGATTAATATTTAAAAGTATTCTATTAAGTGATTTTTGATGAATTTATTGATTAGGGACTAAATTGTTAAATTAATAAAATTACAAGATTTAATGTGAGAATTTTGCATAAATGGGCTTTTTTTAATACCATGAACATTCTACTAAGCTCAATTTAGGGTAAAAATGGTTAATTTGCATGTTTTGGGCTCAGGGACTATATTGAATAAAAGTAAAATTTTAGGGGAAATTTTGTAAAAATGTCAAGATGACCAATTTGCATGAAATGAATTTTTTTATTGTCTAATTTAATATATTGAATGAAATTATTAATTTAGATAAAGATTGGGTGGAAAATCGAGGAAAATAAAAAAAATACCAAAATGTCCCTAAACTTTGGTATGTCTGCAATTTAGCCAAGTAAGTTCGTATGAACTGTATTCTGAATAATTTTGATTAAACTGAATGTTAATATGTGATTAAATCAATATATATATGTTAGTATGTAATTTATCGTGTTATGAAACGACGTAAATCCAACGACGTACGATGATTACCGAGCCCCATTTGAACCTTAGGAATTCGTAGGATACAAATGACATGTCATTAGGGTTTACATGATTCGGGTGCTGGTCCTAAACGTCCTACTGATGGCTGAGGTTCGACATGTGTTGCGGATACTCTACAACTCGTGTGAGCAACATCGTGTAGCTACGTTCCGACCCACGGCTCGTCTGAGCAGGCCCATTTTCACAACTCGTGTGAGCATTTTGATTCACAACTCGTGTGAGCATTCTGATTCATGGCTCATGTGAGCATACATGTATAGGAATTGATGGATTACAGTTATATGAGTTAGCACACTATGTGTGAGCTATCCCGGGTATCCAACAGTATTCTAAATGGTTCAACGGGCATTATTCAGGTAAGAAACGGTAAGAGAACGATATGTTTTATGACATGTACATATATCAACATCCTTGATATGATGATACATCAAAATTATATAGGTTGAGATGAGTTATAAACTCATAAGATACATGTTGTGGCTAAATGGCTATTTATGTTAATGTGCCTACGATTTATATCTTGTAGGCTAACATGTTTGATGTAAATGCTTAGGATTTGGTCAGGTTGTGGTTGGATTATGTAATGTTAAACTTATAAGTTATGCATTGATATGGTAAGTGCCTAAATAGAAATATGTTGGTGATCATGAAAGAGTGGTAAGGTTTAAATTATGTAATTTCTATTGAAATGGGTACCACGTGGTTAATTCCAAAAGAACTATGTTTAAATGCACTATCTTGTGGCTATGGTTGAATTATATGATTATTTCTTGTGTGATATGCATATGAAACGGGTGTGGAAAGGTAATGAAATAGTAGGTTCATACTTGAAGTGTAAAATGATGAAAAAGGGAATGATGAGTTGACTTGATGTTGTTATTTAAGTTAAAGAAAGTAAATGTAATGGAAAGTAACGAAATACAAATGAAAATAAGAAATTTTGAAAGGGTTTAAAGTTTTATAAATCCTACTATACTAGGGATGATATGTATATGTGATGCTATGAATTTACTCACTTTGTGAGTTGCTGAATATGGTTTCATGAATCTTATGATATTGGTATAGGATTATCTTTTATAAGTATAAATTTCATATTTGAAATGGATTGATATGACTAAATTTTATACGAGCTTACTATGCATTCATTTCTTACATAGTTATCTTTCTTTTACTTTATAGATTATTGGAAACTCGATCGGGTTGGAAGCTAGTCAGAGATCCATCACACTATCCAGCAATTATATCAGTAGATTTTGATGTATTGGTTAAGATTATAATGGCATGTATAGGTGGACTTATGATTGATAATTAGTTGAATCTTAGTTGATGATTTTGGCATGTATATGTCATTTTGGGTGATGTAGCCTTGGTACATTTGGTGTGTAACACCCCTAACCTGTATCTGTCATCGGAATAAGGTTACGGAGCATTACAAGAATAAACAGGTAAAATTTAGACATTTCAAATTATTTAACACTCATGTTAGATATTATTCATAAAGTCTCTTATATGAGCCCTCGAGGCCCAAAACATACATTAGAAACAAGTCGGGACTAAATCGGGTACTCAGAGAATTTTTCGCGAAATTTCAAACTTTTTCCTAGGTGCAAGGTACATACGCTTGTGTGGTCAAGCCGTGTGGACATTCAAAATAGGACACACAGCCGTGTCCCAACCCATGTTTGTACCCGTGTAACTCTCTAACTTGGGTCACACGGCCAACTACAGTCTTGTGTGTGTGCAAGGTGTAGGGGTCACACGGCCAAGCCACATGCCCGTGTGCTGGGCCGTGTGCAAAAACTTGGACATTCTGTTTCAAAATTTTAATATGCAAGGGACACATGGCCAGACCATATGCCCATGTACGAGGCCGTGTGTCACACACGGTTGAGACACACGCCCGTGTCTCTGCTCGTGTGGACAAAAATATGCCATTTTATGGCCTCTTTTCTCACTCATTCCTAGCTTCAACCTACACACCTTAAATTTCATACATATAGGCCATAACAAGGTCTCTAAAACAACCAACTCCTAACTTTAATCTGGTCATATTATCACATATATTCTAACATTCTAATTAGAACATAAAACAATTTCACACATGCATCTACTTATATCAACATGTTTTACCAATTTATTCATCACTAAGCGTAAGAACTATCCATCCATTAATCACACTAATACAATACCAAACATGATAAAACCATTCATATATAAGTTAACTTGAAACATAAACAAAATGTAATTATTGACATTTATACAACCATTTCAATCCCTATACATGCCATATAAACCATAAAATCTATTGCAAAATCTACCAAAACAAGTTGGATAGTGTGGCCCAATACGTTGATCCGACCTCCCGACTTCTCAAAAATTTTCAAAGAACATTAAACAACATAAGTAAGCTTAATGAAGTTTAGTAAGTTCATTGGATTTAAACATAAATCTTACCGAACATACTATAGCAAGTCATTTAAATAAATTATTCAATATACAATTCCAGCGAAACACAACTTCCATCAATGAATTCACCTTTTTCAAATCAATATCAATAATAACTTTAAGTCTTCAAACATTATTCTTATATGTCACTTACCAACCCTATTCAACTCGGAGAATGTATTACAGATATGAGTACATCATATATAGAAGCCTAAAGGCTGCACAGAAGCACATAAGTGCTAAACAGAAACCCATAAGGGTTGAACAGAAGCTCATAAGAGCTGAACGGAAACCCAATAGCGTTAAACTGAAACTTATATGAGTTAACTGAAGCTCATGAGAGCTAAATGAAAAGTAAATATGAAATTTCACAACAAATGTTGAACATCGGTTTACTTGAGTAATTTGCCGTCAATTCTTCCTTTGTACTGAACGACTGTACTCAATCCCGCGTTCCGTTTGTTTCGAACATTCAATTAAATTTCATAACTTTAAAAATAATTTTATTTTCAACAAATGATATGAATAGATACATAATAAAATTCATTAATTTAACATATAACATTAAATTTAAACCATACGAACTTACCTGGGTTAAATTGTGGAATTTGTAGTAGTTCAGGGACTATTCTACTAATTTTCCTTTTTCACGATTATCTACGGGCTCTTAATCTAAAATATAAAATTATACATTCATTATCATATATTTCAATTCTAATTCACTTCACAATTAATACCCTTCAATTTTCAAAATTACGCAATTACCCTAACTTTTATCATTTTTACAATTTAGTCCCTCACCAATTAGCCTATCAAATGAGCTATTTTTTCTCAATTAACAATTTATCTAAATATTCTAAACTGTCATACAACCTTTGATCAAAAAAAATTTAGTATCAAACCCTAGTATTTAATCTTTTCACTATTTGGTCCAAAAATCAATTTCTATTGAAATCACTTGTTAAAATCATCATATAATAAAATTAAAGCTTTAAATAAATGTTAATTCATCACAAACATCTAGCACTCATCAATGGTAACTTTCAAAATTACCCATAAAATCAAAAACTAATGGCATAAATAGTTGGACCTAATTGTAAAAGTCTCAAAAACATAAAAATTATAAGAAATAAACAAGAATTGATCTCAGATGGAGTAAAAATATGAAAAACCAGCTTTAGAAGCTCTCCTGTGGATGTTTTTGGCTGAAAATTGATGAAGAAATGTCTAGAAATTCTTTTAATTGTTGTTTTATTTGTTTAATTTACAAAATTTCCCATTTTAGCCCTTGTTCACACTAATTTGTTATTTAGTTTTTACACTCATGCCACCCAGCCATTTCATGTGTGCCTAATTGCCCTATTAGTTCTCCCTTATTTACTATTTAAGTTATTTAATCACTATTTCTTTTTATTAGCAAGTTTTGCATCTTTTTCAATTTAGTCTTTTTTATTTAATTAACTATCAAGACATTAAAATTTTCTAACAAAATTTTAATACTAACTCAATGACACTCCATAAATATTTATATGACTCGGTTTATAAAATCGAGGTCTCGATACCGTATTTTTGAAAATCACATTTAACTCATAAACACTAAATAATAAAATTTTCGAACTCACTCGTCAAATTTAGTGATCTGAAACCACTATTTCTGACACCACTAAAAATTTAGGCTGTTACAACTCTCCCCATTTAGGAAATTTTGTCCTCAAAATTTGTTACCTGAAAATAGATTCAGATATGGTGATCTCATCAATTCCTTTGTTTCCCAAGTAGCCTCCTTTGAACCATAACGATGCCAGAATACTTTAACTAATGGTACTCGTTTATTCCGCAATTCCTTAACCTCTCGAGCCAAAATCTTCACCGGTTCTTCTGAGTATGTCATATCCTGTTGTAACTCAATTTCACTATGAGAAATTACATGCGAAGGATCAGATTTGTACCGTATCAACATTGATACATAGAACACATTGTGAATTTTCTCAAGTTCAAGAGGTAAAGCTAATTGTTCAGCTACAGAGCAGATTCTTCCAATAATTTTATACGGTCCAATAAATCTTGGGCTTCACTTTCCTTTCCTACCGAACCGTAACACCTTCTTCCATGGAGAGACTTTTAAGAACACTCGATCACCAACTGCAAATTTTATATCTCTTCTTTTCAAATCTGAATATGATTTCTGACGGTCAAAAGTAGCTTTCAAACTATCCTAAATGATTCGAATCAGCTTTAGAAGCTCTCCTATGGATGTTTTTGGCTGAAAATTGATGAAGAAATGTCTAGAAAATATTTTAATTGTTGTTTTATTTGTTTAATTTAGAAAATTTCTCATTTTACCCCTTGTTCACACTAATTTGTTATTTATTTTCTACACTCATGTTGCCCAGCCATTTCATGTGTGCCTAATGGCCCTATTAGTCCTCCCTTATTTACTATTTAAGTTATTTAATCACTATTTCTTTTGATTAGCAAGTTTTGTATCTTTTTCAATTTAGTCCTTTTTATTTCATTAACTATCAAAACATTAAAATTTTGTAACAAAATTTTAATACTAACTCAATGACACTCCGTAAATATTTTTATAAATATTTACGGCTTGATTTATGAAATTGAAGTCTCGATACCTCATTTTTGAAACCACTTAACTTAATACTTTCTTCTGAAATATAAATCACCATTTCAAAAGTCTTTCTAAAATCACATTTAACTTATAAATACTAATTAATAAATTTTCGAACTCACTCATCGGATTTAGTGATCTCGAGCCACTGTTTCCAACACCACTAAAAATTTGGGCTGTTAAATGGTACCTTATTGATATGTGCTAATTTTGTAATGTGTTATAGCATGTTTGAATGGCCCAAGTGATATATGATGAATTGAACTCAACATGGTCAAGATATGGTATGTTTTAGAAAGGTTTTGAATAGATGTGCATAATTGAAATATGGTTTATATACATGTTGATTGTTGGAACCATCTGAGTATGGTTAGATTTGTGTCATTTAGATGGCCTTGATAGGGTGAGTTGATATGGTCATTTGAAGTTGTGTTTTGAATAACCAAATTGGTATGTTTGAATGTAATTTTGGCATGTGGCCAATTATGGTATAACTTGGTATGGAATAAACTATATATATATGTGGATGAGTTATGGTCAAATATGTATAAGTTAGACATGTATATTTGGGATGCATGATAACTATATGATGGAAGTCCAAATGGTGGATAAAAATATATATTATAAATGACCTTTTGATATGTTTGAATGTGGTAAATTGTTATAATTGTTATAGATGACATGTATGGCTATTGGTGCTAGATGTAAAATGGCATATTTGGTACTTTTGGTGTGGAATTTGATAGGTAAACAAAGTGGTAAGTTATGACATAAGTTTAGTTATAAGTTAGTTGAACTTTTGGCCAATTTATGTATATAGATATACATGTTTAATGGTTGTAATTGAGGTGCCTTTTGGCCACATTGGTTGTATGCTTATGTGCCTTGATTGGATAGCTTGTTATAACATGGTTTGGTGCACTTTGGACTGCTTGATTATATGTGGAAAATTGGTTGTAGGTGGATGCATGTTTGGGTGAGAAAAACTGCTCGAAAGTGGCCTATTTTTTGTCCACATAGGAAAAGACACGAGCATGTGTCTTAGTCGTGTGTCATGTGCCCCCTGTAGCTTTCCAAGGGTTGCAAGTCTGGTTGTTACCCAGCCTAGCATGCTGTCTGGCACACGAACGTGTGAGGCCACTTCGAAGGGTACACGGCCTAGCACACAGGCGTGTGGCTTGGTCGTGTGACCCAAGTCAGTGAGTTACACGGGTACGGACACAAGCTGGTAGACAGCCGTGTGTTCATATTTTGAATGCCCACACGGCTTGAGACACAGGCGTGCGTCTCAGTCGTGTGAGTCACACAGCCTGGCCACACGATCGTGTGACCCCTGCAGCTTGAAAATTTTCCTCTTTTCCCAAAAAATTCTAAATGTTTCTGATTTAGTCCCGATTTGTTTCTAATGTGTTTTTATGGCCTCGAGGGCTCGTATATGATTAATGTTGTGAAGTAAATGATTTATATTTTTGATAGTTTTGAAATGTATACTCTAGTAATCCTCCATAGCCCTATTTTGGCGATGGATACGGGTTAGGGGTGTTACATTTAGCCCCATAGTTTTTACAACCACTCTAGATGTAGAGTTAAAGCTCAACATTGCTACAATATGCCTTATTCACAAGCAAGAGTTGTCTTTAAAATTTTTTTCATAGTATGTAGTAGTATTAGGTACCTATATTGTTGTAAAATGAAAATGTATTCAAAGGTTCAAAGGAAACACAAGCCTCAAGTATTTCTTCAAGCTATTGAACTATATTAGGTGAGTCAAAGCAAGAAATTGTGGAAGCATGGATGGCTAGCTGGCTTATTTTTATTATATTAGGTTTCTAAAATTCCACCACTTCTTCTTCATTTCAACCTCGATTGAGGGCAGATCTCTTTGTAAGTGGATTGCATTATAGTGGACTATAACTATTATTGCTTAACCTTTTGTTCATTTTCTTTACATTATCAAGCTTGCTTCGATATTAAAAGGAAAAAAAAGAATATACCTAGAAAATCATTATTTTTTTAGATGAAAAACAATCATGGAAACTTTCAATAAAAATTAAGAACTAATACAAACTATTAGACACTTTTTCTCAAAAATCAATAACCAATAATTTGCTAATTTAACCTAGATATTGTGTGATCCTCTTTCTCTTCAATTGTAGGCAAACTTATGATTGAGTTAGCTCTCATGGTAGCATTATTCATGTTTTCCTAGAGATTAGATAAAAAAAACACCATAAGGTATAAGATTTCACAACAAATAATATATGATGAAATGAAAAAAATGCATACGTTTTATGGACACCTCCCAATAAAGAACGATGGATATTATACTCTATAAAAAATCCTGCTTGTGGTGACATATTCATAACTAAAGAATGTACCTATATATAATAATTAGAAGTACTAAAAAATATAAATAATCAATGTAAGCTAATAAAAAATTCAAAAGATATATTAATTTATTATCAATTGGTTTGAGTTGATTTCATATGGTGGAGGTTTTGGTATCAACTTTTTTTAGCGAATTTCTTGAGAAAATTTTGCAAGCGACCTGTATCGCAGTATGTGTTTTGTTTTTCCCTTAATCTTTTAACGTTTACATTGCCAGTATTCCCTACATGTATTTTTTCTTTTTCGGCAAACATAAGTGTTGAAGTCTCACCCTAAGTTTGTTTCATGGAGGTTTCCTTTAACTCTGAAATAAGTTCATTAGCATATTTAGCAACCAATTTAGAGCTAGCTTCAAACCTACAAGCCATAGTTGCAATTCTAACAAATGTTGAACATAAGACTTTATATCTGCTGCAGGTCTTTAACTTTGAATCCTTTGCTTGTTCACTACTATCAATGTCCATAAATCCTTCTACCATTGGATCCTTGGTCTACTTTTTCAAAATATACTAACATGAATTTTTTTCCTTCGCATTCATCGCATCAAGAATTTTCAATACATGGCCACAAAGTACTCCTTCAAACTCAAAATTCTTGCAACTGCATGAAATTGTCATACTTGTTAGATCCACTATAATGACCTAAAATCCAGTAGTGTCAAAAAGTACGATTTTGGAATCTCATTTTCGTAAAATAAGTTTGTAAATATTAAATAAAAACATTTATGAAGTTATTATAAAAATATATTGAAGTTAGATTAAGTAATTTAACCAAGAAATTAATTAATTAAGGCTTAAGCACTAAATTGTAAAAGTCCAATCACTATAGAGTTTTAATTAATTAAAGCCTTGAGGACTTATATGACAATTAACCAAAGGGCCAAAATGATTAATAAACCATTATAAAGTAAAAGTTAATGGATGATTTTATGTCAATCTCCATTAAGAATAGTTAATAGATATATTCAATTAATTAAGTCATGATTAAACTTGAGTTGGGTGGTCTGAGAGATGCCAGTAAAGTTTCAATAAGTTGAAAGCATCGCTAACCAAGGCACCAGTGTTAGTTCAACCTTTTCGGGTAAAAAATTTGTGATTTTTAGTGATGGATCTTTGAGTAGTTTAGGTTGTGTTTTAATGCAAGAAGGCAAAGTGATAGCTTATGCTTCTAGACAGTTAAAGCCATACAAAAAGAATTATCTGACACACGATTTAGAACTTGTAGCTATTGTGTTTGCATTGAAGATTTGGCGACACCATTTGTACAGAGAATAATGTCACATCTTTACAGATCATAAAATTTTGAAATATTTAATGTTGCAGAAAGATTTGAATTTAAGACAATGCAGGTGGCTCAAGCTATTGAAGGACTACGACTTGATCATTGATTATCATCCGGGTAAAACAAATTTAGTTACTGATGCTCTGAGTAAAAATTCTTTATTCACTTTGCGGGCGTTGAATACGCCATTGAATTTGTCTAACAATGGTTCAATTTTAGCTGAGTTGAAAGTTAGACCAATTTTTTTACAATAGATTTGCGAGGCCCAAAAATGTAATGACGTTTTATTAGTTAAAAGGAAACTGAGTGAGTCAACTCCTAATTTTCAGATTCGATCCGATGGTTATTTATTTTTTAAAGGTAAAATTTGCGTACTGAGGAATTCAGAGCTCATTCGAAAGATTTTGCATGAAGCTCATAGTGGTGGCTTGTCTGTTCATTTCTGGTATTAATAAGATGTACAGTAATTTGAAACAAATGTACTGGTGGCTGGGTCTGAAACGAGAGATTTCTGACTTTGTATCAAGATGTTTAGTATGTCAGCAAGTTAAAGTTGAACTTCAAGTGCCTTCTGGTTTGTCACACCCAATAATGATAATGGAATAGAAATGGGAGCAAGTCACGATGGACTTTGTATCGGGATTACCATTGAATCCAAGAAAGAAAGATGCAATCTAAGTTGTTGTTGATCATCTGACGAAGTCTGCACATTTTATTCTAGTACGTACAGATTACTCTCTTGAGAGGTTAGCCGAGCTATATGTTTCTGAGATTGTTTCTATTATTTTGGATAGAGATTCGGGGTTTACATCACGATTCTGGAGCAAGTTATAGGAGGCTCTAGTTACACGTTTGTATTTTAGCATTGCACTTTATCCACAGACCAATGGTCAGTCCGAGCGAGTAATTTAGATACTTGAGGATATGCTCCGATGTTGTGCGTTAGAATTCGAAGGCAATTGGGAGAAATATCTACCGTTAGTTGAATTTGCGTATAATAACAGTTATCAATCGAGCATAAAAATGGCACCGTATGAAGCTTTGTATGGTCGTAAATGCCGAACTCCGTAGTATTGAATTGAGCTCAGTGACAAAAAGATTCACGGGGTTGATTTGATTCAAAAGACTAAAGTAAAAGTGAAAGTGAGTCGAGATACTTTGAAAGCAGCTTCAGATCGACAGAAAACATATACGAATTTAAAATGTAAAGACATTGAATTTCAAGTCGGTGATAAAGTGTTCTTGAAAGTATCGCCCTAGAAGAAAGTTCTTTGTTTTGGTCGTAAAGGAAAGCTAAGTCCATGATTTATCGGGTCGTATGAGATTATTGGAAGAATCAAGCCAGTAGCGTATCATTTAGTTTTGTCATTGGATTTAGAAAAGATTCATAATGTGTTTCATGTATCTTTGTTACGAATGAAGCGATCTGACCCTTCGCATGTTATCTCACCAGTGGATGTCGAAATTTAGCCTGATATGTCGTACAGCGAAGAACCGATCAAAATCTTAGCTCGAGAGGTTAAAGAATTAAGAAATCAAAACATAGTTTTAGTGAAAGTTCTTTGGAAACAACATGTCTTAGAGGAGTCCACTTGGGAACCGGAAGAAGCTATGAGAAAATAATATCCTAACCTCTTTTCTGGTAAGATTTTCGGGGACGAAAATTTCTTTAAGGGGAGAGTTGTAATAACCCGTTTTTAGTAAAATCGAAATAGTGGTTTTGGGACCACAAAGTTGACGTAAAGATATTTTTATTATTATTATTATAATGTCTACGGCATGTTAGTATTATCATATAAAAATTTTGTTAAGAAATTTTATCGTTTGCATGCTTAATTCGGTAAAAATGATTAAATTACAATAGGTGAAAAACTAAAGCTCTATAGGCTAAATACACTAAATAGCTATAGAAATTAAATGTTTGAATACTTGATTTGTAAATAAATCATTTATTTATAGAGTGGACAATTATGGCCATTAAAAATGAAATTTTAAAGGTTTAATTAAAGGTTATTTAAGTAAATTAATAATTCAAGTTTAGTAAAATTCTAAAAAAAAGGCTATCATCTTTGTTTTTCTTCCTTAGCTAATTTTAACCTAATAAAAACACTATTTTTTGTGAACTCAAGCATTCGGCCATCTCTCTCCTTTGCATGTAAGTGTATTTTCATCCCATTTTTAATTATTTATATGTTTTTGGAGTCGTTATAACTTAATCTAGCTAGTCTAAGGACTAATTTGCAAAACTCTTGAAAGTCTACGGTTTTACCATGAATGTATATAGGTTGTTTGTGATGTTTATTGGAAGAAAATGAATGTTTGTTGTTAGTTAAACAACTTTTGTAAAGTGATTTTTGTTGAAAATGTCAATTAGAGATTAAATAGAAAAATGTGAAATATTCATGGGGAAATTGTGAAAATAATGAAATGTATGAGTTTCTAGGGACCTATATGAAATTCGGCTAGCTTGGGTTAGGGATGAATTTGCATGAATTTCATTTATTGAGCTTATGGACTAAATTGTAATGATATCAAAATTATAGGGGCAAAAGTGTAATTTTAAAAAATGTGAATTTGGATTTAAATGAATAAAATGATTATTGAATGGGCTGAATTTGATTATTTAGATCTATATAAGCATCGTACGGATTTAGATCGAGGGAAAGAAAAAGTGTCAGACTAATTGATCATATCTCTTCGTTTGCAGTATAGGTAAGTTTTTACGTTTAAATAGCATTTTAATATGTTGATTTAAATTCTATTTTGTCTTATTATATTATGTCTCTACGGAAAAATCCAACGACGTTTCGATGACTTTCGAACCTCGTTTGAACCTTAGGAATATATAGGATACAAATGACATGTCATTAGGGTTACCATGTTTTGGGTGCTGGTCCTAAATGTCCTACCGGTGGCTGAGTTTCGGCATGTGTTGCGGATACTTGACAGCTTGTGTGAGCAGCACCATGTAGCTACATTCCAACTGTCAATTTTAATGAGTAGACCCATTTATGGCTCGGAAGAGAGCATCTATGTAAGCAAAAGGATGAAATGATTTCGACCATATGTTAGGACACAATGTGTGAGATTTCCACGTATCTGATATTATTCTAAGTGGTTCAATGGGTATACAAAAGGAAGGAACCATAAGTATTCCGATTGGTAATGTCATGAAAGCATGAAAAGATATGAGTTGTTGATGATTAAAGCATGTATAGCCATGTTCATGAAAAGTGTGAATGCTTATATGCTATATTCATGAAAGCTATTATATCATATGGTGAATTTGTTAAGTTAAGTGTTTAATCGCTAACTTGAGTTGTTGTTAATGCTTAGGCTTGTGCCAAGCTATGTTGGATTAATTTATAAATTACTTTAAGCTTATACATTGAAATGGTAAGCATTGTCTATGATTTACAAACTTACTAAGCATTATATGCTTACTCTATGTATTTTCCATGTTTTTAGATAATCAAAAGCTCGTTTGGGTTGGAAGCTTGTCGGAGATCTATCACACTATCCATCAGTTATATCGGTAGATTTTGATGATTTTGAGTCATGGTTATAATGGCATGTTTAGGTGTTTTGTGTTTGATGAAATAGTTATTATATATATGGCTTGTAAATTTGGGATTTTGGTTGATGAATAGGTTGTTATGTTGGCATGTAAATGTGATTTTATAGTTGTTAACATTTTGGCATTTTGGTGCTTAAATGGTGAATTATGGAATGGTAATCTAAATGCATGCTATGAAAGGTTATTTTGATATGTTTGAATGTGGTCATTGAGGTATAGTTTGGTATGGAAATAGGTAGTGAATATTAAGCTGATAAATGGCTAATTTGGTATGTTTGGATATGGCTAACATATGGTCAAGTTTGCTAAGGTTTAGTGATTATAGTTGTTGAATGGTCAAATTGGTATATTTGAGTATGATATTGATATGTGAAAATTGTGGTGAATGTTGGCATAGAATTAGTTCCAAAGGTTGGTTGATTTATGGCTAAACTTAGAAAATGTGTAATCATGTTTGATTATTGTGATTGATGATCTAGCTTGAATATGCATGTGTTAAGTACTTTTTTGATGTATGAATATAGCTGCATATGGCTTGTATAAGTGACCATGTTTTGGGTGAGAAAACTAGTTTGGAAATAACCTATTTTTCGTCCACATGACCTAAAACACGGGAGTGTGTCTCAGCCGTGTGTAACACATGGCCATGCGACACGGCCATGTGTCCCCTGTAGGTATTAAAGGGTTGCAAGTCACGTAGTTACACGGCCTAGCACACGGCTTGGCATACAGGCTTGTGGCTTGGTCATGTGACCCAAGTCAGAGAGTTACATGGGCACGAACACCGACTGGGACACGGTCGTGTGTCCCTATTTCGAATACCTGCACGGCCTAAGACACAAGCATGTGTCTCAGTCGTGTGAGTCACACGGCTGTATGACCCCTGCAGTATGAAAATTTTCATCTATTTTTCAAAAATTCTATACATTTTTTATTTAGTCCCGATTCGTTTCTAATGTGTTTTTAGGGCCTCGATGGCTCGTATAAGGGACAATATGTATGAGATTGATTGGTTTTGCTATGAATTATGTTATAATTTAAATCTTGTGAATAATTGATTGTTTTGAGATGTAATCTTTCGGTAATGGTTTGTAGCCCTATTTCGGTGATGGATACGGGTTAGGGGTGTTACAATTAGCATGAATTGTTTTTATTGAGTTGATGTGGAATATTGAAATAAAGGACTAAACTGGATCAAATGAAAAATGACATGAATTACTTGAATTCTGTTATGTGATATGGTAAATGGATAGAAATATTTTGTATGACATGTAATACATGCAATTTGATGATGAATTGGATTATGCTTGTGAATACATTAGAGAAATGGTATATGTACTATATTGCCAAAATGAAATTGAGTATGAAATTATATATATAAGAGTTGGATTAAATTTAATGAAATGAGATAAGTGTTTGTCATTCAATAGAAAAATGTTCAAAGTACGAAAATGCAAATGTGATCGAACACATGGTATGATAGGTGAGTAAGGATTATTACAGGTATGATAATGCATTTATGTATAAATATTGCTCGTGTGAACTTAGTAAAAGACTAGGATACAATTGACATGTCAAAAGGGTTATACACACGCTTGACAAGATATTTTACATGTTATAATAAGATCTAGCATTCGTTGCAAATTCTCGAATTATATATAACATAGGTTTATCCCGAATGGGTGACCTGATGTAATTTCAGCTTATGGAAGTAACTTAGTTCACCTGTGTATCCGATTCCATTTTACTAGAGTTCCATCAGGCGATATATATAAATATTATAATTGAAATGGAAAAGTTTGAAAATGTATTGAGTATGAAATGGTATATGCTTATAACATGATATGTGGCATGAAAGTACTTAAGTATCAAGTGATGTTATTCATAATGTGTGAATATGTCTAACCTATTGGGATGACTTATGTAGATGGCATGTGTGTATAAATGTTCAATTCATGTTCGACTATGAAAGTTAAATGGTTAAATGATGTTTATTTCTCATGGAATTGGATGACTTAAAGTTAAATGTATCTATGTCGGCTCATAAATGGTATGAAAGGTTTAAATGATATAAAGTTTGGCATTTAACAACTAGAATGAATTGGTAAGTTCTATTTTTACTTTGAATGGTTTGATTTGCTAATTGCCATATGTATACTCTTATATGTAATTGATACTGGCATTGCTTGGAATAGTAGGGATATAAATTGGGTAGATATTATGTTTATACTTATTATGATCAATTTCTTATGCTAATGTCATGTTATCTTGAATCATGAAAATACCACTAAGCATTATTGCTCAGTGTACAGTTTGTTTATTTCATGCACAGGTACAGGTATATTTCAAGTTTTCGAAAAGTGATTCCATCATCCAACCAACGACTATTGGCTTAGCAATGTTTGTTTAGTTCCTTTTGTTTTAGTATATGACATGTACCTAGGTTTGAGTCAGTTGTGTATATCATATATCGTTAATTGATATTTAAGTCAGAATGGCTAACCTGGTATGGTAAATTAGCATTGTAAATGTTATATTATGTTAAATGAGATAATTGATGTCAAATGGTCACAAAGGTAGAAGTTGTCATAGGTAACAAAGTATTGAATGACATTTTGAATTAATTATATATGTGAATGTTGATAAATGGTAAAAATTGAGTATATGAATGTAGCATATTTGGTTAAATGACTTAAATGATAGAAATGGACTTGTATGTTAAGGTTAGTTCTTGAATTGAATAGTCAATTTGATGAATTGGTTGGGATGAAACATTTAAGGTAGTATATGAGGTAGGGGAAAATGTGTTGTTATGTCTTTAGCAGATTGAAAGTAAACTTGGCCAATTGTTAGGCCATTTTGAATTGTTACAATTTGAATCATTTGTAAACAGACGATCACGTCATGTAACAACCCGCCCGACGAAGTCTCTATATCTGGTTATTTTTTGGCGTTTAGTTGGTAAAATAAGGATAAATATGAGTAAGTAAAATGTTTGTCTTGGCTAAGTATAGAATTATGTGTATTATGTCATTTGGTGAACTCTTAGTTTCGACGAGTTCTGTGGTTTGGCGGACTCTTCTGTTAAGTATCCGGCCAACCTAGATGTTTTGGGCGAACTCATTAAGATCACAGCCGTTTACATTTGTTTATTATTTAAGTATGGTAATTTGGTTAGTTAAGTTAAGATTTAGTTCGAACGGAATTAGACTATTGTACATGATAATACTTAAATTATGTTAAGTGCACTTAATCACAAGAATCAAGAGAGTTAGTGGAATCATCTGATTTATCCACTAATCTTTGTCTTTGAGCCTAAGTATATAAGGATAGCGATGGTCTTTCTGAACACTTTTACGTTTTCTTCTTTTTTCTAGATTTCCTCTAAAAACTCTTCAAAAATCCAAGTTTAAAAAATCTCTTCAAAGTAAGGTTCACAATATTCAACTAACTTCTATGTTAGTACTAGCTCACTGGTAATTACCATAAACCCTAGGTTACCCTCTAAGTCATTTACGTGTTTCTCGTACTACGTGTATAGATGTTAGAATAGAGTGTGAAGAAGGAAACTTTCTAAATCTGGATTAAGCGTTGTTGATTCTTACATGCATGATTAGATTTGATCAATTGATGATCTGATATATTTAATTATCTGTATTAAAGCTCAAGAAGTTAACGAAGGTGCAAGTGATAAAGGCAAAGGACATGCTTTATAGACTTGTGCCTGGTGAGTTCCTTCTTACTTCCATGTGTTGTAATTTTCTTTATTTTATAACTCGTGTAAGTTAAGTAATCCTTTTCTGTATTTGATGAAAGATATTGTATGGGTAATGGTTATCCAAAGTCTTCAGTCTGAGTGCAGTTTGTCTGTGATATAAAGTAAGCGTCATTTTTCATGCTTAAGCCACCACCATCTGCTTCTGATGTGTATGATATGATATAAACTGATATGAGGTGATGGAGATGAGGGGATATGTTTGTGTAGCCTCTGGTAGGGCAGCTATATGCAAACCGGATTGGCAGATCACGATAAAACATGTTGTTATGAATGAAAATGATATGAGGAGTTAAGGGGGAAATGTATGTGAATAAGACTGAATGATATGCTTCCGATTCTAAATTCTGGGTACGTGGCTGGCATGAGAATGGATTCATCTAAGTTGTGTTAAGCTATCATACAGTATATGACCAAGGGATAAGTAAGTCCGTATATTGAGTTTGCCTGTGTTCTGTATACGCCATTGGGCGTACTTTATGAATGTGTGTAAATCCTTCAGAAAGGTTCAATTTACTATCAGTAATGTTATGTATGATTTCTCTTTGGAACTCACTAAGTTCGTATGAACTTACTTTGTTATATTTTCCTTCTCAAGCTTGTTGACTGAAGAAATGTTTTGTTAGAAGGACTACGTCAGAGTGCTACTACTATTGTGAGCTAACTATTTTGTTTCGTATCATGACTCGTAGGGGTGGCGCATAAGTGTATTTGTCAAATTATTTGTACTAAGAACTTCTATTTTGATAAGACTCTATTTTTATGAGATTTCTCTGAATTATTAATGTTTGGTTTTAAATTCACAAATCTGTTTAACGAAGTTATGATATTTGAACTTATACGCCATATGGCTTGTACAATATTTTTAAAATGTTGATGTTTTCACTCAAACCTTTGTAAAGTAATAGCTAATATATGTTTTATATTTATAACTTTGTAAGAATTATATAAAGTTTTCACAAAAATATTTTAAATTAGTTTGATTTTACGCCATACTCAGATCCTATTTTAGGGTCAGGTTTGGCATGTTACACATCGCAGTGAGACTAAATCAGTATGTTGCGTCGTGAGAAGGGACCCCCAAAGTTGCAACATCAACCTAAGATTTTGAAAAAGTACAATTTGGTCCTAATTCAACCTTGGGTAACCAAAGAGCTTTAGTAAGCTCGTATAAGACTCAGAAATGATGGAAAATCATATTGAGATTTAATAATATTGTTAATAGCATATATAAAAGGGTAAATTGAATCGTAGTTACTCTGGAAACTAAAATTATAAAAAAAATCAATGGGCTTTAAGTGGAGTGAAGCCCAAGAAAAAGTTTTCTTGCTTTAAAAGATAAACTTTGTTCAATTTCTATTTTAAAACCGCTTGATTTTGTTAGGAAACGTGTCCATATTGTAGTAAACATGTAATTGATTTCTATTTATTCGAACGATGAATAAATAAATAAATTTAATTTCACATTTCACTATTATGTCTTTTGTATTTTTTGTCTTTTATATTTTGCATGCATAGCAAAATTGTGACAAACAAGTATTAGCTCATTGATTGTCTAAAGTTCAAATTGAAGATAAGTGGCATTGTAAAACGTTTATATTGCGAGAAAGACAACTTACTTTAGTAGATAATCTAAATGAGCCCATAATCTCGTAAAAGAATCAAAGTGAGCATTTGATTCAAATATTGAGAAGGATTATTATGCCGTCTACAATTCCAATTAGGAAGATGGCTAGTCTTGATTATCGGAGCAGTTAACTCCATGAGTAGAGACATAAATGTATTCATTGATAGAATAATACATTGGACTAGACCCAGAATGAATTAATTCTGAATCTGTTTGTGAATTAATTCAGTTGTGACGTTCATAGTGTGATTTACCTAAATCTTAAGTTAGCCACTGACCATGCGTATGTGCTTTGATATAAGTGGAGGCTTATACTCTAAAGATGATCAAGCCCATAGTCGGTATGTTAGGTACATGACTTGTATATGGCATGACTTTACTAACAACAATGGAATTCATAGCTTAATTAAAGAGTTAATGATATCCTTTCGTTGGCATTGTGTGGATTGATAAATATGGAACGTGGCCACAGGTTGCTTGTTCTTGAACGAGCAATTTATCACAGTCATTTGTTGACAGTGGTCATATTAATCATTAAGATGACACAATGGTAACAATGAGATAAAATAGAATTGTATAGAGTGAACGAATTTAACTCAAAGGAATCAAGGATATCAAATTAGGGTAACACACACATGACGAGTTCATTGGACAAAGCAATTGGATAAATTGCTTTTATAAAGAGTATACAATAAGGAGTTTTCAATCATAGTACTTCTTGTGGACTGACTCCATGATTAAGTAATTTTGAATTAAAGGAACGATACTTCTGGACATAATTGCAATCATTAGAGCCTAATTATATATGTTTGATTGGCCTCTTCGCTAGCTCAACAAAAGCTCGATTGGACTGCATTTGAATAAGAAGAAAATTCTACGACTTTGGGAATAATTTAACTGATTCGATTTATTCGATGTGGAATTAAATTAAGTGGTCGAAAGAATTGTTCAACTAAAGAATTTGATTAAAGAATTTTCTTGAAAAATTAATTTGGAAAATCTAAGTGATTTTTGGAAAAATTAATTTTGATCAAGTAAAATTAAATTAATTAAATCAATTAAAATTAATATGATATTTTTGGAAGTTAATTTTCAAGTTAGACAATTGGCCCAACGTGTAATTAAACTTGAAAATTGGATCTGAGATCGTAAATTGGGCCCGGGAGCCCAAAATCGAGATCAAGACCCAAAACTAGTCAAACCGAGCCTAATATGTCATTAAGTGATTAATTTAATCATAATTGAACTCTCTAAACTCTCTCTATATAAAGAGAGTCTTGGGTCATTATTTACATACACTTACATTCAAGAGAAAGTTGTAGAGAGAAAATTATTTGAAGAGATTATTCCAGAAAATTTCTAGAGATATTTTTCTGATTTACAACTTGACTGGAAAGTTTAGAGAAATCGCAAAATTACCCCTTCGAAGCAGACCCACACTCGGCAAACGTGAGCTTGAGGATAGCGGAGAAGACTACTCGGTCAAAGTGTTCATCCTAGACAAATCGAAAAGGTACAATTTTGATTAAGTGTTTATTACTTTAGATATCACAACCAAAATCTTGTTTTGGGAAAATTTTTAAAACTCTAGTTTTTCTCTAAATTTATTTTTCGCTGCGTTTTTCAAACCCATTTTTTTCAACATATTTTTCTAACACATTTGAGTTAGAATGTGATGCTTCAAGTGTTGGGATCGGTGTGGTACTAATGCAAGACAAACGACTCATTGCATACTTTAGTGAAAAATTAACCCGGACCTAACTCAACTATTCCATGTTTAATAAAGAACTCCTTACTTTGGTTCGTGCTTTGGAAATTTGACAACATTATTTGTTGCTTAAAGAATTCATTATTCATATTGATCATAAATCCTTTTAAGTGGCTCAATGGTTATGTTAAATAAGCGACATGCTCATTTGGTAAAGTATATCAAAACATTTTCATATGTCATAACACAAATTTTTCGCTTGCATAAATATTTTGTTTTATTGTTTTTTATTTGGTTCACTAAAAAGTTTTTGTATGATTTTTTTCCCTAAAAGTTTAAAAGTACAGAACAATCAAAGTACAAATACATGTTTAAGTAATCACTTGGTGTAGAATCAAATTGTAATAACACAAACAAACTAAAAATTGGAAAAAAGAATCAAACTATTACAACATAAACTAATGGTTGGATAAATCTAGACTACAGACTAATTGAAAACTGGAAAAAAGAATCAATATTTGAAAATGTTAATTTTAATTATTTTATTTAAGAATTTTATAAAAGTATGAAAAAATATTAAAAAAGATCATTAAATAATAATCATTTAGTGAAAGAAAAAAATTATTTTTTTTTAAATAAATTAATATCTAATTAACTTGTGATAATGACTCAATTAAAAATTTAAATAATTATATAAATATATATATGTAAGATGTCACCTTGGTAAAATCCAACATATTTATTATAAATGACATTTTTTTCTAGAGAAATCTAAGCCGAGAAACCCCAATGAAAACAGAGTTTTTGAGGAGATAGATTTATTCAAGATGTCCAAATTAACGGCCTCCCAACACCAACATCCAATGAAAACAGTTTTATTAGCCATTTTTAATTGATTATAGCCTTTTTCATCCATCATCATGCCTTCACTTTTTGCTGCTCAAACTCATAAACTATATAACTTTAGCATGTAAGAAATATAGACAATTTTTTAGACGAGGTGTCAACCAAATATTATTTATAAATTTTAATTTTGTATAATTTTATATATTAAATTTAATTTTTATAAATTATTAATACAATTATTAATGTAATATTATTTGATGTTATCAAATTGCATACATAAATAATTATATTTATTCAATATAAAAATAAATTCATATATTTATTTTTTATAATGTCTATAATTAAATCAAAATTAAAATTTCATGTATACAGTTAAATTATAATAAAAATTTGTATATAATTATACTAAATCAAATTTTATGTTTCAAATTGCATATTAAATTTTAATTCATGTATAATTTTTATATTTTTTTAAAAAAGATAAAAGAAATATCTGGATAACATAATATTAACATAAAAATAAAAATAAAAATCTCATCCTTCTTCAAAAAAAATTATTAGAAAAAGTGGGTGTTTGTTTAAATTAGTATGATAAATTAACACTTAACGTCCCCGGAAACTATGGAGCCAAAGATTATAATTAATTATATATGCTTTGACAAACAGTCAAATTTTCATTAACCCTAAACTATAGGGCAAGAATAGGGTGTCACATGGCATGAAATCAGGACCCCCACGGCAAAGGATTATGGATTGATTTTTTAACTTCAATTAAATCTTTTTATCAGTTTAATCGTTAAATATTAACTTAAATACGACGTGTCTAAAAATATTTAAATAGCAATTAACACCAAATGTGACAATTTGACTAATCGAATGCATGGATTGAAATTGATTTTCTTTTAAGAAATCAATTAAAATATTTAAGAGGTGTCCCAATAATATGACAATATTCTCATGCCTATCGTATGGCTTCGGTGGGAATCTATATTCTATAGTCCCTACGAAAGTGAACCATTCACTTTATTTATTTGTTTTGAGTGGTAATTATTCACATTCTTCTAAGATTATTAAATAATGTAATCTAAATATTTAAATCTTATGATACATAAGTTTTTGTATTTATATACTATATGGCAAACTAGCCCCGTCTCAATCTATACTAGTGTTTTTGTCATACCCCATTATGTCATCAACTGACTTATTGTATTCTAAATACCCAAAGGAATATTAATATATTATTTAATGTTGAAATAAGTTTTATAAAATTTGAGATTTTATTTCTCCATTAAAGTAAGTTTTCTTACATTTATTCGTTCAAAAAATTTAGTGCATTTATTGATATTTTTAGTAATTTTTTTTAAAATTTATCAATTTGACTTGTTAATTAGGCTATCATCATATACCGTGACATATGATTAACGAAAAATAAATATATTTAACGAAAAATATTAATAGTGCTTTAATTAAGATTTTTAAATTTAAAAAAGTAAGAGTTTTTTTTTTGTGTGTGTAAAAAGAACTCTCCAATCCCTCTCAATTTTGATTTTGAGTAAATTGGTCCCTTCAAATAAATCGAAGCAATTTAATTTTGACAGTGAGCAATTAAGGACAATTAATCTTGATGTTAAAGTTTTCTATCAATTGTACGTAATTTTTATTGGCATAATAACAAATTTAGCTCTCAAAGTCTAGACATTTTGTCAAAGTGGTCCCAATTTAACAAATTTAGCCTACAACATTTGTGTAAATGTGTAAATATTGAGGCTAATTTTTTTGAATTGTGTAGGGTCAACACCAAATTGACAAAACATGTAAACATTAAGGGCTAAATTTTTTGTTATGGGAATCAAAATTTTGTAAAATGGACGAAAGACATTAACACCGTGACTAATTGTCCTTAGTTGCTCACTTTCAAAATTGACAAGGATTAAATTGCTCGGATTCTTTTAGAGGGACCAATTTACTCAATTTCAAAATTGAGAGGGACTAGAGAGGTTTTCTTACCTTTTCTTCTAACTTTTAAATTTTAAATTAAAGGGGGACTCAAAACTCTATAAAACTATAAAAAGTATACGGAGTAGTAGATATTTTGACTATTATTTAAAAAACAGGTTAAATTGATTTTAAGCCTAAAAAATTACTTTAAACAATGTAATCATAGATCAATTTCAGTATGCAATTAAATCCCAATATGCACCCAGTGGTTGAAATTGAAAGAGTTGTAGAGGGTATCCTATAAACCAGAACTTCACATATATAAGGAAAAAAGAAAAGAAATATCCTTATTTTCTTCTATACACATATTGCATAGGGACCAATGAAGGAATTTTACTGCTAGCATTGGTTTAAAATGTCATTATCAAATAAAAGAAAAAGCTAAGGTACATTATTGAAAGCATGCACTGCAATTTGCATGCTTCAACTTTAGAATCCATGGTTTAAAATTTATATATTGTATTATATCAACTTCACATATTCTTAAATTGGGTTATTACTCTGCCCAACCATGACTTTTACTCCCACGTATTTTCAACTTTGAAGAAGCCCCTTGTTCTCCTTGAAGTAAAAAAGTTATGCATTGAATTGATTTTCATCCTTATACTATACTCAGTTTATATACTTTAATTTATATAATTTAATCTTCTTACTATTATTAATGTTATCTTTTAATCGAAATTGTTAACATAGTAAAAGTTCCATTAATTTACTAATATGAATTTTTTTTTTAAATTTAAATCAATAAACGAAGTTATTTTTTTTAAATAGTAAATTAGTGTTGGCTGCAATGACAAAACACGTTGCACTCTTAAGGGGACTCAAGTTTAAACTTTAGAGACAACATTGTTAAAAAGATTAGTCTATATGGATAGTAAAATGGACATGAAAGATGATTTGGTTATACTAAAAATGGTTAAATATAAAATTGGTACCCGAATTTATCTATTTTTCTCAGATTGGTACTTATGATTTTTCTTATTTTAGATTGGTACCCAAATTTTTTTCCATCAACTAAATTGGTACCCAAGTTTAACACCGTTAACTTTGCTGATGTGGCAACGCTGGCCAATCACACACCACCACATGACATCCTCTTGTACCTCTTTTTCTTTTTTTTCTTTTTCTTTTCCCTCATTTTCTTCCCTTTTTTCTTTTCTTTTCTTATTTTTCTTGTTCCTTTTCTGGCCCTGCTTCTACACTTCTTCATCTTTCTTCTGTCAAAAACCCCTCAAATTGTCCCTCACTTTCTCACCATTCAATCACCTCCAAAATCACATATCTCAAACCCCTTTCATTTTCCTCCCCATTTTCCGGCCACCATCAACCAACCCCCACCAACTTCGATGATTGTTTTTGTTTACCATCCCACTTTCAGGTTTCACCATTAATTACTTTAAACCCAAATCAAATGCATAGATAAAATATGCTCACAAAATTGATCTTCGAGAAAATTTTTCACCATCTAGAGCCTTTGTTTCTTCTTGTTTTTCTTTCAATTAAAAAATAGAAAGCATTCTAACACATGACATCTTTAGGGTTAGCAACTGGGTTTTCTCTAGCATTTTCTTTCCGACCAAGGTTTGGTCAAAGCAACTTTTTGAAGACCACCAAAACCACCACGCCCTTTGCTAGCCTACACTATCACTGAAAGTGAAGCTAGCAACTGTGAGTCGCCACTAGTATGTTTGTTGGGGTTTGGAAATTTTTTAGGTTCAATGTTCTTGGGGATTTTGATTTTTTTTTGTGTGTGATGTTAATTTTCTTCCAATTGATGGGTTCAATTTTTTTAGGGATTTTGGGTTCAATGATTTTTTTATTTTCTTTTGGTTTTATTATTTTGGTTAATAAGTAATTTAATGAAAAATTAAAATTTGAGATTTGAAGACGACTTTATTTGCAGAAAAATTAAAGTTTCAAATGTGAATGATAATACAATATATGATTTTAGTAAATCTAACCAACCATGGAACTTAAATGTTCTATTGTGTAATTGCAAAAAAAGAAAGGGAAAGAAAGAACTCAGATATTTCTATCATGATATTTCTATCAGATTTTATCTTTGTGGGTTAGTTTGAAAATGGAAGGGGAAGTGATGGTGGTTGGAAAATAGGGAGGAAAACAAAAGGAGTTTAAGAGATGTGATTTTGGTGGTGATTGGATGGTGAGAAAGTGAGGAAAAATTTTGAGGGTTTTTGACAGAAGAAAGATGAAGTGTAGAAGCAGGGTCAGAAACAGAAAAATAATAAAAGAAAAATGGAAAAAAATGAGGGAAATAAAAAAGAAAATGAGGTATAATAGGACGCCACGTGATGACGCTCAATTGGACAACGCTATCACATCAGTAAAAATTTAAGGACTTAGGCTCGGGTGTCAATTTAGTTGACGTAAAAAAGATCGGGTACCAATATGGGACAAAAAATCATAAGTACAAAAAGGTTCGGTTATTTCTGGTCTGGTCCTGTCACTAGCTGGACCATTGGTTCGGTTACACATACCAAGCCCAACACCACATACCAGGCCCGATTCAACCAGTTTTGGGGTATCAATCTCTATTTTAGGTTTTTGAGCTCAAGTTTTTATCTCAGGTCCAATTTTCAAGTTCAATTACCCATTTGGACAATCAATGAACTAATATTTTCTTGTCACAATTTCGCTATACATGCAACACATGAAAGGCAGAAACACAAAAGACATAATAGTGAAATGTAAAATTAACTTTATTTATTCATCATTCAAATACATAGAAAAAATTATATGTTTACTACAATATGGACACATTTCCCAACAGTAATATCATGTGAACTTGTTATTTTCAAATAATACTTACAATAAAGTCATGCTAGTTTAGTTAGTGGATTTAACAACTAGTGTTTTAAGTCACTAGTGAAATTTCAAAATAAGTAAACCATAGAGTTAGTCACCTAACTATTACTGTGTTTCTGTTTTGGTCACCCATCTATGAAAACTTTCAATTTAGTCACTAACGCTTTAGATCATTTCTATTTTGGTCACTCACGTTTTAGATTGTTTCTATACTAGTCACTCTTTATTAAATAGTTATCAAAAGTGATGAAGTAGCCTTTTTCTAAGTATAATAACACATTTAGTCCTAAATACTTACACATTATATCAATTTGATCCTAATTCTAAATAATTTAATAAATTTAACTCCCCAAATTTACAAATTAAATCAATTTGATCATCAAACACATATAATTAAATATAATTATTGTCGAAACCATTTTTTTATGTATTTGAAAAATGAGGATCGACTTTGAAAATGAAAATTGGAGTCGCCATCGATCTTTTATTAAGGTGTGACTGGTTCACCATTAAAAATAAATTTTAGGTCTGCGAGATTTGAGAAAATAGGTTCGGGAGTCGGTTACGTACGGGGAAGGGTTAGCACCCTCGTGACGCCCAAAATTTGTACCAAATTGATTGCTTAATGTCTTAATGTCGAAATTTTGAAAAGATTTTAAAATGCGATCCTTGGAAAATAAAATTTCAATAAAATAAATTGGATGATGAGACTCACTTATTTCAAAGAAATAGATTAACACACTCAGTAAGTTAGAGTGCAACATTTTAAATCCTCGAAATTAAGTTTATCTTTTGACTTTTAAAATCTATGCATTTGAGAAGGATATCCGATTTGGGTCAAATGAAAAAAATCAAAACCCAGTAAGTTAGGGTTCGATTTCACAAAATTCCTAAATGTCGAATATTGACTTTATTTTTATTTGTTAGAAAAATCCTCGTCTCGAGAAAACAATATGTCATATCCAATACGTTAGGACACAACGCATCAAATTCCCGAGAATGAGTTTTTTTATTTGCGTTTTGATTAAAGAATAATCTCGATCATTTAGATTCGACGAAGAAAATTGGAACCCAATACGTTAGGGCTCAATTCTTTCGAAGATTCCAAATACCGAACTTTGCTTTATCTTGAAGATTTTTGAATAAATTGGTTTTGATACTTAGATTATATTAAACATAACTTTCTAGGCGAATAAAGCGCGATGGAAAGTACAATGCGAAGTGACAATTCGTAGGCCCAAAGTATACACTAATGAACACAAATAACCCTTAAATATAGATGAGCAACACAATACACACATACACAAGCGATAGTCCCGTATAATATCCATACCAATATCAAATACACAAAGGTTTGAAATATAGAAATATCCATAAAATATATGAATGGATTTTAAGACCAATATGATAAAAATATATAAAATAATGTATATGAGTTAATTTAAACAAATAATAGAATGAAAAACTTCATATAATAGTATATAGCAATAAGTATTTATAAATATATATATACTTTAAAATTAAATAATATATATTACGTATGTACATATATATATAATAAAACAGTTTAAAAGATAATAATAAAGAACAAAGTAATATATATATAGGTAAATAGGAAAAATAATCAAATATAATAATGTCAATAACAATAATAAATAGTAATAAAAATAATAAATTAATCAATGAATTAAAGAAAAAACAAATGTAAAAAAATAATTAAATCGCAATTAAACCTAAATTGACAAAAAAATAATAGAATTAAAACAAAGTGTAGGACTATATCACAACGCGCGAATTATATGGGGGGTTGAGTAGGAAATATCCCCTCCCTTCCAAAATGTAACGTTTTATGCAAGACTGAATTGAAACAAATTCAAAATTCATGCGGGAAATTTACAAAGAAACAAAAATGAAATTAAAAAGATGGAGTAAAACTGAGGGATCGAAGGCGCAAATAGACCATCAGACCCAAAATACGCGGATCCTTCCCTCGGGTCGGGTCACCGCGCGGGTCACAGGCCTTTAAACGGCGTCGTTTTGCATGTTTATTCAAACAAAAAAATAAAAAAAAACTCACTTCAGTCCTATTTTCCAAAACAAAAGAGACCCTCCCCCATTTTCCTCTGCTAGGGTTTTGAAACCCGTTTCGCAGATCACCGTTCGCAACATAGGCCATTCAAAGGCCACTGTATCCTCGTCCTACTCCTTTACGACAGAGAGAAAGAAGGAGCGGCCACCAGGTAATCTCATCACTCTTCTCTCCTTCTATTTTATTATTGTACTCAAATAAATATCAAAAGAGTAAAGAAAAGAAAGAAAAAAATCAAAGGAAATCCAAGAAAAAAAGTTTATTCACCTTCTGATTCTCTCTTTTATTTCTCTGAATGTTTTTCTGTTTTTTTGTATTCAATATCTGTGAATACGTAACCGTACAAACACTAAAAATGGCCTTATATAGCCAAATCAAAAAGAAAAGAAATAAATCAAAATACATTTGTTTTTCTCTGTCATTTTTGCCTATTTTCTTTTTGTTGCCCTTTTTTTCTTCGTTTTGCTGCTTGTTTTCGTTTGTTTGCTGCGCAGGTACGGTCGTACGATAGCCAACTGGGTCGTACGGATGTCAATGTGGCACAGTCGTGGTGAAAATCGAAGGTGGCGTGTTGCAAGGATGCTGCGGCGGCTTAGTTTGCTGCCTAGGGTTTCTGATTTCCCAATGTTTAGGCTAGTTTGGGCTTGTAATTTTTGATTTGGGCCTGTAATGGGTTTATTTTATTTTATTTGGTTTTGTTTGGTTTTTTTATTTATCTGAATTTGGGTATGCTTTGGGCCTGGTCAAAATAGGCCTATTACAGCTGCCCCTCTTTGCTCGTTTTCGTGTAACGAGAATGGAGCAAAGACTTTAAAAATGGCCTATTTTGCCTGGTTCTGTCAAACTTTGACCTTTTGGTGCTCGTTTTCTTCAAGTAGCCTCATTCCATCCTACTGCATCTTCAGAGGTATTGGAATTGGTGCTTCGATCTACTCCATCGCAATGTCGGGGAGATAGGATTTGTAACTCATAACTTTTGGAAAGTAAGATTCGCCATTGTGGTTTAAATCTTTTTAACTGCAATGTCAGGGAAGCAAGATCCACTGTTGTGGCTTTAATCTGTTCCACTGCACCGTTTGGGAAGTAAGATTCGTTATTGTAGCTCTAATCTTTTTAACTGCAATGTCGGGGAAGCAAGATTCACCGATGTGGCTTTAATCTGTTCCTCTGCACCGCTTGGGGAGTAAGATTCATTGCTGTAGCTTTAATCTTTTTAACTGCAATGTCGGGGAAGCGAGATTCACCGATGTGGCTTTAATCTGCTCCACTGCACCACAAGGGAAGTAGGATTCGCCGTTGTGGCTTTAATCTTTTTAACTGCAATGTCGGGGAAGCGAGATTCACTGATGTGTCTTTAATCTGCTCCACTGCACTGCCAGGGAAGTAGGATTCGCCGCTGTGGCTTTAATCTTTTTAACTGTAATGTCGGGGAAGCGAGATTCTCCGATGTAGCTTTAATCTGCTCTACTGCACCGCCAAGGAAGTAGGATCTGTAATTCTTCGGTCTATTCCACTGTAATCTCAGGGAGGTAAGGCCTGATGCGATCTACTCTACTATAACTTCAGAGAGATAAGATCCTTTATTTTAATCCGCTTCACTGTAATCTCAGGGAGATAGGATTACTAGCTTCAATCTGCTCCGTTGTAATCTCAGGGAGATAAGATCTGAAATTTTTCACTGAACTATTCTCTAGGGAACACGACCTGTATAATGAACCTAATTATGCCTAATGATTAGGATGGCATGATCAAAATGAATCAAATGCTCCTAACTAGACATGTGTGAATGAATGCAGAATTTTATTTTTCCGAGAATGACTCCACTTTGTCATTACTCGAAGTTTATTAAGGCTTCGTGGCTGACGTGCTACAACGCCTTCTTGCTTGACTGGCTTTTCTGAAGAAACATTTAGCCAGGTTTCCCCCAACTTCAATCCATTGGGGCGCAAAATTTGTACCATCATTCTCCCACTATAATCCAAGTGTAGAAATATGTGGCTTTTATCTTAATCCTATCTTAAATCAAGGATACAAGACCTAAATCATTCTAGTTCCTCACACCATTCCTGAGGTGCCGTACTCATGTACAAATGGAGGCTCTCTTCTCCAAGGTAACCTCTTCCTATTGCCTGATGATCACTGCTTGCACGCTTATTTAAGCTTTCTCACCAACATGGTGTCTTGTCAATCAATGTATTTGACAAAAATCCAAAGAGAGTCTAAATTTAGAATATTTCTTCTCAAATTTCCAACCTTTAAATTTGGTGTGTTCTAAACAATAGTCCTATTTTCAGCTCCTATATTATTTAGAAATTTTTCAAAGTAATATGCAAAACTTCCTTTGTGAAAGTTTTATTAGTCCATTGATCATTATTCCAATGCAACATGCTTGCAAAAAGGGTCTTAACAATGGATAAGAATAAAGCTGTTCTGAGCATAGCTCAAAATGAATAAATTATCCAAAATAGCAAAGAGAGATAATAAAGAAATTGATTGGGAATGTATATCTTGGAATAGAAAAAAGTATTCCAAGAACAACAAATTCAACATAGATAATATGAGAATCGGGTGCCTCAGATATCGTAGCTTGAACTTCTCTGTACAAACTTTCTGAAGACCATTTTTAGTTGGACATGTGTTTAGGAGATCTACAGTGCTTTGTCGATGCCCCAAGATGTCGCCTATCCTTTCCTGTTGATTCAGGCATAGTAAGATCACCACATGCCCAATCTGATCAAGATACGAATTACTCTGATCACTTCATGCCCCACTCTGATCAATATTTGAGCCGCCATTTCCGGGTTTTCAACTCAAATCCCCTTTGGCCTAAGGTGCCCTTTGCGGGTTTTCCCCTTAGCCTCTCCATTTTTACTTTTTCATTTTTTTCATTTTTCATTTTCATTTTTCATCTTTTTTTTTTGAAATTCATTGTCTTGCAATACAGTGACAAACCGTGGTGTCTGATTTTGAACTGATTACAGCCCTCAGCTATCTTGCTGTCATTCAAGTTCAATGTATTTTCCAATACCATCCTCCCTGGAATTCTATATCAGCATATGATGACATTGACGCATGCAGTAGCCTCTATCGATTTGATGAAGTAATTAATGATCTCAATAGTGAAGCAATGCCCATTAGAAGTCTTCGATAATGGTGATGTCCATGCCCCATTTTTCTCAAAATTTGAGTTGCCCTTTTCAGGTTTTCAACTCAAAACCACCTTTAGTCACAAAGCGCCCTTCGCGAGTTTTCACCTTGACCTCTCCTTTTCTTTTTTCTCTTTCTTTTTTTCTTTTATTTCATTTTTTTATTTTGATTTTGATTTTTCTTTTTCTTCTTTTTTTTGTCTTTTGATTTTTATTTTGATTTTTTTTGAATTGGATCTGAACTCATAGGATTAGGCAAGTCATTGTTATCCCTTTTGTCCAGAACCAACATTTTTCTTGATAAAGTTTCCCACACAAGATCTCTCACTTTCATCTTGTATGCGAAAAACCTTTTTTGGTATCAGATTTCTTTCATAGAGCCTTTTAGGGTGCAACTACGAGAGAAAACTTTGGATTTTCCTCTTTAATCGGGTTAAAATCCAACAACATCTTGAAGGGATGGAAACTCGACTTCAAATGGGCAAAGCTATGCTGACTCAACGAGAAAGGCATTGCCCCAGCAAAGAATTGCATCGTTCATACTGTAAATTTTGACATAGCGCTGTTTTGCAGATTTTATATTCAGCGGTTAACCCGAGGATATCCTGGTATGATGGTACAAAGACATCTTGAACTCTAGAGGTAACTCAACAAGGTCTTGCTTCGTCTTTGCAGTCAGGTCAATTTTGATCTTCACCAAGCCCACAATTCTTAATGATTCATTGTGAGGCAGGATCTGTCTATCCTCTCGTTCAACCATCCTCAACAAGTCCGGAGATAAGCTACAATCATTGTTATTTTCAAAGTCATGAAATCCCTCTAAACACGTGCCTCGCTCAAAAGGAAAATCTGGGTCTGTAGTAGAGTCATTCACGTAATTGATATCTAGGGACCTATAATAAGTACCAAAGAATATACAAAAGAATGTATAAATTCATGAATAATTATTTGTACCATATGATCATGAATGAATGAATAACAATTTGGAAGAAAATTCAGAAGAATGAAAGAATCTGGAATTGTTTGCAAATATGTATTTCATTAAAATAATAACGTTCAGACATGAGCCTATTTCACAAAGGAAATTTCTATCATTTTTAGGCTAAAAACAACAAAAATGTTCTGAACATTACTCTAAATAAGTTCTAAAAACTACAGGGCTTTCTTCCGCAGTCTAATCGCTTAGAACACTCCCAAATTTGTAAGGGCAGACATCTAACAAGGTCCCTCATTTAGTTGCTTTTCATCAATGTGAACATTTCCCACTTTTCTTCATGCATTGCATTCATTCCATTATCAATTATGATTGGGTAACGGATTTTCTGCACTGAAGTCATCAAACTTGACAACACACATGTTAATGAGCCTTTCAAAAAGCTTTTTAAAGACGGTGCAATTTTCTATCGAATGTCCCCCAATTCCCGCATGATAATCACACTGTGCATTCGCATCATACCACTTGGGGTACGGAGGTTGCAGGGGCCTTGAGTAGAAAGGGGCAACAATGTGCGCATCGAATAAGCGTTGATACAGCTCCTTATACGACATCGAAATTGATGTGAACTGAAGCTTCTCAATACTTGGTTTCACTCCAGATTCTTGTCTCAATGCACTTTGTTGACTAGCGACCCCTTTACCTAGATGACTTACTGACCTTGAGTAACCTATGTTTTTCATCTCATCTTATTTTCTCCTGGATGACTCTCTCCACCCTCTATTCTTCCATTTCTGATGGCGTTTTCAATTATTTCACCATTTATGATTATATCTGAGAAACTCTTTGAAGCACTTCCCAACATGTGCGTGATGAACGAGGCTTTCAATGTGTTGATAAAGAGCATTGTAATTTCTTTCTCTAGGAGTGGCGGCTGGACTTGGACTGCAACCTCTCTCCACCTCTGTGCATATTGTCTAAAGCCTTCATTCAATTTATTTTCCAAATTTTGCCAGGTGATTCTATCGGGGGTCATATCTGTTACATGCTCGTATTGTTTCATGAATGCCTGTGCTAGGTCCCTCCATGAACCAATCTTGGTACGGCTCAACTGATTGTACCATTTCGACGCTGCTCCAATGAGGCTATCCTGAAAATAATGTATTAATAGCTGATCATTGTTACTATACCCAGTCATTCTCCTACAGAACATGGTGAGATGGGCTTCTGGTCCCACTATATTTCTCAAATCCAGGCATCTTAAACTTGTGAGGGAGTACTAAGTCTGGAACCAAGCTCAGATCTTTTACATCGACTCCATAGTGACTATCAGTGCTTTCTAGGGCTTTGAATATTTCCTCCAACCATTTACACCTATACTCCTATTGTTTCGACAGTTTGATGTTTGCCTTCTCTTTTTCAGCCATTTCATCGAAATCAAGAATAACAAGATTCACTGGGTTATCTCTAGGATTAGAACCTGATCCAGCCTGAAAGTTCATCGGCATTGAAACATCAGTTTGAAACCGCTGAGGCTCAATTGAAACAGAGGATCTATGCGTAGTTACCTCGGTCTAAATCTGTGCATGCAGAGGCGTAAGGCCTAAAGGATAGATAGGTCTATCCTTGTCTTCTCCTTCATCATTTACCATAGGGTCATTCCCCTTATTTATTCCTTTTAGTAATTGCGTCAGCTCAGTCATCATGTCCTTTTGAGACTCCCGGATCTTTTCTGTCATGTCCTGTTGAATTTTTCCAATTGCTCCTTCATTTGTTTTTGTAGCTCATCTTGCATATCCTTTTGCATTTGCTCTAATTTCTCTACTCTTTGATCCATTTCCTTAGTTTTGTAACGAGTACCGTAAGGATTTTTGGTTGGTTGGTTTTCCAGATTAGCTAAAACAAATTTACTCGTTTAGACTCCTTCAATGGATTTTAATGTATGTAATGCAAATGCATGAAATGAATGCATAAAGAGACGTTGATTCTGATTCAATTACATTTAGAAAACTTTTCTAGAAGACAAATTTCTTTACATAAAACGGATACATGTATGGCCTCACCCTCATATTCCAAGAAACAACATCGACCTTCTTCTTCATGCGCAAGTTTGAGACAATCTCGCCAATTTCCAATAGATGCCATTGCTAGATCCTTTTCTTGATCTTGGTCGCGATCCATCATTTGCCCATCTTCATAAGGCTCATCAGCTTCTTTAAGAGAGTTGGAACGTCGAAGGCACTTAGACAATCGCCTTGAATCCTCAGGCCACGAAGCAAGGTCACGAACTCTTCGATCGCCCTTCTTGTGTTTCTCAGAATATATTCAGGTAGTCGTATTATTTTCCACTTTATCAAGGAATTCGTATTCCATGACAAGCTTTCTAATTTAGTAATCGGACTTGAATCAATATCTCTTTCCTAAGATGCAAATGCAATGCAATGCAATCATAATCAAAACACGACAAGAGGGGTTAGTAGAAAACATAAGCAAGCAAGGAAAACAAAAGTACTTAGCCGGGTAGCCACTAGGGATTTGGAGGGGCTCTACCTAGGATAAGTTCCTAAGGTCTTCTACATGTGGTTTGGATCTAAAGTCAAGGTACCCGAACTAGCAGATTTCTCGATCTTCACCCATTATAGGCTCATACAGACCAAGTTAAGTTCAGGGGAATACATTTCCCTATGGCTGCACAGAGATGAAAATCTCACGAAGACATAGGTACGGATGTATTCCGAAAGTGATCCACTATCCTGCACGGAGGTGAAAACCTCACGAATGAGTAGCTTCTCCCTCCCACTTAAAACGACAAGACTAAACAGTCTTATGCAATATGATGCCAAAATATACAACTCAATATACAATAACCATGCAAACAAGCACAAAGAAAAGATTGTAATTTTTCAAATCAAATTTTTAGTTTTCGACAATAAGACAGAAAACAATCAATTTTACGACTTGACTCTCCAAAGTTCCCCAATGGAGTCGCCAAGCTGTCGAAACCATTTTTTTATATATTTGAAAAATGGGGATCGACTTTGAAAATGAAAATTAGAGTCGCCACCGATCTTTTATTAAGGTGTGACCGGTTCACTATTAAAAATAAATTTTAGGTCTGCGAGATTTGAGAAAATAGGTTCGGGAGTCGGTTACGTACGGGGAATGGTTAGCACCCTCGTGACACCCAAAATTGGTACCGAATTGATCGCTTAATGTCTTAATGTCGAAATTTTGAAAAAATTTTAAAATGCGATCCTTGGAAAGGAAAATTTGAATATAATAAATTGGATGATGAGACTCACTTATTTCAAAGAAATAGATTAACACACTCAGTAAGTTAGAGTGCAACATTTTGAATCCTCGAAATTAAGTTTATCTTTTGACTTTTAAAATCTATGCATTTGAGAAGGATATCCGATTTGGGTCAAATGAAAAAAATCAAAACCCAGTAAGTTAGGGTTCGATTTCACAAAATTCCTAAATGTCGAATATTGCCTTTATTTTTATTTGTTAGAAAAATCCTCATCTCGAGAAAACAATATGTCATATCCAATACGTTAGGACACAACGCATCAAATTCCCGAGAATGAGTTTTTTTATTTGCGTTTTGATTAAAGAATAATCTCGATCATTTAGATTCGACGAAGAAAATTGGAACCCAAAACGTTAGGGCTCAATTCTTTCGAAGATTCCAAATACCGAACTTTTCTTTATCTTGAAGATTTTTGAATAAATTGGTTTTGATACTTAGTTTATATTAAACATAACTTTCTAGGCGAATAAAGCGCGATGGAAAGTACGATGCGAAGTGACAATTCGTAGGCCCAAAGTATACACTAATGAACACAAATAACCCTTAAATATAGATGAGCAACACAATACACACATACACAAGTGATAGTCCCGTATAATATCCATACCAATATCAAATACACAAAGGTTTGAAATATAGAAATATCCATAAAATATATGAATGGATTTTAAGACCAATATGATAAAAGTATATAAAATAATGTATATGAGTTAATTTAAACAAATAATAGAACGAAAAAATTCACATAATAGTATATAGCAATAGGTATTTATAAATATATATATAGAGTTTAAAATTAAATAATATATGTAATAGCCCATTTTTGCCCGGGCCCTTAAAATAAACTAAATAAAATAACTGTCCATTATTACAGTCCAAATACATAGGCCTAACGCGGCCCAAATGGTTTCTAACCTAAACTACCCAAATTATTAGCCTAATTCGGCCCACTAGCCTAACCCGGTTTCACAAGCCCAACACCCATGCCCAAAACATATCCAGGTGCAGAAACCCTAGCCCAGCCTCAACGCAAGCAAAAGACGGAAGCCCTAATGGTTGGTGCGCCGCTCCTGCCTTCAGCACGCATCGAGCCTCAGAGCCACATTACCGTACGGGTCCGTACGCTAGCTGGCCCCATATCTGCAACACGCCCCTGTACAATTTCACCTGCAAACGAAATGAAGACAACACAGCAAAGAGGAACGATTGGAGGGGGTTTTCCATTTTTATTTGTATTTTTATTTTTCATTTTGTATTCAAAGATTTTTTTTGGTTAAAAAAAAAGAAGATATAACAACCGAAAGGAGGCATTGTACTACTTACTTACGCAAAAAAAGCAGAGAAATCAAATTGAAAAGGTGATTTTCTAGGTTCGAATTCCATTCTTTTTCGAGTTATTCGATACTCTTCTAGATTTTTCTGCTTTCTAATTTGCATGACCATCGATAGTTCTTTAAGGGAGAAATATTAGGAGTAAGGGACGTACCTAATAGAACGGTCCTGGCCCCCTCTCCGTCATCATCAGAATGCGGGCTAGGATCGGCGAAGGTTCGGATACTCAACCAGCAGAGCGGCGCAGATTTTCTTTTTTTTGTTTTAGCCTAGGTCGGTTTTAGGGAAGTAGATAGGTAGTTAGGGTTTATTTTGGTTTAAAGGGGGGCCATTAAAACGCCGTCATTTAGAGTCAATCCAATGACTCCTAAACGGCACCGTTCTGAGTACCCGACCTAGTGGTGACCCGATCCGAGAAGGATCCGCGCGATTATGAAGCGTTTGGTTTATTTATTCAATAAGTCCCTCTACGTTTACTGTATTTGTAATTTGATTTCTTTATTTATTTGTAATTTTTACCATATATTTGCTTCCATGTTCATTTAGGTCTGGATTTGAACGGCACCGTTTTGTGGATGATTGAAACCATTTTGATGCTTGTGTTTAATTGTCTGATTAGTCCCTTAATTTTAAAATCAATTTTGATTAAATAAAAATCAAATTTTTCCTTTTTTTAACTTCAACAAAAAATATTTTTTAAAAAAATAAAAAAATAAAATCAGTTTAACTCTCATATATTATAAAATTTAACACATGTTTTGATATTCAATTCTTAATAATATTTTAAATACATTGTTACCATAGTTTGAAAATTTAGTAAATTATTATTTTGATTTATCATCCATACTTTCAAATTCATTATACGAACTTGTTATATTTATCTATTTAATTTAGTTTTTTTTTATGTTCAAATTCTATTTTAACTCTACTTTGTGATGTTTATTATAATTATTATATCATTTTTAAAATTGTTTTGCCATATTTAAATTCATCTTCAAAAAATGTTTTTAAGCAAATTAATTCTCGTTTTTTAACATCATTTTGATATTTAGCTTAATTTTCTTTTCAAATTTTTTAGCACGATTTTTAGAAAATAATATACAAATCCCTTCAAATTATTATTTTGAGAATATTAAGCTCATTAAACATTATCTCAAATTTTTATTGTATACTTTGTTTTCAAATTTAGTACTATAGGTGCCTCCATAGTTTTTTTTAGATACATATATAATTTATATGCAAACGTTTTAGTATTCATAATATATGTACGAAAACGTTGTATTAACTTTGAACCTTTTTCTTCTACATAGTTTTAAACATAATCATTTAGTTGTTTAAGCATTTTATTTTATTGGATTCATTATTCGCATATTATTGATATTCAAGTTTATGTGATTAAAACTCAATGTTGACATTTGCATAACGCTTATTTAATTGTTTCTTAGATTGAATTTCTTCTTTTACGTCATATGTATCGCTATCCAATCATGTCCTTTTACTAGAATTGCATTCTATTAGAATGTTGTAATCATTTCATTTTAAAATAAAAAGGGGCTTGGTGTCAAATAATTCTCGAGAGAATTGTGCCCTAACTTACTGGGCCTCAATTCTTCTCGATGAATTTATATCATCAAGTATCTATTTCTTTAAGACATATTTCTAAAAAAAAAATTCTTTAGATTTCAAAATGTTGGATCCTAACTTACTGGATATGATATTTTGTTATCTCGTTTTTTTAAATAAAGGAAATATTTGGGGTTTAAGAATTTTAAGAAAATTGAACCCTAACTTACTGGGTTTTGATTTTCTCGATCGATCTAAATAACCAAATATCCTTCTCAAAATGTATGAATTTTAAATTTTAAAAAAGGGACGAATCTAACTTCGAAGATTGAATCGTTGCACTCTAACTTACTGAGTATGACGATTTATTTCTTTAAAGTAGGTAAGTCTTATTTCCCAATCCGATTACTCAACTTTCTTTTCAAAGGATCGTATTTTAAAATCATTTCAAAGTTTCGACATTAAGACATTAAACAATCGATTCAGTAATAATGTTGGGCGTTACGAGGGTGCTAACCCTTCCTCGTACGTAATCGACTCCCGGATCTATTTTCTCAAATCACGCAGGCCAAGAATTATTTTCAAAGTGATCCGATCACACCTTACCCCAATAAAAGATCGGTGGCGACTCTTTTTTTTTGTTTTTAGTCGACAACTAAAATTTTTATTTTTCAAAAAAAATGGTTTCGACAATATATATTACGTATGTACATATATATATAATAAAACAGTTTAAAAAATAATAATAAAAAAATGGTTTCGACAGCTTGACGACTCCACTGGGGAAAATAGAGAGTCAAGCTGTAAAATTGAGTGTTTTTTGTCTTATTGTCGAAAATTGATTTGAAAAATTACAATCTTTTCTTTGCATTTGCTTGCATGATTATTGAGTTGTATATTTTGGCATCATATTGTATAAGACTGTTTAATCTTGTCCTTTTAAGTGGAAGTGAAAAGCTACTCCTTCGTGAGGTTTTCACCTCCGTGCAAGATAGTGTATCGCTTTCGGGATACATCCGTACCTATGTCTTCATGAGATTTTCATCTCCGTGCAGCCATAGGGAAATGTATTCCCCTGAACTGAACTCGGTCTGTATGAGCCTATAATGGGTGAAGATCGAGGAATCTGCTGGTTCGGATACCTTGACTCTAGAACCAAACCTCATGTAGCTGACTTAAGAAACCAACCTAGAATTGTTCCAACCTCTAGCAGTTACTCGGATAGGTGCTTGGTTTTCTTATACTTGCTTTGAATTGTTGAAGTGTTATACTGACTTGTTTTCATTTTGTTGATATGTTACGCGTCATTGCATATTTCAAGGAGTGTCGATTCAAGTTCAGTTATCAATTAGAAAATTGTCATGGCAAACGATTTTATTGATAAAGTGGAAGACAATGCCCTTGTCCGTATATGGTCAGAGAAAATGCAATTGGAAAAGAAAGACAGTCTAGCTAAAGATTATGTGTCAGAGCTTTGGGACTACATTCGTATTAGTGTGACGCAAAATAGCCTTCAAGAGTTGAGTGAAATTTGGGATCAGTGGGATGATGAAACCAAGCAGTTGATCTACTCTAATTATGGGGACTTGCCGTATTTACTTAGCATCAAGGTGGATGAACGACTGTTTCGCGCTCTTGCTCAATATTGGAATCCTGCATATAGCTGTTTTACTTTTGCGAATGTAGATTTGGTGCCTACAGTAGAGGAATACACAGCTTTACTGCACTGCCCTAGGCTTCAGGTTGATAAAGCATATTCCAAAGCCGCGTATGTCCCAGCATTTTGGAAGAAATTAATGAGCATTACGGGAATGAGCGAACAATGGATCATGACCAGCATAAAACAGAAGGGCGAGTGTAAATGTATCCCATGGAGAAATTTGCGAGACTTGATCCTAGCACATCCTGATGAAAAAAAGAAGGTTGATGTGTTTGCTTTGAGTATCTACGGATTAGTGATTTTCCCAAGGGCACTGGGGCATGTTGACGAAGTTGTATCAGATCTTGTTGATCGGTTAGGGAAAGGGGTCACACATGTTCCTGCGATTTTGGTTAAAACGTTTAGATCTTTGAATGCGTGTAGGCGAGCTAGTGAAGGCGAGCTGGTGAAGGCAGATTTATAGGTTGTGCGCAACTGTTGATAATCTGGTTCCATAGTCATTTCTGGAAGGTGGACAAAGTTTCATATCGGGTTTTCTCTCAGCATTATTCCCCGTTAAAGGAAATAGTGGCTACCCCCAGAAGGGACGATATATCAAAAGAAAATTGGATAGCAATTCTGCAAAATCTTAAGGAGGATGAAGTGGATTGGAGAGCTCCTTGGTTGATTCCTTATGGAATTCTCTACCGCTGTGGAAGCTTTGACTGGGTTCCGTTGCTTGGAATTTGGGGAGCCGTTGGATACGCACCTTTGCTGGTCCTAAGACAATACAATTCGAGATAGTTTGTGCTGGTAACATATGGTTTAGCTCAATGTGAGTTCTCGTACCTAGGAGACAATTACAAGAAAAAGGTGAAGGAAATTTCTCAGGCTTATAATCAGGTTCACAGAATGAAAAGGCTAGTTGTGGGTTTGATGACAACTCCAGAGTATGGTGAGTGGCGACGCAAAAGGATTAATGATAACATCCTAGAGTTAAACTTAGAGAGTGCTCGACCAATGGAAGAGTATCTAAAAGTGATCCCATCAGAGTTGGAGATTATAAAACAAGATTTTGAAAAGAGGAATTCAGAGCTTAAAAAGAAAATAGAACAGTTGGAAAAAGAGAAGATGAACTTGAGGCTAGACGTCGACGTCCAAAAATTAGAAGCTGAAAAGTTAAAGAAGAGGAAGAATAAAGTAGAGGAGGATCTCGATAGCTTGAAGACAGACTACAAGAAATTACGAGTATTAATGAGAACTGCTGGGCTAGGAAAGACTTCAGAGCAGTGGCGACAGGAGATTCAAGAAGAAAGAAGCAAAGCTGATCGGTGGGAAAGAAAGTTCCGGGAGACTCAAGTTCAGAAAGAGGCCCTAGAGTGGCAGTTTTTAAAAACCCAAAATTATCAAGCGGACCTGAAAGTTAGAATAATGGAACTCGAGAAATCACTTGCTGCATATAGAAGTCGTAATTCTGTAATGGAACTAAGGACAAGTCTTTGCAAGATTGAAGAATTGAAAAAGAGGATAGAAGAATTGGAGTACATATTACAAGGCTATAGGCAACGGATCGAATCTTTGGAAGGAAACGAAGAGCGTTGGAGGGAGCAAATTCATCATTCGTAAAATCAAATTCAGAGCAGGGATTACATCATGGGCAGAGCTATTGCTTAGGTTCGGGAAGTAGCTGATCATTTGCAAACAATGGTGGTTCAGGCTGATGTTTTAAGGGTAAAGTACGAACTAGAATCGGATCGGGGTCAGGAGTTAGCTTCATTGTTGAAAGAAGTTAGAGCTCTGAGCATTAGGGCAAAGCGATATCTGTAATCCATTTTATGTAAAGAATCTTGTTTATCAATAAAGATTCCTAAAAAGAAATTGAATCAGAATTGATGCTCCTTTTTTGCATTCATTTCATGCATCTGCATCACATCATATGCATTTAAGATTATTAAAAAGGGATTTTAATCAGTTAAAATTGTGCTTCAGTTAATCTGAAAACCGGTAAAAACTCATCAACCAAACACCACTACGGTACCCGTGCAAAATCAAAAATTATGGATCAACGATTGGAAAAGTTAGAGCAACTTCAAAAGGAAATGCAAGATCAGTTACAGATGCAAATGAAGGAACAATTAGAAAATTTTCAACATGACATGACAGAAAAGATGCTGGAGATTCAAAAGGATATGATGACTGAGCTGACACAATTATTAAAAGGATTAAATAAGGGGAAAGGCCCTATGATCAATGATGAAGAAGAAGACAAGACTGGACCCACCTATCCTCCAGGCTTTATGCCCCCGCATGCGCAGGTTCAGACTGAGGTGCCGCCGCGTAGATCCTCTGTTTCAATAAAACCTCAACGATTTCAGGCCGATACTCCAATACCAATGAACTCCCAAGCTGGATCAGGTTCTAACCCTAGTGAAAACCCAGTTAATCACGCTGTCCCGGACTTCGATGAAGTAGCTGAAAAGGATAAAGAAAAAGAAGAATTACCAAAATAGTTTGAGGAGAAATAGAGATGGATCGAAGAGAAGTTTAAGGCGATAGAAAACACTGAAAGCTATCATGGAATAGATGCAAAATATTTGAGTCTGGTCCCGAACTTGGTGCTTCCTTACAAATTTAAGATGCCGGAATTTGAGAAATATAGTGGGACCAGTTGCCCCGAAGTCCATATCACTATGTTCTGTAGGAGAATGACAGGGTATATTAATAATGATCAATTATTAATACACTGCTTCCAGGAAAGTCTTACAGGAGCGGCGTCTAAATGGTATAACCAGTTGAGCCGGGCCAAAATCAACACTTTGAGGGATTTGGCGCAGGCTTTTATGATACAATACAGTCATGTATCTGAAATAATGCCTGACAGAATTACTTTGCAGAACTTGGAAAAGAAATCAAACGAAAGTTTTAGACAGTATGCACAGAGGTGGCGAGAGATTGCAATTCAAGTCCAGCCACCACTTTTGGAAAAAGAAATGACGATGATTTTCATCAACACATTGAAGGCGTCGTTTATCACACACATGCTAGGAAGTGCCTCGAAAAGTTTCACGGATATAATCATGAATGGCGAAATGATTGAACACGCCATTAAAAGTGGAAAAATAGATAGTGGGGAGAATAGTCGAAGGTCAGCTTCAAAGAAAAGAGAAGGTGAAGTAAACAATGTGAACGCATATAGTAAATCAATTACAGTGAACCAACCAGGGAAGATGGTTGCTAACCAGCAAGGCTCATCGAAACCAGAATCGGGAACGAGGTAAAATACTGAGAAGCCTTAGTTCACTCCCATTCCAATGACATATAAAGAGTTGTATCAGAAGTTATTTAATGTACATGTTGTTTCCCCTCGTTACCTGAGTCCTCTACAACCCCCATATCCAAAATGGTATGACACGAATGCTCAGTGTGACTACCATGCGAGGATTTCAGGATACTCAATAGAAAATTGTACCGCTTTCAAGAAAGTTGTAGAAGGACTTATAAAATTAGGTGTTGTTAAATTTGATGACTCACCCAACACCGAGGGTCCATTGCCCAATCATGATGATAAGGGAGTGAATATGTTGAGGGAGAGTACGGGGGAAGGAGTTAAGGCTAACGTCGCTGAAGTAAGAACTCCATTGAAACGGGTATGGAAAGAGATGGAAAAAATAGGGTTAGTTATTTCAGATTTGGAGGAAGGGTATGAGATGGGAAATTATTATGAATTTCATCATAAAATAGGGCACAAAATCCAAGAATGTGAATGATTCAAGGCTTTGGTTCAAAGCATGATGGATAATAAGGAGATGAGGTTTTATGAGGATGCGGAAGAAAGGATGAGCATATGCGCGACAGAGTCGGGAACAGAGACCCCAATATAAATCATCCTATAGTTATTATCTCACGCCCTAAGAGTAATGAGGCTAGGGCTCAGGTAACACCAAAAATTGTAATCACAAAACCATCTAGTTTCACATACAAGGATGACAAAATGGTCCCGTGGAATTACGGATGCAATGTGACAATCTCAGGAAAGGAAGTTGAGGGCAATATGGTAAAAGAATACCAGGAAAGGGGTTCCTATACACGTAATGGGAAACGTTATGACACTCGAGTAGAACTGCCAAGAGAAAGGACTCCGACGGTGGAACAGAGGAAAAGGGAAGGCGGTGGAATCTGAGCCATTGGTAAATGAACCAATAAAAGAAGAGGAACCAAAAGAGTTTCTGAAGTTTTTGAAACACAGTGAATACAGTGTTGTGGAGTAACTACACAAACAACCGGCCCGCATTTCTATCTTGGCTTTGCTCCGAAGTTCAGAAATAAATCGAAATGCGCTGATGAAAGTACTAAACAAAACATATGTGGCCGAGGACATCTCAGTCAATAAATTGGATCGCTTGGTCAACAATATAAGTGCTTACAATTTTATCTTCTTCAATGATGATGAAATACTATCTTGAGGTAAGGGTTCTACTAAAGCTCTTCACATTACTACCCATTGTCAGGGGGATACAATACCGGGGGTCTTGATTGATAATAGATCCGTATTGAACGTATTGCCTTTGTCCACTCTTAATCGATTACATGTGGACAGTTCACATATGAAACCCTGCCAAAATATAGTAAAGGCATTTGATGGAACAGAAAGAAGAGTTGTAGGAAGAATTGAAATACCGTTAAGAATTGGCCCAATTACTTATGAGGTGGACTTTTTAGTAATGGATATTAAGCCTTCCTATAATTGTTTATTGGGGAGACCGTGGATACACTCGGCTGGGGCAGTGCCTTCATCGTTACATCAGAAGGTGAAGCTAATATCAAAGGCTCGATTGGTGATAATAAATGCGAAGGAGGATATTATCGCAATGGTAACGGGTGATACGCCTTATGTAGAGACCAATGATAAGGCAGTGGAATGTTCTTTCTGGTCCTTAGAATTTGTGAATGTAATGTTTATTGCTGAAAGAAACAGGATCCCTGTACCAAAGATATCCAAGACTACTGAAATGGGTCTACAGTTGTTGGTAGGAAGAGGAGCTTCGCCAGGAAAAGGGTTGGGAAAGTACTTGCAAGGAAGGGTTGAAGCACCCATGCTGAAAGGGAAGTTCGATCGTTTTGGCTTAGGTTACAAGCCAGATTTGAAACAAAGGAGAAAAGAAGTGGATAAAAAGCATGAGAGAATAAGGGCACGACTAAGCGGAGAGGAAGTCAAGTGGGAGCCTTTGACCTTCCCTCACATATCTAAATCCTTTGTGTCAGGGGGATTTATTTACCCTGAGCGTGGGGTGTCCAGAAGTGAAGGCATTGAAGGAATGTTGGAGAAAGTTCATATCAATGCTATAGAGACAGCTGAAAGAAGGTCTTTGCTGGAGATCGGCCCATACGAACCTGGGAGTGAGCTAAACAATTAGACTGCGGAAGAAATACCTGTAGTCTTTAGAGCATATGCAGAGTAATGTTCAAAACATTATTGTTGTTTTTAGCCTAAGAATGACAAGAAATCCTTTGTAAAGTAGGCTTAAGTCTGAATATCTTTATCCTAATAAAATACATCTTTGCATTCATTTCGAGCAATTATTCTTTTATTCTTTCCAAGCAAGTAAATATCTTCCATTTGATTAATTGTTTTCCAAATATTTTTTATTTATAACCTAATCATGCAAATAATTATTCATAAATTTATACTTTGTGTATTCTTTGGTGTATCCCCATAGGTCCTCAGATATCAATGACATGAGTGATGTTGTTTCAAACACGGAGTCTCTTTTTGAGCAAGACATGTGCTTGGAAGGATCTCATGACTTTGAAAATTACGAAGACTGTGGTGTATCTCCAGACTTGTTGAGAATGGTGGAGCAAGAGGATAAACAAATCCTACCTCATAAGGAATCATTAGAAATTGTGAGCCTAGAGGAAGGAAAGAGGTGAAAATCGAAACTGACATCACCGCAAGGACGAAATATGACCTCATTAAATTACTCCGAGAGTTCAAGGATGTCTTCGCATGGTCCTACCAGGATATGCCAGGGCTAAATACTAGCATTGTGGTACATCATTTACTTATAAAAGAGGATTGCAAACCAGTTCAGCAGAAGCTCAGAAGAATGAGACCTGATGTTATGCTAAAAATAAAAGAAGTGGTCAAAAAGCAGTTCGACGATGGGTTCTTAGAGGAGGTTAAGTACTCAGAATGGGTAGAAAACATCGTCCCTGTTCCTAAAAAGGATGGAAAGGTACGGATGTGCGTGGATTACAGGGACCTGAATAAGGCGAGTCCAAAAGACAATTTTGCCACACATTGACACTTTGGTAGATAACACGGCTGGCCACTCATTATTTTCTTTCATGGATGGCTTTTCTGGATACAATCAAATAAAGATGCACTCGAAGGACATGAGGAAAACCACTTTCATTACCCTATGGGGAACATTTTGTTACAAAGTAATGCCCTTTGGATTGAAGAATCCAGGAGCAACGTATCAAGGGGCAATGGTCACCCAGTTTCATGACATGATGCACAAAGAAATTGAGATATATGTTGATGATATGATTGCAAAATCTAGAACCGAAGAGGATCATCTCCGAGTCTTGAGGAAATTGTTCTTGAGATTGAGAAAATTCCAGCTTAAACTCAACCCAGGAACATGTATATTTGGAGCCAGATCAGGAAAGTTGTTGGGCTTCATAGTCAGTAAGAAGGGGATTGAGATTGACCCGGATAAAGTTAAAGCAATACGAGATTTGCCTCCTCTAAATACCCAGAAAGAGGTCCGAAGGTTCCTAGGAAGGTTGAACTACATTGCTCGGCTCATTTCACAATTGACTGAGAAATGCGATCCGGTGTTTCGCCTTCTGAAGAAGCATAATCCGGGGGAATGGGATGAGGAATGCCAGAAAGCTTTTGACAAAATAAAACAATACTTGCCTAATGCTCCAATACTATCACCGCCTAGTCCAGATAGGCCATTGATATTATATCTAACAGTGTTTAACCATTCCATGGGATGCGTCTTGGGCCAACATGACGAAACAGGGAAGAAAGAGAAAGCAATATACTATCTCAGCAAGAAATTCACTGATTGTGAAATGAAGTACTCGTCCATTGAAAAGTTGTGTTGTACTTTAATTTGGACAACCCGATGATTAAGGCAATACATGTTGTACCATACGACTTGGCTGATTTCAAAGTTAGATCCTTTAAAGTACATGATGGAATCAACTGCTTTAAATGGGAGAATGGCTAGATGGAAAATTCTACTCTCTGAGTTTGACATAGTATATGTAAGTCAGAAAGCTATAAAAGGAAGTGCAATAGTTGATTTTCTAGCCAGCAGAGCCCTAGAAGACTATGAGCCTTTGAACTTTGATTTTCAAAATGAGGACTTATTATACGTGGCAAGCACTGAAGAAAACCCTCGAATAGACCACATCTGGAAGTTAAATTTCGATGGAGCTTCAAATGCCACAAGTAACAAAATTGGGGCAGTCTTGGTATCCCCAAGTGGAGATCATTATCCTGTCGCTAGCAAGTTGGACTTCGATTGCACAAATAACATGGCAGAATATGAAGCATGTATTATGGGTATTCATGCGGCCATTGAACGTAAAATCAAAGTGCTTAAAGTGTATGGAGATTCCGTATTGGTGATATACCAACTCAAAGGAGAGTGGGAAACCAGAGACCCTAAATTGATCAATTATAAAGAATTGGTTCTTGAATTGATTGACGAGTTTGATGACATCACCTTCAGTTATCTCCCACGAGAGGAAAACCAAATGGCTGATCCATTGGCTACTCTAGCTTCGATGATTCAGGTGAACAAGCTTGAAGTAATGAAGCCTATTCAAATGAGTATCTATGAAACCCTAGCTCATTGCTACAATATTGAGGGGGAGAGAAAAGACGATCACCCTTGGTATCAGAGTATCCTATAGTATGTGAAGAATCGGGAGTACCCTAGCCAGGCAACAGAGAACCCAGAGAAGAATAGCCATCGAATATGTCTTAGATGGGGAAGTGCTTTACAAAAGAAGGAAAGATCAGGTACTGCTAAGATGTGTGGATGCCGTGGAAGCTAAGAAAATTTTGGAGGAAGTCCATGAGGGTATCTATGGGACGCACGCCAATGGCTTCACCATGGCCAGACAGATTATGAGATTTGGATACTATTGGTCCACTATAGAATGGGATTGCATTAATTAGCCAAGAAATGCCATAAATGTCAGATTTATGGAGACAAGATGCATGCACCTCCTTCGCCACTTCATGTTATGACCTCTCCATGGCCATTTTCCATGTGAGGTATAGATGTCATTAGGCCAATATCGCCGAAGGCTTCTAATGGGCATCGTTTCATCTTCATAGTCATTGATTACTTCACCAAGTGGGTAGAAGCTGCTTCTTATGCAAATGTCACGAAGTCAGCAATTAGTAAATTCTTGAAAAGGGAGATTATTTGTCGATATGGAATGACTGAGAGAATCATATCTGACAATGCGTTGAATTTGAACAATAGCACAATAGCTGGGGTTTGCAGCCAATTTAAGATCAAGCATCATAACTCATCGTCGTATCGTCCAAAAATGAATGGCGAAGTGGAGGCGGCGAATAAGAATATTAAAAGAATTGTGGGGAAAATGACTGAGACTTACAAAGATTGGCATGAGAAGTTATCATTTTCTCTCCTTCCCTATCGAACATCTGTTAGAACTTCTACTGGGGCAACACCTTTTTCTCTAGTTTACGGAATGGAGGCAGTATTACCCATCAAAGTTGAAATCCCCTCTCTACGGGTATTATCCGAACTCCAGTTGGATGAAGCCGAATGGGTCCAATCTCGTTATGATCAGTTGAACCTAATAGAGGAGAAGAGGTTAAAAGCTATTCATCATGGGTAACTGTACCAGAAACGAATGATGTGAGCCTATGATAAAAAGGTTCGCCCTAGAGAATTTAGTGAAGAAGACTTGGTGTAAAAAGGATTCTTCCTATGCAAAAGGACTTTAGAGGAAAATGGATGCCAAATTAAGAGGGTCCTTATGTCGTAAAGAAGGCCATTGCTGGTGGAGCTTTGATTCTAAGTGAGATAGATGGAAAAGACTTGCCCAATCCTGTAAACTCAGACTCAGTCAGGAAATACTTCACTTGAAGAAAAGGAATCAAAGTGAAAACCCGCAAATGGCGCTTTGATTCCTCAAAAAATGATGATAAAAATGAAGAGGCTAAGGGGAAAACCCGCAAAAGGCACCTTAATCCAAAGGGGATTTAAGTTAAAAACCTAAAAAGGACGGCTCAAATATTGATCAGATTGGGGCCTGTGATGATCTTGCTTTACCTGAACCAACAAGAAAGAATATGTGACATTTTGGAGCATTGACGGAATACTGCAGATCTCCTAAACACATGTCAAACTCAGAATGGTCTTCAGAAAGTTTGTACAGAGAAATTCAAGCTGCGATAACTGGGGCACCTAGTTCTTATCTTATTTATATGTGTATTCTTGAAAATACATTTTTTTATTTTGCTAAGATACACATTCTCAATCAACTTCTTTGTTGTCTTCGATATTTTATTTCCTTCGAGTTATGCCCCGAACCAATTTTTTTCTTATCCATTGTTATGACCATTTTCTGCAAACATGTTGCATTAGAATAATGATTAATGGACTAATAAAACTTTCACAAAAGAAGTTTTGCATATTACTCTGAAAAGCTTCTAAATAATATAGGAGCCTGAAACAGAATTGTTGTTTAGAACACACCAAAATTTAAAGGTTGGAAAATTGAGGAGTAGTCTAAATTTAGACTTTCTCTTTGGATTTTCGTTGTCAAATGCGTTGATTGACAAGACGCCATGTTGGTGACAAAGCTTACATAAACAAGCAAGCATTGATCATCAGGCAATACGAAGAGGTTACCTTGGAGAAGAGAACCTTCATTTGCACGTAAGTACGACGCCCTGGGATTGGTGTAAGGAACCAGAACGATGTAGATCTTGTATCCTTGAATTGGATAAAAGAGGATTGAGGAAAGGCCATATTGCTGCCCTTGGATTATAGTGGGAGAATGATAGTACAAATTTGGCGCCCCAATGGATCAAACTTTAAGGTCTACAGTGGGGGCAACCTGGTTAAATGTTTCTTCAGAAAAGCCAGTCAAGTGAGAAGGCGTCGTAGCACGTTAGTAACAAAGCATTAATAAACTTCGAGTAATGACAACCTAAGCGGGATCATTCTCAGAAAAATAAAATTCTGCATTCATGCAAACACCATCCACACATGTCTAGTTAGGAGCATTTGATTCATTTTGATCATGCCATCCTAATTATTAGGCATAATTAAGTTCATTATACAGGTCATGTTCCCCAGAGAACAAATCAGTGAAGATAGCAGACATTGCCTTCCTGCATTGACAGCAAAGCAGATCGAAAACAAAGCTTTACCTCCATCAGTTATAGTAGAGCTGGTTAAAGATAGCAGATCTTGCCCTCCTGCGTCAATAGTGAAGCAAATCAAATATTACAAGTCTTATGTCCCTGACCAGCAGTGGAATAGATTAGAAATTACAAGTCTTATCTCCCTAAGCAGTAGTGGAGCAAACAGAAGAAATCTTATGTCCCTGAGATTACAGCGGAGTAGATTGAAGCTAGTAATCCTATCTCCCTGAGATTACAGTGGAGTGAATTAAAACAAAGGATCTTATCTCTCTGAAGTTACAGTAGAGTAGATCGCATCAGATTGAAGCCAGAAATCTTATCTTCCTGAGATTACAGCGGAGTAGATTAAAGCTAGTAATCTTATCTCCCTGAGATTACAGTGGAGTGGATTAAAACAAAAGATCTTATCTCTCTGAAGTTACAGTAGAGTAGATCGCATCAGATTGAAGCCAGAAATCTTATCTCCCTGAGATTACAGCGGAGCAGATTGAAGCTAGTAATCCTATCTCCCTAAGATTACAGTGGAGTGGATTAAAACAAAGGATCTTATCTCTCTGAAGTTACAGTAGAGTAGATCGCATCAGATTGAAGCCAGAAATCTTATCTCCCTGAGATTACAGCAGAGTAGATTGAAGTTAGTAATCCTATCTCCCTCAGATTACAGTGGAGCGGATCAAAACAAAGGATCTTATTTCTCTGAAGTCACAGTAGAGTAGATCGCATTAGATTGAAGCTACAGCAGCAAATCTCACTACCCCAACCTCACAATTAAGCAAATTAAGGTTACGAGTTACGAATCCTATCCACCTGATGTTACAGTTGGAGTGGATCAATGCACCAATTCCCATACCCCTGAAGATCCAGTAGGTTGGAATGAAACAACTTGAAGAAAAAAGAGCACCAAGGTCCAGTACGACCGAGCAAAATTGGCATTTTTTTTAGTCTTTGCTCCGTTCCCGTTGCACGACAACGAGCAAAGAGGGGCAGCTATAATAGCTCATTTTTTCCCAGGCCTGTAAAATAAACTAAATAAAATAACTGTCCATTATTACAGTCCAAATACATAGGCCTAACGCGGCCCAAATGGTTTCTAACCTAAACTACCCAAATTATTAGCCCAATTCGGCCCACTAGCCTAACTCGGTTTCACAAGCCCAACATCCATGCCCAAAACGCATCCAGGTGCAGAAACCCTAGCCCAGCCTCAACGCAAGCAAAAGACGGAAGCCCTAATGGTTGGTGCGTCGCTCCTGCCTTCAGCACGCATCGAGCCTCCGCGCCATGTCACCGTACGGCTCCGTACGCTAGCTGGCCTCCGTATCTGCAACACGCCCCTGTACGATTTCACCTGCAAGCAAAATGAAGACAGCACAGCAAAGAGGAACGAATTGGGGGTTTCCATTTTTATTTTTATTTTTCATTTTGTATTCGAAGATTTTTTTTCGGTTAAAAAAAGAGAAGATATAAGAACCAAAAGGAGGTATTGTACTACTTACTTACACAAAAAAAGCAGAGAAATCAAATTGAAAAGGTGATTTTCTGGGTTCGAATTCCATTCTTTTTCGATTTATTCGATTCTCTTCTAGATTTTTCTGCTTTCTAATTTGCATGACCATCGATAGTTCTTTAAGGGAGAAATATTAGAAGGAGTAAGGGACGTACCTAATAGAACGGTCCTGGCCCCCTCTCCGTCGTCATCGGAATGCGGGCTAGGATCGGCGAAGGTTCGGATACTCAACCAGCAGAGCGGCGCAGATTTTCTTTTTTCTGTTTTAGCCTAGGTCGGTTTTAGGGAAGCAGATAGGTAGTTAGGGTTTATTTTGGTTTAAAGGGGGGCCATTAAAACGCCGTCGTTTAGAGTCAATCCAATTACTCCTAAACGGCACCATTCTGAGTACCCAACCCAGCGGAGACCCGATCCGGGAAGGATCCGCGCGATTATGAAGCGTTTGGTTTATTTATTCAATGAGTCCCTCTGCATTTACTGCATTTGTAATTTGATTTCTTTATTTATTTGTAATTTGTACCATATATTTGCTTCCGTGTTCATTTAGGTCTGGATTTGAACGGCACCGTTTTGTGGATGATTGAAACCATTTTGATGCTTGTGTTTAATTGTCTGATTAGTCCCTTAATTTTAAAATCTATTTCGATTAAATACAAATCAAATTTTCCTTTTTTTAACTTCAACAAAAAAATTTTAAAAAAAATAAAAAAATAAAATCAGTTTAACTCTCATATATTATAAAATTTAACACATGTTTTGATATTCAATTCTTAATAATATTTTAAATACATTGTTACCATAGTTTGAAAATTTAGTAAATTATTATTTTGATTTATCATCCATACTTTCAAATTCATTATACGAACTTGTTATATTTATCTATTTAATTTAGTTTTTTTATGTTCAAATTCTATTTTAACTCTACTTTGTGATGTTTATTATAATTATTATATCATTTTTAAAATTGTTTTGCCATATTTAAATTCATCTTCAAAAAATGTTTTTAAGCAAATTAATTCTCGTTTTTTAACATCATTTTGATATTTAGCTTAATTTTCTTTTCAAATTTTTTAGCACGATTTTTAGAAAATAATATACAAATCCCTTCAAATTATTATTTTGAGAATATTAAGCTCATTAAACATTATCTCAAATTTTTATTGTATACTTTGTTTTCAAATTTAGTACTATAGGTGCCTCCATAGTTTTTTTTAGATACATATATAATTTATATGCAAACGTTTTAGTATTCATAATATATGTACGAAAACGTTGTATTAACTTTGAACCTTTTTCTTCTACATAGTTTTAAACATAATCATTTAGTTGTTTAAGCATTTTATTTTATTGGATTCATTATTCGCATATTATTGATATTCAAGTTTATGTGATTAAAACTCAATGTTGACATTTGCATAACGCTTATTTAATTGTTTCTTAGATTGAATTTCTTCTTTTACGTCATATGTATCGCTATCCAATCATGCCCTTTTACTAGAATTGCATTCTATTAGAATGTTGTAATCATTTCATTTTAAAATAAAAAGGGGCTTGGTGTCAAATAATTCTCGAGAGAATTGTGCCCTAACTTACTGGGCCTCAATTCTTCTCGATGAATTTATATCATCAAGTATCTATTTCTTTAAGACATATTTCTAAAAAAAAATTCTTTAGATTTCAAAATGTTGGATCCTAACTTACTGGATATGATATTTTGTTATCTCGTTTTTTTAAATAAAGGAAATATTTGGGGTTTAAGAATTTTAAGAAAATTGAACCCTAACTTACTGGGTTTTGATTTTCTCGATCGATCTAAATAACCAAATATCCTTCTCAAAATGTATGAATTTTAAATTTTAAAAAAGGGACGAATCTAACTTCGAAGATTGAATCGTTGCACTCTAACTTACTGAGTATGACGATTTATTTCTTTAAAGTAGGTAAGTCTTATTTCCCAATCCGATTACTCAAACTTTCTTTTCAAAGGATCGTATTTTAAAATCATTTCAAAGTTTCGACATTAAGACATTAAACAATCGATTCAGTAATAATGTTGGGCGTTACGAGGGTGCTAACCCTTCCTCGTACGTAATCGACTCCCGGATCTATTTTCTCAAATCACGCAGGCCAAGAATTATTTTCAAAGTGATCCGATCACACCTTACCCCAATAAAAGATCGGTGGCGACTCTTTTTTTTTGTTTTTAGTCGACAACTAAAATTTTTATTTTTCAAAAAAAATGGTTTCGACAATATATATTACGTATGTACATATATATAATAAAACAGTTTAAAAGATAATAATAAAGAACAAAGTAATATATATAAATAGGTAAATAGGAAAAATAATCAAATATAATAATGTCAATAACAATAATAAATAGTAATAAAAATAATAAATTAATCAATGAATTAACGAAAAAAATGTAAAAAAAAAAGAATTAAATCGCAATTAAACCTAAATTGACAAGAAAATAATAGAATTAAAACAAAGTGTAGGACTATATCGCAACGCGCGAATTATATGGGGGGTTGAGTGGGAAATATCCCCTCCCTTCCAAAACGCAACGTTTTATGCGAGACTGAATTGAAACAAATTCAAAATTCATGCGGGAAATTTACAAAGAAACAAAAATGAAATTAAAAAGATGGAGTAAAACTGAGGGATCGAAGGCGCAAATAGACCATCACACACAAAACGCGCGGATCCTTCCCTCGGGTCGAGTCACCGCGCGGGTCACAGGCCTTTAAACGGTGCCGTTTTTCATGTTTATTTAAACAAAAAAAATAAAAAAAAACTCACTTCAGCCCTATTTTCCAAAACAGAAGAACCGCCCCCCCATTTTTCTCTGCTAGGGTTTTGAAACCCGTTTCGCAGATCACCGTTCGCAACACAGGCCGTTCAAATGCCACTGTATCCTTGTCCTACTCCGATTGCGACGAAGAGAAAGAAGGACCGGCCACCAGGTAATCTCCTCACTCTTCTCTCCTTCTATTTTATTATTGTACTGAAATAAATATCAAAAGAGTAAAGAAAAGAAAGAAAAAAAATCAAAGGAAATCCAAGAAAAAAAGTTTATTCACCTTCTGATTCTCTCTTTTATTTCTCTGAATGCTTTTCTATTTTTTAGTATTCAATATCTATGAATGCGTAACCGTACAAACACTAAAAAATGGCCTTATATAGCCGAATTGAAAAGAAAAGAAATAAATCAAAATACATTTGTTTTTCTCTGTCATTTTTGCCTATTTTCTTTTTGTTGCCCTTTTTTTCTTCGTTTTGCTGCTTGTTTTCATTTGTTTGCTGCGCAGGTACGGTCGTACAATGGCTAGCTGGGGCGTACGGATGTCAACGTGGCACGGTCGTGGTGAAAACCGAAGGTGGCGTGTTGCAAGGATGCTGCGGCGGCTTAGTTTGCTGCCTAGGGTTTCTGATTTCCCAATGTTTAGGCTAGTTTGGGCTTGTAATTTTTGATTTGGGCCTGTAATGGGTTTATTTTATTGTATTTGGTTTTGTTTGGTTTTTTTATTTATCTGAATTTGGGTATGCTTTGGGCCTGGTCAAAATAGGTCTATTACAATTATAGTTATATTTAAGCGCATCATTAAATCTTAATAAACTTATATGTAAATGTGATTTTGGTAACCCCGAAAACTCAAGATTCCCCCCAAAACTCAATAAATTTGTGGTTTTTTTATAAACTTCATTCATGATTGTTGTAACACCCCAAACTTGGCTTAGACGTTACGATCGAATCATGAGAAATTACATAAACTTGTCTTAAATTTCAGATTTTGAACTAGAAAAGTGTGTTTTTCGAAGAATGTTAATTTTGACAAATCTCTTGCAATTTTTAGGAAAATACGCGTAGGTCTTATTTACTTAGCTGGAAAATAGTTAATTTGTTACTTAGTTTCACAATGAAAGTTTCAAAGTTGATAATTTGTAAAGTGCAATTTCAAAATGTGAAAACAAATAATTTTGCAATTTATCGAAAGCATAATCCAGTAGAAAATCCAATATAAACTAAAAATAAAGTCTAAAATATTTAAATAGATCAAAAAGTCCAGAGTTAAATTTAAAAACATAAACCGTCTCATTTTATAAATTGAGAATCCAATCAGAGCTCTTGCACACCGCTCGGTCCTAAGTTTACTAATCACTTGAGAAGATAAAAAAAACATAGGGTGAGCTAACAAAGCTTAGTGTGCAACTCAAACCTCATGCATACAACAGATATCAGATAATCACACAGATTCGATAACTGAACAGACATAGATGGCATGGAAATTTTATGCAATGCAACATTAGAAGCATATCATATATAGATGGCATGACATAGCATGCGGTGCAACATATTTCACATATTAGATACAGATCCTACCCACATCTGCTACACACCAATTAGGGTAATAAATACCCATCCAACCCCACACACCAAATAAGTGATCGTATGTCGCTATACAGAAATGTGCAATCAAGGCTGCCAAAAATAATGCGGTAATCTGCTAGAATTAGATAAGTGTGGTCAAGCCACTAGAACAGATGTGGTTAAACTACCAAATAGTGCAGATCATTAAACTGCCAACACTTCTTCCGTCATATAATTATCCCACCCCAATGCATGTGCTGAAACATAATACATACTTAGATGCTCACGAATGAATCCTACTTTAACAAATCAGAAACATGCTAACAGAATACTCATATTTACAAATCAGATACAAAATTTATACTACAGACATGCTTTTAGATGTTACACATACAATATCAGTACTACAAATTTCATATATCGAAATCATACATATCACATAATAGACCCTATAAAGTAGATAACCTCAAATGCACTCCTAACACGACCTTAATTAAATTTTACTGAAAATGGATCCACATGCTCGTGTGAACCACACGGCCTACCTGACCTAACTCGTATGCCCCACACGATCTGGCACATAGCCTTGTGACGTTGACAATATGGTTTTTGGCTTTGTGTTGTTCACTAATTTTTCAAAAATAAAGTTACACACCTTATCGAAACTGGAAAACGATGTTATGACACATTTCCAATCCCTAAAATCAACATCCAAAATGAACTAATCAACAAAAATACACTAAAATCCAATCATTATTTTGGCCACAAGAATAAAAGATTCGACCTTAACATTAAAACCAGCCCTTTCCAAGCGTTTGAATACTTACCCTTTAAAGCATAGGTTTTTTTCCCGGCACACTTAATTCGCCAAAGAAGTACATACTTTATGATTCGCACCGAACAAATCACATGAGAACAATAAGATATCCACCATTACACAGAATCAAAAACATTATCCTCATGAACCGAGCGGTTAACGCATATATCACAAAAAAAGGTACGCTGATCAAACTAGCTCCCTTGGCCCGCAACAGAACAGAAGAGAACGTTGGTAAAGATCAAATTAATGGTAGAATAGAAGGAAAAATGACAAATGATCTAGATCGAGACATAGTATAACAGAAAATTGATAACGTGCAAATATGGAAATAACAAATGAAAAAGAAAACAAAGGAACAACAAGAGAGAATTTCGATAGCAAAAGTGAAAAAGAAACAAAAATGACAAAATGGAAAATGAGGGGGGAGAGAATGACATTAGTGGAGGATTTTCAGGGAATTATTCACATATTTTAAAAAAAAACTACCCTTTAAATCTGTTTGTTATCCAGATTAAATACTCAAATTCTGACCATATAGGCGGCATAGACAGAGACAAAGCAAAAATAATTTCGCTTTGCACACACGAGATTCAAATATGGGATCTTTGGGTAAGCTGAAGCTTTACCACTAAACCAACAAACTCATTCTTACTAATAGTTGAGCAAGAATAATAGATAAGCTAGATATTCAAAGTCGAGAGTCGGAAAAAAATAATAAAAATTCAAAGGTACAGATTTGAACACAAACCTCAAGCATATAAACAAAACACCTATCCACTAAACCAAATTAATTTATTTAACATGATTTAACAATTTAAAAATAGGAACTTTGGAGCGTTACAATCGTGCTAATAGCATTTTCAACAAAGGAACCTAATTTTTCCTATAAAACCTAACAAATAATTAACAAATAAAAAGAATGATGAAAAAGCTTCCTACAAGCCTTTTCTTTCAAATCATCATCTTTTGCATTCTTGGCAACTAGAAGAATCGTGTAATAATCTGTACTGGTCTCTAAGCATAAATTTTATTGTAAAATTTATCTTCACCAAATTTTGTTGCAATTTATTTAGAAAAATATGTAAATTTTTTGGGTCTTCAACTTTTCTAACATGTTTTAGATTTTTTTTTTATTTTTGTAATGTTTTTTTTATCTTTTTAGCTACATATATTTTTATAATTTATAATTTCTTTTATATTTTAAATTTTTTATGTAATTTTATATATTTGTGACTAAATTAAAAATGTTCATAGTTGGGTGACCAAAACAGAAACATGCTAATAATTGTGTGACTAATTTTATAGTTTACCCTTTCAAAATTCAAAAAGTATAATAACTAAAGGTGATCAAATTGAAGAACATGTCTAAATCCACAACTTTTGCATAATACGAGACTAATAGCAAAATTTGACTTAACAGATTTAACCGCTACGATTTAGATCAATACTGAAATTTAAAAAATAAAAATAAATATAAAGAATAAAATTGACTAAATCATAGTAGAATAATTAAATGTGAAACTCTCGCATAGTGTACAAGACTAAAAATATAATTTTTACTTTCAAATAGTGGTAAAAGTACCACAAAACTCCCTATTATATCTTGGATTACATTTTAGCCTCTCTATCGAAAAAATAGACAAATTAGCCTATGAACGTTAGATGAGTGAGCAAAATAGCTCATCTGTTAAAATTGCATCGTTAAATGTTTGTTTTGGTGTTTATATACAAGGTATAATAATAAATTTAACCCTTAACCGTAACACACTATTCAATTTGATCTTTACTCTTTTATTGGAAGTAAATTGAAATTTTTCGAAACTAATAAAGCTAAAGGATCAAAAAAGCCTTAGCAACAATTTTGAAAAAATCAATTAAGCCCTTTTAAATTTTAAAAATTAATAAAAAAAAAGTTATAAAAATTATGAACAAAATTTATAAAATAAAGGTTAAAAAAATTTAAATTTTATATTTTTATTAAAAAATAACAATAGAGATCCAAAAAATAGTATGGTCAATTTTTTAAAAAACTTATAACCATTAGATTTTAACGGGTTTGTATTGTTATTGTTTAATACAAAATTTAAAATTTTGTTTATACTTTTTATGATTTTTTAAATTTTAAAAGGGCTTGATTGTTTTTTTTGTGTGTGTGTGTGTGTTGTACATGGATTATGGTCTTTTTGACCCTTTAGCTTTATTAGTTTCAAAATTTTTTAATTTAGTTTCAATAAAAGAGTAAGAGTCAAATTGAATAAATGTGTAAAGGTTAAGTGTTAAATCTATTATTATATCCAGGGGCATAGCCAAGGGGGCTAGCAAGGCCCCTTAAAATAGAAAATTTTCTATTTAGGCCTTTTAAAATTTTTAAAATTTTAAATTAATAAAAGTAAAATTACACTTTGGCCCCTTTAAAAACGATAAAAGTTTGATTTAATCATTTAAAAATTATAAATATATATGTTATTCAAATGGTGAAATTATATTTTTACTATCGTAAAAACTAAAATTTAATTCCGACCTTCCTAAAAAAAATTTTTGCCTTCGCCCATGATTATATCTTATATATAAACATCAAATTTAAACGGAATAATTATTTTGGTCCCTCAACTAATGTATAAGGATTAATTTAGCCATTTTTTTAGTAAATGGACTAAAATATAATATAGATTATAGTAGAATGGGTTTTGTGGTAGTTTTACCTCAAATAGCATATCAACATCATTATGAATTATGAACCGTGCGATGAAACGTGGCAACTATAGGGTGTCGGTGGGATTGGCTTTTGTCTATGTCACCTGCCTGTGACACTCAACATTTCCCTTTCCGTTTTACATCCTTCTTTAATATATCTTCAGCATTTACATTTAACTTAAAATATTCTACGTATCTACTTTTTTTTAAAATAACCCATAATTCTATTTTCTAATATGACCTTAATACTGTAAAAAGGGAAAACGTTATTGGGAGTAACAATGACAGACCTAATTTTCTACTGCATTAAAGAAAACTCCCTTCGCACGTGGTTTAAAATATTTTCTAGAAAATAGTGATTAATAATATTTTATTTTAAAAGTAATAAATGGAAAAATAAAGTTATTGCTGGCATTGGTTTGACAGCGGAGCGGAGCGGAGCTGAATTAGAACACAGCCACATCCACGTGGTGCTAATCAATGTGTTCACAACTCCCTATGGCTGTAGTTTGAAGTTCATAAAGTGGATCTTTACTTCAGGCTTTAATTAAAATCACAAACTAAAAATGTTAAAAAAGTTTAAGGGTTATATACCAGTGTATTTTTTTTTTTTATATCAAAGATATCAAAGCATAAAAACATTCTTAAAATTATATAATTTATTTTGTAAAATAATGACTTAACTTAGTTGGTATTGAGATGACTCGTGACATTAATTTAATTACGAGCTTAATATATAGTACAGATATACATGGGAGGCATATAAGGATAATTATCTGGTACACTTTTCCTAAAGTTTTTTAACTCCATAAACAAGATAGGCATAATAACTTATTTAGCCCTCTAATTTTAAAAAAAAATATTTTAGCTATTCATTTAATTTTTCATCTTTTTTAACTTCTGAACTTATATTATTTGTCAAATCACCCTATAGTAGATGCAAAAGTTAACGTTTGTTAACTTTGTTAACGGCATATTCGTGGATTGCTACATTAGCAATTAATTATTTTTTAATTTTAAAAATTATAAAATGTAAAAATATATTTTTAATATTTTTAAAAATAATTAATTGCTAACATTAAATACGTGTGGATACCACATCAGTAAAGTTAACAAACAATAATTTTTTTACCCATTTTGGGATGATTGGACAAATAATACAAGTTTAATGACTAAAAGAGAGAAAAAATTACTAAAATGATTTTTTTATATAATGCTAATAGGATATTTGAATTTAAAAGGTTAAAAACTATGATCAATGTATCAATTAATAATAAATAATAAATGTAATATAAAAACAATACAAATTTATGAAAATTATATAATATTAATCATCGATTTATATAAAAGATTATATTAATGCATAGTTAGAACTAGAAATCATATCACATGTGTATGTGTATGAAAACCATGTAATTAGAATACAATTGTGTGTTTAAAAATTACATATAATTAATAACAAAATGTATGGTTTGAAACTAATAAATCAATATATACAACTTATAGAGGTAATAAAGTAAGCATAATATAATTAAAATGTATATATTATATCAAAATAAAGTTTTAATTTAGTGATAAAATTAATATTTTATTGATGTAAATAGCATAGGTTCAAATTTAATTTCATCAAAAAAATTTATTAAATTTTTTAAAGATAAAAATAATAAAAATACTCTCAAATAATATTTTCATAACTTCCAATCGAAAATTATTATTTAATAAATTCTTCAAGCATGTTATAAAAGAAAAGAAAGAAAAAATGCGTTTAGAACTTTCTTGCCCATCGCATAGTATTTATACTTCCATTTTTCTCGCTAAAGAAAAGCATTTTTAATGTAGTGTTATGATTGTATGATCCTACTTTGTTTGAAATTACTGTGTTAGAACACCAAATGAAGCTTAAGTAATTGGGACATTTTAATGTGCATCATAATTCATCTTTTATACAAAATGTGATTCGCTATAAAGTGGTGGTTTAGGGTCTACAGTGTTATTATATAAAGTTCTTTTTTCTTTTGGAATAAAGTGGGAAAAAGAAAAGAGAAGGAATATAAGGAATGGGTAAAAAAACCCACAACAAAACAATTTTCATTATTGTATCAAATCAAGAAGAAAAGTAAAGTTATGATCTCATTTAGTGCTACCAAATTCATGGTAATCATTGCAGTTTCTAGTTTGGTCAATGGTTGAATTTGTTATATAAAAAATACATGAATTGATTAAGATATAAAAATATAAATTATTTTATTTTAATTTTATACTTCATCTTCAAAATTATTATGTATTATTCTTTTTCTATCAACACCTAAATTAAAATAAATTTAAACAATATTTATTTGGATTAAAATTTAAGCTTGAATGAATCTAGATTAAGAATTCACCTATAATTCATATAAGATGAAATTGAATCTAAAATTTCAAATTTTCAAGTAGAAGTAAGTTTGATTCAGTCTAATTGGATTTTTTTTTTTTTGGACTTCAATATTATTATTAAGTTTAAGACCTTGTCTAATACAGAACATAAATTTAAATTTTGAAAGTGTCATTAGAAAAGACAACCACAAACTTTAAAATAAACAATATATATAAAACTTAAGTCCTCATTAACAAAATAATATTATCTTAATTTAAGGTAAATATAAAAAAAATTACATATACTAATTATCACGTTTGTAAATAGAATTATGAAGTACCCAAAAAAAATGAAATTGTGAATTAGATTTTTCATTTTCAACAAACTGTTTTAGCTCATTACCAAAGTAAGTAGAAGATGCAGATTATTTGGTCATGCAACCTGCTACCAAATTCATAATTTAATTATTTTTAGAATCTAACTCCATGAAAAATTGAAAAATAAATAAAAATAAAATTATATCATTTTAATATATATATATATTATTCTTTTCTCTCCTGTCTCATACCAACCGGACATTTTTGTTTAATATCATTTCTTCACTCTAAACCCTACTTTCTTTTTACTACAAAATTTATTTATATTTCAAAATTTATAAAATAAATATAACTTATATGGTGTATAAAAATGGATTGATGGTTATTTAATTAGAGATAAATACTAAAGTCTCGGTGAAATCAAAATTTTTTAGGGATCAAAATATAATTTCACTAAATAACTTATATCTTTATAGTTTTTAAAAAATTAAATTAAATTTTTATCATTTTTAGAAGTCAAAATATAATTTTATCTTTATTAATTTAAAATTTTAAAAGACCTAAATAAAAAAAATTTATTTTAGGGGGTCAAGGCCTTGTCAATCCCCCTAACCAAAGCTATAATAAATTTCTATGTAATGTGCAATGTTATATATAAAATTTAATTTTATACATTAAATTTTAATTTTATTAAAATTCACAAATCAGTAGCAATCTTATGGAATAAGCACGATTTTATATTAATATATTTCATATACGAATAATACATTAATCAAATATGAAAATAAATGTTTGCATTCAATTATTTAAATGTGTACAACTGAATTAAAATTGAAGTTTTATGTATACATATTAACTATAATTCAAGTTTCAAGTGTATAATTGCACAAATTTAAAATTAATGTACATTTGATATTTGTCTCATTTAATTATTTTACAAATCTACAACAATTATTCTACTTCATAATCGGATTAGTGTTTAAAAATAGAGAAAATTAGACTCAAGTGATTCGGTCGATAACTCGCTTTGTAACCACTAAACAAATAATTATACATTGATTAATTAGAGAAACAAAAGAAGAGAAACAGAAAACTTGTTTATTTGTTCTTTGGCTAAGAAATCCCTATAATCTAAAAAGATTTATACATCAAAATCAAAATTTTACTATAAAAAATAACAAAATTATAATTCCTTTTTTATTTTCTAAACACTAATTAAATTTTTTTCCTTTACTAACAATCCCTATAAACATAAGAATTTGTTTCACATAAACATATTAGCTTCATAATTATGGAACTAAGATCATGACTGCTATTACCGCGTTGGATTATTGAATATTCTGCAGTTGAGTTGGAGCTCGAACTCATGAGTGAACTCGCTTCCTGAATTGACTCCGTCGATGTGATCAAATCCACATTCTTCAGTAAATACCCGTTCCCGACGAGTTGACTCAAGATTTCTGACTCCGATATCGAGTTCTTCTTCTTCTTATGCTGCATTGTAGCTCTGACGATCTCCGTCAACATTGCATTGGCTAGTCTCCGAATCCCTCTAGCTCCACCCATCAGAATCGCTGAGTTGACTTGCAAATGGGACTGAGTTTTATCCGAGTTCCTCTTGCTGTGCTTCCCACCGGTGCTGCTTTCCTTTGTTAACAAATAAACCGATTCGGGACTCCGATTCCTGACACGGCCGAGTGGGTCACTCAGTAACATCATACTTTTAACATCCACTAACGTTATATGCTTAAAATTTCGCCTGATTCTCCCTAATAACATCGGATAACAAGCCCATCTTCTAAAACTCATCGGAACGTGATCTAAAAACCCAGCCAGCGAGTTCTCTGGATCCAACTCGTTCACATCGAATCCCACTACCGAGCCGTAAGTCAACCGAGTTGACTCACCTTCAGCTTCAGTTGAATCGCCGGAATTCCCTCGACCCTTCTTTCCCCAAATAGTCTCCCCAACATCTTTTTTCCCAGATTTCCAAAACTGGGCCGACTCGAAACTAAAGACCGAGTCACGAGAACCCTTGTTATTGGAAGCTTTATAGTGTTGAATAAGATTGAAGAACGAGTCGTTCTCTTCATGAATAACAAGGTTAAATCTCGAAGACGAAGACCCAAAAAGAAAAACAATGTCGGCTTTCGAAGTAATACCAGACCTATGCAAGACTCGTAAGAAAAGCCTGAGTTCATCTTCGGTCACATCTTCAACAACATGGCTGACAATAAGATCGTGCATGGCTTTCGTCCCACGTCTGTACAAAGTTCCCATCCTTTGTAAAGCAAACGAAGATGGCAAAACCCCAGGGTTTTGCTTAACATTAACTGGTTTGTTATAATCCCACATGGGGAAAAACCATTTCAAAGGAGGAGGAGGAGGAAATTGGGTCTTTTGAGATAAGAACCGACGAGAGTTTTTAATGGTGAGAGAAGGAATAAAAGATGGGGTGGAAATGGAAGGTTCAAAAGTAGAGAGAGTGAAGAGAAGAATCGTGAGGAAAACCAAAACAAGGCAAATGGAAATAGTGGATTGAGCTTTAGAGAAAAGGAGACTGGAAGAAGCTGTTCTTCGAACAAATCTTGTTGACGGTGGCGTCGTGGTGGTGGTGGTTTGGTTATCAACGGAAGAATTAGTGATTTTGTTTTGGTCGCCATGGAAGAACACCAAGAGTAAACCCATGCCTTTGCTTTCTTTGCCGTTGGCTGCTGCAAACCCCATTTTTTTTTTTTTACTTTCTTTGCTTTTTCACATCCTTTGATGGCCCCCTTTGGCTTTTTTTTTTTTTTTGGCTTCGAGTGGTGGAGAGGATTGTTGTTTTCACAAGGACAATAGGGACGAGCTTATGGATACTGTTATATGGTGGAAATATAATGTGATTTCATTTACTTTATAATTCTATTTAATTATTTAGATAAATATTGTCATACTGAATTCTTTTTATTGTTTAATCACAATATCTAAAGTATATTGATTATAATAAAAATTAATTTAGGTACTAATCTAGTTGTATTAATTATCTTCAAAATTATCTCAAGATAATGAAGGAAATAAAATATCTTTCTTTATCAACAATGATTTATATTAACTTTTTATTAATTTTATTCACTAATAATGTGTAAATATATTTTATATTATTATGGCACAATTGCAGTTGTAAAATGATTTATTTGGCCTTTCAATTTTATAAAAGACGTCATTTTAGCTTTCTATTTAAATTTTTATTTTTTTTTAACTTCTAAACTTATATTGTTTGTCAAATCATCCCATAATAGATAAAAAAATTTAACGTCTATTAACTTTATTGTGGATTTTCCATATGGATGTCATTGCAGTAATTAATTAATTTTTTAAAATTTAAAAAATTAAAAAAAATTTATAAAGAATATTTCTAAAAAAAATTTAAAGTGTTTAAAAGCATAAAATATTATTTTTATTTTTTATTTTAAAAAATTAATTAATTGCTAATGGGCATACACATGGACTACCACATGAATGTCACGTTAGCAAAACTAACAAACGCTAATTTTTTCATCTATTTTGAGATGATTTGACAAACAATGCATGTTTAAGGGCTAAAAGAGGTGAAAATTTCGATGGATAACTAAAATAATTTTTTTGCAAATTTGGAGGGCAAAATTAATCAATGCCAAAAATTTATGTAAAAAGCTTATGAGACATTGGTTGAACTTTCAAGACATTGGTGTCATAGGTTGAGGTTGGAATTATTTTTATGTTTTTCCTTTAGTCAATGTCCGGTTAACTCATTACACCTATTGAGTCAGTGACCTAATAATAGTATAGATATATACATAATATTAATAATCAAATATGTGATCGAGTTTTGTGCAACAAATCTTGTTCTGGTTTTGATTTTGGTTTTGTCATAATTGTCGAAAATACCCTCAACATTTATGAGTTTTTGGGTTTGAGCCCTTAATCATTTTTTTATTGACACCCTAAACGTTACGATTTTTTCAGAAATCAACTCAATTTTAACAGTAAACATGAGTTGATCGCCAATCAAACTGCAAGTAAACAAAATAACCTATGTGGCATGCCACATAAGCACGATATCATAGATGACGTCATTTATAAAAAAGAATTGTTATGAGTGCAGCAAAACCAATGAAAACTAACAACGAAACTAAAAAAGAAAAAGAAAAAGAAAAACATTCTTTTACTATCCTACTGGTATAAACAAAAATACAAATTTTCTTCTAAATAAAATAGATCATCAAATAAATCATAAATACCAATGAAAACTAACAGCGAAACCCAAAAAATTCCAATGAATCTGACTTCTTCTCCAACCTTTCTTCCACTACGGACTTCTCCAGTTTCTGCTTTTTGGAAACGTCTTTGGTTTCTTTGTTTTCTTCCTCTCTCCCACACTTCGATTTGGAGTCATCATTGGCATTGTCTCTAGCATTAGGGTTTTGGGTAGAGGAGTCAAGGTTTTCGAGATCCATGTCTTCAATTGGTGGGTTGGCCTCGATGGTTCTCCGACGACTCCTCTTTCTCCGCCATTGAGGAAGATAAGATTTCAAACCCTAGAATGTTTGGTGACAGTGGAAGAGTTAATAGAGTTTGCACAGAGGTTTTGTTTAGCTTCCCATGGGTAGATATGTGATGAGGAAGACGAATCGAGCCGCACATGTACTAGCTGATGCAGGTACATTCTATTTTTGAAAAAATCGTAATATTAAGGGTGTCAATAAACAAAAGTTAAGGGCTCAAGCCCAAAAACCCATAAACATTGAGTGTATTTTTGACAATTATGCCTTTAGTTTTTTTCTTATAATAAAAAATAGATAAAGTGATAATACATAAATGATATTAACAAAATTTAAGCAACGCAAATAATTTACTATTACAATAATAATTATTTAACTATATTACTAATTAATTAATGCTAGTATTTATTTTTCAATTTATATATCTAAAAAAATACATACTCCTTTCTGCCACAACCATTAAAAGAAACCTCCTTGTCAATAAGGTTTTTACTCAGTTGGCAAAAATGGAGATCTTGAGTCTTAAGTACCCATTTTTTGAGACTTACCATGCACAACTATATGTGCAAGTTTTTGAGTCACATTATGTATGGAGTTTTAGTTTAGTTAGTTCTAGTTTGTTGGCTTTAATCTAGAATGTATTCAGTTTTTAGTTTGTTTGTGTTGCAATAGTTTGATTCTGGTTGGTGGTTACTTGAGCAATCCATTTGTAATAGTTTGATATTTATGGTTACTTGAACTTGTATCTATAATTATACTCTACTCGTTACACTTAAGAAAAAAATCCCTAAAATCTACCCACTACTTTTCTTTTCATTCTTTTCTAGAGGTAAACTATATATATCATATATATTTCCTTTCGAAGATATCTATTTTTTCATATAGTAAGTTAGTGCTATAAGTCAATCGAGCATCAATTCAATTAAGAAATGATTGCAATGCATTATCTTTGTTATAAAGTAATAATCTATTTATTATATAAAAAAGTACTTGACTAAGTTAGTGTCACAAGTCAATCGAACACCAACTTAATTAGGAAAAGTTTAAAATATTATTTTTTTCAACAAACAAAAAAATTATTATAAGGGTATTTATATCTTTTAATCAGTTTCCAGAACCGAACTAGATGGTATATTGATCCGAAACAAAGAAAAAAAGCAGTTGACATGCAAATTGACAAATTGAATTGAATTTTATAAAATTTATAATTTTTTTTATAATTTTTTAATAAATTATTTGATTTGAACTGAACAAACCAAAAATCAGTGATCTGATCAATTTGACCCCAATCCAGTTCCAAAAAATTTGATTTTAATAGTTTTATATAAAATCTTTAAAATAATCTATCTAAAAATATAAACCTTGATATTGAAAAAAACCCTTAATTATTACTCCAAGAGAATGTTATTCTTATAATTTCAAAGATAAACTTATATCTTTTAATAAAAAATTCTTTCCCCACGTAGTGGATGAGAGATAATCTAATAAATTTTTAATTTTTACAAGTTAATTAGACACCAACTCAATTAAAAAATTATTAAATTTTACATTATTTTCACAAAATAATAAATATAATTAGGATAGTGTCTCAGTGTTTTTATCTTTTTATTAAATAAATTTTATAAAAATAACTGCACATAGTGATATTTGAGCATGAGGAATAGTATATATTACAAAATTTTTTTACCATTTCGATTAAAATCACATTTAGCTTTCATTTATAATTTTTTGTAAATACATGTTACACATGAAAATTTTTATATACGACATAAGTATGACATAATATAATATTAACATAATGATCATTGTATCCAAAAAATAGACATAATGATACATTTAATTCTTAGGTTCTGTTTGATTGCCAGTAAAATATTTTCCGTAAAATGATTTCTGGAAAATGTTTTACTTTTCTGTAAAATGATTTACTAGAAAATATTTTCTGGTGTTTGATTGAATCTGTGTAAAATATTTTTTGCTATTTGGCAGATTTTTTGAAAATATTTTCCGGAAAAGTTGTTTTTGCATATATTAATATGTATTAATAAATTTTTATATTTTAAATTGTTTTTACATATATTGCAATGATTTATTTATAATAATACTCAATTATTATGCTACAATATTAATCGTTATAAATTGAAAAAAACTAATACCAAATAAATTATTTGTAATTGTGTTAAAAAAACAAGTATTGAATAATTAAAAAAAACAAGTTACTGGAAAATCGATAAACAGAATCAATTTTCTACCGGAAATGAAGGAAGGAATGAAGGAGGCGATACAGAGGAAAGCAATGAAAATGTCTTACGGAAATTGAAAGGGTAAGACATTTTCCCTAAAATGTAACCCATTTTCCCTTGTTTTGGAGTTCATTTTCCAAATGGAAAATGTTTTCCGCCAATCAAACGCTGGAAAAATTAGAAATGATTTTCCGGAAAATCAATTACGTCAATCAAACAGACCCTTAATGTTTACTTTTTTTGTCACTTTAGCCCTATTTCTTACTTTGTGGATCATTTTGACCCTTAATCTTCAACTGAAAAACTGGTTGAATCATTAAAATTTTAATGACACTAATAGGAAAACTCGTGTGGCAGTACAAGTATGTTTTATAAAAATTAAAAAAAGTACTAATAACCATTAAAATGTTCAACAAGTTTCATAATTTTTTGAAAAAAAAAAATCATGAAAACAATGAAGTACGTATAGACTGTCATAGGAGTTGTTATATCACTGCCATTAAAATTTTAAGAGGCCAATTAACTTTTATGTCCATAAAAAAGTATCTCGACTAAATTTTAGAAGTTTGAGAGTCAAAGTGATAAAAAAAATAGAGTTAAAGTGCCCAAATAAATAAACATTAATGATTAAATTTAACATTATGACTTTAGTTGATAGTGACCAAGAAATCACCTATTTCACACAGTGGGCTGAAAATATTTGACTTATCAATTTATCCGATAAAATATTAGGGGCTTATGTAACTTATGTTCAATTAATCATATTTTATACGAAAACATTGAACCTATTTGAAGTGGTTCATTTTATCCTAGAAAACTCATGTATGAATAATGATTAATTTTACTTCTCGTCTAACTACTCTAGATTAGGAAAAACCCATATACGAATAATGATTAATTTTACTGCTTTGCTTAGCTACACTAGACTAGGAGTACATGTTGGCGGAGGAGTTATACAGATCACCTTTCCATACACTGTAGTTGGTAATTTTTTTTTGTTTATTTAAGAGTTTTTATTAATAGCTTACTTATTTTATCGTTAAAAAAACTACTTATTTTATTTGAAAGCCTTTTCCTTTTTTTTTTTGAAATTAAAGTCATTTCCTTTTTTGTTTTAATTTAAAATTGTTATTATTCTTCTCTTTTTGGTGGTTAATATGTTTCATTATTAAAAGAATCTTCAATTTTGTTCTTTATGTCTTTTTTTTGTTATTTATTTTATTATAAGATGTTTTATTATTTTGTAATTAAAAATAACTTAATATCATTCCTGTCAAATGATCAACCTATCTAATCATCAGACTATAATTAAATAAATAATATTTGGCATAAAACAAGCTGGCACCAAATCTCAAGGACAGATTGTTTTAGGAAATTTGTGGTGAATTTCACATGCCAAGTACGTGCTTCAGAAATGCAAACATTTCTATATTAATTTATTTATGATTAAATTAATTAATTCTAAACACAATATAATTTTGATATATTTATATGACTCCATTATTTGATTTATTCTTAATTTATATGAAATGGAATCAAACTTTATCATCTTTATTAATTACCGTTTTTAAGGAATGCTATGAAATTTGGAAGTAAATACTCTTATAGTTGACCACTCCATAGATTATATCAATTATTAATAAAACGACAATAGAATTTGCCGATTCATAGTCATTAATTTTATAACAATTCATGGCCATTAATTATTGCTATCGTACCAAGTAACCAGAACAACAATCTTTCACCGACACTGGGTCCGAACACCCCACCCGGCCCGACCGTCTAAACCGGATCCGACTATGACGATCAGGATTACTGTTTAAACAATTAACAAAAATAACTTTTGTTTGGATTTATTGATAAATGCTAATATAAAAATGTTTTCCTTATTATTTTATTTAAATACTGAATTTACACATCTAATGCACACCGGTAATATTGAATGCACTTCCTATAACACAATTACAGTCTATTCGAATTAGTGAAGTGAGGTTAATTTTCATAAAATAAAAGGTAACCAACATCTTACCTCACCATTATCATTTTTTCTGTTATTCAGCTATCAATTTTTTAAATTTAGTCATCCAAGTAATCAAAATTATTTTTTTCTCCATTTTCGTTACGTGCTGTTAAATCTCTGATAAAAATGAGACGTAATAATTAAAAAATAGGTATAGTAATAAATTTAATCCTCAACTTTTACATATTGTACTAATTTAGTCATAATTTAAAATAAATTAACTCTTGAAATTTATAAAATAATCTCAATTTAATCGTCAAAATTTACTTTCCTCTTTCACTTCCCTAACGTCAGTATCATCATTGCCTCCACCACCTTCTTCTCCACCTTTTTAAAAAAAGAAAGAATCTCTTTTTTCTTTTTATTTAAACATATATGACACAATAACAACCCAAGCATTTGTAAACATGGCGCCTGCCAGCCCCCTAAAATAGAAAACATTTTATTTAGACCTCTTTAAAATTTATAAAAAATTTAAATTAGTAGAAGTAAGATTGCACTTTACCCTCTTAAAAATGATAAAAATTTGATTTAATTTTTTAAAAATTATAAAGATATAGATGTTAAAATGGTGAAATTGCATTTACTATTATAAAAATTTACAATTTAATTTCGGCCCCCCTAAAAAAATTTTCTGGCTTCGCCCGTGACTGTAAATCGCACAAATAAATGATAGCTGCTCTTGAAACATATACTTATTTGCATTCAAATGAATCTCTTTAAAGCAAAAAAAAAAAAACTACATTTATAAAATTTTCCAAATACTTCTGTTTGTTCAAAAGGAGGTGGGGTAAACTCAACTTAGCTACATGATTAGATAATTAATGATCAAATATTATTCAAATTTATCACCTAAAAAGTTCTATTGATCAGAAATTTTGATTGATTGAATTATAAAACAATTATCGTAAGTGATATCTTTTCAAGAGACAACGATCTCATGTTCAATCTCTAGTAAATGTGGCTTATAAAATTTTAAAAATATTAAAATTTATAATATTTTTTAAAAATTTTAGTAAATTTTTATTTTGTTATTTAATTTTATATTTATTTTCTATTTTAATATATATTTATTTTTAAAATAAATTTTTGTAATTTTTTTCATTTTTAAAGATTTTAAGGTTTTTTTGGATGATGGCGTCATGGTAACGCCATTGTGTCCAGCCAATTTTTTAACAACCAAAGGATTGAGTCGAGAACGTTTGTAACTTTAGGGACTAAACTAAGAATATTTGATAACATTAGGGGCTGAAGTGAGCCAAAAAAACCTTGAAGGACTAAATTCAGAAAAGCAATATACTTCAAGACTAAAGTCTACATTAAGCTTTACAATTAAGTTGATTGAGTTCTTGGTAGACATTAGAGTTCAAGTTTTACTAATAAAGAAGTTCTAAATGAGAAGCGAAAATTGATAATTTTATTGATGTATCCTGTCATATATTTACATAAAGGATGTAAAGGCAAATAACAAAAAAAATTCTAAGATAAAAAAAATTTAAATAATAAGAATTCAGAACTCAAATACAAGGATAAACTAAAACCAAAGTAAATGATAAAATAAATTTAAAATAAACCAAAGTTTTGATCTTCAGTAAAACACATATTTTCAATAAGCCTTCCTCAAGTTAGGGGGTGAGCAACAACACTTGGGAACAAGATAGTGAAAACCCTTGTGTGGATGAGATTTGGTAAAAGCATCATCAAGTTGATCTGTAATTGGAATGTGGACAACTTCAAGTAATATACAAACAAAATGAAAATAAACATCCAAATGCTTCATCTTGCTGTGGAGAAATGGATGCTGGCAGCAAAAAGTAGCATAGAGATTATCTAAGAAAATTTTGAGAGGCTAAGTAAGAGGAATTGCAAGTTCTTTAAAGATTCGCGATCCACAAAGTCTCAGCTGCAACACCTGTAATAGCATGAGGTTTCGCTTCAGTTGTTGTTTGAACAATTTTTTATTGTTTAATTTCCTAAAGGACCAAACAATATGATTGAGACCAAAATAATAAAAAAAACAAATAGCTAGTAGTAGACACCCAATCACTATGATCTCTTGCCCAATCTGCATTAGAATAGACAAAAAGATTAGGATCATGATGACGCAAAATATGGAGGCCATGATTAGTAGTGTGATTTAAGTATTAAAGCACTTTGTTTCACCGTATTCTAGAGAGTAAAAAAGGGGCTATGCATGAACTGAGATAGTTTGTCAATAATAAAACAGAGTAAGCTTTTAAGCTTAGTAAGTTCGTATAACTTAGAATTTAACTTACCATTTGATCAAGTAATAGGTAAGTAACAAAGCATATTCTAACACATTTTGGCCAAATGCCTAAGCACAAATATACCAACCATATTAGCCATGTAAATACATATATGAACCAATAATCATGGATGCTCAACAATTAATCAAGTTCCATATACATGTATCAACCATTACGTATATCTATTAATCATGTAACATCATCTCCATGCATTTCATGTGTATACCTGTAATAGTTCGTATCGGACTTATATTATTTCGTAACAGAACATTGCCTGTTGAACCGTTTAGAATACCGTTGGATACCCGGGATAGCTCACACATAATGTGCTAGCTCATATAACTGTAATCCATCAATTAATATACATGTATGCTTATACGAGCAGTGAATCGATATGGTCATTTGAGCTGAAGATCGGTATGCTCTCATGAGCTATAAATCGGTATGCTCTCACGAGCCATAAATCGATAACCTTAATGACATGTCATTTGTATTCTACGGATTCCTATGGTTTAAACGGGGTTTGGTAATCATTGTACGTCGTTGGATATGCATTCGGTAATCATATATGACAAATCATAATATTTATATATATTTCAATTGAAAAAACATATAAACACAATTTAATTACACGAACTTACCTCGACGAGTATATGTAGATACGGAGGCGATTAATCCAAGACTTTCTCTTTGCCCCGATCTAACTCCGTACGAGGTCTAACTGGATCTATACGGATAAATTTAACTTAATTTAGCAAATAATTCATTCAATTTAATCCAAAATATATTTTTGGCAAAATTACCAATTTACCCCTATACTTTTAATTTCTTTAAAATTTAGCCCGTAGCATGCCCTATACTTTAATTATTTCACAATTTCACCATGTAATATTTTCTATTTTTCAATTTATTCCCTAATTGACAATTTCATCAAAAATCTCTTTACAAAAGTAGTTTATCTAACAACAACCATTCATTTTCTATCATCAAACTTCAAAACTCAAGTATATTCAACAATGGTAAAACCCTAATAGTTTAACATTTTTGCAAATTAGTCACTGGGCTAGCTAGATTAAACTACAACAATCTCGAAAGCATAGAAATCGTTAAAAGCAAGACAAAAATGCATACCTAATTGAGCAAAATAAGCTTGCGGAAACTTCAAGCTTCCATGGCTAGGTTTTCTCTTCAAATTCGATCGAAGATGATTATAATGGATGAAAATAATGTGTTTTATTTAATTAATTATAACTTTAATTACTAATTTCCAAAATTAACCTTAATAATTCATTCAAATTTCAATAATGCCAAACCATTAAAATCCACTATCAACTCTAATGGTCTAATTACCATATAAGGACTTCCACTCTATAGTTCTATATCTATTTAATACCTTTAGCTATTAGAACTCAACTTTTGTGCTTTATGCGATTTAGTCTTTTTTATCAAATTAAGCATATAAGCGGTAAAATTTCATAACGAAATTTTTATACGGTATTTCTATCATGTTGTAGGCAATAAAATATAATAATAAAATAAATTTTCTGGCTTCAAATTTGTGGCCCCGAAACCACTGTTTTAATTTTACTGAAAATGGGCTGTTACAAAGAAAGATGAAACCCAAGTGATAAAGGGAAGGCTAAGCAAGTGTAAGCTATGTCAACCCCAAGTATTTTGTTGGTGAGTTTCTAAACTCAAACTCCTTCCTGTGGTTGTTTTAGATATATATTTGTACTATGTTATGGTGTTGTGTTTGACTTCATGTTCTACTGATAATGAATGAATTGAATTATTGTGGGTTGTTTTGTTGTACGGTTGAGGTATGGGAAATGATGATTTACAGATTCATGTTTGATTGTATTTTCAGTTTGTTTAAAATGAGGAAGTGTGTGCATGGTAAAGAGACCCAATTTTCGTTAAATCTAGTAAGCCCAAATCATTCATATTGCTGCCCGATTAACTGTTTAAAAGCTTTTTTAATAATTATAAAACAACCCTCAAACTTCTTTACATATTCGATCCTACCCCTCCACTTTTCAAGCTTTGCATTTTAAGCACTTTGCTTAAAATAACAAAATAACTCAACCCCCTTCTCCTCAATCCATGGCCGGCCACTTGAGGGAGAAAATCAAGGCTGGAAATTTCTATTTTTAGCCACCCAATATATGTATAAATAGAGGCCTAATCTCCCTTCATTCATCACTCATTCACTCACCATTCTCTCTTCTCTCAAACATCTCCATTCCCCCTTCTCTCCCACGCCTAAGCCTTCCATCTTCTCCCATTTTTTCCATTCTCTTTTTGAGAGATCATCAAGTAAGCAATTCTTGAGTTGAAGCTCTCACGGCCAACCACCAGAGAAGTAGTTTGCATCAGAGCAATGACGAAATTAGGAGGAAACCACCACAGACAGTTTTCGGAGAATCATCAAAATTTTCTTAGAGTTTATTTTTCCTTTCTCTTTTACTTATTCTAAGTTTAAAAACATGATTGCAAATTATTTGATTTCTTTTTATTTAATGATAATGACTTTATTTGTTTCTGTTAGAATGATTGCAAGTTCTTAATTTAATAAGTTCAATTTATGTTTATAATGTTTTGTGCCTAAATTATTTATGCTTCCAAATAAAATCATTTATATGGTTCATACATTAAAATATGTTTGACTGCATTAGAATTAATTGCTTAATCAGAATCAAATGGTGATTAATAGACACAATATTTGAAAAATGCATATTTAATCAATATTCGATAGAAATAGGTTAAAGTTTGTGATAATGTGAAAGAACCCTATTACCAAGCATAAATTTTAGATTTATGTGATTAAATTGTTTCATATAGGAATATCCCTGTAACTTTGCATAAATTCTAAGGAATGGTGGTTAAAAATATAACCCTTAGTTAAATTATGACATAAACATATGCATGTTTTTTCTAAGTGACTATCATACTTCTTCGACAGAAACTTATGAATTTTAGATTCCAAGTTAATAGATAATAGAGTTACCATGGATTTTTTTCTAGAACATTTACTAAGCATAATTACGAACTAGTTAAGTCAAGAATTGTAATTGTTCTAGCTCATTCATGCTATTGTTATTAAATCTTTTAAATTACTACTTAAACATTTTCTTGCATTTGATTTTATTTACATTTGCATATTATTCATTAATTTAGGTTATTTAGAACATTCATCACTCTCAAAATATTTTATCTTCTTACCAACTTGTTAAATATTAATTTTACATCTATTGTTTATCAATATATTCCCTGCTATTTTACTTCTTATTACTTGATAACGACTGTGTATACTTGTACATTCCATCCGAACCAAGTCCAATATGTTATTCTCTAATACATACTCATGCATTGATTTTGACATCCCTATGCCAATAACAACAGTTTGTCATGAATCAACCAAGTCCAATATATTGTTCTCTAACACATACTCATGTATTGATTTTGACATTCTTATACCAATGATTTGTCATCAATCAACTACGCATTAGTCTCAATGCATTGTTGCTCTCCAAACCCACAGTAATACTTGACTAAGGACCTTTTAAGAATAATCATATCATTCTCAAGAATTTTTTATTAATCAGTTTATTTATACACACAGAAAAAGAGACTAAAATAACATTGGTAATGCCTTATATTAACAAACAAAGTAAAACGAGTATGTAATTACAATCATCTCATATGTAATTACAATCATCTCATGATTGGTCTTTGGGCATACTCTAACAAAAGATTTGGTGGATGAGGTGCGTGAAGTGAACTACTGTATCCTAAATCATAACTTGTCACAATGTATTTTCAATAGATATTTAAATATGAAATTATTGAAGGTAGTCAGGATTAGGTGTTCTTCTAAGATTATTGTGGCTAAGTAGAGAAATAGGCACAAAATATAGAAAATTAAGAAATGGCTTTAACTACAAGTGTGATTGGTCAATTGTAATATTTATATGTGTTACAATGAAACACTAAACATTTCAAAGATCGAACCCAAAGGAGATCAAGTGTTACGATGAATTAATGAAGATCAAGCATGTAAACAAGGTGTTTAGCTAGCTAATGACTAAGCAACATAGTACTACAAATTATAGAAAAGATGGATTTAAGCTAAATTAAAACCTAAAGGACTAAAATGCAATAACACCAAATTCAAAAATTCATTATTCATGAAAAAAAAGTAGTTGATTAACATCCATGTCAACTAATTAATTCTAGAATTAGGAATCTAAATTGTCCATATTCCTAATAGGTTTAATTTTACCTCTCGGTCACCATTTTACCCAATTAAGCAATTTAGTCCAATTTATTTTTCGAACTTATTAAACTAAATTGGGACAATCAAATTTATACTCGATAGGATCTTCTCTCAATCTCACTTATCTAACTATTCCCCTAGAGTCTTCATTTCTAGGTGTCTAAGTCCATTCGATTTAATCAAATTTTTACGATCTAGTCCCTAAACCTAAAATCAATCAATTGACACTTCAATTAATCAACCACAATTAGATTTAGTTCATAACCATCATAAATTTACAAAACCCAATCAATTTCATGCAAAATTAAGCAATCAAATAACACAAAAGAGATAAGAGTTGAGAAATGCTTAGTAATTTTGGAAAAATCCTTGAATTGATATATGAAAGGTATGATTAGTCTTGAAATTCCACAACATAATCACCAATTTGTAGGTTTGGATAACAAAAGTACTAAAAATATATGGAAATTCTAAATCTAATCCCAAAAGGTACAATGAAGTCCTTGTACTTTTTGAGCTAAAAGAAGTAAATGTACAAAAAAAATGTAAAAGAGGATTTTAAAAATCTAACCCTAGAAGAGAAAGTACTAAGAAATCTAAATGATTGGATGTTTTCCTTCTTGTGTAATAAAGTTACTTAAATAGTTTGACACAAATTAACCTAAGAAAGAAAAAGTTTCCCTTTAATGATAAATGACTTAATTTAGCTAGACATCAATTTACCTTTGTAGAATTTTACTTGTCAGGCCTTGGTGTTGTGACATCCTCGATAGTCAATTTTAAAGGTTGTTCAGGATCTTTAAGTCATGACTGTAAGCTTCCGGCATCGTGACTTGGTACTCAGGTGACCTACCTTCCTCACTTTGATGTTTGTGCTTGGGGTTACGACGTTGGTGGCTTGGAGTTGCGACCATGGAGGCCAATATTGCGACATCAATCACTTGGTGTCGCAACCTTGAAGGTAGGCCACTTAGAGTGAGATTGGTTGAAGTCCAACTCCTTAAGTGATGATGAAGGCATTGGTGTCGTAACACTAAGTCAATAGTGTCACAACCTTGGCCATAGTGGAAGCCCTTCTTCACATGTTTGCATTAACCACATTATTGCACAAGATTAATTCAACATTAAACATCCAATGACATAACTTTTCCGTTTTGATGCTAAAAAGCAATAAAATGCAGTAAAAACTAACATTTAACATAAAATTTAATTATTAAATAAAAGGAATAAAAAGATTCATAAAATACTTGAGAACAAGCTCTTTAAGTGTCTAAAGGGCTTAAATTTATATATCAAATTACGACAGATCAATTGGAAATGATTTAAAGTTAATGGAAAAATCCCTATTGAATTGAATGTAAGAAAGATCAGGGATTTATTAGTTAGTGAAACATGGTGGGTCAAAATTGATTTTTTGTTAAAGTTCAAATAGGCTATGATTGAATTTTTGAGGGAACCTGATAAAGATAGAGCTATATTGCATCTAGTCTATGAAAAGTGGAACTCAATGATGAAAAAAATTAAGGAAATAATCTTCGATTGTGAGGACCAAGACTTGATAATTGACACTCAAGGTTTTTTAACGTAATCCAAAAAGTTCTTGAGGGTAGGTAGAATAAAAGTAACACACCTATTCATTACATGGCTCACTTGCTAGTTCCAAAATATTATACTATAGAATGACTTCAAGGCAGAAGTGGTGACTTTCTAAGAAAACCCCAAATAAAGACGAAGAAGTCATATTGCATAAAGATAAATGTTTTCAAAAGTTCTTCACTAATGTAGATGATATTTGAAAGGTGTACTCTGAATATTATGCCTTTGATTGTCAGTTGGGTTACTTTGGTTAATATCGTGTTATTGCAACAAGACCCTTTTAGACTCCTTTCTCAACCCACATCTTCATCTTGTTGTGAAAGATATTGGAGTACTTGTCACGGGAATAGAGTTTTCTCTTGCGATCTGTGGGGCCTTAAGCGATCCGTTCGTCCAAACTCGCCTAAGTCAGCCTTAACTAAGTGAGGATTCTTTAAGAACTCCTCCAAGGCACCAAATTGAAGAGCGGAAGCGATTTATGCCAAAAGAAGAACAACAAAGAACAACAGAAAGAACGCTTGCAAAGTGTTTGAGTAAATGCTCTCTATTTTCTTATTCACAAAGAATAATGAAACAATGAATGGAGTGAGTACAACTGAGGGAGAGACTCTTTATTTATAGTTGAGTTCCCCCAAAACCGACGATCAAGATACATTTACATCGATGGACGAGATTAACCATATCCTTTTATTTTAGGGATTTACAAGATATGCCATATCAAATCTAATCTAATCTTTACAAGATATGATTCCCTCTATCTTCTAAGATTAGTTACCATACTAGCCTAAGTTGCCATGTCTTCATTATCGGGCCAACCAGGCTTCAGTCTGACAGGCTTCTCCAATAGCTCTTTGAATCGGGCCAATTCTCGTGGGCCAAATGATCCCTATCTGAGCAATACACCTCCATTGGATGCATTTGGTGCAATGATCACGGGCTTTGAACTGCGGCCCGTGACATTATTTATTCCTTGATACAAACAGTCAAGAGGAACAAATTATTATAGTCTACCTTTGAATATTTGGTTTTTTTTTCACATTCAAATATTTGTTTGTTATCTTAAGAGAATGATAAGTACAAAATAGGTCCAACTTCATTTTGGGATATAGGTATACATTTTTTTGGTATGATTAATTATATTTAAGCATAATATTAGACTATTTTTACTTACTTTGATTTTTTCAATAGAAAAATAATAGGTGGAGATAATATGGATGAAGAGAATTTGCTCGAAGTTACAAATCTTTCATTGAATGATCCTAAAATATAAGTTGTAGCTTTCAACTTAGAAGGGAAAAAAAGAAACTGTTAGAATTGAGTGACTCGAATCCTTATTAAAATAAAATACAGCGGTAAAATAAAATAAAAGTAAAATACATATAGAACTATAATTCTTTTATTTTATTTTAGAATAAGGTTTTTCAACCTTATTACACTTCATCTATTTGATATTGATTAGAATAAGGTGCTTCAACCTTACTACACTCATTCTATTAGAATATGGTTTTACAAGCCTATAAATAGACATAGTCTACTTCTCTTGTAATCATTCGAATTCGAATCAGTGAATTATCTTCTCCTTTTCCCGTAGTTTTTTCCCGAAAGGGTTTCCACGTAAAATCTGTGTGTTCTTTATTTTTCTTTCTCTTTTCTTTGTGATACATTATTATTGATGTTCTATTTTTCACAAATTAGTATCAGAGCTTTCTAGGTTACTTATCTTAATCATAGTAATGGCGTTGCTGAAGTATGAAATTTTGTTGTTAGATCGCAACAAAATTTCACATTGTGGTAGATTAAGATGCAGACAGTTCTTGTGAAAATGGATTTGGAGGATGCCCTGCTAGGGATATATAAGATGTCTCCAACATTGATGGATGAAGAAAAGAAGCGTAAGGGTCTAAAGGCTTTGACACAATTACATCTAAATTTACCTAGCAAAATTTTACAGGATGTGATGAAGGAGAAGACCCTCGTTGCATTATGGAAGAGGCTGGGGCATCTATGTATGTTGAAAACTCTAACCAGCAAGCTACATATGAAACAACGTCTTTATGCTCATTATTTAGAGGAAAGCGCGTCTGCGCAGAAACACTTAACAGTGTTTAAAGAAATTATATCGGACCTTGAGGCTGTGGAGGTTCAGTATGATAAAGAAGACCTAGAGTTAGTTCTGCTTTGTCCATTGCCTCCGTCTTATTTAACCTTTAGAGATACGATTTTGTATAGCCTTGAGTCTCTTATAGTTGATGAGGTTTATGATTCTTTGATCTCATATGATAAAATGAAACATCTTGTGGTTAAACCCATCCCTCAGAGAGAGGGTCTCATTGTTCGTGGGAGACAAGATCAGAATTTTGATGATGATCGTGGAAGGACGCAGGAACGGAATCTTCTCGGTAAATCTAAGGGAAGATCGAAGTCTTCAAATAGAGGTAAAACTTGTAACTTTTGTAAGAAGAAGGGACACATTAAATCTGAGTGTTTTAAGCTGCAGAACAAAATCAAAAGAGAGGCTACAAATCAAAAGAGTAAACAACCAGAAAAGTCCGGTGAAGCTGATATTGTAGAAGACTACAGCGACAATGAACTTCTAGTCATTTTGTCAATAATTCTAAAGTGAGCGAGGAGTGGATCCTGGATTCGGGCTGCACCTTCTAGACGAGTCCTAATCAGGATTGGTTTACAACTTACAAAACAGTGTCTGAAGATTTTTTATGGGAAATAATGCTTCGTGTAAAATCGCAGGTGTTGGAACGATTAAAGTTAAAATGTTTGACAAAGTTGTCAGAACAGTTAGTGACATACGACATATTCTAAAATTGAAGAGAAATTTTATTTTGTTGAGTACTTTTGATTCAAAAAGGTACAAATACACAACTAAAAGTGGGGTTTTGAAGATTTCCAATGGTTCCCTCGTTGTGATGAAAGGTCAGAGAAAGATTACCAAGTTATATGTTTTGCAGGGTTCTACTGTTACTGGTGATGCAGCTATCGCTTCTTCTTCCTTGTCAGATGATGATATTGCTAGAATTTGGCATATGCGCCTAAGGCATATGAGTGAGAATGACTTGGAAAAATTGAACAAAAGAGGACTTCTTGATGGGCAAGGAATTTGCAAACTGAAGTTCTATGAGCACTGCATTTTTAGGAAGCAAAAGAGAGTTCGATTCACTAGAGGAATCCATAACATGAAAGAGAGTTCGATTCACTAGAGGAATCCATAACATGAAGGGAACATTAGAGTATATTCATTATGATCTGTGAGGGCCATCTAGAGTGCCTTCGAGAGGTGAAACTAATTATATGCTAACTTTTATTGATGATTTTTTCAGAAAAGTTTAGGTGTTCTTCCTGAAGCAGAAAAGCGATGTGTTTTTTTTTTCATTCAAGTCTTGGAAAACTATGATTGGAAAATATAAGGGAAAAAAATAAAACACCTCCGCATAGACAATGGCTTATAGTTTTATTCTGATGAATTTAATGAATTGTGCAAGTTAGAAGGGGTTGTGAGACACTTGACAGTTCATCATACTCCACAGCTAAACGGTGTTGCAGAACGAATGAACAGAATGATCATGGAGAAGGTTCAATGTATGTTGTCGAATGCCAACTGGCCAAAGTCGTTTTAGGCCGAAGCAGCTTATACTGCATGTTTTTTGATCAATCGATCTCCATCCATTGCCATTGAGAAAAAGACTCTACAAGAGGTATGGTCTGATAATCCTGTTGATTATTCTGATTTAAAGATCTTTGGGTGTCCTACGTATGCTCATGCTGATAATGAAAAATTGGAACCGAGATCCATTAAATGTGTTTTCCTTGATTATAAAGCTAGTGTAAAAGGGTATAAGTTTTGGTGTCCTGAAAATAGAAAAGTTGTGATTAGTAGAGATGTTGTTTTTGATGAAATTGCTATGCTACCTAACTTATCTCTTAAATACTCTTCAAATAAAGAACAACAAAAGCAAGCGGAGCATCAGATTAATCTAGAATCCACAACAGAGTCGACTCCTTAAGCCAGTACAAAAATTCAGAATAGAATTGCTTTTTCACCACAATACTCTATCGCCAAAAATAGAACTAGAAGAGAGATTATACCTCGAAAGAGGTATGCCGAGGCTGATCTAGTTGCTTATGCTTTAAATGTGGCTAAAGATATAGATGCAAACCAAGAGCCATCTATTTATTCTAAGGCGATTAGCTGTAAAGACTCAGAAAATTAGATGTTTGCTAAGCAAGAGGAGATGAAATCACTCCACAAAAATAGAACATGGGATCTTGTGAAACTTCTTAAAGGAAAAAAGGTTATTCATTGTAAATGGGTGTTTAAAAAGAAAGAAGGGACTCTGGGAGTTGAAGAATCCAGATATAAAGTAAAGCTTATTGCAAAGGGTTACAGTCAAATTCTAATAGTGGACTTCACAGATGTGTTCTCCCCAGTTGTGAAGCATAGTTTGATTCGAGTTTTACTTAATATTGTGGCCATGCATGATTTAGAGCTTGAGCAATTAGATGTAAAAACTGTACTTTTTACATAGAGAACTTGAGGAGGATATTTATATACAACAACCAGAGGGTTTTACAATCTAAAAGAAAGAGGACTATGTTTGCTTGCTAAAAAAGTCCCTTTATGGTTTAAAATAGTCACCAAAACAGTGGTACAAGAGGTTTGATTCCTTTATGACTTCTCATGATTTCAAAAGAAGTAGCTTTAACAGTTGTGTTTACTTTAAGAAAAATAGTGATGGTTCTTTTGTGTATCTACTCCTCTATGTTGATAACATGTTGCTAGTAGTCAAAGATAAATGAGAGATAAGAAATGTCAAAGCCCAACTAAGTGACGAATTTGAGATGAAAGATTTGGGACCAGTAAAGAAGATACTTGGTATGTAGATTCTCAAGGATAGAAAAACAAGTAAATTGCACATAAGTCAGAAGGGGTACATTGAGAAAGTTATTTGCAGGTTCAATATGTAGAGTGCTAAACCTGTTAGTACTTCTTTAGCAACCCATTTTAGACTTTTATCGGTTTTGTCTCCATAATCAGATGATGAGATTGAGTACATGTCACATGTTCTATATTCTAGTGCAGTAGGATCTTTCATGTATGCTATGGTTTGTTCACGTCCAGATTTACCATATGCAGTCAGTGCAGTTAGCAAATACATGGAAAATCTCGGTAAAGAACACTAGAAATCAGTTCAGTGGATTTTAAGATACTTACGAGGTACTACTAATGTTTGCTTATAGTTTGGAGGAACTAGAGATGAAGTCATTGGGTATGTTGATGTTGATTTTTCTAGATACCTTGATAGAAGAATATCTCTCACATGTTATGTCTTTACAATCAGATGTTGTGCAATCAGTTGGAAAGCCACTTTGCAAACTGTAGTGGCTTTGTCTACCACTGAAGCTGAGTACATGGCGATTACTGAGACTTGTAAAGAAGCCATTTGGTTGAAGGGACTCTTTAGTGAACTCAATGAAGACCTTCAAATCAGTACAGTATTTTGTGACAATCAAAGTGTCATTTTACTTACAAAAGATCAAATGTTTCATGAGAGAACAAAGTACATTGATGTTCGGTATCGTTTTGTTCGTGATATTATTGCTCGTGATGATATTATTGTGAGCAAAATTAATACTCATGAAAATCTTACAGATATGATAACTAAGTCACTTCCCATAACCAAGTTTGAGCATTGCTTAGACTTGGTTGGTGTTCATTGTTGAAGCTAAACCCTTAAGGGGTTTTATGGAAGAGGTGGAGAACTTGTTCGTTGAGAGTTCGCGATAAAGAACTTGTTCATTAAGAATTCGTGTCAAGGTGGAGATTGTTAGAATTGAGTGACCCAAATCCTTATTAAAATAAAATATAGTGGTAAAATAAAATAAAAGTAAAATCCATATAAAACTACACTTCTTTTATTTTATTTTAGACTAAGTTTTTTCAACCTTATTACACTTCACCTATTTGATATTGATTAGAATAAGGTGTTTCAACCTTACTACACTTCTATTGGAATATGATTTTACAAGCCTATAAATAAACATAGTCTACTTCTCTTGTAATCATCCGAATTCGAATTAGCGAATTATTTTCTCCTTTGTCTGTGGTTTTTCTCCCAAAAGGGTTTCCACGTAAAATCTGTGTGTTCTTTAGTTTTCTTTTTCTTTTCCTTACGATACATTGTCATTATCAACGTTCTATTTTTCACAGAAACACTGATGATCATGGCAAGAAAGTTGAATAAATTTGAGGAGTTTTGTATTTTATTAGCTTAAAAATTATTTAATTTATGATATTTTAGATTTTTACTATATGTTATATGTTATTATGATATATTAAATCTTTTGGGTTTTGGTTTATCAAATTTTTGTTATATAAAAATGTTGAATTTAAATGTTGTTAAATGTGAGACCACGTGTCGTTCTGTCGTTTCTAACTTTTGGAAAGTGTCTAAGTGTTTGTGTCTTAAATTTGGACAATGTCCTCGTGTCCGAGATTTCGAGAATTACCGTGTCCGACATCTGTGTCCTAAGTCCAGTTAACATAAATTATAACCCTAAAATTGGATGTGAAATTAAAATTAACGATTTAATTTATGTTTGGATTTGAAAAATAAAAGTAGTGGGAAAGGGATAAATCAATATTTAGCCATTAAATTTGGTAATTTTTTCAAGTTGGTCATTGAACTTTTTTGGTCCATGGCAATCTTGGTACTTGGCAATTTTTTTTCAATTTGTTCCTGCAACTCGGATTATATTAAGGTGACATGACACTTTCTCAAAATGTCACATCACCACTTAAAATTATTTTTAAAAATTATATACAATTCAAAAAATATATAAAAATATTATATTTTATTTTATTTAAAAAATTTAGATAATGACATAAATTGATATTATACCACATCATCATACGTAACTAAATTGAAAAATTAAATTAAAAACGACTGTGAAAATTTTAGCACTAAAATGAAAATAAAATTAAAAACAATGAAAATAACCAAATTTAAAGATTAAATATTAGTTTTTAACCCATATTCAAATATATACTTTGTATTTCGTGTTTCAGGTTAATTTATATGCATTGTATCGTGTGTGGGTGTGTGTGGGTGTTTCGTATGATAATTGTATGGTGTACAAGATTATTAAATATGAAGGCGAAGGTGGTGACTATGACGCATGCGAGGTGGCAAAGTGGTAGGCAACGTCATATTCATTAACCACTGTCTACTCCTATTCCTAATCCCCCCATTCACCACTATCAAAGGTGGACATCCCTTGCCTTTCCTTGGAAAGTTCCAATATTTCATATATTTTATATCCTATTTATATAAATTTTAATCTCTCAATATTCATATTAATTTATATATTATATTGGTTTTACTTTTCATATTAATTTTTTTTTATAGGTGTAAAAACTGTGGAGTTTAAACTTTCAAGAAAACGTTAAGGTCACGAAAGCTTTTATTGTATCTTCCTAAGGATTGTTAATTAGTCACAAGACTTTCAACCGTCACCGGTGCTGTCAGTTTCACTTGCCATTATAATATCTCTATTCTAAACATTTTATTATATTTTCCGTGAATCAAATTTCATAACATTTTCTCTATTTTCATTATAAATAAATATGTGGGATGCTTTAGTTTTTTATAATTTAATTTCATAATATTTTACTTTAATTAACATTATGCTTTTGGTGTAATTTGGATCAGCGTACATATTAACTTTTGTGATAATATTAATTATTTCAGTACCGGTGAAATGAAAATAAAAAATAATCAATAAAAACATAATATTAAAAAGAGTGTATATAACATTAAATAAATGTCTATATGATAATTTGACTAAAAAATTGTCTAAATGATAAAAATAAAAAATGTATTTATATTAAAAATAAATTATTAAAATTTTATATGCATTTTTATTAACAAAATATTAAAATTATTTGATAATAACTTAAAATTAAAAGTAATGGAACAATAAAATAGAAATTACTCCGTTGCATTGGAAATGTGGTATCTCCGCTAATGGCCAGTCAAAAATTGGGAACCAATGAGGCACCATCCCTCAACTGAAGCTGTTCCAAACAGCCTGCTGAGCTAAGGTGGGGAGCAAATTGTACTATGGAGGCCAACACACCGGATAAAAACACTGATATAATGGGAGATTTAGGTGGTGTTTGATAAATTAAAAAAATTATGTATTATAATTTAATTATTGAATTTAAATTATAAAATTTGTTTAGTATAATTTTTAAAATTAAGTACAAAATAGATTGGATTGTATGATAGATGTAATTTTTAGAAATTTAAAGATTTTAAAGGATTATGTTAATAAAATAAAAATAATTGAAAAAAATTTCTACATTAAGTATTAAGTATCTCTTTATCTGCTTATCATTTTTCACATTTTTTTATTAAAAATCCTATCATTTATTTTTATCATAAATGATCAAACGTGCTTAAAATATTAAATTATTGAAAATATTTAATTGCAATTGATTTAATTTTTTCAATAAATTGTTAAACAAAGTCTTAGTCTAAATATATTAATAATGTTCGTTTGTTAAAAAAAATTAAAATCATTAGGCCTAGTTGGATTTCTTTTTATTTGACAAATTAGTAAAAATTAACTATTTTGATAATCACTAATTTCTGTTGTCACATATATTTCACGAGATTTTATCTGCTTAATCATTTAATTAATTTATTAAATAATGTAATTTTAGTTAAGTAGAAATAATATTAATCGTTAAAAATTTTAAAAATAAATAAAATATATAATTAATAATATTATAATAATTTACTAATTAATAATATATACGAAAATAATGTTATTATTTCTATTGAAATTTAAAAATAATTTTGCCATGTTAATTAATTTCACATTAATATAATAATGTTGATTAATCTTACTTTTGTTATTATCACATAATAGTTAGTAATATATTAATATATTTTTAATGTTAATTTAGTAATATAATAAACAATAAAGAATATTTTTATTAGTTCAAAAGTTTCTTCAAAGATATACTTATATATATATATCAGTTTTCTAAATTACGAGCATTGCACTTGAATATATGCATTTAATTATTTTTATTATTTGAAAAATTATTTTTTCTTATAAGTAATTAAAGCAAGTAATCGTTATTAAGTTAATTAAAATATACCACAAAACCTATCACGTATGCATATAGAAACCACAAATTTAGAACATAAATGTATATTTAAAAATAGCATACAACAAATAATGAAACATATGGTTTGAAACTAATAAATCATAATAACACATGAAATGTGTACAATATTAAAATAAAAAAATAGATTAAATTATGAGTAAAACAAAAGTTAAACACATAAATACATAAAATAAAAAATACTAAAAAAATTTGATGGAGATAATAGTGTGTGCATAATAAAATTAAAATGTATAAAATATCTCAAAATAAAGCTTTAGTTAATGGTAAATTAAAGGTTTTACTAATGCGATTGGTGCAGGTTTGAATTTTATCATATGAACTTTATTACTCAAAAATGTCAAAAATATTTTAAAATTACTAGATTAGGCCGATTTTTAGAATAATTATGGGAATAAGCTGATTTAGGGAAAACCCTTCCAGTTGGAAGCGTTTTCAGGTGAAATGTAGAAAAACGCTTCCAGCTGGAAGTGCTTTCCGCATGTTACCAATAAAACGCTTCCAGTTGGATGCGTTCCCCCCAATGACAAATTAAAATAGCTGTTGCCCTCCCAACGGTAAAAAAAAACCTATAAAACCCTCCACCCTTACTCATTTCTCACAATATTCTCTAAAAAAATCTCTCAAAATTCTCAAACTACTCTCAAAATTATTTCTTAAATTCTATTTCTATCTAGATTATATTTTTTATTAGAATTTTTATTAATATTTTCTGAAAATATTTTTTATGAAAAGTTAATTCGTGTTCTATAACTAGAAATGGTCGATTCTCTAATTTGTTATGAAGACAAGCACATTTCCGTTAATCAATTGCAAATGGTAAATTTTTTTTTAATAAATTTCAATTTTGTTTCATTTTTTTATTTCATTGTTATATTTTAACTTAATATTTTTTTGAATTTTTTTACATAAATAGGCAGAAGATCAAATTTTACAATGCCATATTTGTAATCTACTTGTTCCTCCATCATTGTTGATCGAACCGTACTTGAGGGAAGCCGTTTTTTGGCAAGTGACCCTTGTAGGTCGGAGGTGTAAGTTGGACCCAAAACTCCTAAGTGCGTTGGTGGAGAGTTGGAGACTCAAGAGGCACACATTCCATCTTTCATGCAGTGAGTGTACTATCATTTTGGAGGATGTGCATTTACAGTTAGGGTTACCGGTGGATGGGTTGGTAGTCACCGGGTCTATTCACTTTGTTGATTGGGGAGGCATATGTGGTGAAATTTCGGATTCGATTCCGAAGATGATTTATGGAGGTCGGATCGAGATGAGTTGGTTATGAATAAATTTCGTTGGGGCTGGATGAGGATTCGACTAAAGTCAAAAGAGAATGACACGCTCGGGCGTACATCCTTCAGATCATCGGGGGCACCTTAATGCCGGACAAGTCACGAACACTCGTCCATCTAAGGTGGCTATTGAAACTCATAGACTTTAGAGTAGCGAGCGAACTCAATTGAGGGTTCGTTGTGTTTACGACCTTATACCGGGAGATGTGTCGGGTGACGCAACCACGAAAAATCAAAATTGGTGGTTGCATTCTGCTACTGCAATCATGGGCACGGTATCGGTTGCCATTTTTATGTCCTCAAGTGAACTAAACGTATACATTCCCACTCGTAACAAGATAAAATTCATTAGATATTACCATAATAAAATTGATTTAAATTTAAATTATTATGCTAAAAATTTATTTAAATAGGTGGAACCATGGGCCAAGTCACGTGGGATTACTTATTGAGCTATAAGATATATGTATTCTATTAGACCTATGATCGGAAAAGGAGGTATCTATTTATTTAAATTTGGACCATATAATATTAATGTAGTCGATTTCGTATTTAGTAGTATATATAATTAATGTTTTTATCACGTTAAGATAGTTTGAATGAACACCACATGGGGATCTAGCAATTTGGGAAGTTATCCCATATGAATTCTTTGTGAATCTGAACACCTGGCACGCAAAGGTCCTATTGGTAGTGTATGCTACCATCGAGATTCACAAGACTAATAGAGTGTTACATCAATTCAAATTCTAATAATCGATTCTTGTCGCACATCAAGACCTTAATGATTTGTATCTTATTGACTTGCGAGGTCAGACGAATGAGAATTGGCCGATGTTCCACTCCTAACATATCAATATGTGGAATAATCGGTATGATATCTTACCTACTTGCGAACTTATTGTCGTTTCGAAGTTAGTATGCGATTTGGAGTACATACCATGGTTTAGGATCCATGGCAAGCCATATTTGTACGGGGAAGAGGTGAGGCGTGTCCTTTCAATATAAGAATTGGCCCATATTTCTAGTTTACATCGTCCTTTCAATGTGAACATGACGACATTGTATGGCCCAAGTTCCTACACTATCTGCATAACCTCAGTTGGTTTGACCTCTCCCGAATATTAATGTTGTCGCGTATTTGAGTCAGCGTTAGTCGACCTTTTGGTTTATGATGAAATGGCCTATTGGCTAACAACTTAAATTGAGTGCTCAATACAGGTGACCACATATGTTCATATGGAACTGGTGGGAATACAAGTCTCCAAACGTACATGTTTTCTAATTTGTACACTTCGTCCACAAAACTCATGGGATCTAAGCGTTGATTACTACACGTTGCAATTGTATGAGCACATGGAAAATAAAATGTGCCAAATCTCTCATAGTCGCAAGTCTAATGTCTCAGGTGTACATGGTACACTCCCCCGTCAATACCTTGGTTCGGTCTGGTGAACTCCGATACCTGAAACCATAGGTCTTTGTGCGAGCGACACACTTAGTACATGTAGTTCACTCATGTTGTAGCCTTCTTATTTTGTTTCACCATATTCAGGCTCCATACTTGGCCTCCCTACAATTGTCCAACATAACTCGCCACTTGCTTTAGGAATAGTTCAACCAAACAAAAGTATGTCTCTTTCACAATTGAGGTTATAGGGAAATAACGCGTTCCCTTTAAAATAAAATTGATGCATTTAGCCAGGTTTGAGTCATATGGACATATTGTAGGCCTCCGCTATAGGATTGTGTCCACTGATCAAAGGGTATGTTAAAGAGGTACCCTACCTCACCTGGTTAGTTGATTGTAAGATTTTCAACATCTTATGGAAACGATCTTTCACGAGCTCGTACCCTGTCAATAGAAGTGGATAGTGGCAATTACATATAAAATAATATAAAAAAAATATTATAGAATATTTGGTTAGTGGTGATTACATACCCATGTTGGTCATTTGTGCTCGTTCAGCAGTAGAGGGATATTTTTCGTGGTAGTTAGACACAACATGCCTCAAACAGTACCGATGGCGTGTGTGGTCCCAGAGGCTTCCCTATTATTTAATTGCGGATAGTATTCCAGTTTCCTGATCGAAAATGAAAAATATATCGGTTTGAGGGCAGACATGCCTCCTCAACCTAGACAGAAATAAATCCTAATCGTCTGTTGACTCCCCCAACATTATTGCAAATGCAATTAGAATGATTCTTCAATTTCCATCCTATGCCAAAACCAACAATAGCCGATGGGTATATATACCATAGATAAAGGTACCATCTATTTGTACAAATGGCTTGGGAGCATTGCTTGAAGGTCCAAAACAAACAGTGGAACACTCGGCATTAACGAAGCAAGCGATTGTTGTGGTATGCGGGCCCTATTTCTAGATCAATTACATAACCTGAGACGAACCTCTCCAACACCCGACACCACTGCCATACCTCATTGTATGACGCATCCTATCTACTGTGCATCTTCTCCAGTGTCTTTTGCTTTACTATTCACGCCTTGCGGTACAAAGCCATGTAATCAAATTGGCTACGAATATTTGCAATTAAAAGTGACATAATAATCCTTGAACTTGCTTTCACCATCGATAGTATTATGCCCGCGATAATCTCTAAATTCAACTTCAGATGATCCCATGAAATACCTCTAATGCCACGAGTACTTTAAATTTAATAATTCAACTATGTCGTAATATATACTGGTATTGATACAGTACCAGTGGCAATACACGTATGCAGAGCGGTAAACTTCTTTATGGTCTACAACCCCGTCTTCTTCTTAATATAAGCCACAATTTTCTATGTGCATCTACAGTCTCACATTACATAATTGGCCTCGAACTCTTTAGGTCAGGATTTAACCACGTGGAAGTTAACCTTGTTCTTGATGTTGTATCGCTTCATTGCAACGACAAAACCATCTTTAGTGGAAAACTCACCCATTTCCAAATCACCCGAATCTAATGAAGAATTCTTGTGGCTCGTCCTCCTGTGTGGTAGTTCTGAAAACTCTAACCCATCCTCTGCTGTTAGGTCGACATTTTGCATGTGGCCTGGAGGCGAGTACGTCGTGAATCGTGGATATTCTTCATCTTCATCTTCACCCCCTTCACCATCTTCTGGTTTAGTTGGAATAGGTTCTAGTTCAAAAAATAATGCGATTTCTAAACCGTTGGCATTGGGCTTCTAGACTAGATCAGTATTAGATTCATTGTCATCTTCATTCTCAGACCCACCAACATCTGTCGTGTTGGATGTCCCCTCACCGGTGGATGTTGTAGGGAGTATACCATTCTTTCTCGTGTAGTTGTCGAAACGTCTAGAATCACTTGTCGATAGCTAATCGTTGGAAGTTGCTCATAATCCCTAGTAAGTATTCCCAGCGTTGAACATTGACTGACTGAAGTTCATGTCTAACCAACTAAATGAGTGCCGTGTAGGGGTCATGTATTTCGTTCTACCATAAAAACCCAATTGTTCGATGTTCTGCTTACCGTGGTTGAAACCTAAGGCCAAGACAGATGAGTGTCTTCCCATCGATGATTTCAGGATATCATAATGGAAACTTTTTAACAAAATGGTGAACCAACCACATAATTGTGTCGTTGGACTATTAACATTTTCAACCATTCTGGCCTCTCGACATCCAAAGGCCTTCATTTGGCCTTGAAAATTTCACATATAACTCGAGAAATGGTGATCCACTGTCAATATGCGTTTGCACCATCGCCTCCAAGCCCCTAGCACCTTTGATATCGAAAGTGTCATATCTCACGAGGTAGATCGAAGCACAAAATCTATACTTAAGAGACGATACTCTCATCTGGTTGGATCCGACAATTTTTTGCCTAATTCTTGTTCGGAGTTTTGGAAACTATATGTTCTGGTTTAAGGCCATCCACGCTGTGTTCTCCGATAAAAAAACCATACCATTCTCGTTGTCATAGAACTCACCATCATAATAAATAATAACATTAATTTGTCCGTTCATTTTGAACCGAATTATCTGTCGAGGTAAGTTCGAAACAAAATCATTATGAAAAAAATAATGCTTCATATAAATATTAACAACAAAAATAAATTCTTATGCTTACTTTTTATACAAATAGTATCATTGCTCCAACTTATGCCTTCCCTACGAACTTTTATTCTTTTGAACTTCTTAAATTTTATATCCTTGTAAATGGCTTATGCCACCGAAGGCTGAAATATGTTACATTTATAGCCCATGGGATGACTTCCTATTTGATTTTGAAAAATTCCCTAAATAGTGAGAGGTTGAAATTTGTAGAGACAAAACGTTCCAAGTAAGATGCACTGTCAGCAGAAGTACTGAAAGCGCGTATAGCTAGAAGCATTTCCAGTGCCACTCAGTTAAAAGTGCTTTTAGCTGGACGCGCTTTCAGAACTTCTGTTGACAGTGCGTCATGCTTGGAGAGTTTTGTCTCTACAAATTTCAACCCCCACTAATTGAGGAATTTCACATCATATTTCAGATATCCCGAGATTTCTAGGATATATTTTCAAAATCCATCTTGTAAAAGTTAATGCACTGGATAAGTATTTTATTGAAATATCGGATCGAACTAAGATTAAAAAAAGGCAAAAATTTTTATAACTAGTTTTGCATCCGAACCGAGTACTCATAGTTTCGATTTTTAATCGATTTGCAAAATAAAATTTGAATATACAATTAGTGTAAATATGAATATTATAAATATCGAATTTAATGATTACAGTTACTATTATTTTAAATATTTTATCAATTTAAAATTTAAAATCCAAAACCCTAAAAGTACCATAAACATAACCCTACTTTAAAACCTTAATACCAAAACCATTAAAAAACCCTAAAAAATCCTAAAACTTAATATAACACAGGGAAAAATGCTTCCAGCTAGCTGGAAGCGTTTTTCCTCATTTCACTTAAAAATACTTTCAGCTGGAAGCATTTTCCCTAAATCGGTCTATTCCCGTAATGATTTCAAAAATTGACCTAATATTTTCGGCATTTTATGTTTTTTAGTGGTTTTTGTTAAAATGAAAAGATTAAAATACCTTTAAATAATATTACTAATTTTAATTATGGAAGGACATTCTTGTAATTTCTCAATCGAGTTGGTGACCAATTGACTCGTGACACCAATTCAATCAGGAGATTAAATAATAGCATAAATAATATATTCTATTAATAAAAGGATTCAAATCATAATTAAAGTAATTGTACATATTAAAAAAATATTTTATTATGCTTTTTTCACATTTTTCTTATGGTTTTTTTTGGTCTACCTTTACCATTAATTTTAGCAAAGTTATTGCTTATTTATAAAATTAAATAACTGATACTGCAAGATGAATATATTCATTCAATATTTATTAGACTTTATCTACTTGATTTTTAAATTTTAATATAATAGTATATTATTATGTTTAAGTAAAACATTAATTTAACATAATAAGACATTATTTTATCTATAAATTTAAATAGTTTAAATTACAATTAAAGTGTCATTCAATATCAATATAAAACATAATTTAATAATTATTCAAACATATCCTAATCTTTTATTTAGTTTTAATATAATAATTAAAATATGTTATTATTTTAAATTTAGGGTACATTTGGAAAAACACTTAGTAATTAAATTTGAGAGTAATAATTTGTAATTACACATTTTTGACATATTTAGTAATCATTGTAATTTGTGTGTCTCATTGGATTAAATGTAATTGGAGCACCTTAATTACCCTCTCTAATTAAAAAAAGGTGATAATTAGAGTAATTACATGAATAATTACAAATAATTACACTAAATCCAATTACCATAAGAGTAATCAAACAAACTTGTGGAATATTTAAGTTTATGAAGTTAGGACTAATCAAACAAACTTGTGGAATATTTAAATATATGAAGTTAGTTTTGTTTAATAACAATAGTATTTTAATTTTATAATATATATTTTAAATATTGGTAAGAGATTGTTTCTCATACATTTTAACTTACTAAATATTTAACTAAATTATTTAGCATATAATATAAATAGATTTGTCTATGAGTCAGGATGACTTGACTTAAACCAAGTTCGGACAATGATTTTTATGTCTCGAGTTAATTTGATCTAATTTGAATCTAATTTAAACAATAAAATATTTTACATTTGAAATTAATTATATAAATATTAATATTATAGACGCTGCATTTTCATTAATTTTGAATATTGTGTTTGAAAGTGAGACATCATTAATTTTAAAATCTTAAGATTCTAGACCATGTATATATTAAATTTGTTTCCGTTGTTTGTAATTGAAAATAAAAGTTACGTCTAATTCTTCACTATCCATGAGATTAAAGTTTTCACTTTTTTATCAATAGAATTTCTAAGACTACGTTCCAATATATAAGATTAGGATTTTCTAGATTGCTTTTTGTTGAGTGTGTGTCTTTGAAAAGGGTTAGATTCTTTATTCATATGATATGGTTACTGTTTATAGATGGGAAGTCGTAGGTAGGTCATCATGCATACCAACACATACCTTATTCTAGGGTTAAAACATGTTTTCTAGATGAGGGTTCGCATTCGTTGTGGTGCGAAACCATATCGTACGGTCTCATAGAAGCATGCGAACACCTTATGTGCGAAATCAAAGTATGAACATTGTAGATTACGAGCCAGAACTCAATTGGGTATCCGGGTAGCGGGTCGGTAATGGCGAGTACCATAAAAATTTGTCCCCCACATGGTTTAAAGAAGTTTGAGAACTTGACTTCGCGAGGTGATAGATTCCTGAGAGAAAAGCTTATCGTGTACGCTTTTAGCTTTAGATTGTCACATACGCTTCACCACGTGTTGAGGAGTGGTACAACTATATACAGCTGATTGTGCCTTCATTCTTGGATACACGAATCGTTAAAGTATAAAATTCTTTTAAAAAGAGGTTACGCTAACCCTAAGAATCAAACCGTTTGAATTTGAAATTTTTGAGAAGGAGTTACTGTTATGGAGAATAATCATTTTTAGAGGTAATTTTCTTAAAATTTCCCAATTATTTTTGTGGATTTTTTTTGAGTTTATTCGGGCACAATGGTTAGGGTGAAAGGAAGTGACTGTGTTATTCAGGGCATTCATCAACACCGTAAGGTAAATGCTTTGGTGGAAGCGAAAGCTTATGTTTTTACCACCAAAGAAGAAGAAATGAGTCATCCTTTGGCTGATCAGGGAATTCGAATACCAGTGATGAGTTAGGGATTATTCTCTTAAGAAAAAGGGAAGAGCCTAAAAATTATTCTTATACCTTTTGTAAATTAAAGCCTTGTTTGTGGTCCTCTAAACCTGTAGGGGATTCAGAAGGTGGTGCAGACCCTTTATGGTAACTGTTGGTGCTGATAATAGACTTGTTGGTGATGCAAATACAATTCCCATTGTTGAAGAGAGTTTAGAAGAATCTACAAGTTTATCTAGGGAGATCGACGAGTACATGGACGTGCGATCCTTTATGCAAAATGTGCGAGGTGGTCCCTCTGGTACTTCTATTAGGGAAGGGAGTGTGAGTAGTAGAAAAAAATAGAAGACTATTGTTGGAGCTACTAACATTATATTAAGTAGTGAAGATGAGGGTAGTCCAGCAAGGGAACTTCGCCAAAAGAAAGGGAAAGATCGCGCTGTAACATCAGGTGATGTGGCGACCACTACTATAGTTCCTCGTACGGTTCCTTCCTCTCCTGTGTCTCCACCTTGGGTAAACTATCTACTGAAGGCATATTTGGGATGCTTGTTGATCATGACCCTCTTGGGGGTTCCATGAAGTTTATGTCTTCTGGTGGCGAGACACAAACGTTATTTCAGTGGCGCTGGCACTTGAGCATGTAGAAGTTTCCTTATTGTCCCACTAAAGTAATCAAACAATGGAAAGATTGAATGTCTGAAGAAGCAAAAGAGCATGTTTGTGCATTTTCATCTTTTAGCTGTGTAACACCTAGTTTTAACGAGTCTTAAGTTTTATCGAGTAGTTTGGAAGTAATTTGTAAGACATAGTTCTATCTGCGCAATTGTTTTTTTACCGTATAGGTCAGGCACATAGCAGATGTTAGAATATATTGTAAGGATTGATCTCAAAATATGTTAAGTTGTATTGAAGAATAGATTGGTGAAAGTATTAAGGACGCTTGGGTAAATTGGGGTTATCGCTGAAGGTATTGTACGCCAGGTTAGTTGGATTATTGTACTAGTCATGTTCTAACGAGGAAGTTAGGAATGAAACGAAGGGATGAACCAAATATATATAAAATATTGGATTTCCATAACTGCAAACCATTTATAAAGGTAGTTCAAAAATTTGTGACATGTGTTCAATTCCAATAAGGACTTAGGTTAAAAATGTGGATATTAAGGGTAGAGATAGGGGAGATTTTTTCTTCTTTCTTCTAAAGTATCGTTAATTGAAGCTGGAGGAACCAAAGGCATTTCTTTCTCCCTTAAGCTAGAGTTGTAAATCTGGATATTTGTTAGTGACTACTCCATGTAATGGCAAGTATTGTGGCTCTGCAGATTAAAGCTATGAAAGATTAAGCGTGAATAAGTACATGAATAGTAAAATGAACAAGTAAAGCTTTATATGAGGGTTATCAGGGTTTGAGATGATGGCAAATGTTACGAATGAGTTTTAATGGTGTTCTTCTATTTTATAAATGGTGGTTGCTGTAGTTTCTTATTGGATCTAGAGTTCAAGATGCTATTTGTGGTTTCCTGTGAGTCTCTATACTGAATCTTGTATGTGTATTGTTCATACTAGAGGATCTACTGAAAACTAGTTAAAAAGGTGATGTTGAGATCGTAAAAGTTATAGTTTGATATGTTTGGGACTATATAAAAAATTATTTAAGGATATCTATGATCATATGTTTGTTAGGGATGATATGTATATCTGGTATAGATCTGATGAGTTCAAGTAATGTGTGGGAAGTATGATTGGGTATGTGTGTCTCGAATGCATGTTATGTAGTATGTTCTGTTAAGAGTCTATCAAGTGATTCAGTGTCTATTCACCGTAGTGGAGTCTAAAGGGACTAAAAATACGAACACTGATATGAACCTATGAAGGAAAAGACCATGGCCTTGACACCTTTCGAAAGGAACTAAAGGCTGGTGATTACGCAATGGGGTTCTCTACATGTATCAGGACGATGATGGGTAAACCTCACATAATTGTAGTTTAGGCAAATCCATATCGAAAACACGTTATGAAAGAAAAACCTTTGTGGCGAATCATGAAAGAAAAGTCTTTGTGCCGAACCCTACAAGGATAGCCTTTGCGGCGTACAACAGATGGACTACCCTTATGGTGTGTCTTAATAAGGTTCTCAGGGAAGAACTTTAAAGGATGACCTTTTTGATGAGTTTTGAAGGAAGCTAGTTGGCGTATTCAATCTGGCATTTTAATGTAATCAGAAGACAATCAACAAGGCATAGGTCATCTATTGATTATACGATAAAGTATTACCTAATACTATGGATCAATTGAGAATAAAGATGTAAAATTGAATGTTTGAAGAAAGAATCTGTCATTTATGTATGTGTAGAGGCGAAGCCAGAATAATTTTTTAGGGGGAGGTGAATGAAATTTTAATTTTTTATAGTCTATATCTTTATAATTTTTAAACGATTAAATCAAATTTGTATAATTTTAGGGGGGCCAAAGTGCAGTTTTACCTTTATTAATTTAAATTTTTTAAAAAGATTTAATGGCCTAAATAGCAATTTTACATTTTAGGGGGGCCAGGGCCCCTACCAGCCCCCTAGATTCGCCTATTTTTATGTGTTCCTTCTTGATTTGTCATAAGGTGATGGCTCAAAGATTGAAGGATGTAAGTGATGTATTGAAGACATTGAAGAAAAAAAATATTTTTAGAGGAAGGTATATTAACAAACGAGTATAAAAGAGTAGAACTTGAGGAAGTATTCGCCAGAGAAAAAGTTGAAGGTCGAGAACAATGGGATTGTTAATCTAAATTATCAGATGCTATATGCAATTATGACTCAGGTAAATGATGTTTTCCTCACTAAGTTCTTATGGACTTATTCGTGTGTGTTATGTTAAGGCAGGTTGATGTGGGTCTGTACCAAAAGGGACGATACCAGGACGACGTCAAGAAATGGCGTATTGGGTTATTATGCATACAGAGTGAGTTGGCGGTGTGTTCACGGTCTGATTTTTTTTATTATAAGTCCATACTTTAAGGTGTCTGCAATGGATTAGGATTTCAATATAGATATCATTTTAATTTAATTACCACGTGTTGTAGTTGCATTTACTTATTGTAAGTATACTCATGTATTTTAGTTTGAAATTTTGAAATTTAGTAAGTTGTAATTGATTGCAATTTGAATAAGTAGATTAAGTTTTTGTCTGTATTAGTATGGTAACACCCAAGATCCAGATCCGATCAATCGGATCGGGTACAGGGTGTTACAAGTTGTGTGAGGAAACCTTCTTTGAAGGAGCTTATATTGTCTGTTTAAGTAGCCTTGGCTGAAGCCGGTATAGTCAGTGTGGGGCTCGCTGAGGGCATTGGTGAAAAGGAAGTAAAAAAGATAAAAACTGAAAATGCCTATCATTCTACCATGGGGGCATTAGAAAAGGCTCTCGAAGTACATAAGAATTTGGATGAGGAAAACCAAAAATTAGTGTAGCAGAATGGGGGGTTACATGTGTTAGGAAACTTACAGTTTGAAAACAGTTTTCTTGCACAGCAGAAAATTAAAATTTTTAAAACTAACCTAGTTTGTGATATTTATAACAATAAACCTTAACCAAATTCGTACTTGTGTTTTTGGCTTAGTGGACGTTCATTGTTCCTAGCTTTCAACGAAACAATCATCTCCGTGATTCTCGTACCACGAATTGCTTCGAGTATGGACTCAAACCAATTGAATCGAAGCACAGCATTGGAAAGAGCCTTCTCTCCTTTTTGGGTGAAAACATAAATTCTTTCTTTTTCATAGAAACTAGTAGAATTGTTATTCCGAAAAAATATATGTAATTGTTGAGAATAAATTCTTTCTATTTTTCGGCAAAATAACAATCTCTTAAAGTTGTGTTAATATGTAACACTCCTAACCCGTAACCGTTGCCAAATTAGGGTTAAGAGGCACTACTAATCAAAACACAAATCAAAACAGACATTCATTAAAGTTTAATTTTTTTAATATTAAACATGCAAAATTTTTAAGCTCATCTTTTGACCATTTTGAACAAAACAAAGACATTACAATACAAATAAACCATAAGAAAATAAGCCATTTTCGTATGGCTATTAATCTCATATACAGTATATATAGAAGTATGACCTTCAAAACATTACTAGCCTATACATGCCATAAGTTAAAATTTAAACATTTTAATACCGACACAGTAGATAGAGTAATGATCTTGCTAACGATCCCTGAACTTGAAGCTTGATCTTTAAGTCTAAAAAAAACAGAAAGACATAAACAAACAAAGTAAGCTTTTATAGCTTAGTAAGTCTATAGCATAACTAAAATATATATAAATAATTATATAATTTCCTGGTACACTTAATGAATTATCAATATACCATATATGTTATCATTTGAATAATTGCTATTCATAATCATCTTATTTATAACCAAATATATGAACTCATAGAATTCATATCAATGAGTACATATATATATATAAACAACATGCATACAACCAATTGTATATATAAATACTCATCAAAATCTTATAACAAAATACATTTACATATCATTTACATATGTCAAATGCTTACATAATTATCAACACTTAAAACCGAATGCATATACAATTTAAAACTTGAATAGCCGAATGTGTATATACATATATGCTTAACAAATATTATCATCGAATGTATATACACTTTAAACATGAATAGTTGAATGCTTATACACATAACAAATTTTATCACCGAATGTATATACACTTTAAACATGAATAGCTGAATGCATATATACATATGCCTAACAAGTATTATCACCGACTGTATATACATGTTCTTCAAATACATATGACATAATTCATATGCATATCCACCATATTTAAACACATAATTTAAACAGATTCACCGGCACTTAGCCTACTAGGTTTTAAAACCTGATTCAGTACACCAGCTTTTAGCCTGCTAGACTGAATTGTTTCATCGGCATTAAGCCTGCTAGACATAAAGTCTGAAATATTTCACCGGCATCAAACCTGCTAGACGTAAAGTCTGAAACATTCGATCACCTTATAATGATCCAAACTAATAATTTCATACCCTCAATTCCATTCATAAACTTTTACATGAATATATATACATAATCGAATCTTCCATATACATATATAAATTTCATACTTAAATTCATTACAAGAACATATACATGTATACCTGCATAATTGAATCTTATATAAAATTATATAAATGTCCTTCCTAAATTCAATAAAAGAACATATACATATATGTAAGCATGCTCATTCAAATATAGCATATACATATAAATTACAACTCACATATACATACCTATTCGAAACTACATATACAATCATGAGTTACATATCTTTAATCAAATCCAAGAGTTTATACATGTATATACCTATATATATATTCGAACCTAATATATATATGTTATACATACCTTTGATTAAAATCAAGAATTTATACATATACAACATTCATAATTTAACTAAATTCAAGAACTTATATATATATGTATATATATTCGAGCATTATAAACATATATATACATATACATATATACATACTCATACCTTTATCTAAATTCAAGACTTGTTCATGTATTTACATATATATTCGAATCTAACATATGCATATATAACTTTCTTACCTAAATTCAATACAAGAAATTTACATATACATATATACATGCTTATTCGAATATCAACTATACTTATATACATTTCTTACCTTTATTTCAACCCATAAACCTATACAAGATTATACTTGTATATTCGAACATGCTATATATATAAATATCATCCATACTTCAAAATTTATTCAATCAATATACTTTTAATTATAGCTCAACACAAAATACAATTAGTATACATGTATAAATATTAACTTAATAACTTTTAATTGCTAATAGACTTACCTCAGACAGTGAAAAATTGAAACTGGACGATTAGTCGACGACTTTAGCTTTTCCCCGATCCAACTCCGATTTCTCTGGTTCTTGATCTTAAATCAATCTTGAATATGGCCGAATCTATGCTTGTGTTTTTCTCTTCTTTCTTTTCTCTAGTTTCGGCTAAACATGGATGATAACAATTGAATTTTTTACTTTGTTTTTAATTAACATATATTAGTATTTTATTTATTTACCTTATTAACCTTTATTAAATAATTTATATTTCATATAACATAAGGATAAAGTTGTCCATAGTCACCCACTATCATTTAAATGGCCTAATTACCATTTAAGACCCCCATTTTTAAAAGACAACAACAATTGAGTGCTTTTAGATTTGACCCCTAAATTTTTATTTTACGCGATTGAGTCATTTTATCAAATTAAGCACTCAAACGATCAAATTTTCATACGAAATTTTCACACATATTAATTCACATATTGCAAATACTAAAAATAATATTAAAATATTTTTTTGACTCAAATTTGTGGTCCCAAAACCACATTGTCCGATTAGGGAAAAATTGGACTGTTACATAATAGCTCTACCGATGCCATTTATTTATAGGAAGAGAAGGTAGAACCCTTGTTGAGTTGTAATGGTTTATTTTAAATAGAAAAACCATATCCAACTTAGAATAGGACTAGAGTGGACAGCACACTCTACTATTCCTACTAGGGTTGTCGCCCCCTTCATGTCAATGAGTGGTTTTTGGGCCTCTCTCACATCGGGTCCAATTTATATATAAAACAATTTTATCATCCCTATTTTACCTTTAGCAAAATTTTTACGATTTTACCATTGGTAAAATTTTAACGATTTTCCCCTTGTAAAATTTCAAGAAAATATGTTTAATATTTCACAACTAAATATGTTCATTATGATCGAGTGGTTTATTTTCATTTTTGGACTTCAAAACAGTCTAAAACATAAACTCATTCTTCCGATAATTTTTTAAGTAATCCATATAGGATTGAAAACGGATCATTTTCATTTTCATTTTCATTTCCATTTTTGGAAACATACATTCATTTTCAAATGGTTCTATTTCTCCATTTCAAATAAAACTATAATTATTCTTGCATGTTTCTTATTTCTCTTTTCCTATTCATTCTGTTCATTTCTAGTCAAGTACGCAATTCATTTCTAGTTTCAACGAGCTAGCTGAAGGACCGATTGGACATATATAGTTGAGGCTCAAATGATTTATAATTAAGTTCTGAATTTTTGCCTATTAATTATAAACTTATTTAGTCACGAATTCATTTCACTATAGTATTATGACTAATCTCTCCCCAGCGACATACTATTATGGAAGCAACTACTTAGTTCTTGTCTAGTGACCTTGTGATAAGTGTGTTACCCTCATAGGATATCCTTGATCTCTTTGGTACGATACCCATTCTTCCAATATGATCCTATTTTATCTCATGGTAACCTTTACATATTCCTTTATTAAAACTCAATCACTATCAAATAGTGATCAAGTTATCCATCACAAAGACTGACCCGTGGCCATGTTTACTTTTCACCAACCATGTAATGCCAATGAAAGGATATCATTTACCTATTTTTGGGCTATGAATTCCACTATTGTGAATGATTCTCCATAGTACAGAAGTCGTACACCCAATGCACCGACTTTCAGATCCTTATCTATTTGAACTCAGGCTTTTACTTACATCAAAATGTACGAGTCATGTATACATTGTCTGCCATCCATTCATGATTAGGTATGCCACACTTTAAATGTCACAAGTGAATAAATCCATAAATAGATTCAGGCTCTATTCTGCTTGGGTCCTGTTTGATGTACTGTCAGTCCAGTCAGTCACATCTATGTCTCTATCTTCTAGGAGTCATCCGCTTTGATGCCCAATAAAATGCATCTCCCAAATTGGACTTGATAGACGACATATTAGTCTTTTAATCGGTTTGCTCATTTTCGATTAGACTGAGTACATGTTTAGGTTTGTTTACTAATACAAGTTGTCTTTTTGTGCTAGATCCAACCACATAATACCACTTAGTATTAGTTAAACATTTAGACAACCAATGAGCAACATTTGCTTCCATTTTTCTTTGCGTGCAAAAACCATATAAGGACAATATACAAAGTATTAATGTAATTTATGAAAACCAATTTGTTTGAAAAGATTACAAGTTTACTTAGACAAGAATACTATACTTAGGGCACCAAATCCAAAAATAGGAGCGTTTCACTCTTGCTGAAAAATATATTGAAAAATTGCATTGAGAGATCGCATGTGAGTGAGCTGATAAGGATGTTTTGGAGGTGACCATGAAAAACATGGATGAGCAGTATAAACTTGTCATGGCTAATATGGTGAAGAGTCATGAAGAGGATTTGGAAAAGTACAAAGCTGATACTATGTAAAGATTTCAAGATTATTTTCCAGATTTAAAATCTAACTTCTTGTTACACACTCAATTGGTTGGTTGTCCCTTTGATGCTCGTTGGGTAAACTTCGATACTCTTAGCCATCTCATAGGTGCTTAGCTAGACTTCAATATTCACTTCCCCTCTGCATCTGCTTGGGAGGAATTTATGGAAGAGTGGAAGAACTTTAGTAGGCTTTACTTTGCTGAGACCAGTGTAGCTCCCATTGTTGGGCATGAAGAAAGTACTAACAAAGAAGTGGAGGGAGAAGCTGAAGAGCTCGCCAATCCCTAGGATACCAGTGCTAACTCATGAATTCCTTGTATTAATTGTGTTTATTGTTTTTATTTGAAAATGGAAAGAAGTATCTTTGGCTTTTGTTGAAACCTTATTGTGTTTGATTGTGATTTTGTTTGAGCAAACTACATAACTAAGTTTCCATCACAAATGACTTAATGAACATAATTTAAATGGTGGTTTGGAAATCAACTAACTCAGGTAAGATTTTTCATGATAATAAATCAAATGAACTTAGTTGCAATATTAAATTAGCGAGTTGTTTGAAGCAGAGATATCAATTCAAGTAACTTAGAGAAGACTATTCATGATAGTAAATCAAATGAACTTAGGTTGCTATCTTAAATTAGCAGTCGTTTGGAGCAGCGATATTAAATCAGCTAACTCAGAGAAGATTAGTCATGATAGTAAATCAAATGAACTTAGACTGTGATATTAAATCAGCGAGCCGTTTGGAGCAACAATATTAAATAAACTAACTCAGAGAAGATTGTTCATGATAGTAAATCAAATGAACTTAGGCTGCGATCTTAAATGAGTGAGCCGTTTGGAGTAGCGATATTAAATCAGTTAACTCAAAGAAGATTGTTCATGATAGTAAATCAAATGAACTCAAGCTATGATCTTAAATTAGTGAGCCGTTTGGAGCAACGATATTAAATCAGTTAACTCAGAGAAGATTGTTCATGATAGTAAATTAAATGAACTTTGGTTGTGATCTTAAATTAGCGAACCGTTTGGAGCAGCAATATTAAATCAGCTAACTTAGAGATGATTGTTTATAATAGTAAATCAAATAAACTTAAGCTGTGATCTTAAATTAGCGAGCTGCTTGGAGCAGCGATATTAAATAAGCTAACTTAGAGGAGATTGTTCATGATAGTAAATCAAATGAACTTAACTTGCGATCTTAAAGTAGCGAGCTGTTTGGAGCATCGATATTAAATCAGCTAACTTAGAGAAGATTTTTCATGATAAATAAACTAAATAACATTTGCAAAGAGTATATCTTTATTGAAAAAGGGAGTAGAACATTTATAATAATATTTTTATATGGCGTGCATTCTTTATACGAGGTAGAACAAGGTCATCCATTTTTCCTATTCTATAAGCTCCATAACCTATTTTTTTGACAACTTTGTAGGGTCCCTCCCAATTAGGGGTCATTTTTCCTTGCTGCGATGCTGGGAAAATGGCTTCAATATTTTTTAAAACTAGACCGCCTACTTGGAATTGTCTGTTCTTCATTCTAGAATTATAGTATCGAGTGACTTGTTGAGCTTGCACAACATTTTTGATTTCTTTTATCTCCCTAACTTTATCCATGAGAGCTAATTTGAGTCTAATGGCCTCTTTGTTGGCATTTTCATTGAAATGAGATATCCTATGTGATCGTAGGCCTATCTCAGTAGGGATGATTGCCTCTGCCCCATATACTAATGAAAATGTTGTCTCTTTTGTTACTGTGTGAGGTTAGGTTCAAAGGGCCTATATAATTCCTTGAAGCTCTTCTAACCAAACACCTTTGGCCTCATCAACCTTTTTCGGGGAGTTTTTACAGAGTTTTGAGAGAGAACAATTTGTAGGTATTTGCAAAAATTCTTGAATTTTCCTTGGAATTGAGTTCCATTGTCTGTTATGATTAGACATAGAATGCCAAACTTGCAAAGAATGGATTTCCAGAGAAAAGACTTCATTTGTCTCTCTATGATTGTAGCCAGAGCTTTAGCTTCTATCCACTTAGTAAAGTAGTCCACAACTGCAACTATGATTTTCTTCTAAATTGTGGCTATTGGAAATGGACCTAAAATATCTATTCCCCAAGTTGCAAATGGGCAAGGACCAGGCATTACTTGTAGAGGCTTAGTTGGTGATTGCTACACTTGAGCATGTTTTTGGTAGGGATCACAAGTGCATACCATATGGTGTGCATCTTTATACACAATTGGCCAGTAATAACCATACTTGAGAACCTTTTTTTCTAAAAATCTTCCACCCAGATGATCGCCGCATATTTCCTCATGTATCTCTCTCATAACATATTCAGTTTTAGTGAGAGCAAGACATCTCAAAAGTGGTTGGGAGTAAAATTTTCTATAAAACACACCCTCCAACAAGATATATCTAAAGGTGATAGATAAAATGATTTTAATTGAATAAGGACTGAGTAACTTGCAGATACAAGGATATATTAAATGTAAATAATAACATCGTACCTTGCAGCCTTATGTTGTATTTTGGTGAGCTTTTTTTTGTTGAGGTAATGAGTTTCCCCTTGTAGGGCTTGTACTATGGGGGTCATCCATGTTTCTTCTTGGCTCTGATTGAGCAGTTTTTGGGTGTTACAACTTGGGGTGGCTCTATACTTTAACAAAATTTTTCCTCCTTGCTCAATAGTAATAGAAGATGCTAACTTAGACAAAATGTCAACTTTGGTGGTCTCCGTCTTAGATAACTTTCTAACTTGTGCCCTGTCAAATTAAACAAGTAGCTGGGTGGCTATGGCATGGTACTTCTTTAGCCTTGGCTCTTTTACTTCATACTCCCCATTCATTTGCTACGCTACTAGCTGAGAATCAATGTGTATTGTCAATCCCCTCACCCTAACTTTAGAGCCAGTTGTAGTCTTGAAATTAATGCCTCATAATATGCAGAGTTGTTAGATGCTTGGAAACTGAAGGATAACCCATACTGCCACTCATTTCATCAGGGTCTATAAGGAGAACTCCTGCCCCTGATCCTATCTTTGTTGTTGAGCCATCCACATAAAAAAATATGACACTTTGGCTTCACATCTGAGCTAGTTTGTCCCTATGATGAGCTAACTACTACATCTTGTATAATCAACAGAAAATTGTTTTAGAACCAAATGTATATTTTTAATGAAATATAATGAAATAAAATGAGTATTTTTAAGTAGATTTTTAATAATTTATGCAACATACTACTGTATTTTTTATGTGAGTAATAATGTTTGAAATTAAAAGTTTCCTGTACGGTCTGGTGATCTGTCAAAACAACATTCCACCATGAAATCGACTAAGATCTGAGCTTTGATAGTTGTTCTCTAGGCATACTCTATTCCAAATTTTGCCAATTCACTTCCCCACTTAGTCATTCTACCTGAAGTATCTACTCTAGACAATATGTCTTTGATGAGTTGGCTAGTCATGACAGTCACTAGATGAGCTTAAAAGTAGGGTCGTAACTTGCGAGCTGCCACGATTAAATAAAAAATAGGATTTTCTGTCTTTGTGTACCCTTGTTCGTCGTTCTACAACACCTTGCTATCATAATTCATGGAAATTGGCGAACCCCTTCTGTCTTGATCAAAACAAATGCCATCATTTCTTTAGAGGTTGCCAGATAAACATAAAGAGTCTCAACTATTCGAGGTGACATCAAAAGCGATGGAGAGTGAGGTACAACTTGAGCTTTTAAAAAGGAGCTTGGCATTCCTCTGTCCAACTAAAAGAGGTTCTCAAGGCCTTAAACAAAGGTAAGCATTTATCTGCCATTCTAGAAACAAACCTGTTGAGTGCAACTACCTTCTCTATGAGGCGTTGAATGTCTTCAATAGTCTTTAGGGGAGGCATATCTAGAATGACTTGAATCTTCTCAAGGTTGACCTTTATGCCTCTTTCTAAAACCAAGAAGCCTAAGAATTTCCCTACTTTCACACCAGAAGCACACTTTTCTAGATTTAACCTCATGTTATAGGCTTGTAGAACAACAAAAACTTCATATAAATCCTTAATATGCTTGTTCAATGTAGAACAATTCACAAAAATGTCATTGACATAGACCTTACATTGCGACCAATCTGTACTCTGAAAATACTATTAACCAACCTTTGATAGGTTGCACCTACATTCTTCAACCTAAAAGGATAACTCGATAGCAGAACAAGCCCTCCTTCGTGACAAAGGTCATTTTATCCTAAACTTTTGGAGCCATGGAAATTTGGTTATAACCTGAGAATGCGTCCATAAAACTCATGAACTTATGGCATGAGGGCACATCTACCAATTTGTCAATCGAGGGCAAAGGAAAACTATCCTTTGGGCAAGCCTTATTTAGACCAGTAAAATCAATGCACATTTTCCACTTTCCATTGACCTTCTTTACCATTACAACAGTTGACACCCAGTCCAGGTACACCACCTCCTTGATAAATCCTATTGAAAGTAGCTTTCTTACTTTTTGTCTAATGGCCTCTACAACATGTGGTGCAATCCTTCTTCTTTTCTGCTTTACTGCTTGACCTCGGAAGACACTTTTAACCGATGGAAAATCATCTGAGGATCCACACCAGGCATGTCAACGGCTAACCATGCAAAAATGTCTGAATTCTCCCTCAAGCACTGCACTAAGGCTCCCTTTTCTTCTTCTTCTTCTTCTTCTTCTTCTAATGTTGCTGAGATCCTTACCAACTTGCCTGTGTTATCATAAAACAATTACAAAGTCTTTGTGACTTCTGCAGTCTCTAGCTTGTGAACTCTCTCCTCACTTCTATCATCCAGATTGCTAAATCTAATACCTGGCTAGCTACATCTGCCTGTTACGAACCCTGACCTCGTGGCTCCTATTCACGCATTTGCTTAACTGATAACATGTGACATGACTGGCTGTTTGCTAGTCAGATTTCATGAAACCTATCTTCGTGCTAGTATGGAATTTAATATTCATGCAAAATTAACAATCACCATTTTCGCCATTCTAATAATAGGATGCCTAAAGATGGCATTGTAAGCCATTGGATGGTCTACCACAAAGAACTAAACATATTCTGTGGTGGTGTGCTCGTCATTCCCCAAGGTAATAGGTAGAGTAATACATCATTTCACCTCGACTGGATGGTTCGTAAAACCATACTAAGGGCTTGCCTTTTTCAAAGCTTGCTCCTTTATCCTCGTATTCTAATATACGTCCCAAGTCAACACCGCTACATCACTTCCACTATCAACCAAAATTATTTTAACTTCAAATCCTACTATAGTTGTCGATATGACCATAGGGTCATTTCCTTCTTTATAACATACCGAATCCTCATCCCCTTCATTAAATTCTACTTTCCACTTCTCTTGTTGATGCTACATCTTCGATGAATTGACCGACATCACACTTCTAACATGAGTCTTCCTCTTCGTGTTAGAGGTCCTCCACTCTTCATATGTACCAATTATCAATGTATTGTGCCTGTAACTTTTTGTTTACCTTTATCAACACCCCTTGAACTCTGACTTGATGGCGAGGCATCTTGAGCCTCAAAATCTTTTAGCTCGGCATTTCTAAATACCTACTTTATACCATCTTTCAAAGAGAAACAATCCTTGGTCTTGTGCCCCCTATCATTATGAAAGTTACATCTCTCCCTCGAGTTGGCCCTAGACTGATTGCGTTGCATAGGTGGAGGGCTTGGCAAAATGCCCAAACTTTTGACCTAACTAAGAATGTAGGTACGTGTAGCATTTAAGTGAGTGTAAGCTTCAAATTTTCCATGAGGAACATATCTTTTAGTGTGCTTGCTTTAAGGCCTCTGGAATGCATTCATTTTGCGAATAATTCCTTTATTATCTCCCACTTTGTACACACACACTCTAAGAAAGAGGACTCTACTAGCTACGAACACTCTAGCAACCCCTAAATTGCTTGTCTTCACTTTGAAAAGTGTTACAAGCTTCCCTTGTAATCTCCTCTGTAACACCCCTTACCTGACCTAGTTGCCGAACTCGAGAAAAATACCAAACAATTTACATGTAATTTATTAATGAAAATATCAATTAACTATCATCAAATCACATATAATCAAATATAATAATTTACAATCTATATGGATCTAATTGTGAAATCTAAGCATAAAATAAGGTTGAATTGTAAAGATTTCAAAATCTTAAAGTTTTAAAGTTGGTATCCATATTTAATTGCTGGGTATCATACTGTATAAATACCTTATTAAAAATTGATACCAAATCACGTTTCTGTTTGTTATGCAAAACAAAGGTGATATTTATTTTCTGGTATTGATACCATTTTGGCATTTTGGCATTTTGTTTTAAAATTGTTCATATGGTCAAGTATTGATACCTAATGCCAAAATATCGATACTTAAGTTCATAAATGGTAAATTCCTATATTTAACATGTCTAATTCATGCTAAAATGATCTATAATTCAAATGGTACTCTCGAATACAATTATAGATATGAAATTAATCAACTTAAGACATAACTATTCATATGCAACATAATCACATACTAACACTTCACAACTATCTAAAAATTATAAACTAGCTTACATGAGTAACTTCCATGTTTAACCAATTCAATAAATCTTCCATGACAATTTCACTATCATACACTTAAGCATAAAACACCAATTCAACAATCTCATGTTTAAAGTATCAACTCACTAAGAGATCACCTAGGCATAGTCTAAACATACCATTCATCATTCTGTACTATACCCATGCATCAACCAAAATCCCATCACATAGCATGCTATATCTAAACCATTAGTGTATTAGGTAAGTAACTCAAGAAACCTAACAAAATATTAACAACATGACTATTACCATCATATACATATATACAAACACTTCCAAACTGCCAAAAAGATACAAAATATTCAATATAACCAAAAGACTTCCTAAGTACATGCTAAGACCAAAATAAACACATCACCAACACTTGAGTTTTGAATTGCCGCTAGATGTTGAGTCAACAATCGAATTGCAAAGTACTTAACCTGGGCATAGAGAACAAAACCGTACACTGAGTATAACTCAGTGGTATTTTTATAATCTAAACTTTAAACGTATTATAAAACATTCAAGTGCATAAGATTAATATGAATACTAAAATGCAAATTATATATCATCTATACTAACTCTCATAATCCATTATACATACTAACACATCTCACTATATGAATTTATAACAAATCACTTCACATATCATTACTCAACCCATTTCACTAATAAACATTCCATTTCACTTTTCATTGATTTCATAAGCATTCACCTTCTAAATTTTCATAGTATACAGTCAAATATCATATACATCTTTATTTTCATTCCATCTATACATATCCTTATTCTGATTTCCATCTTTATTTCCCTATTAATGTGACTTGGACTCGGACGTATAAGCGGATCCAACCAGCACACCAATTTGGCACTCAGTGCCTGACGGGTAAATCTGTAATAATAAAATTGCGCCCTGCATTGGTCGGTAAAACTGAAAAATAAATGTGCCCATCATTGGTCGATAAAACTGACAAATGGGGTACCCAACACTCCCCAACACGTAGTTGTATAACCCTGGACTCTTCCTATCCTATGACATGCCAATTATGCCCGACCTTTCCCGAACAATTAATAGGGTAACTATTTCTGACATATATTTTTAGTGAATTCTCATTTCATTATCATAATCTCAAATAAAAATCCATTCTTCCCATACATATATTTATGTAAACAACATAGTTCTTCACATAAGTCCAATTTCACATTTCAAATAATATTCAATATTTCCATATCTATTCAATTCAATCCTTAGCACAAATAACCAAATCAACCACCTTAATACATCTCATCGAATAAAATTTTTAACTTACCTTAGAACTTACCATACAATGCAATGCAATGTACAAATGCAACAATTGAAATAGTTCGAACCATGGAAATACAAACCGTGAACTTCAAGTTGTTCATCGACACCTTTATTTTTTCCTTTATTTTTCGAGGGATCTAGGTCGACAATCACATTCAATTTCTAATTTATGCATATTTTTCATTTTATTCAATTTAGTCTCTAAAATTGGGACTAACATAACTTTCACAAGTAACCTCAAACTTGGTACAATTTAGTTAGAGCACAAAATCATCAACTGGATTTACGATTTAGTCCTTTTTCAATTCTAAAATTAAAATCTATCAAATTAACCCCTAGAACTTTAATATGCTTCAATGAAAACATCTTCAATTTTTAACAGTACTGAAAAATAGGACTTGTGTCAGCTAGCTTAAGCTACTAGGATTCTAAAAACATAAAAATTACGAGAAATGACTAAATTGTACTAAAGAAATTGAGCTTGAAAACCTAAAACCCTTGCCTGCTCGTCTTCTTCTTCTTCTCCCCTAGCTTCAAATTGGTTTTGGATGAAAGAGTTTAGCTGTAACACCCCATACCCGGTCTGGTGACCAGACTCGAGCTACGAGAAGCTACAAACAAACCAGGATAAACTTGTTCAATTTAACCATTAAGTATTCATATTTATACAAACATCAACCAATAAGAATGAAAATAGAACTCTATCAAGCTTTTAACTATTATAAAATTTGATTCAAGTTTGAATAAATGGACTAAATTATAAAGCTTTTAAACTTTGGACCATTATCTATACCAAGTAAATAATTATCGATATTTTATAACAATTATCGATACTAAAATATTTATCGATACCATTTAGTATTCTACCAAATTAAGGTATCGGTATTATTTCCACGACATCAGTACAAATTAGAAAAAATAGTGAGCTAAGTAAAATTATCGATACCAAATTTTAATTCTGTAAATTTTAAAATTAGTCATATGGTTTGGTATCAATAGTTTAGTACATTTTATCGATACTTTCATTAAAATGGTTAAAAATATCAAGTTTGAAAAGATCACTTTATACCAATATCAAAACCTAGCTTAAAGATGCATATAGATAGACATGTAAGATATATAACACATTCAATCCAACCTACATGCCTAATGAATAAGCCGTTATTAGCACCACAATTCAAGCATAACCATTAACCATCCAAACTAAAACATAACTAACTTTTTAAGCTTGTTCAATCACCAACTGGAGCATAAATTCCAAATGCTAAAATCATCCATTTATACCAAGTTTTCAAAGGCTAACATAACTCAAGTAAACTTTCATAAATTATCAAAACAAAATGTCCATTCCATAATAATTGATCAGTAAGCATCAAATAATAAACTACCAAATTGAAGTCACCACAAACACCAAATACATATTTATATTTCAAATGGCACAAAATGTCACCAAGATCATCATTAACCTATTCATACCAAAACCATATTTACATGCCACTTATAACTGGATCAAAATAAAAGAATAGCTATTGAAATAGTTGCTGGATGGTTTGATCTCCAATGAAGTTCCAAGCGACAGCACGAGTCTGACAATGTAGATGGAAGAAAACTAAATAGAGTAATCTTACGTAAACTTAGTAAGATCGTAAAACAAAAACATCATATACCTGTGAATTTAATTTAGAAATCATATTTATAATATAGAACTAACCAACCTTTGCCTTGTTCCATCATTCCAACTATGAGAAATGATTAAACCTAAATCGTTTAGATCATCAATACATAACATGTTAAGATTCACATACCAAGATATAATAATCCAAATATAATTTAACATATCATCTCATTTCATTTACATTTCTATAGTTAATTGTTTTGCCCAAAGAACAATAGGAAATCAACTTCGGATACATGGGAGGGTAATGCTCACATAAGCTGACAAAAGGACATTAACTGATACACAATACTACTCACACAAGCTTAAGAGGATCCGCAACACATGTAGGATCTCAAGCCATTGGTATGGTATCCATCACCGCGACATAATACCAGTACCACTCTATACCCAGCCCGGTCGCTGAGCCCGAGTAATAGGATGCTATACCACTGTCTCCTCATCAGCAAAGCATAAAATCTCTCATTGAAATGTGTTTAACATCCTAATCAAATAGCTACATAAGCTTTAAGTCTAATCTCCCCTAGACAGAGTTAAAAATTTGCTAAACAGGCAATAATCGTCCCTATAACAAGTTAAAAACATACTTCAAGTCCAATTAACAAAAATTTCTAAAATATCACGTAGGTTTTGATACTCATTCGATGGTATCGATATTTATCATAGATGATATCGATACTGATAAAAAAATTAGTACCAAATTAGCATTCTATTTTCTTGCAAAAAGTAAAACCATCAAACTATTGATACTCTATCAAAAAGTATCGATATTGTTACCCCGAGTATCGATACTCGAGAAATGGTATCGATACCAAATTGAGTTACTGACTTCCTGTACATTCGAAATATCATGGAGGTATCGATACTAAATACCCGATTATCGATACCTCTGCATAAAATAGCAAAAAAAAAACTAAAACAGGGCATCTAATTCAAGCAGACATATACCACTTCAACAAGTTTATGAAACCTCAATATTCATCATAAAAACATCCATATTTGTAGTTCAATGCATCATCAATAATTTAAGCTAAGTAAACGAATAAACTAACATCAAACATCCATTAATTCTATGAGTAATAAAATCAAGCAATCATTTAAAACATCATGGCAATAATCAACTAACAATCTACCATATTGCCTTATTCCCATAGTTCAAAATAATAGCAATAATATCACCTATTCAATCACTAAGCCTAAATGGGATCACTTTCTTGGAATTCCCGCGTCGCTCACACCGCAAACGCTAAATATCTGTAATGGTTACTGTAACGACCCGTTTTTAGTAAAATCAGAATAGTGGTTTCAGGACCACAAATATGAAGCCAAAAAATTTATTTTAATATTATTTTGTGGTCTAAAATATGATAGTATGATTTCATAAAAAATTCTTTAAGAAATTTTACCATTTGTAAGCTCAATTTGTGAAAAAGGACTAAATCGCGTAAAGTGCGAAAATTGTGTTCTATTAGCTAAAGGTGTTAAATAGCTATAGAACTTTATAGTGGAGGTAATTATATGGTAATTAGACCATTAAATGTGATAGTGGATGTGCATGACTTGGTAATTGTGTAATTTTTAAAGTTAGCTAAGGGTAAAATGGTAATTAGGTAATAAAAGCTAAATTAAATCAAATGAAACAAAATAGGCCATCATCATTGTGTTTTCTTCCACCAAAAGTTGCAGAAAAAAGGAGCGTTTGAAAAGCTTGAAAATTTGCAAAGAAAATTCCTTGCATGTAAGTGATTTCTAAGCCCGTTTTTGATGATTTTTATGTTTTTTGGATCGTTATAGCTTAACCTAGCTAACTAGGGGACTAAATTGCAAAACTATTGAGTAGTTTGAGATTTGCCATTGATGAAATTGCTAGGGTTTTGAAGTTTAACAGAAGAAAATTAATCCTTGTTAGTTAAACAACTTTTGTAATGAGATTTTTAACGGAATTGTCAATTATACGCTAAATTGAGAAATGTGAAAATTATGTTTTAAATGTGTGAAATTGTTAAATGTATGGGCTGCTATATGCACATATAAAATTCGACTAGGCTTACATAGGGGTGAAATTGCATAAATTTCATTTTACAAGCCTAGGGACTAAATTGTAAAGAAGTCAAAAGTATAGGGGGAAATGGTAATTTTTCCATAACATGAATTATGGAGTGAATTTAATAGAATGATGCTTAAATTGGTTAAATTTGATTATATAGATCAAGAAAAGCCACATTCAGTTTTAAATCAGGGAAAGGATAAAGTCGTGGACTAAACGATTGTATTTCTCCGTACGAGTTTGTGATAAGTTCGTGTAATTAAATTTTGTAGTTATATACTTTAATTGAGATATATGTATATGGATTGTGTAATTTCAATGTATAATCATCAAACACATAACTGAAGAAGTATGAAGAATACCGAGCCCTGTTTGAACCTTAAAAATTCGTAGGATACAAATGACATGTCATTAGGGTTATCAATTTTGGTTGAGATCCTGCATGTGTTGCGGATTCACCATAGCTCATATGAGCTTACCGATTTGCAGCTCATGAGAGGTTACCGATTCTCAGCTCGTATGGGCTTATCGAATTTTAGCTCGGAGGAGCTTATCGATTATGGCTCGAAAGAGCATACATGTACAGGAATTGACGGACTACAGGCCAGTACACCTCGTGTGTACTACCAGTATATCTAACGATATTCTAAACGGCTCAACGGGCATAGTGTTATTACGAGATTATACAAGTTTGATACGAACTAATACAGGTATTTACATAAAAATGATCAATGTATGATATACGGATACACGATATAGATGTTACATGTACATGGAATTTAATAATTTTTAAATTCATACATGATTCTTGGTTTTTGTATGAATACATGGCTAACTTGGTAAATGGTTATGTGATAGGCTTTGGCCAAATTGAATTGTGTTATGATTTGGATTACTTACCTAAATTTGGGGTTAAATGGTAAGTTTAATTTTGTGTTATACGAACTTACTAAGCCTAATTGCTTACTCTATTTATTTTTCCGTGTTCTATAGTGTTTTAGAAGCTCGTTCAGATTGGAAGTTTTCAGAGACCGCATCACACTATGAAATGATATTTTGGTACTTTTGACTTTATATTTTGGGTTAAATGGTATGTTTAAGTCATTTTGGCTAATGATAGCCTATATGTTTTATTGTGTTTTAGCCATTTGTGTTGGCTTATTTTGTGAACATATTTTGTTATGTAAATATGTAAATAACTTTATTTAATATGATGTATGGTTGCCATGTGAATGCCTTGGTTATGAATTATTATTTTGGATACTAAATGGTTGAGATTGATAAGTGTCATATATATTATGTTTTAGGCACAATGATGCATATATGTGTTGGACCATTTAGATACACTTTGGAGGCATAATTGAAAATTTTTAAATTGGCTATTGGAAATGTCTATTGGTATCATATGTGTATGTGATGTTTTAACAAGTCATAAGCTTGATATTGGTTGGTTTTGAATGACTAATATGCCATGTTTATATGCAAAATTTGGTGTATAGGTTGGTACCAATGTGGGTGAGGAATATGGCTTGGAAAATGACCTATTTTTGTCCACATGGTAGAGGCACGGTCATGTGTCTCAGCCGTGTGTGACATACGACCATGTAAAACTGCTGTGTGTCCCCTGATAATTCTTTAGAAACCAAGTCAGTAGCTTCACACGGCCTAGCACACGGGCGTATGGCTTGGCTGTGCAGCACAAGTCAGTATACCCTCCAGTTTTCACACGGCCTAGCACATGGGCTGGCACACGGGCGTGTAAGGCCATTTCGAAGGTACACGGCCAAGTCAGAGAGTTACATGGGGTTGAACACGGGTTTGGACACGGCCGTGTGTCCCTATTTCGAATGGCCACACGGCCTGAGACACGGGGGTGTCTCTTGGCTGGGTGAGATAGATGGTCTGGCCACATGGGAGTGTGTCCTCTTTACTTTGAAAATTTTTAATGTTTTCCTAAAAATTTCTTGGGTACTTGGTTTAGTCCCGAACCATTTTTAATGTCTATTTGGGGCCTCAAGGGCTCGTATTAGGGGCAACATGATTGATTATGAATGGTTTTTGATTTAAATGAAAAATGTACATGAAATGTTTGATTGATTGAGCTATAAGTTCGGTAATGCTCCGTAACCCTGTTCGTCGGATATGAGTTAGGGGTGTTACATTTATTGGTACCAGAACTATGGTTTAGTTGATTATCGGACTAGTGTAGTGCATGTGAGTCTAGCTATACATGCCATTTTATAACTTGTGATAGTGTGATGTCTCTTGATAGTTTAAATCATGTTTTTATATAGTAATGGATTCCAATCGAGTATACTCCGATGATTTTGAAAGTAACGCGCCGGCCTCCATTCGCGGAGCAGCGTTGTCTGAATCAAGACCCGTATCTGAGGGTTGTAGAGGAGAGGCTAAGAAAGCCTTTTTCTGTATGATGAACGAGTGGTTCACTAAGTTTGTCTAAACGAATCCGGCTGCTCAGCAACCTCCACCCACACCTTTTCCCTAACCGGTCCCCATAGCTCCTCAAGTTTTGGAACCTGTACGCTTGAGCAAATTGCCTATTGATAATATCTGCAAATACGGGGCTAAAGAGCTTAGGGCTACAGTGGCTGATGATCTAGAGAGAGCAGAGTTTTGGCTAGGAATATGATCAGATTTTTTGATGAACTGTCTTGTACGCCATTAGAATGTGTTAAATGTGATGTGTCTCTTTTGAAAGATTCAACTTACCAATGGTGGAATACATTGATTTCAGTAGTACTGAGAGAGGATCAATTGGGAATTCTTCCAATCTGAGTTTCATAAGAAATATAATAGTCAATGATTTCTCGATCAAAAGCATAAAGAATTTCTAGAACTGAAACAGGGTCGTATGACCATATTTGAATATGAAAGAGAATTCGTTTGATTAAGTAAGTATGGCCGAGAGTGCATTCCAACTGGAATGGTTATGTGTAAACGTTTTGAAGACGGGTTGAATGAGACATTAAGTTTTTAGTTGGAATACTTGAACTAAAAGAGTTTGTTGTGCTAGTCGATAGAGCACTCAAGGTTGATGAGTTTAGTATAGAAAAGAGAAAGGCTAAATTTGAAGCTAAAGATTCGAGAAAGAGATTTACGGGAAAGTCTCATTAGTTAGTATGGAAGAAATTTAAAGAACATCACTATCGTCCTACTATTTCTGCGGGGCATTCTAATAAATACAGAGATGCGAGATACTCCAGTCCTAAACTCTAGGCTACATATGTAGCGAGTGTGGGTAGTGTTAGAAATGCTGGACCTGAGTGCTAGCACAGCAACAGGCCACATTATAGCGAGTGTTGAGTTAAAAGCGAATCATGTTTCAGGTGTGGTTCCTTTGACCACTACCTTAGAGATTGTCCTGAGAAGTCTGAGAAACAAAAAGCTCAAACCGCGAGGCTGAGCAACACAGCTGCTAGAGGGAGACCTCCCCGAAATACTAGAAATATGATTAGTAGTCGAGGTGCAATGAGAGATTCTACAGTGAGATCTGAGGCACGGATGCCAGCTAGAGCTTACGCTATTCGCGCTCGCGATGATGCTTCGGTGCCAGATTTTATCACCGGTACATTTTCTCTTTATAACACTTATGTAACTGCTTCGATTGATCCCGGATCAACCCATTCATATATATGTACAAATTTAGTGTCTAGTAAGATCTTACTTGTCGAGTCCACTGAATTTGTGGTTAAGGTATCGAACCCTTTAGGTCAGTATGTCCTAATTGATAAAGTTTGCAAGATCTGTCCGTTAATGACTCGGGGTTATAGTTTTTTGACTGATTTGATGCTTTTACCGTTTGATGAGTTTAACGTAATTTTGGGTGACTCTGCATGATGCGGTTATAAACTATAGATGAAAGATTATTGTGTTAAAATGTCAGAATGGTGAGACTCTTCATATTGAATCTGATGATTCGAATGGTTTACCTATTGTGATATCGACTATGCTAGCATAGAAATATGTGAGAAAGGGTTGCAATGCTTACCTTGCGTATGTACTTGATAAAAAAGTGTTTGAATCGAACATTGAATCAGTGCCAGTGATTTGTGAATATCTAGTTGTGTTTCCAGAAGAGTTACCCGAATTGCCACCGATCAAAGAGGTTGAATTTGCTATTGAGTTAGCACTAGGAACATCATCGATATCGACAGCTCCGTACAGAATGGCTCCTACAGAGTTGAAAGAATTGAAAGCTCAGTTGCAAGAGTTAAAAGATAGAGGTTTTGCACGACCAAGTTTCTCGTCCTGGGGTGCACCAGTTTTATTTTTAAAGAAGAAAGATGGATTAATGAGACTATGTATCGATTGATCTCAGATCAACCCATTTATATGAATATACAAATTTAGTGTCTCGTAAGAGTTTACCTGTTGAGTCCACTAAATTTGCGTTTAAGGTATCGAACTCCTTAGGTCAGTATGTCCTAATTGATAAAGTTTGCAAGAATTGTTAGTTAATGACTCAAGGTTATAGTTTTCCAGCCGATTTGATGCTTTTACCATTTGATGAGTTTGATGTAATTTTGGGTACGGATTGGCTGACTCTGCATGATGCGGATGTAAAATCTATACGAAAGATTATTGTGTTAAAATTTTAGAATGGTGAGACTCTTCGTATTGAATCCGATGATTCGAGTGGTTTAGCTATTTTGATATAGACTATGCTAGCACAAAAATATGTGAAAAAGGGTTGCAATGCTTACCTTGCGTATGTACTTGATTCAAATGTGTCTAAATCAAAGATTGAATCAGTGCCAGTGGTTTGTGAATATCTAGATGTGTTTCCAGAAGAGTTACCCGGATTGCCACCAATCAAAGAGGTTGAATTTGCTATTGAGTTAGTACCGAGAACATCACCGGTATCGATAGCTCAGTACAGAATGGCTCCTACAGAGTTGAAAGAATTGAAAGATCAGTTGCAAGAGTTAATAGATAGAGGTTTTGCACGACCGAGTTTCTCGCCCTAGGGTGCACCGATTTTATTTGTAAAGAAGAAATAGGGATCAATGAGACTGTGTATCAATTATCGACAGCTTAACAAGGTTACGTTTAAGAATAAGTATCCTTTACCGTGAATGGATTATTTGTTCGATCAGTTGAAAGGTGCAACGATATTTTCAAAGATTGATTTACAATTTGGTTATTATCAATGCGGGTTAAAGATTCGAATGTGCAAAAAACCGCATTTAGAACCAGATACAGACATTATGAATTTTTTGTTATGTCGTTTGGGTTAACTAACGCTCCTGTAGACTTTATGAATTTGATGAATAGAATTTTTAGATCGTATTTAGATAAATTCATTGTTGTATTCATTGATGATATTCTGATCTATTCCAAAAATGAGTCAGAAAATGCCGAGCATTTGATGTTTGTATTACAAACGTTGAGAGATAAACAACTGTTTGCTAAATTTAGCAAATGCGAGTTTTGGCTCCGAGAAGTTGGTTTTCTTAGACACATTGTGTCAGCAGAAGGCATTAGAGTTGAGCGAAGTAAGATTTCAACAGTTGTTGAATGGAAACCACCAAGAAACATATCCGAAGTTAGAAGTTTTCTGGGATTAGCTGGCTATTATCGGCGATTTTTAAAAGGGTTTTCGATGATTTCTATACCGATGACTCGGTTATTGCAGAAAGATGTAAAGTTTGAGTGGTCTGAGAAATGCCAATAGAGTTTTAATCAGTTGAAAGCACTCTTAACCGAAACACCAGTATTGGTTCAACCTGAGTTGCGTAAAGAGTTTGTAATTTTCAGTGATGTGTCATTGAATGGTTTGGGATGTGTTCTAATGCAAGAAGGCAACGTGATAGGGTATGCTTCAAGACAATTAAAGACACACGAAGAATTATCCAACACACGATTTGGAGTTGGCTGAAATTGTATTTGCATTAAAGATTTGGCGACACTATTTGTTCGGTGAAAAATGCCACACATTTACCAATCACAAGAGTTTGAAGTATCTGATGTCACAAAAAGATCTGAATTTGAGACAACGAAGATAGCTCGAACTGTTGAAAGATTATGAATTAATTATTGATTATCATTAAGGGAAAGCGAATGTAGTCGCTGATGCTTTGAGTAGAAGATCCTTATACACCTTGCTAGCGATGAACTTTTCGATATTAGCCGAATTAAAAGCTAAACCGATGTTTCTTCAGCAATTCTGCGAGGCTCAAAAATGTGATAAGCAATTGCAAGCTAAAAGAGTACAGTGTGAGTCGACTACTGGTTCAGAGTTTTAGATCGGATCCAATGATTGTTTATTGTTCCGAGGTAAAGTTTATGTGCTGAAAGATACAGAACTTATATAGAAAATTCTACATGAAGCTCATAGTGGCAGCTTATCTGTTCATCCTGGGAGTAACAAAATGTTCAGTCATTTGAAACAGATGTATTGGTGGTCGGGTATGAAATGAGACATTTCTGACTTTGTGTCTAGATGTTTGATTTGTCAACAAGTCAAAGCCAAACATCAAGTGCCTTTAGGACTATTATAGTCGGTGATTATACACATCACATACTTTGTAAATTAAACAGGGGTATAAGAAAGCTTACACTTGGAACTTAGGATAGGGGTTTAAACTACTCTTAAGCTCCCAATTAACACTATGAATCGTGACTACTAGTAGCGATTCTAGACGCTTACTGTTCACGCTTTCGCATAATTGTCGAAAGCTTAAACTAGCTTTTCCTTGCCTTTTGCCTTGCTCGTAGAAGGCTCCAACAGTTTTGATGCTTCACACATAATAACCACACAATATATACAATTAATTAGCAGCCATAACACACCTTAAACATACAAAAACACAGGTCCAAGGCTAGTTCCTCTTAGAACTGAAATTTTCGACTAACAAACTTGAAACTCAAATATCTTAACCTTTACTAATTCTCATTCCCTATAATCGATTCCAATCATCTAATTATATATCTGAGAATAAATCCCAACTTTCAAACTACACAGATTCATGGTTCCAAAATTTCGACATAAAATAGTCATTTTTCATGAAAACTCATTAAAATCTTAAAATTCTTTAATGAAACTTTAAGGAGTGTTTAAAAACCTTCTAATCACATCAAAACTAATTCAAAAACACTTTGAAAACTCATTTTTATTCAAAATCCCGAAATCCATCATCAGAGATCCAATTTTTGGCATTTATTCAAAACATTCGATTCAATTGGTAAAAACTCTATTTTAAAGGGTGGGTAACATTAAAAACTAATAAGAAATCGAAAACTTATTTTCGTTAAAGGAAAATCGAACATTTGATTGAAAACCAGAAAAAACTCACTTGAAGAAAAATTAATGGATTTAATGGTGTTTTTTTTTGTGTTTTTCTTTGAATACAAAGGGGTTTATATGTTTGAAGGATAATAGAAAACAATAGATTGGAGTAATAGAGGCCAAAAATTGAAGGATGAAATTTTGGGGTTTTCATCCTTAATGGACGACACAAAGAAAAGGGATGAAGGGGTTTCTTTTTTTTTTTCCATTCACGTCAAAAGTAGGTTTAAAAGGGAAAAATGGGATGCTTTTAAAACTTGGTTTATGTTCTTTAAAACTACTCTTAATTTAATTCTTTTTACAAAACAGTCCTCTTTTCAAAATTTAAGTTCTTTCCTACCTTATTTTCAAAAATTGATTTTATTTTCAAAAAGCTATAGTCGAAAATAATTTCGGGTTACCATAATTCAAAATTTCTAAACCCATTCCGAGCCAAATCCCTAATTTACCCTCAAAACTTTTAGGCCCAATTTTGGGGTGTGACAATACCTACTAAATATAACACCGGTAACTAGTGCCTAGTAAATATAACACCGACAAAGAGTGCCTGCTACTCCCTAATGACATGTTATTTTTATCCTAGATATTTACTGAGTTCACACGGGATTGACCTATATACCTTGATCCTTTCATGATGTTAACCATACACCAAGATTCATTTGGTACCAACTTCCTATAGAATAACATGTTTCAAATCGAACAAATACAAAGCCATATTTTTCCATTCAAGTACTTGATCACATTTACAACTTACCTTTATCTACCTTGTTTGTTATACACATACACAAAAAATTATAAACAACTATGATTACAACATTAATAAACATAAGAACATCTAATACGAACTCACGAAAAAGCAGTAGTTACCAACACTTCGACGATGATTATTCAACAACTTTTTCATTCCTGCAATTATCAACCAACTGATCCGTTTCATGATCTAACATAATAATTTAATTCAATTAACCAATTTAAATGCCTTCAAACACTTAAATTCACATATTTGACCATTTATCAACATTTTACACTTTTACCCTAAACTTTTACCTTTTATTCATTTTAGTCCCTAAACCCGAAACTTACACAATTATCACAATTAAGCCCAAAACCCAACTAGCCAAATTTTTATTTATACAAATACAACCCATAATTATTGAAATTTTACAAGAATTTCATGCTAAAAGTATTATTTTATTAATTTAGTCCTTAAACTTAAAACTAAGCAAAACCGCTTTACAGAATAGTCCTATTTAACTATCAAGCTTAATAATCTATCAAAAACTTCAAAAATATCACAAATTCATCAATGGTATAATTTAAAACATTTAACAATTTTACAAATTAGTCTTCGTGTTAGCTAGATTAAGCTACAACGTTCTCAAAAACATAAAATTATTAAAAATAGGTGAAAAATACATACCATGCACTTGATTGAAAGCTTGGTTGAACTAAGTTTAAGCTATGGTGTTTCTTTCCTTTTTGATTTTAGTGGAAGAAAAGTGAATAGGAAAAGAAATGTTTTTTACTTTTGTTTATTATAATTAACTAATATTTTAACATAAAATTAGTATATGGATTATTATTTATCTAATCACAACCATCCACTATTGGTATTAAGGTTTATTTACTATTTAAAGCCATCAAATTATGTTTTTATAATCAATTAACTCATTTAAACTAATAGCGATAGATTTTTGTGACTTTAACTTAATTAACTATCGAAACGTTAAAATTTCCAGACCAAATTCCAATACACTTATATAATTGCTCCATAAATATTTATAAATGTTTACGAGCTTGGTTTATAGAAACAAGATCTTGATACCTCATTTCCCAAAACCACTTGACTTTAGAGACAAACTACTTGTACTTAACAATTCGTTCAATTTACATTAAACCAAAATTCAATATAATATTATAATTGAATCATAAATATTAAATAATATTTATGGACTCATTCTTCAAATTTGTGGTCCCAATACCACTTTTTTGACACCACTGAAAATGGACTGTTACATTAACTTTCTCTTTTAATCCACTTACTTGTTTTAAAATTTTATTTCATATGTTTTAATTTATTTATTAATAACTTACTATAATTATAGTACATTTTCTTTCATAATAAAATCCAATATCGTCCACTATCATTAAACCATTGGTTTATTTACCTTATAAGTCCCTTAGCTAAGTTCTATCGTACTATTTTGTAATTTAATATCAATTCACACATTTATCACTTACGCGATTTAGTCCTTTTATGTTAATTAAACACTAACTCAATCGCATTGTTACATCTTCTGCTTCAGCGAACTTATGCGCCCTCTCATACAAGTCTGCCAAGGTTTGTGGCCTATTATGAATAGATGAATACTGCATATACTCATTCTAAACTCTTATGATGAAGGCATCAATGACCCACTGGTCCTCCAATTTATTTGTGTTCAACGTGGCAACATGGAATCGCTTGACATAATCCTATAAAGATTTTGCATCCCTCTATTTCACTAACATCAAAACTGTAGGAGTGCACATTATTGTCCTATGGGCTCGAAATCTTTCCAAAGACGTATGTCCCAACTATGAGAAACTTTGAATGGAGAAGTAAGGCAAAGAAAAATACCAATCTTTCGTCCCTCCCCTAAGAGTGGTCAAGAAAGCTTTACACTTCGCCATATCTGAGGCCCTAAAGATATTCATGTAATCGCTATGCTGCATGAGATGGGGTCTAGGATCCCTTCTACATTCAGACATCCCCATCGACACTTTAAACTCAGATGGTAAGCTCACTACTGCTACTTGTGGAGATCAAGGGTTGTTAGAACAAAAAAACCAGTCCATGTCTTGCACATTAGGGTGCAACGCTTGAACGTCTCTATGCAAAACATCCATCTCATTCTGCCATGGCTTTACATGTACTCCCACAACCTCCTCCTAAAGAAGCGTGACATGATCCAAAAGATTAGAGTGGTTAAAATACATTTTTCTCCTCAACTCTTCGTTTTGTCTTATTCCTACTAAAACACTTGCTGTTGTTTGAACTTGGCACTTTGTTGAGTCATCCATTCCTTCATTAATCCCAGTTGCTCCTGTAAACCAAAAAGTTGTTGTGGTGATGTTCCTTGATCAGAGGGAGCATTGAAATCAAAATAATTAGAGGCACGTGCTTGGCCTGAGTTACCTAGATTTTCTAGTCGATCAGCAAACCAATCAATAAAAATGTTTATCTCACTGGGTTGATTGCCCTGCCAAAACTTCCTACCTGACCTGATGGGAAACTACTGTGAAAACTCTCGTTAGGGTGAGTCATCTTAGTTTTTTGGTTTTTTGATAGTTGGAAATCTGTCCACACTTACCACACCAAATTGTTGAGTGTTTTAGAGTGAGTGTCATTCAAAAGGGTTAGATTCTCTATTTATATGATACGGTTATTGTTTATGGATGGGACGTCGCAGGTAGGTCCCTATGCATGCCAACACGTACCCTATTCTAGGGTTAACACGTGTTTTCTAGATGAGGGTTTGCCTTCGTAGTGGTGCAAATCCATATTGTGTGGTCTCATAAAAAGAAGTGAACACCTCACGTGTGAACTTAAAGCCGAACCCTATAGATTACGAGTCAGGACCTAATTGAGTATCCAGGTAGTGGGTCGATAATGGTGAGTACCATAACACTTTTTTTTTAGTTTTTTAATAAAATAATGGTAATACTTATAATTTTTAAATGATTATAAATATTTGTGTGGTTCACTAGTCGATTTTGTTATTAAGTCTAACTTTATTAATATTTAATAGCATTTTTTAATGAAAGAGTAGGAAAAACAAATTTCACTTTACCAAAATTTTCTTAGTCAATAGTTTTGGTAATTTTAGAGAAGTTAAGTGTAACTTTGTAACAACTTGAAATTCAGTGGTGTCAAAAATGCGGTTCGAAACCCTATTTCTATAATCTGAGTCTGTAAATATAAAATAAAAAATATTTACAGAGTTATTATAAAAATATACTAAAATTTGGTTAAATAATTTAGCCGAAAAAGTAGATAGTTAAAGACCAATGATTAAAATGTAAAAGTTTAATCACTATAGATTTTTAATTGACAAAAGACTTGAGGACTTATATGGAAATTAAAAATGTCTAAAATTGTAATTAAACCATTTTTAGTTAAGTGGTAGTGGATGATGATGACAACTTCACTAATTAAGATTAAAGATTAACTTAAGTTAATTAAGTTATGAATAAATAATTAAATTAGGTTAATTATAAACTAAATAAAGTATAAATGAGTAAACTTAGTGGAGTTCATCATCTTTTTTCCATTCACCACTATCCACCATAGTTGAATTGGATAACGCTTCAAAGATTTTCATCAAAGTTTCGACCATTTAATATGTAATGGAATCTAGTAATTTTTATAGATTTATGACCATAAGAGCTTGATTTAGCTAGCCCATGTACGAATTTGGTAACATGTTAAAGTTTGAGAAAGTTTTCATTGTTGATTAATTGATGATTTAGGCTTGAAATTTATAGATTTAAAGCTTAGATTATGAAAAGGACTAGATTGTAAAGTTAATTTAGCTTGTTTATTAACATTTTTACATTAGGGACTAAATTGAATAAATTTAAAAATTAATATAAAATTATGTTAGGAATATAAAATATTAGGTCCCTAATGAGACTACGTGAAATCAGATTTTAATCCAAAGCTAGGAATCAAGAGTTATGCTTATCCCAAGTTTAGGGACTAAATTGAATAGAATGTAAAATATGTTTGACTTTATTTTTGTATGTGAATTGGATGGGAATAGATACTGTATATCTATTGTATAATTTTATGTAGCTAAAGACGACATTGAGCCATCGAAAAGGAAAGGAAAAATGAGATTGTTGATGAGTGACGCGAGATTTCTGTTTGTACTTTGATGATTGAAGACCAATATATTTATTACTTATTATTGTTATAATGCATGATTGAATGTCGAGGTGTGCATATGAAAATCATACAAATTGATTTGTGGAGATTGATGTTGAATACTAGGATAGGGGATTGGATTGAATAAAATAGAAAATAATATGATTTAATTAGAATATTATATATGACATGGAAAATGAATTGAAATATGTTATATGATGTGAGATATTGTGTGTTGATGATGAATTGAATTGAAATTCTGAACTTGAATGTGAATATATATATATGAATTGGATTGAATTGAAATGATTGTTATACGATAGGATAGTGTATAGGGTATGAGTATGCAAATGTGAAAAAACACAAGGTACAACAGGTAACTGAAAATGGTTATAGGGTATGATATCTAATTGAGATTGATTAAAGGATATGATATGCAAATATGAATGATTAAAGGGTTATATGTAAATAAATACAATTACTTCCCAAGTGAACTTATTAAAAGGTTAGGATACAAATGGCATGCCAATAAGGTCATATGCGCGCTTGTACGTAGATTATTACAGGTTCAGCTTGGACGAGTAACTTAACATGATATGCTATAGGTTTAGCCGAACGAGTAACCTGATGTAAATTTCAACTCGGACGAGCAAATCGGTGTGGTGTAGTTAACCGGGTGTATCCGAGTTCGTTTTACTAAGGTTTCATTGGAAGAAACATTGAAATCAAATCTAAAACTGATATAAATTGAATTTTGGAAAACTATTATAAGGTAATATTTGAATTGAAATGGTAAGTAAAATAGATAAACGATATTGGTTGAACATGGAATTAAATGGCTTAATGTTAAAGGTGATTCATGAATGGTATCGAATATTTAAATGACATAAAGTTTGACACTTGACAAATAACATGAGTTAGTCAATTCTAATGCAAATGTTGAATGGTTTGATTTTTTCAATTTGCATATGTAAGCTCACACATATATATATGTTAATGGAATGAATTGAATAAGTAGGTAGCGAATTTAATGGAAAATGGCTAGGTAAATATTAGGAAGTATAGTATGTAACAATCATATGTATTGGTTGATGAAATCATGTTTCAATTTTATATGCTATAAAATGAAAGTATTGGTATACTAATGTAGAATTATATGATATGGAAAGTTTAAATGCCAACAAGAAATGAATTTATTTATAAAAAGGATTATTTGCATGCTTCATAAGGTAATGGAAGTTTTGGAATGAATAAGCATGTGAAATAGCTAAAGTTTAAATTTGCATGATAGTTTGTTATGTGACTTATATGAGGTATAGTTTTGATCATGTTTAAGCTATTTGGTTTGACGACTTCCAACTTGCATAGGTCATATATGTTAAGGTTTTCATAGTGAAACAAATTGGCAAGTTGAATTGGTAAATCGCTAGAATATAATATGTTTTAAATATGAGTTGTATATCATTTGAATGTGGTTTTCAAAGATGTTAGAAGCTTGATTTGGTAAAGGATTGACATGATCTAGTATTGTTGAAATTGGTATATGCATTGGTGAAATGAAACATGTTTGGCTTGAAGTATTGAATATGTACCAATGTGTTTTTTCAAAGGGGTGACGTCACGACCACAAGTTCCCAACGTCGCAAAATAGATTGACAATGAGTGGCATTGTGCCGTTCAGTTTTTTGAAGTCACGACATAACTCACTGACTGATGAAGTCGTGATGCAAACTCGTAGACTTTGAAAGTTTTATAATTTGGTCTTAATTCGACCTCGGGTTAGCAAAAGAGCTTTCATAACCTCATATAAGATTCGAAAATGATAGAAAATCTTATTGAGATGAATTAATATTATTAATTACATATATATAAAGGGTAAATTGAGTCTTAGTTACTTTGGCAACCGATGTGGCACCCCGTAATTAAGATCCAATGATCATTTCGGGCATGGGGTGTTACAAAACCGATTTTGGATTTTAATGATTAAGGTCACTTTTTTCTTCAATTTCTTGAAATCTTTGCATTCTGAAATATTTTGTTTCATAAAACCCACGTATTTATTTGGGTTAGTTTAATAGTTATCAAAATCTGGTGACTTTTCAGTGAGATTCCAACGATATTTTCGATACCCAGTGAAATTTCTCTTTAAGATCATTCAAACAGTATGCGTGGCATCCATTTTGATTGACTAATTTAGGAGAAAACAATTTTCAAAATTTCTGATGTGTGGGTTTTTGACAGTTTGAGTAGCCGAGTTTTATACACTAGAAATCTATCTATATGTGTTATTAGTTTAAAAAATTTAATTTTTTTCATATTATGAATTTTTTAATTTAATTTGATATTTATATCTTATTCGGATGATTTATGTGTTTAAATATATGAGGCCCCAAAGTAGGTTAGTTGAAATTGTCAACCTGAAAAATCTGGGTAGTTTGTGATGATTTCTTATATTTTGTTTTTAAATTCATGTTTTTATACTTCCAAAATACCAAATAAATTTTGTGTTTGAAAGGCTTCAAATAAGCCAAACGGTCATGATGTTCAAAATTTGAAATTTTTTGAAATTTTGATTTTTAATTGATTTTAAAAATATTTTCGATCCGAATACATATTATTTGGTTAGAAACCATACTAAACTAATTTTTATTAAGTTATTAAATTTTCTTATAATATGTATTTATTTTATTAAATTTGATTTACCTACTTTTGGGGTAAAGGATAGTTTTATTAAATTGTATAATTGTATCTTAGCTTGTTATTGGGATTGCCACACAACTAAAATTTCTTAGAATTATCACAGAAAATTGTACCTTTTAAGCCTTTAATTTATTGATTTAATTTTTAATTTTCAAGCTCTATTTTTTAACTTTAGGCTACGAGAGGATTTATGAAAATCATTTCTCCAATATCGATTCAATAGACCAAGTAAGTAACTTAGCATTTCTTGGGTGTTTACACTACACCAAAACAGGCTTTTAGCGGCGTTTTTAGTGGCGCTTGGATAAAAAACGCCGCTAAAAATCAAGCATTAGCGGCGCTTTTTAAAAAACGCCACTAAAGATCAAGTATTAGCGGTGCTTTTTAAAAACGTAGCTAAAAATGAGCATTAGCGACGTTTTCCAAAAAGCGCCGCGAAAAACTTAAGTCCAACTAGGTCGTTTTCTGAGTTTTTGAGGCATTAGCGGCGATTTTGAAAAAGCATTGCTAATGTTCAGGGTTTTAGCGGCGTTTTTTAAAAAGCGCCGCTAATGCTCAGGGCTTTAGCGGCGTTTTTGAAGAAGCGCCGCTAATGCTCAGGGATTTAGCGGCGTTTTTTAATAAGCGCCGCTAATGCTTAGGGCTTTAGCGGCATTTTTCAATAAGCGCCGCTAATGCTCAAGGCTTTAGCGGCATTTTTCAAAAAGCGCTGCTAATGCTCAGGGCTTTAGCGGCGTTTTTTGAAAAGCGCTGCTAATGCTCAGATTTATCATATTAAATAATTTTTTGGGGTTTTTTAAAGTTTTTTAGGTACATTACTGAGTGTTTTTTAATTTACATATTAAATAATTTTTTATATAATTGTAAAAGAGATTTATCACTATAGTTTAAGGTTTTTTTGTTTAGGGTATATGGTTTAGAGTTTAAGGTATAGGGGTTACTATTTTAAGGTTTTTGCAGATTTTTGTTAGTGGTTTGGATCCTAGTGTTTCTAGATATTTTGTTGGTGGTGGTTAGAGATTTTTGTTGCTTGATAGAAATGTGTTTAACTCTGGATATTTTCATCATTTCAGGCAAGAATGATTGATTTTTATTATGGTCTGATTATGGTTTTAGTCACTCTGTTATCATTTGATTTGAATTTAGTATAATTTGGTTTCTTTAAATTTATAATATTGAAGTGAATTTTAAAAAAAATGGTAGATATGTGAATTTATTATTCATTATGATTGATTGGAATTTTAGGTGTTCATTTGTAAAGTTTCATAACTTGTTTGTTCTGTTGTTTCAGAAACTGAATATGACCCATGGTTTTGCTTGGCACTTTTCCATTTAAAATTATTTGTAACACCTTACTATTTTCTTCTTCCTATGGATACCATTATAGCTTGCAGTTGAATGTTTCTTTTAGGTATTTCTACCTCCAATTCGCCTTTAGTTTGTTGATTGAATTTTTTTAAATTATTAGGTTTGGACATTGGTGCTAGGGAGAAGCAAGGAAATCCTAAAGTTGATGATGGATTAAAGATTCCAAAAGAAAAAATCACTTGCATTGCGGCATCTGTTGATGTGGATGAGGAGTTTGAATCTTCTGGAGTTGAAGAAACTAGGAGTACTGTTACAACTAAGAGTTTGAATCTTTTGAAATATCTTTAAGATTAAGGAACTATACTAAATGCGGTCGCAAAACTTATGGAGGACAGTTATAAGGGTTGGGGTTTAAGAGTTAAGGGTTTACGGTTTATGTTTTACGATTTAGAATTTAGCGGATAGAGGTTAAGGGTTTAGGGTTTACATTAATTAGTGTTTTTTAATTTATATATTAAATAATTTCTTATATAATGTTTTATAAAATCACTTAACTAAAAAAAATTTAGTAGACAAAATAAAAGATTTTTAGCAGAGCAAAACGGCGTCGTTTTATTTAAAATGAAATGATTTTTTGTGGCAATTTTATTAAAAACGCCACAATAGATATACAATAGCGGCGTTTTTGTAAGATCAAAATCCCGCTCACTCCCAAAACTTGATTTTTGATTACCCTCTCATTACTACCTCTTCTTCTCATCTCAGTCGTGCACCCTAAATCCCTAAATAAAAGTTTGTTTTTCTTCAGCTGAAATCCCCCAAATTTCCCATTTCCAACAACACCAGTCAATACACCTACACCAATCACACTTCTTTTTCCTTTTCATTTCACTGCACTGAATTCACTCACCATAGCTACTCCTTTTCTCTCGATCTGTTAGGGTTTCTTTTAATTTTAGGCTTTCAATACAGTTTCCTTTTAAACTGGAAGGAGTTGAAAGATAAAGGAAACGAAGAGGGGAGTAAGGCTGTTCGCTGAAATAAAGAGATAAAAAAAAAGGTTGAAGAAGATGATTTTCAGGTTTTTTTTACGGTAAGGTGTTCCACGAGCACCTTCTTGGAATTAACTGTGTTAAATGGAGCTGCTTCCTTTTCACTGTTTACTTGGCATATTGGTTGGTTACAATGTATAACTCTCTCTTTAGTGTAATTCATTTGCTTTGATTATAGTAATTTGTCTAACCGGGTTGTCACTTGGCTACAACTTTTGGAATCCATGGTTTATTGTGTGAATGGTTTCGATGAAGCTGTGGGGAGTTTGCGATTTCATCTGTTTTAATTTTATCTACATTTTGAGTTATTAACTCTCATCTTTACACATTTTATATGCTTCCTTTCAGGCGTAGAGATCCCCAAGTTTGTTGACACAGTCACTCCTCAATTCAAACCGAAATTTGATGCATTGGTGAGAATCAACAGCATTCTTGATCCTCTTTTACCTGTCTCAGTGGTTTTGGTTTTCTTTTTCATCATCTGATTTGGTTATTACTTGTGGTTAATAGTTGGTTGAATTGAAAGAAGCAGAGGAGAAATCTTTGAAAGAGTTCGAGCGTTTGGAGAAAGAAATTGCCGACGTTCAGGAACTGAAGGTAATTGCAAAATACTGCCCAAATGAATCTTCTCTTTATTGTAATTGTAGTTGCAATTGTTGATTTTTGTTCTATTCTTTTTTCTTTATTTGAACAGCAAAAGATCAGCACCATGACAGTAGATGAGTACTTTGAGAAACATCCCGAACTGAAAAAGAAATTCGATGATGAGATCCGCAATGACAATTGGGGATATTGAGACATGTTTGGTAATATAAGGGTCAAGCCACAAACTTGCTACATATGTATGATTAGTAATGACCAGGAAAGGTTTCTCGTATAGAGTTGCCTTTATAATATTATGCATGCTTGGTATTGTCTTGTTATCAGAGGATCCAATAATCTTAAACCTAAAACTAGTATATCGAATAGCAAGACAGCCTTGTGTAAAGCAACAATTGGTTTTGGAATATAATAGACAATATTTCTCTTGTAGTTTGTAAAATTGTCTTGATTTTAATAAAAAAGAAAATGCAGCATGTTGAATTGTCGGCTAGAAGAGATGTATTGAAGATCTTCAATGAAGTCATTGATGCTACAGGTAAAAAATAGACTTTTGGTTCTTTAAAGTATATTGTACTCTCTCATTTATTTTCTTTTGAGGTAATGATGTAAATTAAGGCTAATGAGCTGTCAGATATGATTGACAATGGTTAAATAAATACTAAAAAGAAGAAACAAAGTATTGTTGTCTATCTCTTGTTTTGTAAGTCAAACTATTTTAGTTTTATTTTTTTGGTTTTTCATGGTTGAACTGAACTGGAGAAAATGGCTCTATCCGATTGTTCAAGGTAGTTTCATAAGCTAAAACTCAACCACTGTGATATGCATGTCAATGCAGTGTCGGGAGGCTTGTTCATATTGATTTTGGTTTCATCTTGGAAACATCATCTGGTGGAAATATGCGGTTCAAGAGTGCACATTTCGAGTTGAGCCATGAGATGACTCAATTACTAGACCCATCGGGAGTTATGAAAAGTGAAACATGGGACAACTTTGTAAGGTGATTTCTTCTTTGCTCGATTTTATACTTCTATCTTATATGCATATCTTTCATTTTATCTTTATTGTCCAAGTCATGTGAGTTTTTTCATTTTATCTGCATACCTTTCATCTCATCTTATTTCTATATACAGCGATGACATATTAAATGCTTATTAGTAAAAATCCACAAGATCATACATGCAGGCACAAGATCATATATGATGATGTGGTTTGATTTACTAGTGAAGTTACTTGTGCATGTGTCGTGTTACAGGATAATCATTCCTAGGTACTGTAATGAATATTTTACTTAATAAGTTCCCTCTTTTTCTTATATATAAAAAATACAAATTTAACTATTTAATAATAGAATAACAAAAAAATCAAATTTTGAAAACATCTAAAAATTTTATAATTGAATGAGTATCCTTATAGTATATATTTTAAAAAAAAGTACATATTATATTTTTAATTGATATTTGAATAAATATTTTTAAAAAAATAAAGAAAGAGTTAGAAGAAAGGTGAGAGGCTTGTGAAGATACCTAAAAGGGAATAACAAGTTGGGGACGTGAAATGCAGTCATTGAACAGGTTTGAGAAATGGAATATTATAAGAATCGGTATTAATTAATTAGTATATTAGCTGGAGTAGAAGCCACCAGTATCTTGCGTTTCAAGTACAAGTACCTTTTATTATTTTTTATTTTTATTATTATATTTTTCTAAAATATACACAATCATGGGACACGTAACCAAATAATTACGCCTCCCTTCACTATTATATTAGGGTAAAATATAAGAACAGTGACTTAATTATATGATTTATTCTATTTTAGTCGCTTAATTATTCATTTTTATTTAATTATGTAATTTTCTAAAATTAAATATTTAATATATTCTCTCATTAGTTGTAGATGAGTGATTGAAAAGTTGTCGTGAGTTTTTTTATTAGTCTAATAACAAATTCAATCCTCTAATATTTATATGTTATATTAATTTAATTCTAAATTAAAAAAATTCAATGATCCTTAATTCTCATATATATATTATTTATATTTTTGTTTTATAATTATATATTTTGATATGTTAATATAAATTAGCATCTGATATATTGTGAGTATTAAATTTTAATTCCACAAGTGGAATTAAAACGTTATCAGATGTTTTATTTTTATAATACTGATTTTCTTTTTATACTACAATCTAATAACTTATATCACATTATGCAAAAGACACTCTAATAGCCCTTCTTTCAGATCATTGAGTCCCTTTCAGCTGTTCCATCCCCTGAACTTGCATTAAGGTTGTACCTGCAATGTGCTGAGGTAATCTTGAGTCTTGACTTAAATCAACTCTGCATAACAGTCATTGGTTAAATAGTGAATTGAACCCTGAAAATTATTTTAGATGATAACAAATTTTATTGAACTTCAAGAGATGCCATTTTTGTAATTGATAGTTGGGAAAAGGCATACTGAGATAAATAATGTTGCTCACGAGAGTGCAAGGTTTCTGATGGAACAGGTGCTTACAAGAATAAATAGCTTTATTTGTGACATTCTTAGGGCTGTTACCAATGTTCCATTAATTTATTATGTTGATTCCAGGCATTAGGGATCAATAATTTTATTTTAAAATGATGCGAAGGGGGTGCTATCGTTATCAATCTCCCATCATTATGACTTTTAAGTTTAATGAATGGCATATTATCATTATGATATTAGCAATATATGCATAGTGAACATTATTGCAGGCTTTGTCTTTGGTTATATTCCTTTTTGATGAAGAGAGGCTTGAATTTTATGTTTAACTTTTTAACCTGTATTTTATCCTTGTTCTGTTTCCTGACTATCAGGCAGCTAATGGCTGTGATATTGAGCATGTTGCGTATGAATTTTTCACACAAGCGTTTGTATTATATGAAGAAGAAATTGCGGTAATTGTACTACTCAGATCAACTATTGTTGAAGTCTGTTATGCCTTTCTAATTTGTGTAGAGTTTCATGAATTTTTATTGATCATAGGACTCTAAAGCCCAAGTGACTGCAATTCATCTGATAATTGGGACTCTCCAGAGGATGAATGTATTTGGTGTTGAGAACAGAGATACTTTGACACACAAAGCCACAGGAGTAATATTGCTTCCTCTTCTCTGATTCATTGTACTTCATTGAACTATTTATAAAAAAACTTAAATATGTGTTACTTTGGTCAGTATTCAGCTCGGCTATTGAAGAAGGCTGATCAGTGCAGAGCTGTTTATGCATGTTCCCATCTATTTTAGGTTGATGATCAGGATGGCATAAAGGACGGGGAGAGGTCTGGCCTCAAAACTTGTCCTTTGGTTTAGATTTTTTTTTCATGTAAACATCAAATTCATTCTAACAATAAGAAACTGAAAAAATTTGCGGGAGAGGCTGCAGGGTCCTCTAACAATAAGCAAATCACCAGTTCTGCAATCCAAGGGCTGATAGAATTAATTAATACTGAGATGCAAAGTGATTCCACAAACCCTTATAGTGTGGCGGATGCTTTCCTTTCCAGCACCTTACGTTACATTCAGTTCCGAAAACAAAAAGGCGGTGTAGTGGGTGAGAAATTCGATCCTGTTAAAATGTAAATTGTTGAGTCAAGTAAAGAAGTAATGCATGGCAGTTAGAGATGTAAATAGGCGTTTATTCTGGATTTGGATTTCATATTTGTTTGATTATATCTTTTATTAAACTGTAAATTACTGAGTCATGTAAATTGTATTATATCTTTTATTACCAAGATTTACTTGATTAAGAAAATGCATTGTATTTTTTATTACCTTGCAATGTGTATAATCATAGGCTTGTTCAACTAGTCAGTCTGTTGCTCATATGTATTATTTATTTTAGTTTTGATTCTAAATTTTTATTTTTACTTTAATATTTACGATAACTTGAGTTCTAACTTTTGGATTTTAATTGTCTTATTAATTTATTATTTTAAATTCTGAAACTAAATTCATTAATTTTTATATTTAATTTTAAAGTTAAAATTTTTTCTGAAACTAAATTCATTAATTTTTATATTTAATTTTAAAGTTAAAATTTTCATAGAAAATTTAATTTAAATAATATTTTTTATCCTTAAAAGTATATTTAAAGTTAAAATTTAAAAAATAAAATAAAATGAAATATTTATCATAAAAATAAATATTATTTGATTAAAATATATTTTTTAAAGGTTATGTTTTTAGCGGCGTTTTTGCAAGAAGCGCCGGAAAAGGTTAATTCTTTAGCGGCGTTTGTGATAAAAGCGCCGCTAAAGGTCATGTTCTTTAGAGGCGTTTGTGGGGAAATCGCCGCTAAAGGTCATAGTCTTTAGCGGCGTTTGTGGGAGAAGTGCCGCTAAAGGTCTTGGTCTTTAGTGCCATTTGTGGGAGAAGCGCTACTAAAGGTCTTGGTCTTTAGCGGCGTTTATGGGAAAAGTGCCGCTAAAGGTCATGGTCTTTAGCGGCGTTTTTTGGAATAGCGCCGTTAAATGTCTTGTTCTTTAGCGGCGTTTATTTCTAAAAATGCCGCTAAAGTTAGCGACGCTGTCATTAGTGGCGTTTTTTGCGGCGCTTCTCAAAGCGTCACTAAAAGTATTAGTGGCGCTAAAAAGCGCCGCTAAAAGTCTGTTTTGGTGTAGTGTTAATTCCCGAAAAACCAAAATCAATTGTTTTATGTTATTTATGATATATAAGATATTTTGACCATGTTTTATGAAAATCGAGCTAAGCATGCTAGTATATTTTAAAATTTACAATGTATAATTTTGACTTATCTAAGTGTTGAATTTTTCTACACTTAAATTAGATTATGTGATTGCTTTTGAGAAATATGTTTTCGAACTGTGTTTTTGGTATTTTTAGACTATTCATATTATGTTTTGGTATATACATAAATTATGCTTTGAGGGATTATAATATTGAATTGTGAAATATGTTTTGTATATATTTTAGACATTATGAGCAACGCAATTTTCTGATTTTGAACTTGCTCCTGAAATGCTACGTTCCAACCGTACTAAATGGGGTCAAAAGTTGGTCATGTCCATGTGTGTTTTCTACTGAAAAACTAGTTAAGAAGAGTGGTTTTTGATCCATTGTCATTGGGGTTAATTGTGGTTTTGTTTCTGACTCATTGCCATTGGGGTTAATTGTGGTTTTTGACCTTTGTCACTGACCGTAAGGATAAAAAGAGAGTTTATTTTATCTATTAGTATATTTATAAATTATTAATTTGTCTTAATTATTTCTTTGACCGGAAATATGTTTTGAATTATGTTACTGCACATTACCCATAAATTTTGTAATTATGTATTTTCTACTAAACATTTGGCCTAAATGTTTTTGTGTTTGCTTTACTCAATCAAGGGAAATGCAATTTACTTACTGACTAGTTAAACTCACTCCTTTTTTAATATTTTTACAAGTTTTGACTTTACTCATGAATGTGAAAATTTTGGGAAGTGACAATTTTATACATGATTATGTTTCTTTAGATGTTTCAAGAAGTTTCTGATTATTTTTAGACTTTTTGGTAGTATTGATGTTTTTTCAGCTGTATGTTTTTAAAAAGTTTCTTAATTTTACTACATATTTTGAAATTTATTTTCAAAGAAAATTTATAAACTTTTATGATATTATCAATCCATGATTCTTATATTAAATATTTTGGATTACTTAAAATTTTAGTTATTAATGATAGCCTTACATATCTGTGAGATAGAATCTCACGAGTGTGCAGCGTCTGTCTATGCCTTGGTTCGGACGTAGCAATATTGTTTTTCTATCTTAATATTTATTATCATTTAGATTTCATAAATCATAAATCTATTAAAATTTTTATTTAATGTTCAAATCATAATTATTTTAATATTTAATATTTAAATAATTTTTATGCCCCTTTTTGTATTTAATTTCTATAAATTTTATTTCTAAAATCATAATTATGCTTCTTTGCGTTTCAATATGTATTACATTAGATAACTTTAAAGGAGATTAGATTAGTGTTAGGACCAAGGCTGTCTAAGCACTAAGCACAGAAGTGGAGCACCCTGCATCCGATCTAGTCGTCGGATCCGAGTAAATGATGTTACATTATGTTGTCAAAGCAACTCAGACTAACTTCATTTATTATGAATTTATCTTAAAATTTACACTCATATCAAATAAATCATCATTCATAACCACATACATGCATTATAGGTGTTGAATATCTTTAATTGATCAAATCTCAGGGTTACGCGAGTTCAAAATCAGAGTTAAGACTCAAATCCAACTCAAAATGGCAAAGTTTAGCAATGTGTCTCGTGACAATGGAATCTTGTCTCGAGATCAATCTTCCTTAATTATTATTATTTTTCTTTGAAGTAATAGTGTCTCGAGACATTGAGGTTTATGTCTCGAGACAAGGCCTTTCATGCCTTGAGACGAGACAAGCTTCCCCTATTTCTTAGTTTAGCTTCGATGTTTGGATGCATCGAGACAAGACCCCTTGCCTCGAGACCTAAAACAAGAAAATCTATTTTAGGTTCGATTTTTCATTGTATCGAGACAAAAAACTACTTATCTTGAGACATACCTGAAATGTCTTGAGACCGAAAATAAAAAATGCATGAAATGATCATTTTTGTTCTTCATGTCTCGAGACTAAGTGGACAATTTACCTAAAATGCATAACTTATGCCAACCAAATGAGTTTCAAGAACAAATCTAATCTATACCATCTAAACACCAAATCATCATTTACCAATGTAACCATTCTAAATGCAACCAACACATGGGATTGACATCATTTCATGCATTTGTACTAAAAATAAATAAGAAAGCTATCATTCAAGTCAAACTAAGCATTTTATCTTTAATATTAGATAATAAAACTTAGCTTCAAAATACCTAAAGGTCCATTAAGTGACAAAACATACCAAATCATTCCAAAACACAATTAAAACACAAGACTCAACTTAGGTACATGCCAATAACTGTTGTCGAAATCATTTGTTAATTTTTTGGAAAAAAATTAAAATTTAGTTGTCGATTTAAAAAAAAACAAAAATTGGGAGTCGCTACCAATCTTTTATTAAGGTGTGATTGGATCACCAAAAAAAATGACTTTGGTCTACGAATATCAGAAAAACAGATTCGGGAGTCAGTTATGTACGAGGAAGGATTAGCACCCTCATAACGCCAAAAAATTGGTACCAAATTGATTAATTAATGTCTTAAAGTCGAGAGTTAAAAAAATGCGATCCTTAATTAAATTAAATTATTTATTAAGACTTTCTCATTTTGAAAAAAAGAAAAATATCACACCCAATGCGTTAGGGCACAACATTTTATTCTCTTCAAGATGAGTTAGTCCAAAAAAACGGAGTAATAAAATTTAAGAAAATATCTAATTGTTTAAAATTTATGAAGAAATCGCAGCCTAATACGTTAGGGCACAATTTCCTAAAATCCCAAACATTCAATATTTCCTTTATTTAAAAAAAAATCTTTATCTCGAGAAATCAACGTGTCACATCCAATACGTTAGGACACAACACATTGAATTCCCGATGACAAGTTTTATTTTGTTTGATTAAAGAACAATCCTCGATTGTTAGATTTTACGAAGAAAATTGGAACCCAATACGTTATGGCTAAATTTTCTTGAAAATCCTAAGTACGAGTATTATCTTTATTTTGAAAATTTTCTATTTTTAAATTCGAGTAAAAGATGATGTAATGTTATGATGTATGTATAAATATCGTGATAACAAATACAATAGTAATAAATACAACAATGGCATAGAAATAATATAAACAAATAAATAAATAAATAAAAATAAATCAATAACATGCAAAACATCAAATACATGAGCAAAATAAAAAAAATGCTTTTAAAATATAAATGAAAATATAAATGGATAAACAAAAGAAGGAAATGAACAAAACACATAAAAAATAAAAGATACATAATACATTCATTGAAATTATGAGGAATAAAAAAAAACATGATCTACATATAAAATTTTGAATTATAAAATTTATATAAATAAAATATAATGCATTTATGAAAATAAAGGAAAATATATAAATATACATTTATAAATTTTAAAATATATGTATTAAAAATATAAGTATGTATTTAAACATTTTCGAAAATATAAAAAAAATATGTACGTATATATATAAATATAATAGAATATTAAAAAATAAATATGTATATATGTAAAATATATTAAAAATAATTAAATAATATCTACATTATTAAAATTAATTAAATAAAATATATATATATGAGAAAAATATTAGTTGGAAAAATATAGATATATAAGAAAACAATGAATATACATATATATAAATTAAAAATAATTACATTATTTAAAATTAACTAATTTTAAGAAAAATATAAAAAAACTAAATTGAACTGCAAATAAAAAAATCTGGGGTAAATCCGTAAATAAATAAAGACAGGAGGACCCTATTGAACACGCGAATAATCCTGGAGGGACTGAAACGGCAATTTTCCTTTTCTCTCTAAACGGCGTCGTTCCATAGGGACCAAATTGAAATTGGAAATAAATTAAAGGATAAATTCAAAAAATATAAAAAAACCTTAATTGTAAAATATTAAGAAGGCGAAGGGGCTAAAAGCGCTATTTACCCCTCCGCTCAAAAACACACGGATCCTAGGCCGGGTCGAGTCGGCCTCCCCAAAACGACACTGTTTTGGGCGTCTGGGGGCTCTCCAAGACGGTACCTTTTTGGTATCCTATATAAGCCCCTTACTCTTCCCAAAAAAGTCATTTTAAACCATTTTAAAAAAACCAAATCCTTTCAAAAAAAAAGCTCTCAACCCCTTTGAAGCCCCTAAACGCAAATCCAAGTTCAAAACCCTCAAAAAACCAAAAGAAAATACGAAGTAAATCCGAAACCTTTCGATTTTCGGCCACCGATCCTCGAGGGTGGCTCCCTCAACCGTCCACAGCGGTTCTGATTCGAATAAAGGTAGCTTCTTTCCTTTTTTTATTTGTTTTATTTAAATACGAATAAAAAAATAATAGTAGATTTAAATAAAGCAAAATAAAAAAATAAAAAAACCATAGATGTAAACCTTTGGATTGATTTTTGCTCTGTGTTGTATTTGCTTGTGAAAATAATCGTATTCTTTTTTGATTTTTTTTCGATCCCTATTACAGTGTATTCAATGGCATTTTATAGCCATAATATGATATAAAGAAACAAATCTATTGATATCTTTTGATTTGCAAATCCTTGATTCTCTTTCCATATTCTGTTTATTTCTTGCAGGTGTGGAGATCGTGTTTTGGTGTTTGGCTGCGGCGCTTGAAGATTGGAAACCCTAGGGTTTCTAATAATTTTGGGGCCACTGTAATTTGGGCCTTTAATTTCATTCTGGGCCGTATGTAATTGGGCTTTTTAGTCCCGGGCAAAATCGAGTATTTACAGCTGCCCCTCTTTGCTCGTTATGGTGTAACAAGGACAGAGCAAAGACTTTAAAAATGCTCAATTTTGCCCGGTCGTATGGGACCTTGGTACTCCTCTTCTTCCAGTAGCCTCATTCCTTTCTACTGCATCTTCAGAGGTATAGGAACTAGTGCTTCAATCTACTCCACTGCAATGCTAGGGAGATAGGATTCGTACGTTTGCAGTTTCTTAAGAGAACAAAATTTGTTTTCTTTAATCTTCTCTACTGCAACTTTAGGGAGATAAGACTAGATGCGATCTACTCTCTGCAACTTCAGAGAGATAAGATCTGTGATTTTAATCCACTCCACTGCAACTTCAGGGAGATAGGATTATTGGCTCTAATCTGCTCCACTGCAACTTCAAGGAGATGAGATTTGTCATCTTCAGTCCGCCTCACTGCAACTTCAGGAGGATAAGACTGGATATGATCTGCTATTTTTGATCTACTTCATGCCAATACATGAAGACAAGATCTATTTTCTTCGATCTACTTCACCACTAGTATGGGAAGATAAGATTTGCTATCTTCAATCCACTTCGCTACCAATATAGGAAGACAGGATTTGTTTTCTTCGATCTACTTCACGCCAATACATGAAGACAAGATCTGCTATCTTTAATCCACTTCGCTACCAATATAGAAAGACAAGATTTGATTTCTTCGATCTATTTCACGCCAATACATGAAGACAAGATCTGCATCTTCGATCCACTTCGCTACCAATATAGGAAGACAGGATCTGCTATCTTCGATCTATTTCACGCCAATACATGAAGACAAGATCTGCTTTCTTCGATCTACTTCGCCACCAGTATGGGAAGACAAGATCTGCATCTTCGATCCACTTCACTACCAATATAGGAAGACAGGATCTGCTATCTTCGATCTACTTCACGCTAATACATGAAGACAAGATCTGCTTTCTTTGATCTACTTCGCCACCAATATGGGAAGACAAGATCTTCGATCCACTCCCTACCAATATAGGAAGACAGGATATGCTATCTTCGATCTACTTCACGTCAATACATGAAGACAGGATCTGCTTTCTTTGATTAACTTTGCCACCAATATGGGAAGACAAGATCTTCAATCCACTTCCTACCAATATAGGAAGACAGGATCTGCTATTTTCAACCTACTCCACTGCTACTCAAGGAGACAAGGCCGGTGTCTTAGATCTGCTTCGCTACAGGTATAGGAAGGCAAGATCTGCTATTTTCACTGATCTGTTCTCTGGGGAACATGACCTGTATAATGCATTTTATGAACCTAATTATGCCTAGAGATTAGGATGTCATGATCAGAATGAATCAAATACTCCTAACTAGACATGTATGACTGATGTTTGCATGAATGCTGAGTTTTTTTTAAGAATGATCCTTTTTAATGCTTAGGTTTTCATTGTTCATTAAGGCTTTAACGTCGACACGTCAGAACGCCATTTTATTCGACTGGTATTTCCAAAGAAATACCCACAGATTGCCCCCACTGTAATCCTCTAGATTCAATCCACTAGGACATAAAATTCGTTATCATTTTCTCCCACTGTAATCCAAGGGTAGAAATATATGGCTTTCCCTGAATCTTGTCCTATCACAATTCAAGGATGCAGATCATGAAACTCTTTTACACCATTCCCAAGGTGTCATACCAAATGCTCATGCACAAATGAAGAGTTCTCTTTCCATAGGGGATTTCTTCCTACTCCTTGGTGATTGCAGCTTTGTCACCAATCAAGGCTTCTTTCCATCTCATTCGATATTTAGACAACCAAATCCGAAAAAGCAGTCTTAATTTAGACTTTTCCTTTCTTAGGCTTTTAAACTTTTAAACTTGGTGCGTTTTAAACAATAGTCTTGTTTCAGGTTACTAAATTATTTAGAAATTCCCGGAGTAATATGCAAAACTTCTTTTGTGAAAGTTTATTAGTCCATCAATCATTATTCTAATGCGACATGTTTTCAAAAATAATGACTAGGGCATAAGTCGAAAAAATAGAAAAAGGAATTTATTGATAGAAAGTGTCTTGAAAAGAAAAAGATATTCAAGAACAATGAAGAATAAAGTATTACAAGAACAAACAAATTCTGTACAAGTAATATGAAGATTAAATGCCTTGGATATCGCAGCTTGAACTTCTCCGTGCCAACTAAGAATCATTTTAAATTTAACATGTGTTTAGGAGATCTACAGTACTTTGTTGATGCCCCAAGATGTCGTCTACTATTTTCTTGTTAATTCGGGTATATCAAGCTCATTACATTCCCCAATCTGGTTAATATTTGAGCCGCCCTTTTTGGGTTTTCAACTCAAACCCCCTTTGGTCTCAAGGCGCCTTTTGCGGGTTTTCACTTTGATCCCACCCCACTCTTCAGGTGAAATATTTCTTGACGGAATATGAGTTTACAGGATTCGGTAAACTTTTACCATCCATCTCACTCAAAATCAAAGCTCCTCTAGAAAAAGCCTTTTTTACAACATAAGGTCCTTCCCAATTTGGCATCCATTTCCCTCTGAAATCTTTCTGCAAAGGGAGAATCTTTTTCAGCACCAAGTCTTCCTCATGAAATTCTCTGGGATGAACCTTCTTATTATAATCTCGCATCATTCGCTTCTGGTACATTTGACCATGACGAATAGCTTTTAGTCTTTTCTCTTCTATCAGATTCAACTGATCATATCGAGATTGGATCCATTCGGCCTTATCTAGTTTTAGTTCAGTCAATACCCGGAGAGAAGGAATTTCAATCTCAATGGGGAAAACTACCTCCATCCCATAAACCAAAGAAAAAGGCGTTGCTCCAGTAGAAGTTCTAATAGATTTTTGATAAGTAAGAAAAGCGAATGGCAACTTATCATGCCAGTCCCTATAAGTTTTATCCATTTTCCCCACAATCTTCTTGATGTTTTTGTTGGCCGCCTCCACTGTACCGTTCATTTTTGGGTGATATGGTGATGAATTATGGTGTCTATTATTGAACTGATTGCAGACTTCCGCTATTGTGTTGTTGTTCAAATTCAGCGCATTGTTAGATATGATCCTTTCAGGCAATCCATATCGACATATAATCTCTTTCTTCAAAAACTTACTGACTGCTGACTTCGTGACATTTGCGTACGAGGCTGCTTCTACCCACTTAGTGAAATAATCAATAACTACAAAAATGAAATGATGCCTATTAAAAGCCTTCGATGATATTGGCCCAATGACATCCATACCCCACATGGAGAAAGGCCATGGAGAGATCATAACGTGAAGAGGTGAAGGAGGTGCATGCATTTTATCTCCATAAATTTGGCATTTATGACACTTCTTGGCATAATTGATGCAATCTCTTTCCATAGTGGACCAATAATATCTGAATCTCATGATCTGTCTAGCCATGGTGAATCCATTGGCGTGTGTTCCACAAACACCCTCATGGACTTCTTTTAAGATTTTCTTAGCCTCTACAGCATCCACGCATCTTAACAGTACTAGATCCTTTCCCCTCTTGTATAGAATCTCTCTGTCTAATACATAGTCCATAGCTAGTCTCCTCAATGTTCTCTTATCATTCTCCATTGCCTGATTAGGATATTTGTGATCCTTCACGTATTGCAATATGTCTTGGTACCAAGGGCAATTATCATTCTCCACATCTTCAATGCTATAGCAATGGGTCGGGATCTCATAAATACTGATTTGAATGAGCTTCGTGTCTTCTAATTTATTCACTTTAATCATGGAGGCTAGTGTAGCCAGAGCATCAACCATCTGATTTTCTTCACGTGGGAGATACCAGAAAGTGATATTGTCAAACTCTTCAATCAAATCCAGAACCAATCTCCGATAACGGATTAACTTTGGGTCTCTCGTTTCTCATTCTCCTTTTAGCTGGTATATTACCAATGTCGAGTCCCCATATACTTCTAGTGTCTTGATTTTTCACTCTATGGCTGCCCGGATACCCATGATGCAAGCTTCATATTCAGCCATGTTATTGGTGCAATCAAAGTTTAACTTACCGGTGAAAGGATGATTATCCCCATTTGGAGATACCAGGATTGCCCCAATCCCATGGCCCAACGCATTTGAAGCTCCGTCAAAGTTCATCCTCCAAGAATGATTTTCTTGAGAATCCTCCTCAGAATTTGCTATATACATCAAGTCTTCATTCGGGAAGTCAAAGTCCAGAGGCTCATAGTCTTCTAAAGCTCTGCTAGCCAAGAAATCTACTATTGCACTCCATTTGATGGCCTTCTAACTTACATATACCATATCAAATTCAAAGAGTAAGATTTGCCATCTAGCCATTCTCCCATTCAGCGCCGTGGACTCCATCATATACTTTAAAGGGTCTAATTTTGAAATAAACCAAGTCGTATGATAGAGTAAGTATTGCCTCAACCTCTTTGTCGCCCAAATCAAGACACAACATAATTTGCCATCTAGCCATTCTCATCTCGCAGTTAGTGAATTTCTTACTGAGATAGTATATCGCCTTTTCCTTCTTTCCAGTCGCATCATGTTGACCCAACACACATCCCATGGAATTGTCTAACACCGTTAAATACAAAATCAATGGTCTATCTGGGCTAGGTGGTGACAGAACTGGAGTACTGGATAGGTGCTGCTTTATCTTTTCAAAAGCTTCCTAGCATTCTTTATTCCAAACCCCTAGATTATGTTTCTTCAGAAGACGAAATATAGGGTCACATTTCTCTGTCAACTGTGAAATGAACCGAGTAATATAATTTAGTCTTCCTAAGAAACCTCAAACTTCTATCTGAGTACGTGGTGGCGGTAAATCTCGTATTGCGTTGACTTTATCTGGGTCAATCTCAATTCCTTTTTCGCTAACCACGAAGCCCAAAAACTTTCCTGACCTAGCTCCAAAAGTGTATTTCGTCGGATTAAGTTTGAGCTGAAACTTTCTTAATCTTAAGAACAATTTCCTTAGGACCTGTACATGTTCCTCATCTGTTCTAGATTTGGCTATCATATCATCGCCATAAACCTCAATCTCCTTGTGCATCATGTCATGGAACAAGGCTACCATGGCTCTCTGATATGTTGCACCCACATTCTTTAATCCGAATGGCATTAGTTTATAGCAAAATGTTAACCACAAAGTAATGAATGTATTCTTTCTCATATCTTCAGGGTGCATCTTTATCTGATTATATCCTGAGAAACCATCCATGAAAGAAAAGAGTGAATATTCCTCTTTATTATCCACCAAAGTATCAATATGTGGCAATGGAAAATTATCATTCGGGCTTGCTTTGTTCAAATCTCTGTAATTCACGCACATTCGTACTTTTCTATCTTTTTTAGGGACTGGAACGATGTTGGCTACCCATTCAGAATATTTGACCTCCTGCAAAAACCCAGCATCAAATTGCTTTTTGACCTCCTCTTTTATCTTAAGCACAATATCAGGTCTCATTCTTCTAAGCTTCTGCTGAACTGGCTTACAATCTTCCCTTATAGGTAAACAATGCACTACAATGTCCGTGCTCAATCTAGGCATATCTTGGTATGACCATGCGAAGACATTCTTGAATTTCTGGAGTAATTCGACAAGGTCTCGTCTTGTCTTTGTGGAAATATTTGTTCCAATTTTCACCTATTTTCCTTCTTCTAAGCTCACAGTTTCGATTGTTTCTTTGTGAGGCAGGATCTATTTCTCTTCCTGTTCTACCATCCTCAACAAGTCCAAGGATAAACCACAATCTACATCACCTTCAAAGTCATGCAATCCCTCTAAACACATGTTTCATTCAAAAGGAAACTCTGAGTTTGTAGCAGCTTCATTCACATCATTGATATACAAGGACATAATATGGTTATGAAAGAATAATTCATCTATTTACTTCTATGGAAAGAATAAAAGAATATTTGTTTGAAACAATTACAAAGATATTTTTTATTAAAATAATGATATCTGAACATAAGCTTTTTTCACAAAGGAGTTCTTATTATTTCTAGGCTAAGATAACAAGTTTGTTCTGGACATTACTTTGAGAGAGTTCTAAAGACTTCAGGTATTTCTTCTGCAGTCCAATTATCTAGAACACTCTCAGGTTCAAAAGGGCAGAAATCTAACATGCTCCATTCATCATTGGCCTTCTCATATATGACATTGATGTGCACATTTTCCAACGTCTCTTCAATGCTTTCTTCAATTAGTACCCTTCTCTCAGAATGAATGGTCCCTTTGGATACGAAGGTTTTGGATATGTGAGGAATGATCATTGGCTCCCATTTGATTTCCTCCCCATTCAGACGTGCCCTTCTTCTTTCTTGCCTCCTTTCCAGCTCCTTCTTTCTCTGCCCTCTATCTGGCTTGTACCCTAAACCAAAGTTGTCTTGTTTCTCTTTTAGTGTTGGGACCCCAATTCCCCCTTTCAGGTATTTCCCTAATCCTCTTCTGGGTAAAGCTCCTTTTCCTACCAATAATTGCAAGCCCATCTCTGTAGTTCTGGATATTTCAGGTACCAGAATTTTGCTCCCTTCAGGAACAAATGTTGCATTTAGAAACTCTAGAGATCGAAAAGAGCATTCTACTGATTCGTCATTGGTCTCCACATACGGTGCCTCGTTGGATACAGCCGCTATACTATCCTCTTCGACGTTTATTGTCACCAGCCGACCTTCTGTCACCAACTTCAACTTCTGATGTAATGAAGAAGGTACATTCCCCGCCGAATGTATCCATGGTTTCCCTAATAAGCAATTGTAGGAGGGTTTAATGTCCATCACAAGGAAATCCACCTCGTAAACTGTTGGACCAATCAATAGGGGTATCTCAATTATTCCCATGACCTTTCTTTCTATACTGTCAAATGCCCTCACTATATTTAGGCATGTCTTAATGTGCTAGCTATCTATAGGAAGCCTAGTAAGTGTAGATAATGGCAACACGTTCAACGCTGATCCATTGTCAATCAAAACTCCTGGCAGATATACCCCTTGCATCGTGTAGTAATATGCAAATCCTTAGTGGACCCCATACCCCCAGGTGGTATCTCATCATCGTTGAAAAATATGAAGTTATCAGCACTGATATTATTGACCAGTCGATCCAATTTGTTGACAGAAATATCTTTGGCCACATAGGTTTCGTTCAATATGTGACAGCCCAAAATTGACCCTAGTCGGGAAGTGGTTTCGGGACCGCTAAACCGAGTCATAAAAATAATTAGCTGTCATATTTGATGCTTATTGTATGTATATATGCATGTGTGAAAATTTCATATTTGAATTTTGTTTAATTGTAGGTGAATTTTAGTAAATGGGACTTATGTGAAAAAATTTAGAAATGTGCTAGGCAAATGTAAAGTGGCTTATTAATGCATGTTATAGAAATGGTGGGTTTGCATGTCAAATTGCCCAATATTTGAGCTAGTGGCCGGCCATGCTATGAGTGGAAACATGTCACAAACATGTTATGTTAGTGATGTATGTTAGGAACAATAAAATAAGGAGTATGGGTAATAAAGAAATGGAAAAAGGAAAGAATGTGTGTGATTGTTCTTCCCCTCTCCATTGCCGTGAATGTAAGAAAGAAAACAAAAAAAGTGTCCATCTTTCTTCATTTCTCTTGGCCGAATGTTCTAAGGAAGAAAGAAAAAAAACAAGTTGTGTTCTTTGGTTCTTCTTGGCCGAATTGAAAGGAAGAAGAAGGGAGTGAAGCAATCGGTCATCTTAGGTCACTATTAAGGTAAGGAAGTTTGTACTAGCTTTTGAAATTTTAGTTGATATTGAGTGAGTTATCAAGTGATTTTTGTAAACAATGTTAAAATTTTGATTTTGGGGGTGAGTATGGTTTTCGGCTATAAAAGATTAATAAGGGTGATGATTGTGTTCCATGCAAAACTTAGATTAATAATGGTAGTTGCTTACATCTTGATATCTATGAGTTCCTTTCTTGGCTCTACCATAGACCCACGAAGTATATGTTTAGTTGGTGTTGTTGGAGGTTTATGATAGAAGCTAATGAGTGAGAGTTTGATAGGTACTATGAGGTTAAACTTCATGAGATTGTAAGCTTGTAAGTTGGATGATGAAATTCATGCTTTGTGAAGGTAAATGGTGTAGAATGAGCATTCGGCCATGAAAACAAAAAAAAAGGGGAAATTTATGATGAATTAAGTTGGAAGCTATTATAATGTACTTGTGCATTCGGGTATGGGATGAAAAAAAATATATGAGATGGCTATAATCAGCCTTGTGATTCGGCTTTTGCATATATATATATTTGCACATGGTGTATTGGTATGATACATATATATGTCATCCCAAGGTATATGTTTATATATGGTGATGGTTTAGTTATGGAGTAAATGATGGATGCATATTGAGTTGTAATATGTAATGCATTAGTTAGTAAAATGTATGTCATTTATATGTGGTACTAAGTATATAATTGGCCTCAACGTAGACATGCATATTCGGCCACATGAGATGGATTGGCGTTGCATGTATTCGGTTAGAGGCAAGCATATTAATGCTTATATCTTGGCTTAGACAATCGGCTAAAAGGAGTGTGGGATAATATGTTGAGTTGATGCATGATTTCACATGTATGTGACTTTAATGTCTAATGTATAAATATGGGCTAAGTGCCTTGTGTTCCTCTTTTCGATGCTCAAATGATTAAATCAATTTATTTGTCTAATTAAGCTCAAGAGCAAAGGGGATCTAAATCCGATAAAGGGAAGGAAAAAGTGGTCGAATAGCTATCGGAATCATTCGACAACATCCGAGGTAAGTTCTTGAGTAAAAGAGCTTAAATTATGATTTGATTAGATCATGTTTTAAGCAAATTAAAATCATGCTCTTTGTGTGTGGTTATTGAGCCGAAATTGCAAGAATGATAAGTGTCTTGTGTTTGAGTTTTGCTAACGAAAACGAAATACGAATGTGCCATGATTTATTGTTAAATGTGCATGGTTATTTGAATGATGTCCGGGCTAAGTCCCGAAGGCTTTGTGCTAAGTGACCATATCCGGACTAAGATCCGAAGGCAATTGTGCGAGATACTAATTCCGGGCTAAGCCCGAAGGCATTTGTGCGAGTTACTAAATCCGGGTTAAGTCCCGAAGGCATTTGTGCGAGTTACTATAACCGGGCTATGTCCCGAAGGCATTTGAACGAGTAGCTATATCCGGTTAAATTCCGAAGGTACGTGATTTGGGAATGAATGATCTTGCTGTAAAAATTTCAGTTAATACGCTTGAAACATCCCAACATTGAGGTATGTTTCGTATGTGCTTTGAATTAGTTGAGCCCTTACAAATAAGTATTCGCTCAGTTGATAAATGAGCTACCGGCCTTTGGCTAAGTTGATCTTTGTGTATGAATAAAAGGGTTGGTAATGTGAAGTAAGTATGATATTGAAAAATTGTGCATATGAAATTATCCGTTTAGCTACATGAATGCTATACTTTTGTTGTGCTGGAATCCCTTGCTCAAAACTTACTAAGCATAAATTGCTTACTCCGTCTCTTTGATTCTCTGTTTTATAGATTTTGGTTCTCCAGCTATCGGACTCGGGATTTTGAAGTCGAAGTCGCCCACACTATCAAAGCCCCCCCTTTTTTGGTACAATTTTGGTTGAACTTCAAAATGGCATGTATAGGACTACCCTTTTTGTTGTGGGTCATGGACCCTTTGGATTTGTATAATTTTGGATAGCCATGCGAAAATGACTTATATATGTTTGAGCATAATGTTAAAATCGTTTGGTATGGATATGGTTATTGAGAGGTGTGGATATGCTTAACAAGGATTGGCCATGGGAATGGTTAATCACTATCATAATTTGTGCTATTTATGCTAAAAGGGCTAGTTGAATCATGGAAACTATGAAATAGGTAAAGTCTACCTTAAAGGCAGATGCTGACAGCAGCAGTGATGTAGATTTAGAAAATCACTAAAAATAGTAGGAATTGAATTAAATAGTGAATAAATTATGTAAACGAACCTTGATGAATCTATTTTTACAGGAAAGTAACAAAACGATCATATGGACAGTATGTTAAGAGATATTCAGGTTCTCGTGAGACAGGGCCAGAACGGTTTCTGGATTCCCTGTTCCGAATTTGGAAATTCATTATAAATTAACCAGAGATAATTAGGAGTCATTCCATATATGTATAGATTCCTCCCTGAGTCTAGTTTCTATAGAAACAAACGGCATCAGTATTGAAGCTCTGTGCAGGGAGATATCTAAGTCGTAATGCGCAAAGGTCAGTGTAGTCGATCCCTGTAACATGGGAGAATTTGACTAATAAACTGTACTAATTGGCCCAACCAAAAATTCTAGAAAAAAATATGTATATGTAAATATGAGTCTAGTTTCATGGAAAATTTACAAAACTGATTTTCGAGTTGTGAAACTCAAGATATGATTTTTAAGGTGACAGTGACGCAGTTAGCCAACTGCCTGGAAATTTTTAAAATGGATTGTGCAAAGAAGTGATATAAGTCTGCAAACCCCTCGTGTCCGACTCCGGCGGCGGACTCGGGTACGGGGTGTTACAATTATATTGGTATCAGAGCTACGGTTTAGTCGATTCTAGGACTACCGTAATGCGTTGGGTCTAGCTATACATGCCATTTTATGTGATTATTTGATAGTGTGGTGATTTCTGACATTTGCAAATGTGTTTATTTATAGTAATGGATCCCGATCCCGACCGAGCGGTAGCTGATGATCTTGAGAGTGTAGCGCCTGCTCCCGCACAAGGGACAGCGCCGATGGACTCTCAACCTAATGCTAGTAACCCGAATGATGAAGCTAGACAAGCTTTCTATAGCGTGATGAATGATTGGTTCAACCAATACATTCGAACTAATACGGCTGTTCCACAACCTCCCTTCCCGACTAATACAACCCCCGCACCTACAATACCTCCGGTAACTGACCAAATAAGGTCAAATAAGCCCCCAGTTGACAGAATCCGAAAACATGGGGCTACTGAATTTAAAGCTACGGATAGCGACGATGCCGAGCAAGCTGAATTTTGGTTGGACAACACTATCCGGGTACTCGATGAGCTATCTTGTACACCCGATGAATGCCTAAAGTGTACTATCTCCTTGCTACGTGATTCTGCCTACTATTGGTGGAGTACTCTGACTTCTGTTGTGCCCCGAGAGTAAGTAACTTGGGAGTTTTTCCAAACTGAGTTTCGGAAAAAGTATATCAGTCAGAGATTTGTTGATCAAAAACGGAAGGAATTTCTTGAGCTTAAGCAAGGTTCCATGTCCGTTACTGATTACGAGCGAAAATTTGTTAGACTTAGCAAATACGCTCGGGAATGTGTTTCGTCCGAGGCTATAATGTGTATACGCTTCGAGGATGGGCTGAATGAAGATATAAAAATGTTTGTTGGCGTTCTTGAAATACGAGAGTTCGTAGTACTTGTCGAGCGAGCTTGTAAAGCCGAAGAGCTTAGAAAAGAAAAACAAAAAGTTGATGTGGGAACTGGAGAGTTTCGTAAAAGATCCTCGGGAAAGTCTTTTCAACAGGCATCGAAGAAATTTCGAGATGATGTGGGCCAGTCTAGAGGCACTTCGGACCTTTTTAGATGAGATCGTGATCGACCCCCTGTGGGTACACGAGGCACTTCGGTCACCAGTGTTGGGAATGAACGTCGAGACAGAACGAAATGTCGATATTGCGGTAAATGGCATTCGGGGAGTTGTAGATTCCCTGACCGCTCCTGTTACAAGTGCGGATCAGTTGACCACTTCATTAAAGATTGCCCGAGGTTGTCTGAACAGAATGTAAATCAGTGTGGGAAACCGGGTGCTACCATTGCTCGAGGTAGACCATCTGGAAATACGGGCAATGCTAGTGGTGGTCAGAGAGGATCTAGAGATGCTACGACCAGATCCGAGGCTCGTGCGCCTGCTAGAGCTTATGCTATACGTGCCCGCGAGGATGCTTCTTCGCCTGATGTTATTACCGGTACTTTTACTCTCTTTGATACTAATGTAATTGCTTTGATTGACCCCGGTTCTACTCATTCTTACATATGTGAAACCTTAGCATCCAGTAAGACTTTACCTATTGAGTCTACTGAGTTCGTAATTCGGGTGTCAAATCCCTTGGGTCGTTACGTGCTTGTCGACAAAGTGTGTAAGGAATGTCCCCTAGTAATTCGAGGTTCCTGTTTTCCGGCGGACTTGATGCTTTTGCCATTTGATGAATTTGATGTTATTCTTGGTTTGGATTGGCTGACCGCGCATGATGCAGTTGTGAACTGCAAAAGCAAGACTATTGATTTGAGGTGCGCAAATAACGAGATAATCCGAGTTGAGTCTACGGACTTAAAGGGGTTGCCAGCTGTAATATCCTCAATGTTGGCCCAGAAATATGTAAGAAAAGGGTGCGAAGCATACCTTGCGTATGTACTTGATGACAAAGAAGTAGAAAAGAAACCCGAATCTGTGCCGGTGGTTTGTGAATACCCAGATGTTTTTCCTGAAGAATTACCGGGTTTACCACCTGTTCGGGAGATAGAGTTTGGTATTGAGCTTGTACCTGGGACTACGCCGATTTCGATAGCTCCGTATCGTATGGCACCAACCGAGTTAAAAGAGTTGAAAGCTCAGTTGCAAGAATTGACGGATAGAGGTTTCGCTCGACCAAGTTTCTCACCTTGGGGTGCACCAGTATTGTTCGTAAAAAAGAAGGACGGAACCATGAGGTTGTGCATTGACTATCGTCAGCTGAATAAAGTGACAATAAAGAACAAATATCCGTTACCGCGTATCGATGATTTGTTCGACCAACTGAAGGGAGCCTCAGTGTTCTCAAAAATAGATTTGAGATCGGGCTTGCGAATTCGAGATTCGGACATACCCAAAACTGCCTTCAGAACGAGATATGGTCACTACAAGTTCTTAGCGATGCCGTTTGGGCTCACTAATGCCCCTGCGGTATTTATGGATTTGATGAATCAGATCTTCAGACCATATTTGGATCGGTTCGTAGTTGTGTTCATTGATGACATCTTGGTCTATTCAAGAGATGAGACCGAACATGCTGAGCACCTAAGACTAGTGTTGCAAATTTTGCGGGATAAGCAGTTATATGCTAAGTTCAGTAAGTGTGAGTTCTGGTTAAGAGAGGTTAGCTTCTTGGGTCATGTGGTATCTGCATCGGGTATTCGAGTTGACCCGAGCAAAATTTCAGCCATACTTAACTGGAAGCCTCCAAGAAATATTACCGAAGTTCGGAGCTTCCTGGGGCTCGCCGGTTATTACCGACGATTTGTCAAAGGTTTCTCGGTGATAGCCACACCAATGACGAAGCTACTTCAAAAGGATGTTAAGTTCGAATGGACGGAGAAATGTCAGAAAAGTTTTGATCAACTAAAAACTTATTTGACTGAAGCTCCAATTTTAGTGCAACCCGAATCAGGCAAAGAGTTTGTCATTTATAGTGACGCATCCCTACTTGGGTTGGGTTGCGTATTGATGCAAGAAGGTCGAGTGGTGGCCTATGCATCGAGACAATTAAAGCCACATGAGAAAAATTATCCGACCCATGATCTCGAACTAGCTGCCATCGTATTCGCTTTAAAAATATGGCGACATTACTTATTTGGTGAAAAGTGCCATGTATTTTCGGATCACAAAAGTCTCAAATATTTGATGACTCAAAGAGACTTAAATCTGCGACAAAGACGTTGGCTTGAGTTGTTGAAAGATTACGAGCTTGTCATTGATTACCACCCGGGAAAGGCTAATGTGGTTGCGGATGCCTTAAGCCGGAAATCACTGTTTGCTTTACGAGCGATGAATGTGCACTTGTCTGTTCTACCCGACAATGTGTTAGTAGCTGAATTAAAGGCCAAACCATTATTGAATCGTCAAATTCGTGAAGCTCAGAAAGTCGACGATGAATTGGTTGCAAAACGGGTTGAATGTGTTCCGAATAGGGAATCCAAATTTCAAATTGATGATGACGATTGTTCGAGGTTCAGAAGTCGGTTGTGTGTTCCAAGAAACTCAGAACTCATTTCGATGATTCTGAACAAAGCCCATTGTAGCCGAATGTCAATTCACCCGGGGAGTACGAAAATGTACAACGATTTGAAACGTTGGTTTTGGTGGCATGGTATGAAAGGAGACATCTCCGACTTTGTTTCGAGATGTTTAATATGTCAACAAGTGAAAGCGGAACATCAAGTGCCTTCAGGATTACTTCAGCCGATCATGATACCCGAGTGGAAATGGGATCGAGTCACAATGGACTTTGTGTCCGGACTGCCATTGTCAGCAAGTAAGAAAGATGCGATTTGGGTTGTTGTCGATAGACTGACTAAGTCGGCTCACTTTATCCCCGTGCATACGGATTTTTCATTGGATAAACTAGCTGAATTGTACGTTTCTCAGATTGTGAGATTACACGGGGTACCTATTTCTATCGTGTCGGATAGAGATCCGAGATTCACCTCACGATTTTGGAAGAAATTGCAAGAAGCTTTGGGTACCAAGCTGCATTTTAGCACTGCTTTTCACCCCCAAACCGATGGTCAATCTGAGCGGATAATTCAGATACTTGAGGATATGTTGAGATGTTGCATCTTCGAGTTCAGTAGTTCATGGGAACGGTATTTACCTTTGATTGAATTCGCTTACAACAATAGTTTTCAATCAAGTATTAAGATGGCACCTTACGAGGCTTTGTACGGTCGTAAATGCCGTACACCATTGTTTTGGACCGAGCTTGGTGAAAGTAAAATTTTCGGAGTTGATTTGATTAAAGATGCCGAACAGAAAGTAAAGGTAATCCGTGAAAGTCTGAAGGCAGCCACAGATCGTCAAAAATCGTATGCGGATTTGAAACGAAAAGACATTGAATATCAGGTGGGAGATAAAGTGTTTCTTAAAGTTTCGCCTTGGAAAAAGGTACTCAGATTTGGCCGTAAGGGCAAGTTGAGCCCGAGATTCATTGGGCCGTACGAAATCTCCGAACGAGTTGGTCCGGTGGCGTATAGATTGATTTTGCCCCCTGAACTTGAAAAGATTCACGATGTCTTTCATGTTTCGATGCTTCGACGCTATAGATCCGATCCGTCACATGTGATTAATCCCTCAGAAGTTGAAATTCAATCTGACTTGAGTTATGAAGAAGAACCGATTCGTATCCTAGCTCGTGAAGTGAAAGAGTTGCGAAACAAAAGGGTTCCGTTAGTTAAGGTGTTATGGCTCAAACACGGGATCGAGGAAGCTACTTGGGAAACCGAGAGCTCGATGAAAGAACGATACCCAAACCTATTTACCGGTAAGATTTTCGGGGACGAAAATTTCTTAAGTGGGGGAGAGTTGTGACAGCCCAAAATTGACCCTAGTCGGGAAGTGGTTTCGGGACCGCTAAACCGAGTCATAAAAATAATTAGCTGTCATATTTGATGCTTATTGTATGTATATATGCATGTGTGAAAATTTCATATTTGAATTTTGTTTAATTGTAGGTGAATTTTATTAAATGGGACTTATGTGAAAAATTTAGAAATGTGCTAGGCAAATGTAAAGTGGCTTATTAATGCATGTTATAGAAATGGTGGGTTTGCATGTCAAATTGCCCAATATTTGAGCTAGTGGCCGGCCATGCTATGAGTGGAAACATGTCACAAACATGTTATGTTAGTGATGTATGTTAGGAACAATAAAATAAGGAGTATGGGTAATAAAGAAATGGAAAAAGGAAAGAATGTGTGTGATTGTTCTTCCCCTCTCCATTGCCGTGAATGTAAGAAAGAAAACAAAAAAAAGTGTCCATCTTTCTTCATTTCTCTTGGCCGAATGTTCTAAGGAAGAAAGAAAAAAAACAAGTTGTGTTCTTTGGTTCTTCTTGGCCGAATTGAAAGGAAGAAGAAGGGAGTGAAGCAATCGGTCATCTTAGGTCACTATTAAGGTAAGGAAGTTTGTACTAGCTTTGAAATTTTAGTTGATATTGAGTGAGTTATCAAGTGATTTTTGTAAACCATGTTAAAATTTTGATTTTGGGGGTGAGTATGGTTTTCGGCTATAAAAGATTAATAAGGGTGATGATTGTGTTTCATGCAAAACTTAGATTAATAATGGTAGTTGCTTACATCTTGATATCTATGAGTTCCTTTCTTGGCTCTACCATAGACCCACGAAGTATATGTTTAGTTGGTGTTGTTGGAGGTTTATGATAGAAGCTAATGAGTGAGAGTTTGATAGGTACTATGAGGTTAAACTTCATGAGATTGTAAGCTTGTAAGTTGGATGATGAAATTCATGCTTTGTGAAGGTAAATGGTGTAGAAGGAGCATTCGGCCATGAAAACAAAAAAAAGGGGAAATTTATGATGAATTAAGTTGGAAGCTATTATAATGTACTTGTGCATTCGGGTATGGGATGAAAAAAAATATATGAGATGGCTATAATCAGCCTTGTGATTCGGCTTTTGCATATATATATATTTGCACATGGTGTATTGGTATGATACATATATATGTCATCCCAAGGTATATGTTTATATATGGTGATGGTTTAGTTATGGAGTAAATGATGGATGCATATTGAGTTGTAATATGTAATGCATTAGTTAGTAAAATGTATGTCATTTATATGTGGTACTAAGTATATAATTGGCCTCAACGTAGACATGCATATTCGGCCACATGAGATGGATTGGCGTTGCATGTATTCGGTTAGAGGCAAGCATATTAATGCTTATATCTTGGCTTAGACAATCGGCTAAAAGGAGTGTGGGATAATATGTTGAGTTGATGCATGATTTCACATGTATGTGACTTTAATGTCTAATGTATAAATATGGGCTAAGTGCCTTGTGTTCCTCTTTTCGATGCTCAAATGATTAAATCAATTTATTTGTCTAATTAAGCTCAAGAGCAAAGGGGATCTAAATCCGATAAAGGGAAGGAAAAAGTGGTCGAATAGCTATCGGAATCATTCGACAACATCCGAGGTAAGTTCTTGAGTAAAAGAGCTTAAATTATGATTTGATTAGATCATGTTTTAAGCAAATTAAAATCATGCTCTTTGTGTGTGGTTATTGAGCCGAAATTGCAAGAATGATAAGTGTCTTGTGTTTGAGTTTTGCTAACGAAAACGAAATACGAATGTGCCATGATTTATTGTTAAATGTGCATGGTTATTTGAATGATGTCCGGGCTAAGTCCCGAAGGCTTTGTGCTAAGTGACCATATCCGGACTAAGATCCGAAGGCAATTGTGCGAGATACTAATTCCGGGCTAAGCCCGAAGGCATTTGTGCGAGTTACTAAATCCGGGTTAAGTCCCGAAGGCATTTGTGCGAGTTACTATAACCGGGCTATGTCCCGAAGGCATTTGAACGAGTAGCTATATCCGGTTAAATTCTGAAGGTACGTGATTTGGGAATGAATGATCTTGCTGTAAAAATTTCAGTTAATACGCTTGAAACATCCCAACATTGAGGTATGTTTCGTATGTGCTTTGAATTAGTTGAGCCCTTACAAATAAGTATTCGCTCAGTTGATAAATGAGCTACCGGCCTTTGGCTAAGTTGATCTTTGTGTATGAATAAAAGGGTTGGTAATGTGAAGTAAGTATGATATTGAAAAATTGTGCATATGAAATTATCCGTTTAGCTACATGAATGCTATACTTTTGTTGTGCTGGAATCCCTTGCTCAAAACTTACTAAGCATAAATTGCTTACTCTGTCTCTTTGATTCTCTGTTTTATAGATTTTGGTTCTCCAGCTATCGGACTCGGGATTTTGAAATCGAAGTCGCCCACACTATCAAAGCCCCCCCTTTTTTGGTACAATTTTGGTTGAACTTCGAAATGGCATGTATAGGACTACCCTTTTTGTTGTGGGTCATGGACCCTTTGGATTTGTATAATTTTGGATAGCCATGCGAAATTGGCTTATATATGTTTGAGCATAATGTTAAAATCATTTGGTATGGATATGGTTATTGAGAGGTGTGGATATGCTTAACAAGGATTGGCCATGGGAATGGTTAATCACTATCATAATTTGTGCTATTTATGCTAAAAGGGCTAGTTGAATCATGGAAACTATGAAATAGGTAAAGTCTACCTTAAAGGCAGATGCTGACAGCAGCAGTGATGTAGATTTAGAAAATCACTAAAAATAGTAGGAATGGAATTAAATAGTGAATAAATTATGTAAACGAACCTTGATGAATCTATTTTCACAGGAAAGTAATGAAATGATCATATGGACAGTATGTTAAGAGATATTCAGGTTCTCGTGAGACAGGGCCAGAACGGTTTCTGGATTCCCTGTTCCGACTTTGGAAATTCATTATAAATTAACCAGAGATAATTAGGAGTCATGCCATATATTTATAGATTCCTCCCTGAGTCTAGTTTCTATAGAAACAAACGGCATCAGTATTGAAGCTCTGTACAGGGAGATATCCAAGTCGTAATGCGCAAAGGTCAGTGTAGTCGATCCCTGTAACCTGGGAGACTTTGACTAATAAACTGTACTAATTGGCCTGACGAAAAATTCTAGAAAAAAATATGTAGATGTAAATATGAGTCTAGTTTCAGGTAAAATTTACAAAACTGATTTTCGAGTTGTGAAACTCAAGATATGATTTTTAAGGTGACAGTGACGCAGTTAGCCAACTGCCTGGAAATTTTTAAAATGGATTGTGCAAAGAAGTGATATAAGTCTGCAAACCCCTCGTGTCCGACTCCGGTGACGGGCTCGGGTACGGGGTGTTACACAATACTTTCATCAATGCACTACGGTGTACTTCTGAATTCAAAAGCAAGGCTAGTACAGATATGTGAGCCGATTGTTTATGCAATTGTTCGACAACATTATACTCACTGTGCTTCAAAAATTTGAGGAATTCCACAGCTTCTTCCTATTTTATTGGCTCGTTAATAGATGATACAGGCTCAGCTATTTTCCCCTTTTGCTCCTCTGTTACGGCTCTTTCTTTCACCAGCTCTGGATAGGCATCTCTACCCCGATCATTTGTAATTTTCTTTCCAGGGACAGTTGTATTGCACTTGTAATTCCATGGCACTTTCTTACTATCTTGGTAAGAAAAGACTGCTGGTTTTTTATTATGATCCTTGGCATTACTGGCGTTCTCACTTCATCGTTCTTTGGTCGCGAGATAATGACCACAGGCTGAATTACTCTTGGAATCTTTGTGGATTCGGTTGTGCAGATACTCCCCTCTTCCTTAACCTTTTCGTAAAACTCTATTTCCTTGTCATCCATCAGGCCTTGAACTAAGGCTCTGAATTCTGTACATTCTTGAATCTCATATCCCTCCTCGTGATGGAACTCACAGTAGTTTTCCACCATTTCAAAGCTTCTCTCTAAATCCAAAACAAGCAATCCCCTTTCTACCATCTCTTTCCAGACCCATCTCAACGAAATTTTTATTTCTGCGATATCTTATTTGATTCTTCTACCCATGTTCCCACCTATCATGTTTACTCCATTATCATTATGATTAGGTAACGGATCCTCTGTATTGGGCGAATCATCCAGTTCAACAAAACCCATGCCTATGAGTCTTTCAACTAGTTTTTAAACGCCGCACAGTGTTCTATGGAATGTCCCGTAATTCCCGCATGATAGTCACATTGTGCACTCTTATCATACTATTTTGGGTAGGGAGGTTGTAGTGGTTCTAAGTAAAAAGGAGAAACTACATGTGCATTGAATAACTTTTTATATAACTTCCTATACGACATTGGAATGGGCGTAAATTGGGGCTTTTCCTGTTTTGCCTTATGTCGGCTCCTTGTTTGTCAACAGCCACGTTTCTCGGCTGATTCACCATAATCGTCTTTGAATAACTGGTGTTGTTGACCTCGTTTTCCTTTTTCTTTGAGGCTGACCTTCTGCTACTTTCTTCAGCATCTATCTTCCCGCTTCTGATAGTATTTCTATCATTTCACCATTCATAATTATGTCAGAAAAGCTTTTAGTAGCACTTCCTAACATATGCGTAATAAATGGGGCCTTTAATGTGTTAACAAAAAGCATTGTCATTTCTCTTTCTAGAAGAGATGGCTGAACATGGACGGCAACCTCCCTCCACCTCTGTGCATATTACCTAAAACTCTCACCGGGTTTTTTCTCCATGTTTTGTAGAGTAATTCTATCAGGTACCATGTCGGTTACATGACTGTACTGTCTTATGAATGCCTGTGCCAAATCTCTCCACGAATTAATCTTGGTACGGCTAAATTGATTGTACCACTTGGATGCTGCCCCTGTGAGGCTATCCTGGAAGTAATGTATCAGGAGTTGGTCGTTATTGACAAAACCAGTCATTCGTCTGCAAAACATGGTAATATGAGCTTCGGGGCTACGAGTTCCGTTGTACATCTCAAACTCTGGCATTTTGAACTTGTAAGGGAGTACTAAATCCGGAACCAGGCTCAATTCTTTAGCATCCATCCCATAGTAGCTCTCCGCACATTCCATTGCTCTAAATTTCTCTTCCAGCCATTTGTACTTTTCCTCTAGCTGTTTTGGCAATTCATCATTCATTTTCTCTTTCCCAATTGTCTCATCGAAGTCAAGGATAGCAGGACTAACAAGGTTGTCTCTGAGGTTAGGGCCTGATCCAGCCTGAAAATTCGTTGGTGTTACAGCACCGTCCTGAAACTGCTGAGGCTTGATGGTGACGGAGGATTTGCACGGATATACCTCCACTTGCTGAGGGGTAAGGCTTGGGGGATAAACAGGTCCCTCGCTATCTCCTTCTTCAATATTGAGCACAGAGCCCTTCCCTTTATCAACTCCTCCAGTCAACAACTGAGTCAACTTAGCCATCATACTCCCCTGAGATTCCATCATTTTATCCATCATTTTTTGTTGAATCTTCTCAAGCTGCTCATTCATTTGTTGTTGAAGCTGATCTTGCATTTCCTTCTGGAACTGTTCTAGCCTTTGATCCATGTTTTTAGTTTTCGAACGAGTACCGTAGCGGTGTTTGGTAGGTTGATTGGTTTCGAGATTAACTGAAGAGTGATTTAAATTAATTAAAATCTTTTGATGTATTTTTTAATGCATATAAAGTAATGCAATGCATGAAATGAATGCAAAAAGGCGTCAATTTTGATTTAATTCCAGTTAAGAAAACTTTACTAGAAATTAAATTCCTTTACATAAAGTGAATTACAAATAAGACTTTGCCCTAGTACCCAGAACTCTAATCTTTCTAAGTAACAAAGCTAATTCTTGCCCCCGATCCGATTCTAATTCATACTCCACACTCAGCATGTCAGCCTGTGCTGCCAAAGTCTATATATTATCAGCTACTTCTCGAATCTGGACCACAGTTTCCTCCATAAGATGATCTCTGCTCCTAACTTGACTCTGAAAGTAGTGGAGCTGTTCATTATTACGACTTTCATTTGCTTTCAAGTACTTGATCTGGATCTCACAATTTTACAGTGCCGTTTCTAGCTCTTCGATTCTTTTCTTCATTTCTTCTATCTTGCTCAAGCTTGCTTTCAACTCTATCGCGAGATTTCGATTTCGATATCGACGAAGACATCCTTCCAACAAGATCACCTTATCCTTCAACTCGCCCTTTTCCTTTTGGCTTTCTGACAAACTCTTTTCTAAAGCCTCGTTTTGCCTCTGCATCTCTTGGAATTTCTCTTCCTATCTATCAGCTTTGTCCTTTTCTTCTCGAATTTCTGCTCGCCACTGTTCTGAAGTTTTTTCCAGCCCGACAGTTCTTATTGACAGACGCAACTTTTTATAATTCGTCTTCAGACTACCCAGCTCCTCCTCAGCCTTGTTTTTCTCCTTTAATTTTTCAGTTTCAAGCTTCTGAATGTCTATGTCCAATCTCAAGTTCGTCTTTTCTTCCTCCATTTGTTCTATCTTCTTTTCTAAATCCGCATTTCTTATTTCAAAATCCTGTCTTATAATTTCCAACTTAGAAGGGACGACTTGTAAAGATTCCTCTATTGACTAGCTATTTTCCTGATTTAACTTAGGTGTATTATCGTTAATCCTCCTAACTCACCATTCATGATACTCAGGAGTTGTCATCGGACCCATAGCTAATCTCTTCATTCGGCGAGTCTGTTTCCACGCACTAGACATCTCTTGAATCTTCTTCCTATAACCATCAGCCCTGTACAAAAATTCACAATCAGCTATCCCTTGGGTCGCAGGTATAAATTGCCTTGACCTATATTGCCTTAGCACCAATAATGGGGCATATTCAACAACTCCCCAAATACCAAGCAAAGGAACCCAAACAAAACTACCACACCTATACAGGATCTCATCTGGAAGCAACCAAGGAGCTCTCCACTCAACATCCTCTTCCTAAAGATTTTGAAGAATTACCATCCACTTCTCCTCTGAAATGTCGTCTCTCCTCGGCGTAGCTACTATCTCTTTTAGTGGTGAATAATTTTCAGAGAAAACTCGATACGAAAACTTATCCACCTTCCAAAAGTAGCTGTGAAACCATGTGAGTAGAAGTTGCGCACACCCAATGAATCTTCTTTCTCCCGCTTTTCGGCATGCACTCAATGACCTGAAAGTTTCTGCCAAAATTGTCGAAATTGGTGTAACCCTCTTATCAAGCCGGTCGAATAAGTCGGTGACTGCTTCATCAACATACCCCAAGGCTTTGGGAAAAACAACTAAGCCATATATACTTAGCGCAAAGACATCTAACATTTTCCTCACATCTGGGTGCGTTAAAATTGCATCTTTCAAACTCCTCCAAGGAACGCACTTACTATCCCCCTTTTGCTTAATCCGTGCAGCAACCCACTGCTCACTCATCCCTGTTATACTCATCACCTTCTTCGAAAAGGTTGGCACATTTATCGCTCTCGAGTAGACCCTGTCCACTTGAAACTTTGAACATCGGAGTAAAGCTACATATTCTTCTATCGTAGGCACCAAATCGACCTTCCCAAATGTGAAGCAACTATAAGCAGGATTCCAAAACTGGGCAGGGCTCGGAACAAACACTTGTCTACCTTCATGTCAAGCAAATAAGGCAAATCCCCATAATTATCATAAAATAGTTGTCTAACCTCGTTATTCCACTGCTCCCAGATTTCTTTCAACTCTTGCAAACTATTTTGAGTTACACTGATGCGAGTAAAGTCCCACAATTCTGATACATATCCATCGACCAAGCTATCACCTTTCTCTTGCTGCGTCGTTTCAGACCAAGTTTGGACAGCCGCATTATCCTCCACTTTATCAAGAAACCTTTTTTCCATGATAAGCTTTCTATCTAGCAACTGAATATGAACCGACGCCTTTTGTGATGTAATGAAATGTCATGCAATCAAAATAAGACACAAAAATTCAGTATCATATAAAACCATAGAATATAATCAAGAAATAATAAAATACCTACTCGGATATCTACTAGGGTTTAGTGTAGTTCTACATAGGGTGAAGTCCTCAAGTTCACTATATGAAGTTCGGCTTCTAGGGCAAAGGTACCCGAACCAGCAGATTCCTTGATCTTCACCCATTATAGGCTCATATAGATCAAGTTCAGTTCAGGGGAATACATTTTCCCTATGACTATACGGAGATGAAAATCTCACGAAGGCATAAGTACCGATGTACTCCGAAAGCGATCCACTATCCTATACGGAGGTGAAAATCTCATGAAGGAATAGTTTCTCACTCCCACTTAGAAGGGTAAAATCATTCGACTCATGTAATGTGTAATGTAAGCAATATTTAAATCAATCAAGCAAGAAAATAATGAATGCAAAAGGATCTCATGAATTTAAAAAAATATTTTCTCGACCATAAGACAAAAATTAATCAACTTTGTGGCTCGAATCTCTTATTTTTTTTTAAAAAGTCCCCAGTGGAGTCGCCAAGCTGTTGAAACCATTTGTTAATTTTTTGGAAAAAAAATTAAAATTTAGTTGTCAACTTTAAAAAAAAATTTGGGAGTCGCCAACAATCTTTTATTAAGGTGTGATTGGATCACAAAAAAAAAACGACTTTGGTCTACGAATATCAAAAAAATGGATTCGGGAGTCAGTTACGTACGAGGAAGGATTAGCACCCTCGTAACGCCTAAAAATAGGTACCAAATTCATTAATTAATGTCTTAAAGTCTAGAGTTAAAAAAATACGATCCTTAATTAAATTAAATTATTTATTAAGACTTTCTCATTTTGAAAAAAAGAAAAATATCACACCCAATGCGTTAGGGCACAACATTTTAGTCTCTTCAAGATGAGTTAGTCCAAAAAAATCGTGTAATAAAATTTAAGAAAATATCTAATTGTTTAAATTTTATGAAGAAATCGAAGCCCAATACGTTAGGGCATAATTTCCTAAAATCCCAAACATTCAATATTTCCTTTATTTAAAAAAAATTTTATCTCGAGAAATCAACGTGTCACATTCAATACGTTAGGACACAACACATTGATTGCCCGATGACAAGTTTTATTTTGTTTGATTAAAGAACAATCCTCGATTGTTAGACTTTACGAAGAAAATCGAAACCCAATACGTTAGGGCTCAATTTTCTTGAAAATCCTAAATACGAGTATTATCGTTATTTTGAAAATTTTCTATTTTTAAATTCGAGTAAAAGATGATGTAATGTTATGATGTATGTATAAATATCGTGATAACAAATACAATAGTAACAAATACAATAATGACATAGAAATAATATAAACAAATAAATAAATATATAAAAATAAATCAATAACATGCAAAGCATCAAATAAATGAGTAAAATAAAAAAAATTCTTTTAAAATATAAACGAAAACATAAATTGATAAACAAAAGAAGGAAATGAACAAAACACATAAAAAATAAAAGGTACATGATACATTCATTGAAATTATGAGGAATAAAAAAAGCACATGATCTACATATAAAATTTTGAATTATAAAATTTATATAAATAAAATATAATACATTTATGAAAATAAAGGAAAATATATAAATATACATTTATAAATTTTAAAATATATGTATTAAAAATATAAGTATGTATTTAAACATTTTCGAAAATATAAAAAATATGTACATATATATATAAATATAATAGAATATTAAAAAATAAATATGTATATATGTAAAATATATTAAAAATAATTAAATAATATTTACATTATTAAAATTAATTAAATAAAATAAATATATATATATGAGAAAACTATTAGTTGCAAAATATATATATATAAGAAAAAAATGAATATACATATATATATAAATTAAAAATAATTACATTATTTAAAATTAACAAATTTTAAGAAAAATATAAAAAAACTAAATTGAACTGCAAATAAAAAAATCTGGGGTAAATCCGTAAATAAATAAAGACAAGAGGACCCTATTGAACACGCGAATAATCCTGGAGGGATTGGAAGGGCAATTTTCCTTTTCCCTCTAAACGACGTCGTTCCATAGGGACCAAATTGAAATTGGAAATAAATTAAAGGAAAAATTAAAAAATATAAAAAAACTTAATTGTAAAATATTAAGAAGGCGGAGGGGCTAAAAGCGCAATTTAACCCTCCGCTCAAAAACACGCGGATCCTAGGCCAGGTCAGGTCGGAGTCGAGTCGGCCTCCCCAAAACGATGCTGTTTTGGGCGTCTGGAGGCTCTCTAAAACGGTACCGTTTTGGTACCCTATATAAGCCCCTTATTCTTCCAAAAAAAGTCATTTTAAACCTTTTAAAAAAAAACAAAATCCTTTCAAAAAAAAGCTCTCAACCCCTCTGTTCTCCGGCCAGGGGCCAATCATCGGCCACCGCACCGGCCGCCAATCTCCATTGCTGGAACCACCGTCTGCGGTGGCCGGAAAAGGAAAAAATCCCCTATTCGGTCCCTTTAAAGCCCCTAAATGGAAATCCGAGTTCAAAACCCTCAAAAAACCAAAAGAAAATGCGAAGTAAATCCAAAACCTTTTAGTTTCCGGCCATCGATCCTCGGGGGTGGCTCCCTCAACCGTCCATGGTGGTTCTGATTCGATTAAAGGTAGCTTCTCTCCTTTTTTATTTGTTTTATTTAAATATGAATAAAAAAAATAACAGTAGATTTAAATAAAGCAAAATAAAAAAATAAAAAAAAACTATAGATGTAAAACTTTGGATTGATTTTCTCTCTGTGTTGTATTTGCTTGTGAAAATAATCGTATTCTTTATTGATTTTTTTCGATCCCAATTACAGTGTATTCAATGACATTTTATAGCCATAATATGATATAAAAAAACAAATCTATTGATATCTTTTGATTTGCAAATCCTTGATTCTCTTACCATATTCTGTTTATTTCTTGCAGGTGTGGAGATCGTGTTTCGGTATTTGGCTGCGGCGCTTGAAGATTGGAAACCCTAGGGTTTCTGATAATTTTGGGGCCAATGTAATTTGGGCCTTTAATGTCATTCTGGGCCGTATGTAATTGGGCTTTTTAGTCCGGGCAAAATCGAGTATTTACAACTGTCAACAACCAAAAGAAACACAAACTTAGTTTGAGCGGAGTCGCTAAACCTTGGATGCTTTTCCAGATTTTTAATCCAATGAAACTTGTTTAGACCTGGTCGTAGAAATAAACAAATTTGTATGCTGAGTATTGATTACTTAGTGGTGTTATTATATTCAAATTCAATACATAGTTAAATTAAACTACTAACAAATATACAATTGTATAACATTAAGTAACTCTACTTTATTCTTTCTTTTTCTTCATAGAATCAAAATTTGCAATAAAATTAAACTAAGTGTGATTACATCATCATTATAGATTTCATACAATTTTTTCAAAATTCATGTCACCAAAATTTTTCATTACTCACACACACAAACATATATCGGTATTGTAACATCCAAAAAACTAGGTTAGAATAAATTGGTTTAGTGAAACCAAGAGTGGTCACGTCTTGATTTTTTAGTTAAGATTGTGAAAATTTTATCAAGTGAATTAATCTGGTTTAGTGGTTAAGTGTTGTGTTAGTGCATGTGAGGTTTTGGGTTCGAATCTTTTCACCTTGAAGTTTGGTCAATTTTTGTCCAAACCCTTATCTTTGAACTTCTGGTTTAAATATTATTTTCACTCAATTGATAATAGAATGAGCTTGCTATTTTAGTGATAAGGCTTTAGCTTACCTTTAGGTTCAAGTTTGAATCATGATGTATGCAAATGGGGATTATTTTTTGTTGTTGTTTGAAATTTTGAGAAAAATTTGATTAGTGGGCTACAAACTAGGATTTGGTGGGATGATGGTAGTTATTTTATAATAAAATTAGAAATTATCCCCTAAAAACATGCTGAGTGTCGTCCCACTCTCCCTATTTTTCTATTTTGGTTTAGTTGTGTTTTAGAAAACTCTCTCTGCCACTTTTTTTCTCCCCTATTCTTTCCTTTTCTCTTTTGTTTGATTTTCATAATTGCAATATCAATTTTTGTTCCTCTCTTTTGCCAATTCTCTACCCATTACTATTATCGCCCTGACATTGAACTTGCTTAGTGTCGTCGTTGGACCTCCTTTCTTTGTTGCAGGTGGTGTTTTAAAGGTTTGGGTAAAGTATTATAAGTTTTTGTGAATTTAAACATTGTTTTTGTGTGAAGGTTATTTTATTCTTTATTGGTGAGTTTTACTGGTTTTCGTTGTTGCGGGGTTGTTAGATTAATCAGGATTGTTTCTGTTTAGATGAGGTTTCTGAGTCATGACATAACACCCTTCCAGCGATTTAAGAGTTTTCTTTTAGGGTCTATCGTTGCTAATTTTGGTAAGTAATTATTGCCGAAGGGCTGATTTTAGAATTTATGATCGATCGTTCAATCGTTTGTAGTCATATTAATGACTCATTTTCATTTGTTGTTGCTAATTAGACAGTTCTGTATGATGATTTTAAGTTCTGGATGCCTCGTGGTTGAAGTTGCATCGAAAAATAAACAGGTGTGTAACTCAAACTTGTAAAAATAACAATCGACAAAAAGCTAAAAAAACTCACTGTTAGCGTCATACGATCGTGTGCCAAGCCGTGTGAGCCATACGGTGTGAGACCATGTGGGCCACATGGGCTAGCCAATTGGGCCGTGTGGGCCACACAGGCGTGTGGGACTTTTTTTTACAAATTTCTACTTAGGCCCATTTTACTTAGAAATTCGTAGTTAAAGACCTCCTGTAGGATCCGTTTGGTTTAAATAAGACTCAAAACATGACTTTTTTTTTATATTTGTTTGTATGTGCTATAAGTAAGGTATGTGAAAAATACGTTTATGTTCTATGTTCCAATAATTACGAAAGTGTGATTAAGTATGACAAGCATGACTCGGACTAATAAACTCTATGTAGGTTATTTGATATAATCTGTGTTAATGATATTCACATAAAGCATGTCATGTTTTTGATTTGTTACAATTGTTTGTTAGCATGTTCTGATGTGAGAAACATGTATGACATATGTGCATCTGATGTCCGTTAGTTTTTGCATGTGCATTGGGGTGGGATATGATATGTGAGGGAGGAAGTGTGATTCTAGCACTATTACTACACCTTCTGGTGGTGCATCTGTAAGATTTTTTCGAGCAACTTGACTACAATTATAGTGGCTCGACCACATATATATATGATTATAGCGATTTACTGCAACATTTCTATCTGGTAGCTCAACTGCACTTATATGAGTGGCATACTGCCACGACCCAGTGTGATTGGATGGATAAACTCTAGTAGTCCTAATGGTATGACTGGTTGGATAGAGTTGGTTGTAGCGGATGGGGGTAGGATTTGTGTCTGCATTTGTATCTAAGCCTGTGTCTGCATTTGTATCTAAATCTGAATATGCATCTGTATTTGATTCCAAGAATACATGTAACATCCCGATTCTGGGTCTAATCAAAACAGTGGTTTCGAGACCACAAATCTGACGAGGGAAAATATAATTATTATTATTATATTTTTATGGTCTACAATTGCACAGAAAAATTTCGTGAAAATTTCGTTCGAAAATTTCGACGTTTGGGCACTCAATTTAGTCAAAAGGAGTAAATTGTAAAAAGTGCAAAAGTTGGGTTTTATATGTTAGAGGTGTCCAATTGCTATGAAACTTTAAATTGGAGGTCCTTATGTGGTAATTAGACCATTAGTTAATTGATGGACAAAAATGGGCATAGAATTAGTGAAATAGATTTTTTTAAGTAATGGCATTTTAGTCATTTGGTAATAAAAAGAAATAAAATAGGAAAAGGATGGAAAATTGGTGTCATCTTCTCCATAGTTGTTGCCGAATTTTAAGGGACACCATAGCTAGGGTTTCTTTACTTTTTCAAGCTCATAGTAAGTGCATCCTAGCCCCGTTTTTAATGTTCTTCGCATTTTTGAGATCCTCGTAGCTCGGTTTAGCTATTTCTACCATTAATTCATGTTAGGGTGCATATTTGGAAAAATATCCATAGGTGAAATGTGTTTATTTTGCTGTTTTATGGTAGAATATGAAGCTAGGAATAATGTTAAACAACTGTTGCTAAGCGATTTTAAGTGAAAACTGGTAAATCGACATAATCGGTAAAAATATCTAATGTTCATAAGTACATGTTAGAGTGAGAATTTGATATTGTCATAGAAGGAAAAAGTGTTTAACATGTTTTAAAACATAAGAATAAGGAGTGAAATTTAATTTTTGAGCTTGGGGACAAAAATGTAATTATGTAAAAGTTTAGGGACAAAATCGTAATTTTGACAAAAGTTCAGTCGAAGCTTGTTTTAATAAACGTGAAAGTTAAACAAGCTCAATTTGCTGTTATAGATCAAGAAAGACGAGAAGTCAACCTTAATCGGGGAAAATAGAAGATTGGGGATTAAATTCCAAAATCTTTACATTTTGTATCGAGGTAAGTTGTATGTAATTAATACATTGTTATAATTATTTTTGTTATATTTTGTGACAATATATGCGAAAGGGATGGATATGAAATAGTTATATTAAAGTTAGAAATTTGAAATTGATAGTTGATTTGTTTAAAATCAGTTTGGTTTATGGATATACCAACTGCAAGTAATGGTTGAAGTGATTTAAATCGAATTATTAAATTGGTTATGGAGTTGAGTGGAAAGATTGATTTTATAATGTGCTATGGAGAAATTGTAAATTATTGGAAAGTAAGAATCTTTGTGGAACTTTCGGAATGGTAAATATTTGAATAAGGTATCGATGAACACGTGTGTAGTACTGTGTGAAGGCTACTACGTGAATCCATAAATGATGGTCACATGTGTAGTACTAAGCGAAGGCTACAATGTGTACCGAAAAGCTTTGGTCACGTGTGTAGTACTATGTGAAGGCTACTACGTGAACCGTAAAACTTGATCACGTTGTAGTACTATGTGAAGGCTACTACGTGAACCGTAAAACTTGATCACGTGTGTAGTACTATGTGAAGGCTACTACGTGTATCGAATGATAAAAGTAACATGGGTAGTACTGTGTGAAAAACCCCAAATATTTGTTGTTATACTGACATGTTCAATGAGATATGAGTATGTGATTGGAACGTGATAAATTGCGAAAGAGTGACTGAAGTGATGAAGTCTTGTATTGTGTTATAAAATAAATGGTTATAGTGCTATGTGAATGAGGGATGTTGGAATAGAATAGATTTGGAAAGTGACATTGATGTTAGTTTGAAAAATCACAAAAAATTATATAAATTGAGTTAGTGGTTGAATAAAACATGAAATTGAAGCTTAATGAGTCTAATTTCACATAAAACAAAAAGAATGCCAAAGGAGTTATATATTTTGAGATATTGGAATTTTAGTGAGACAAGGTCTGAATGATTTCGAAATCCTCTATTCTGAATTTGGAAAATCACTAAAAATTGTACAAAAATAATTATGTTTTGAAATTTACATTTTTAAATTTCTTATTGAATCTATTTTCAAAAGAAATAAGTGGAAACATCATTTGAACTTTTTACTAAGAGATAACTAACTTTTAGTGAAGAGAGATCAGAAGTGTTAAGCAGTGAAACAGGGGAATCTTTAGAGAATAAACTGTACTAATTGGCTAAACCAAAAATTCTGAAAATTTTATGGTAAGAATTTATATGAGTCTAGTTTCAGGTAAAATTTACAGATCTTAATTTTGAGTTCCTTAGCTCCAGATAAAAATGATTTAGTGACTGTGATGCAGAGAAATAGTTTGCTGGAAATTGAATAGATAATAGATTTATGTGTGATAAAAATTATATTATATATGGTATCATGCTAGAAATTTATTTATCAATTACATACATACTTACTAAACTATAAGCTTACTCTTCTTTATTTTTTCCTTTTTTTATAGTGATATTAATCAGTTCGGTAATTGGACGGGGTCAGAATATCATCCACACTATCATCATCATCTTTTGGGTATTTTGCAACCAATACTTTGAAAAATGGCATGTATATATGACTTAATGTAATGTGGTATAAATTTATATATATATGTATAAAATATTGTTTGGTTTAAAATGTTGGTGTATATTAATTGATAAATTGTTTCCTTAAACTATTAAGAAAGTAATTAGAATGTTGTGGATGGATAAATTGTGTCTGAACATATAATTGTATTTGGTTGAAATATTGAAGTTGTTTGAAATTGTGTTTCAAGAATTTGCAGGAGGAATTGAATGTTTATGAAAAGGAATTATGTCAAAATTTTTGTAAAATATATATATTTCAGATCGTTTGATAACACTTTTTACATTGTTTCGATGATGAATACGAGTAAGAGGTGTTACAATACATCTGACTCTGTATATGAGAATACATCTGAATCTGTATTTGAAAATGTGTCTATCTGTGTATGTGTTTTTAATTTGTTTCTTAGGACGTGTTACACACTGGACTTCTGGCTTACTCGTTTGTTTAATACATTTTAGGTGGCCTTCAGACTTAGGACTGGACAGAATGTGGGAGCTTGGATTGTTTCTCGGATAATTAAAATAAGGTAGTTTTCATAATTTATTATTTTGGACTTTTGGGACTGCAATTCTGTTCTTGACTAAGTTTGGTTTGTATTTCGTTCGTCGGCTTTTGGTATTTTAATACTAAACTGCAAAACCATACGATTTACCAAATAAGAATTTGTTTTTAAAATTAAAACTTTGAAATTTTCTACTGCGAAACCAAATAGGTCTCTAAGTGATTTAACTAAATTATGTAAGAAGTTTTGCCACACTTATATTTTCGAAACGCACACTGAAAACAAAAGTTTTTAAACGAGTTCAAATTAAGAGTTTTTTTGTGAAATTAATATGATCTACACATGAGTTTTTCTTAATATCAACGTAAGAGTTTTGCCAAAAAATTTATATATTCCAATCACTCGATTTCTAAGTTAGATTTTAAATTTGATTTATTTAAACGGGTTGATGTAGCTTCTCCATATTCGACCATAACGTCTAGGCTGGGTTTGGGGTGTTACAGGTATATCATTTATTCAACTAATTCACCATTTCTCAATCTGTATTATTCATAATTCAATAGTCATTTCAACTATTCATGACTTTATCACATAATATATATTTTATTCTCAACAATATCAATTTTATTTTCACTATTCATTACTTACTCATTTCAGCCTTTATTATTTAACATAGACATTAGAACGATACTAGGATATGTATAACGAATGAGTCCATGACCCTCTGGGAAATGAGACTATTTTATTATGTCATTCTGAGTTGCCCGACAACAATGACTTTTAATATTAGATTATTCTACCATCTAGGGTTACCCAACAATAGTGGATTTTAGTATTTGTCTATACAGTTTTATCTTATCATCTCGGGTTGCTAGGAAACGATGGCTTTAGTATTTGCTTATGACCCTTAGGGAATTGGACCTAGTAAATCACTGTATCAGTGACCCTATAACTTGCCAACTATACTCGAACTATGTCTAACATTGTTTAATGGGGCATTGTCATTCCAATTATCATTATAACACATATCAATATTCATTGTTATAGTATCACTAATGTATCATACATTATCGTTCAAATATATGTAATACATTACCATAACATTATTATTTTTAATCACAACCACTTACAAGTTCAATTCATGCTATCATAGTTTATAATTCAACTACATATAAACACAACAACATTATTCCAAGCATTTCAAGATTTCAATCATAAATCCATTTACCTTATCAATGATTATCACTTTTGACTTGTTTAACTATTAGCTAACATTTGAATATCGTAATTGATAGTTTAAATGTATATAATATACTCTTGCATCATTTATTTCATAGATTCCAAGTATAAGTACTTTTATCTTATCTTTAATTACCAATTCTAACACACACATATATTATCAATTATTATCATTTTACCAAAGTCTTTAATACAATAAAAGAATGCATATCATCATAGCTAATATTAAAGTACCATCACTTATGATTTAATCACACATAAACATATTAAAGTATCAATCAAGTATAAGACACCAATTCATCATCTCAAAGCTTCCAAGTGTAGATGTTACCTTGATATTTAATTTCACATTTGGCTATGTCAACTAATTGAAAGAAAATTATAATAGCAGAAACCGGTTTTGCTATCCATCGTCTTCTACCGCCTTAGATTCTCAAAAATCCTCTTTGATTTCCGCTACATTTGACAATTCAATTACAAAAATGATATTAGTTTCTGATCAACAAAGGCAGAATCAACAATCAAACAAATTTGTACACTTTTACAATTAAGCCCCTTTTTAATCTTTATATCTGAAATGCTCGTATCATGTTATTTACTCGATCAAATCAAAATCTAACTTTGTATTTATCTTTTAGAGACCTCAAACTATCAATCCATAGCATTATTATCTAATAGTTTTCATTCTTTACAAATTGGTCGCCCAATATCCCAATAATGACCACAAAGATTTAAGCTTAAATCAGGCTTATTCCTTCACTACCCACTTCACTACTAACATGATTCTCATATACATCAAGCTTATCAAAAAAGATTTCATAATTTCAACTTAATTTCACAATGCCCTACCATGGTAACTTAAATTATCTCACATAATACAAAATATTAAACAACGGGTTAGCTAGAATTAACTTCCTATTAGAGAAATCTATGAAAATTTAGAATGAAAAGCTTAAGTACCTTTTGAATTTGTGGTTTAAAAATGGAGAAAGAAACTTAGTTCTATCTTTTTTTTACTTAGCTACGATTTTGAGGATAAAGAGATGATAAAAATGTCAACCATGTTTCTCTTTCCCACTAACCAAGCATAAATATAATTTAATCACCTAATTAACATTAATTAAAATTAATCAATGGGCATTTAGTTATCATTAAAAAACCTAGTGGAGTTGAATGGTGATGATCAAGTTTTTTTCCACTAATCAAACTCTAATTATGGTCAAATTGCCTTTAAATCCCTGGCACAATTTTCACTTAAAGGCTAGCCCAAATCCTGAATCAAATTTCACTAGTTTAAACACCTTATAGTTTAGTCCTCGTACTATAATTAATTACCTATTTTATTTAATCACTTGAAAATTCAATCTCTTAATTTTGTATGTTCCACATGAGCTTCTCAATTAAAATTTCCCAAGTTAGCTTGGCTTACAAAATATTTCGAGCACGATACCAGCTCCTCATGTGACTTTGGGACAGTTACCTAATCATTCAAGACATTGGGGCAACCTAGGTGTTTTATTTGCATATTTGACTCAGGCTTTTCATGTGATGTTTTCATAAGCAAATGGACTTCTAGGATGTGATTTATGGATAATATTTATTGTGCATCATAGTCATGATCTAATTTGGAGTTTTAAAGAAGTTGAGATCGACTTAACTTTGTAGATAAGGCTTGTGCTTATCCTTTGCACTTATCTTGGTAGATTTATGTGTTGATTTTAAGGAGATTAATTCAACTTTATTTTGGGATAATTATCGGGGATAATTCAAGAAGATATATTCAAATTATAATTGAGTTTTACTTAACAAATACTACTTGGAGAAGATGTCGATTTTAGCCTATAAATAGGTTGTGTTGCATATTTAAAATGTCTTTTAGAGTGCTTTTGGTTCGTTATTTGTGTATTTTTTTTTGCTTGATATTTTTCCACTCTTGTGTTAGGATTTTATTTGAGACTTTATACTTGATGTGTCACACTCAGTTACCATAATTTACCTAAAAATTCGGGAAAGATAGGATTAAACTGAAAAACCAAAAAATTATCGAACTCCATTGGGAAATTAGAAAAATCCTAGTGACTGAATTGTGAATAGTTGGATTCCAATTCCAGTTGAATTTGACGGGAACCGGCTGGTTCCAAATTGGGAGACAAAATTATTAAGAATGGATGAAAGGAAGGGTCGATGAGGGCAATGCCCAAGGAGTATATATATGGGAAAAAGTGGTGATAGAATTCTATGAATTTTGTTTGTAAGTATTCACCTTCCGCCTAGCATCATCTTCTTCGTTAGTTCTAAAGAAGAAGGGAATGTAGATGAAGGATGTAAACTCCAAAACTTAGCCTAGACGTTACGTCCGAATCGTGAAGGCTGCATTAGACACCTTAGTATTGAACCTACCCTAACGACAATTTAAAACCTTCAAGTACTCTCTTTAATAAAATTGTGGTTTCTATTGTTAACTTTGGAAATGTCCCTTTACTTTGTCCAACTATGATTTTGTCAAATTAGCGAATTAGGTCAATTTTTATAAAACCTAATTGTCGGCATTGCTTCAGAAAAAATCATTTTGAATACTTTCTTAGCAGGGGAAAAGATACCATTACTATTAAAATTATCAACTTAGCCGTGTATCATGCATAGTCCAATTTCAATATGCAAGATCCGTAAAACTAATCCAAGTATGAGTGTCATGCATCCATAGTAATCCCTAAAACACAAACAATCCCAAACCACAGTTTTAAATAACTTACAATCCAAACACTGAATAATAAAATAATGAGAAAATAAACCAAAAATAAAATTAAAGTAATATGACAAAATTGAGTCCGAAGTCCATCGTACGTCCGCATGTGAATTTCAATCCTAAGTTCGTTCATTACCTGAGAAGTTAAGGTAATCGGTTGAGCTTAACAAGCTCAGGGTGAGACTAAACAAACATGCATTAAGCACTCATTCAAGCAACTTTATAGAGATACCTATAACACATTCAAACAATCTCAATGTGAGATACTACCTACACCATCCGCTACACACCACGAGTTCCCCAGAACCCATCTGTCAAACTCCAACAAATGTAAGCATAGCTCGATGTGGTAAAACCACCAATAATCAATAATGCAGAAAATCTGTCGAATATCAAATAGTGCAATACAATCACCAATAACATATAATATGCAATAAAATCACCAATCCCCTCGGTACTCCAAATGTAGTGCACTGACTACGAATATATGTAGACTTAATATGCCGTCGGTACTCCACGGAACTCCTCCGTCAACCACAAAATATCCCAACCCAATGCATATGCAATATGTCAAATAAACTCATACATATTCATATTTCAATACTTTTCATATTCATTTGACATGTTCAACATGTCCTCAATAATCACATCCTTTTGGTAAAAGGAAACAGTATTCCAACTTTCAAAGTACCATTAAGATGGTATCTATCAATGTCATTTAATTTCACATACTTTACGAATTTCATTGTACATAAATAGCAACCTCATGAATATACATCAAAGCAAATATTTCATGCATTTAAACCATGCATAAATCTAATATCTCAATAATTCATAGCATTCAATCAAAAATTCTCGTATCACATAATACGATTATGTATAACAATCTCAATCACACATTCATTGTAATACCCAAAAAAAAATTACTACAGTAAGAAAGTAAGATAATATTCCTGATATGGTAAAATAAGTAAATAAAGTGATAAAAAGGGTAATTTTGAGATATGTCAACATTGAGAAGTATATTATGACATATTAATTCAAGAAAGGATTAAATCGCAAAAGTGAGAGAAGTTTTGTGGCCCAAGAGTAAATACTCAAAATTTAAGGGGTTAAAGTGTAAATATGAAAAAGTTGAAGGACCAATAGTGTAAATATTTTAAGGGTAGAATAATCTAGAAACCAAGGAAAATGGATGAATTAGGACCAAATTGAAAAGGTGAAGAATTTTGAGGGACTAAATCATAATTTTACCAAATTAAGTGATGAGTCAAGGATGGAATTTTAACATAAAGGGAAAATTTGTCAATTAGAAGAGAGAGAAATCTAGAAGGCAATGATGATGTTGGTGATATTTTAGATTAATTAATTAAATAAATATTAGTTTATTAATATTTTATTATTTTATTATTAATATATTTAGTATAAATATATGTTGAAAGAAAGATGAAAAGCAACCAACCCATCATCTTCCATGCATCCAACGTGAGGAGAAGAGAGAACGAAGGAAAGTTTTGCTTTCTTTACAATTTGGTCCTTCCTCAAAAACTTACCATTTTCACCTAGAAATCAAAAGAATTTCTATATCCATCAAGAGATAAAGATAAAAAGGAGACCATTGGGAGATAGAATATCAAGTTGGATTCAAGAAATTGAAGCTGGAGGAGAGAGAAAATCAAGTTAAAGATTGAAATCAATAGAACAAGGTAAGAACAAGGTAAGAACAAATAGATTTCAATATATTTTTAAGTTTGATATTATTGAAATAGTATGGAAAAGATGTTATAGTAGAGTTTTCTTATATAAAGTCTTATGTTCTTGATATATTAGTGAAGAGAAATAAGTGAAAGTGATGGGAAATATTATAGAGAAAGGGAATAAGGAAGTTATAAACTTAGTAATTAACATTTTGCACTAAAACAGTTTTGGATAGCAGCAGTAGGTTAATTTTGAAAAATCACCATAAATTGTGGAAATAAAATTAGAGGAGGAAAAAAATATGTAATTAAATCTTACTGAGTCTAGTTTCTCATAGAAGAAATGGTGTAAGTAATGGAATTGTAAATCATGAGATATAATAGATTTTGTGAGACAATGTCAGAATGATTTCGAGTTCCCCTGTTCTGACTTTGGAAAATCATAAAAAATTGTACAAAAATAATTATGGGTTATAATTTATATTTTTAAAATCCTTAAATGTTCTATTTTCAATATAAATAAATAAGGATATCATCCAATTTTTTTACAAGGATATAATTAGGTTTTAGTGAAGAAGGGTCGGAACTGTCAGACAGCAGAACAGAGGTGACTTTAAAGAATAAACTGTACTTATTGACTAAACTAAAAATTCTGAAATTTTATGGTAAGAATATATGTGAGTATAGTTTCATATAAAATTAACGGATCTCAATTTAGAGTTCTGTAGCTCAAGATATAAATAATTTAGTGACTATGACTCAAGTGGACAGCTTTGAATGAATATATAAGCATGTTATATACATTAAGGATGTGGAATGGAGAGGAGGAGGAGGAAAATATATGATTATTCAACTAGCATGAGTTTTCATTAAAAATGACCAATTTACATGTTTTAGGTTCAGGGACTAAATTGAACAAATGTGAAACTTTAAGGGTAAATTTATAAAAATGTCAAAAAGTAACCAAATTGCATGAAATGAATTGTTTTATTATTTAAATTATTAAATTGAATGAAATATTAATTTAGATCAAGATTGGGTGGAAATTCGAGAAAAATAGAAATTTTCCAAAATGTCCCTAAATTTTGCTATTTCTGCAATTTAGCCTGGTAAGTTCGTATGAACTATATTTTGTATAATTTTAATAGAAGTGAATGTTATTTGGTAATGAATATTATATATATGTGTGTTTTATTATTGGAATTGAATTATTATTGGTAATAGGTATAATTATTAGATGTTTTGAAATGGTTATCGGAAGCTCGATTGGGTTCGAAGCTTGTTGGAGATATATCACATTATCCATTGGTTCTATTGATAATTTTGGATGATTTGATTCTGGTCATAATGACTTGTATAAGTTAAATTGGTTAATGTTAGCTCATAAATGTTTTGATTTTGATTGGTTATAAATATGAATGCTTAATGAAATGAAATGTCTGAAAATTAATTTGTAAACTCCGGTAATGCTCTATAACCCTATTCTGGAGAAGGATACGGGTTAGGGGTGTTACATTCATACTATCAAACTAACAATTTTGCTAACACATCAATCTTTTAAGGCTCGAAATGTACCTAGTTTGGCCACTCACAAAACTAATATTTTGGCTATTAAGTCAATCCAATCAGCAAGCTAATTTATCAAACATAACATGAAATTTTCCATTATCAAAAAAATTTACGAGTTTAGGACCCACACCTTATTTCTTGCTTCCTCACAGCACACTAGCGAATCTTTCAATTTTCCTAAATAAATTCTTATACGAACCTAAACGAAAATTTAGTATAAATTCAATCAATTTACCTTTAAACCAGCCCCTAAATACCCACTTATAGGTTCAAACCAATCATCGGAATTATAACTATTTTACGAATCCAAACTAGTTAGATTTCTTACATTATTTTTATGTAAACCGTGCGTACGATCATTCTTCGACTTTACGGTTAATTTGGGATGTTCAGGTCAGCACCTAATTCAATAATATACATGAAAATCAGTAGCTAATAATGATTAAATTCCTTCATATAATCAATCCATAATTGTAACATCCTATACCCAGCCTGGTCACCAAGCCCGAATACGGGATGCCACACCACCATCTGAACTCATGTACATCAAGTAGAAAGTTTATTCTAAGCAAAACATCCTTCATTAGATTATACATGTAGGTATTAGGTCACTCAACTAGATAATTATCATTGTTACATGCAAATCTTACCATAAATAATCTTAAAAACGAGTGTTAACATGCATAAGGTCCGTTTAGCAAAATTCTCAAAATGTGTCCGTAGGTATCGATACTAACACTAGGGTATCAATATTTTCTCTAGGTGGTATCGATACCACCTGAAAAAACGATACCAAACCTACATTCTCTTTCTTGACTAAATCCCAAAGTCTCGAAAATTATCAGTACCTGTCATGAAATATTGATACTTTAACCCCTAGTATCGATACTCGAGAAAAGGTATCGCTACCAAATCTCTATTCTAACTTCTTGCACATTTTGAAATATAGGGGTATCAATTTTGGAACCCGATATCGATACCTTTACCCTTGAACATGAAAATGCAGTACACAAATGCAATTAACTCACTTCAAAACAGTTTCTAAGCATCATGCATCAATTACTTCGATAAATAATCACCCAACGGCTAAATTTAATAGTTCAAGTCGTCAAAACATGTCCAAGTAAGATACATCAAGCCATCATTAAATTTCATGAGCATAAGCAAACATATAAACTCATAAAATTCCAAAACTGAAACACAATAGAGTTGGTAAATAATCTAAACATATCATGGTACTAAACAAGTCTACCACATTGTCTTATTTCCTAATACGAAAATAACTGAACGAAAACCTACGAGAATAAATAAGTCTTCTTTGGATCACTCCCTACGACAACCACACCGCCCACATCGAATCATTACTAATCTGCAAACGTTGAAAAGAGTGGATGAGCTTAACAAGCTCAATGAATGAGTGAAATAACCATAACACAGACATTCCGTCATGCATCCACAATAACTGCATACATATACGATACTAGAGTATTATGTCTAGTAACGCATAACACTTTAACATGCATCATCTAATAGTTCATTTGCATAACATTTATAAGGATAGTTTGCATAGAAACCACATATTTATTAAGGCATTTTTCACACAACACACATATATATAATATAATATAATTTGGCACATGTGTTATGAAACTTATAGTGAGCTCTACCATCACACATTAGATACACGGATCTCCATCACACCATATAGACTTGTAGAGTCAAACATGTCCTAGAAGTGAAGCGTATAGCTAACACTCTCCTTATTTCCCCTCACATGTCCCGTTAATAGAGCTTAGCTCACATTCCCTTATCCTTCCAAACATGTCTTAGGCCTCAACACCCAAAATCACTATACATATAGGTGAGTACTCACAATCCTATGGCATGCCAACTATATCTGATGTTTTCAAGAATCACAAGGCCAAAAATATCCAATTTAACACACATATTACTTACCGATTATCCGAGCACTATCACTGTATGTTAGCAACTTTCGAAAAACACTATCATTTTCATACAACATATATATAGCATGTATACATTTGCACTTTTCATAACAATTATCATATCCAAATATCGCATATTTAAGCTTCTCATCACTATGCACAAGTTCATAATCATGCAAGCACATAAACCACACACAAATGTAGATATAAGAAAACTTTCACTTGGAATTTAGAGTAGGGGTTTAGGCTACAACTAAATTCCCAAATACGCATGACTCATGTCTACGAGTAGTGGTTCCAAACACTCACCACTAATGCTTTCGTCGAGAATTCAAAAGCTCAATCTAGCTCTTTCTTTAACTGGTTGAAGGCCCTAATGAATCCAAGGCTTCACACACAACAATCATACAACAAACACAGTCAAATAATGACCAACGATTCACTCAAACCAACCAAAACACAAGCCTAAGTTGAGTTCCCAAGTAGCTCAAAACCATTAACATAACAAACTTAAAATGCTCATAACTCAGTCTATGCCTAACCTTTTCACCTAAAACGATTTGCGTTCATCTTATTAATCATCTACGCCTAATTCTCATCTTTTAAATTACACTAAAATGCTCAGTTCATGGTATCGACATTTTTCGACATCTTTTAGGTAATTTTCACCAAATTCATTAAAACATGAGAAATCATTAATGAAACTTCAATTGTAACACCCCAAAATTTTTATTTTTGTTCTTGTAAAGATGTGACACAACTGTGCATCTGCTTCAGTGGTTAAGTGTTCTGTCTGTGTGAGAGGTCCCAAGTTTAAGCCAAGACTTGGGCAAATTTTGGTATTTTTATGAATAAGTCGTTTCTTTGGTCAGTAGGCTTTTAAGTAAAAGCTAGCAAATAATTAACAGAATAGGCCTACTGATCTGGTGGATAAGTGGAGTGTTGGTGTGAAGGAGGTCATGTGTTCAATTCTCTGTGATAGCGTGGAGATAGTATTTTTGCTCCAATTTCGGCTAAGATTTGTGTTGGGGCAAAATTTTGAGTAGTTGTATTTTAGTGGGTTAATAGGGAGTGATTTTAGGAGATAATGAGGGAGATATTATCAAAAAATAATCTGATTATCTTTTTGTTGAAGAAAAAAATAGTAGAGTTTCGATTTTCTCTCAAATTACCCAAACTATTTCAAACGTTTCTTCTTCTTTTTTCCCTCATCTGTCGATTCTTTCCCCTAGTTGCTGCCGAAATTTCCATTCTTTTTCCCCTTCCGTTTTTTTCTTTATTTTCCAATTAATTTGGTAGTTCACCATTGGTTGCGTATGTTCGGTAAGTAACGATTTTGTCTATTGTTAATCATTCTTGGTTAATCTCTGAAAGGGGGATTCCTTTCTGGTGTTTAGGATTTAATTAAGGGACTGGTGGTTTTGAATCAATGTTGTGATTGTGCAAAGTCGTGGAAACTCAAGCTAGGTAAGGGTTTTGTTAGGTTTTTAGTCGAGTTCCTTCCAAAATTGGTTGATTAAAAACGAATTAAGTGATTAATCTAGAGAATTGTTGGTCGATTTTTAGGTTCTGGAGGCTTAGGAGTGCTTACGCATCAGAAACGATACCAGATGTGTACCCGAAACGCAGAAAATATGATTTAGCAAAAAGCCAAAATTGTTTGCTGTCGAGAAATAAGAGAAATAAGACAGCAACAGTAGTCTAACTTTGAAAAATCATCAAAAATAGTAGAAATTGAGTTAGAGGTTGAATAAAATATGAAATTAAATTTTATTGAGTCTAGTTTTTCATGGAAGAAACGGTATAAGCAATGAAATTGTAAGCTATGAGAGATAATGAATTTTGTGAGACAAGGTCAGAATGCGTTTGGGTTCCCCTATTCTGAATTTTGAAAAATCATCAAAAATTGTAAAAAAAAATAATTAGGGATTTAAATTTATATGTTTAAATCCTTAACGAGTCTATTTTCAAGAGAAATAAACAAAAACAACATCTGAATTTCGTACTAAGAGATAAATAAATTTTAGTAAGGAAAGGTTCAAGCTGTCAAACATTAGAATTGAGATAGATTTGAAGATTTTACTGTACTTATTTGATAAACTATAAAATCTGAAAATTTTATGGTAGAAATACATTTGAGTATAGTTTCGGAAACATCAAGTGGATCTTAATTTGGAATTCTGTAGCTCAAGATATAAATAATTTAGTGACAATGACTCAAGGAGACAACTTTGAATCAACATGTAAGTAAATAGTGAAAACATATATGAATATTTAGCTAGCATGGGTTACATTAAAAATGGATCACACGGCCAAGGCCAATTTGGGCCGAGTGGGTCACATGGGCACACACGGGCGTGTGGGCCCATTTTTACCGAAATGTTTCTAAGGTTGCACGGGTCTCCCAAGTCACCCAAGTCGACTGAATGATATTTGTACTGAGCATGTTAATATCTAAACCGAATATATGTACTGAAATTGTATAATAGCATATCATCCATTGGATGTTGCATTGCATTGGGTTTGGGGTTGTTATTCGGAGGAAGTGTATTGAAAGGCTTTAAGCCTAATTTACTGGCAGCTCGGCTGCAAACTACTATTTTGTGTCGCATTCGGTACTACTTGGAATGTAGGGATGGGTGGGTTGATTATATCCCCACATGGAGTGTAGGGTTGGACGGAGATGGTGTGTAGAGGCTGGATGGGTAGGATTTTGCTACTGCATAACTGTTAGTACTACTGATACTGTGATGGGCTAAGGCCCTACTGCATTTTTGACACTGTACTGAGATGGGTTAAGGCCCAAATTGTCACCAATACTGAAAATGGCTTAGGCCGAAGACTATTCAACTGTGCACTGTGAATACTAATTGTTTGTTTGTTTCTGTGGGATTACACATTAAGTTTACGTAAACTCACCCTTTTGTTTAATGTGCACAGGTAATACCCAGACTTAGACAGATCAGTGCGACGGAGGACTCAGCAGTGACCACAGAAATTTTTAGACTTCATGGTTTTCAATTTACGTTTTATGATTTAATTATTATTGATTATTTGGGTTGTAATTTAAGAACCCTTTGGGACTTGGGTTTTAAATTTTGGGTTTTTATTTATTTATTTTAATTTATCGATTTATACCTACTGGTCGTAGGAAATTCGGTTTTCAAAAAGTTAAAGTAGTTTCTAAACGCATGATCACTTAGACTGTTTTATTAAAACTTCCGCAACGAGGGATGTTTCAAAACAAATGTTTTAAATGAATAAGGACGACTTCCTAAGTTCTAACAAAGGGTTACTAAAGATAATAACATGGAATGTTTTCAACGTAACAATGAGCTTTCAAAAACACTATCGTGTGACATTGCCAGATACGACCATAACGTCTAGGCTGGGTTTGGGGTGTTACATAAATATAAGTTTAAAAACCTTTTAATCACATTGAAACTAATAGAAAAACACTTTAAAATCACAATTTTACCCAAAATCTCAGAATCCACCATTAATGAGTCCATTTTCAACTTTTATTAAAAACTTGTGATTCAATGGCTAATACTTCAATTGTAAGGACTAGATATCATGAAAAACTCATAAGATTTCAAAATATTACCTTTAATAGAAGATTAGACGAGTTTTGATGCAAACCTAAAAAACCAACGTTTGGAGAAGATGATGAAATCTATGGAGATTTTAAGTATTTTAAAGAGATTCTATAGATGTTTAAGGCTTGGGTGTTGAGAGAAATCAAAAGCTTACAGTTTTGTAATCAAAATCGAGTGGAGAGAGCTAGGGAAATCAAAAGGATGAAAAGCACAATAACGAGGAAAAACTAACGTGAAAACATGTTGATGGGGAAGAAATGAGTTCAATTTTATAAACTGGTAAAACTACAACAGTCCTCTTTCTAAAATTAAAGGTTTCTAAAACACTTTTTCAAAAATTGATTTAACAGTTATAATGACATAGTTGAATATAATTCTGGTTTACCATGCTAAGAAATTTTGAGAAATCTAGAGCTAAATTTTCTAAAATAACCTTAAAACTCTTAGGCCTATTTTGGGGGTGTTACAATAACCTTTACCCAGCAACTATGTCAAAACAACAAACTTGTTTACACTTAATTGTACTTACGCTTTCCAATTTGTGAGTTCCGAATGGCCAATCGATCAAGAACGTTTTTCCCTAATTGACATGGGTTTAAAGGATGATTATAAGGGTTCAAGCACTCAAATTAAGGCTGAAATTAGATGGTCAAGATTCAAGAAACAAAACAACCCCCTTTTCTACACATATGCGCATACACCATCACCCATGGTGGCTAGAATTGAGGCTGAATTTTAAAATGATTTGAAATCTCATTAAAAGCTGGAAAAATACCTTTAAAAACATTAAAAATTCCCTAAATTACATATATGGAAATTTAGATTTTTAAATTGCAAGATTACCCAAGAAATTAGAATAAAAAGTGGTCTTGCACAAGCTAATAGAGATGGGCGGCAATTGCACTTTCTTGGCAAGGTTGGAGTTGATCTTAGAGTTAAAGGCTGATTATTTTGAGTAAAAATTATATTTATACCTAGGTTTACTAGGCTTTGATGACAGCACATTAAAAACAAGGGAATTTTGCATAAATTAATTTATTTTGCAAGAGATGGGACTTAAACTTAGGACCTCTAACTAACTTTCATGCTTCCACATTTAATAACCAACCATTGGGCTAATTCCTTATTTTTGATATATTTCTACATTTTTATTAAGATGAATTTTGGAATGTTACAGTTCTACCCCTATTAAAGTAACTTCGTCCTTGAAATTACCTGATTCAAAAAGATGAGGATACTGAAGCCGAATTGAGTCTTCCGACTCCCAAGTAGGTTTTCGATGCCATGATTTCTCCACAGTACTTTAACTATTGGAATTTGCTTTTGTCTTAACACATTGATCTCACATTCTAATATTCGAACTGGTTCCTCTTCAAATGACAAATTTGGTCTAACCTCAATCTCCTCGACTAAAGTACTATGTGTGGAATCGGATCGATACTATCTCAACATCGAAACATGAAATACATAGTTAATATGATCTAACTCAGGAGGCAATTCGAATTGGTAAGACACAGGACCAACCCTCTTAAACACTCGATAAGGACCAATAAACCTAGGGATTAAGTTACCATTTCAACCAAACCTAAAAACTTTCTTCCATGGAGAGACTTTTAGGAAAACCAAATCACCCACATTGAACTCAATGTCCTTGCGCTTCAAATCGGCATACAAATTTTGTCAATCAGAAGCTACCTTTAGTCTTTCTTGAATTAACTAAATCTTATCTTCGGTTCTAGTGACCAACTCTGGGCCAATCAACTTCCTTTCTCCCACTTCAGTCCAACATAAAGGCGAGTGGCACTTACAACCATAAAGACCTTCGTAATGTACCATTTGGATACTTGAGTGATAACTATTATTATAGGCAAACTCTACCATAGGTAAATGTTCTTCCCAACCACCTTGGAAGTCGAATACACAACTACTCAACATATCCTCCAATATCTGATTGACCATTTCTGACTAACCATCGGATTGCGGATGGAAGGTTATACTGGAATCCAAACAAGTACCTAAAGCCTTGTGCAATTTCCTCCAGAATCGAAATGTGTATCTAGGATCCCAATCTAAAATAATCGACACAGGTACACCATGTAATCTCACTATCTCAGAAACATAAAGCTTAGCTAACTTCTAGAGAGAATAATCAGCACGAACAGGAAAAAAATGGGTGGATTTAGTCAATCTGTCCACTACAACTCAAATCGAATCTTTCTTGGTAGGTGTCAAGTGCGACCCGCTAACAAAATCCATTGTCACTCTCTCTCACTTCCACTATGGTATTTGAACCGATTGTAGCAACCCTGATGGGTACTGATGCTCCGTTTTAACTTGCTAGCAAGTCAAACATTTAGATACGAAGTCAGTCACTTCACATTTAAAACTTGACCACCAAAATAATTTCTTCAAGTCTCGATACATCTTAGTACTACCAGGATGCATAGCATAAGGGCTACTATGTGCTTCCTGAAGTATAGATTGTCTCAACTTCTGATCATTAGGCACACAAAATCACCCTCTAAAGATCAAAATTCTATCAAAGTTAATCCCAAAGTCCTCAGTTGATCCATCCTCAACCTGTTTAAATCGAGGTGTTAGAGTTCTATCCAAACTCTGCTTATATTTAATTTCCTAAACCCAAGTAGGATTTACTTGCAATTCTACCAAAATACCACTATCACCAAAGAGACTCAAGTGAAGAAACAGAGCCCTCAAGTCAAACATTGGCTTTCTTCTTAAGGCATTGACCACAACATTGGCCTTACTAGAATGATACTTGATTGTACAGTCATAGTCCTTTAACAACTCAATCCATCTCTGTTGCCTCAAATTAATTTCCTTCTAAGTTAGGAGATATTTGAGACTCTTGTGATCGATGTAAACAATACACTTCTCACCATACAGGTAATGTCTCCAAATTTTGAGAGCAAACACAATAGCTGCCAACTCCAAATCATGATTGGGGTAGTTACCTTCATGTGGCCTAAGTTGTCTCACAGTATAGGCTACCACTTTACCATCTTGCATCAAGACGCAACCAATTCCAACATGCGAAGCATCACTATACACAACATATTCCTTACCGAGTTCTGGTTGAATTAAAATAGGGGATTCTATCAACACGAATTTCAACTTTTCAAAACTGACCTACTATTCGACTCTCCACTTAAAAGGATCATTATTCCTCAAAAGCTTAGCAATAGGCAACTATCAAGGAAAAACCATTAACAAACCTTCGATAGTACCCAGTAAGACCCAGAAAACTCTGAATTTTTGAAACATTCTTCGGTTGCCTCCAAACTTGGATAGCTTTAACTTTTTTGGGATCTACGTGAATACCCTCAATCGATACCACGTGATCCAAAAACATTACTTCCTTCAACCAAAATTCACACTTAATGAGTTTAGCAAAATTTTGTTTTTCATAGAGTATATATAAAACCACTCTCAAATGCACATCATGCTCGGTGCCTAGCCGTAGAAACCAAGGTAGGTTGCCTCAACTCGACTCAATTCACACATTAAGTTGGTTCTCTTTGACCCTGATTACAATTCCTATTTCAATTTTGATTACGGCCCCTCTAAGCATCTTGATTACCTCTCTAATTTTGATCCCCAACTGGGCCTTGATTCTAAGTCAGAGCTTGCACCTGATCCTGACGGTGAGGACAATCCCTAATCTTATGCTCCATCAAACCACATACCAATCAAGCACCTATCCTCCTCCAGCACACGCCCAGATGGCACCTCTAACAATACTGCCAAACCCGAATCTACCCTTCTCTAGGGCCTACTGCTTCTGTAACACCCTATACTCGGCCTGGTCACCAAGCCCAAATACGAGATGCCACACCACTGTCTCATCTCACTCATAACAAGTGGAAAGCCTATTCTAAGCAACACGTCCTTTATTATAATATGCTTGTAAGTTTTAGGTCACTTAATTCGTTAATTATTATTACATGAAAAGCATACCATAAACAGTCCTCTCAATGAGTGTTAACATGCACAAGGTCCATTTAGCAAAATTTTCAAAATATGTTCATAGGTATCGATACTGACACTAGGGTATTGATATTTTCTCTGTGTGGAATCGATACCACCCGGAAAAATGATACCATGCTTGCATTATGTTTCTTGTCAAATTTCAAAACATCAGAAAATATCGGTACCTTTCGCAAGGTATCGATAATTACACCAGGAGTATCGATACTCGGGCCAAAATATCAATACAAAATCTCTATTCTAACTTTTTCCACATTTTAAAACACAAAAGTATCGATTTTAAGCCCAAATATCGATTCCTCTACCCCTGGGCATAAAATACAACATACGTATGCAATTAGCTCATTCCAAAATGGTTCTAATGCATCATGCAACAAATAATTTGATTAATACTCATTCGATGGCTAAATTTAACAATTCAAATCATCAAAACGTGGCCAAGCGAAAAACATTGTGCCAACATCTATGTTTATAGTCCTAAGCAAATATATATACTTATAAAACAAAGAAAAATAGCAAAACCATTAAATAGTCTAAATACATCATGGCAATAACCAATCATAAATCTACCACATTGCCTTATTCCCTAAAATGCAAATAAATAAATGAATAAACACCTACAGAAATAAACGAGACTCCCTTAGACAACCACACCGCTCACACCGACACACAACTAATTTGCAACAGTTAAAAAAGAGAGTGGGTGAGCTTAACAAGCTCAGTGAATGCCTCGAACAAGTACCATGCAAACAGTTCATCAAGCATTAACTAAACAACCATATAGCATTACAGTAACAATTCCAACTTTAGTGTCATAATATACTTACTCGTGCATTATTATTAGTTCTTTTACATAGTAAACATATTCACTTTTAAGCATATATCCTATTACACATATAGTCACCTAACATACAAGCATATATCACCATACTCATATAATCTCATGACGTTTAAGCATATGTCATATTTCTCGTAAAATCACATAACATTCAAGCATAGACCACAATACTCTAAAGCATCTTTATAGATAAATTGCATAATGGTCACATGTCATATAAACACACATCACAATACATACATATTCATAAGTTAAGATAATTTGGCACTTGAGCTATGAAACATAAAAGCGAGTTTTATGATCATTCATTGGATACAGGAATCTACAATACACCAAACATAGACTCATAAAGTCAAACAAGGCCCAAAAGTGAAGCATAAAGCTAACACTCTCCTTATTTCCCTTCACATGTCCCGTTGAATGAAGCTTAGCTCACATTCCCTTATCCCTCCAACATGTCCTAGGGCCAAAACGCTCAAATTCATTATACATATAGGTGAGTACTTACAATCCTATGGCATGCCAACTATATCCAACAGTTTCAAGATTGCAATGCTAAAATATCCGGAGTCAAACACATATCACTTACCGATTATCCGTACACAATCACTGCATATTTGTATCTTTTAACAAAACACTGTCAATAACATTTAACATATACATAACATGTACGTATTTGCACTTTCACAACAGTTATCATAACCACATATCACATGTTATTGGATCTCATCTCAATTCACATATTAACAAACACATAAGTATTTCATTCACAAGATAACATAGGTATGAGAAAGCTTACACTCAGAATTTAGAGTAGGGGTTTAGTCTGCTACTAAATTCCCAAATAATGCATTGAATCATGTCCACAAATTATTCCAAACACTCACCAATTACGCTTTTGTTGAAAAGCCAAAAGCTTAAACTAACTTTTCCTTGCCTTTATCTCTACTCGTACTAGGTCCTATCGAATCTAAAATTTTGATGGAAGAAAGATGAGCTTTGACACAAATCTGAAAAAACCCACGTTTGAAGAAGTTGATGTAGATGATGAAGTTTTTTTGGTGATTTTCTTGGTCTTTATAGAGGTTTATAACTTAAAAGATGATAGAACTCAAAAGGAATTAGGATTTGAAGTTCAAATTGATTGAAATATCAAAACAGAACCAAGGGATGACAAACACAAATTTTGGGTACTTTTTACGTGAAATAACTTGGTGAAGAGAGGTTATTTAGCTTGGATTTTAAAATCTTGTTAAATTGCTTCATAAAAACTCTCAATTTTGACTCTTTTACAAATCAATCCTATTTTAGAAATTAAAGGTATTTAAAACTCACTTTTAGAAATTGATTTGATTTTCTAAAAAATCATAATTGAAACATTACCAGTATACCATGTCACAAAATTTTGAACACTCAAGTTAAAATTTCTAAGCCCTGTTTTGGAGTGTGACAGCTTTTCTATTCTATAGTGATTTAGCCTCTCTAGCCCGCTTAACAGGTCACAAACTTGGGCCAGTAGGGCCCGTTTCTCTTCTGGGCTAATCTCTATGTTTCCCTTTCTTCTCGCGCACCACTCGCTTAATCTACTCAATAATCTTGGTCTTTTCGACCAAAGCCTCAAACAAACGCTCTTAGTGTGGAGCTACCTAAACCTTGAGATCATACCTTAGACCCTCCTAAAAACAAAAACTCTTTTCCTGCTCAGACGCCACCATACTAGGTATATAGCGGCTCGACCTTAGAAATTCTGCCTCACACTCAAAAATTATCTTGTCTCCCTGTTTAAGTTCAATAAATTCCAAACAACAGGCCTCCACATAATGAGGGCCCACAAACTTACTCTAAAAGACATCCTAAAAATAAGTCCAATTAATTCGCTCTAAGAGTGTACCACCAATCACTGATTACCACCATCGATAAGCCTCATCCCTTAACAATGACACAACCCCCTTAAGCTTCTGCTTAAGAATGTAGTCCAGATCCTCCAAAATCCATTCAATGGTTTCTATCCAATACTCAAATACTGTAGGAGTAGCTTCAGCAATACGCCTAAACAATTCTGCCTCACTAGCAATCGTCCCACGACTAATTTCTCCTATTGGAGCCCCAACAACCCTATTATCCTATTCTAGCCCTAATGATGCAATCAACTCAACCGGAGCCCTCAGAGGTTGCCCCCAACACCCCTCCTACCAAGAGTTATCATTCCACGTGTGCTCATTTCTATGTTTTATGAATCTACAATTTTCAAGTAAGAGCTTTTAGTACTTTGTTTAGCCTTTTACGCACTCACATTTTATAATTCTTTCATTAAAGTATTATGCAATAGTCTCTATACTCTTACTAAAGTTTCGTTACTATTTCTATAAACTTGGCATTGGACCTTTGGACTCTATCATTCCCTATAAAAGGTATTTTCAAAATTTTGTGGCTTTTTTTCTTAAAGATATGCCTTTTTCATGTATGCATACATGTAGACCCGTTTTGAAAAGGTTTGAAAATTCAGTCTGATGTTTTGAACCTAAGCTCTGATACCACTAAATGTAACCTCCAAAACCTGGCCTAGACGTTAGGACAGAATCGTGAAGGCCAGATTCGACACCTTAGTGTCGAACCTACTCTAATGACAGTTTCAAACCTTCAAGTACTCTTTTTTTATAAAATCGTGGTTTATATTCTTAACTTTGAAAACGTTCCTTTACTTAGTCCAACTATGCTTTAGACAAATTAGCGAATTAGGTGAATTTTCATAAAACCTAATTGTCAGCATTGCTTTAGAAAAACCATTTTGAATACCTTCTTAGCAGCAAAAAAATATCATTACTAGTACAATTATTAACTTAGCCATGTATCATGCATAGTCCAATTTCAATATGCAAGATCCGTAAAACTAATCCAAGTATGAGGTCATGCATGCATGCTAATCCCCAAAACATAAATAGTTCCAAACTACAGTTTTAAATAACTTACAATCTAAAAACAGAATAAAAAAATAATGAGAAAATAAACCAAAAATAAAATTAAAGTAATATAATGAAATTGATTCCAAAGTCCGTCGTACATCCACATGCCAATTCCGATCCTAAGGTTCTTCAATACCTGAGAAGTTAAGGTAATGGGGTGAGCTTAACAAGCTCAATGTGAGACTTAACAAATATGCATTAGGCATTCATTCAAGCAATTTTATAGAGATACCCATAGCACATTCAAACATTATCAATAACAATTTAAATGCACAAGATCGTGACAAATGCACATGTGAGATCCTACCATACCACCCGCTATACACCACAAGTTCCTTAAAACCCGTCTGCCAAACTCTAACAAATGTGAGCATAGCTCGATGTGGTAAAACCACCAATAATCAATAATGTAGAAAATCTGTCGAATATCAAATAGTGTAATAAAATCGCCAATAACATATAATATGCGATAAAATCGCCAATCCCCTCGATACCAAATGCAGTGCACTGACTACTAATATATGTGGACTTAATATGCTGTCGATACTCCACGAAACTCCTCTGTCAACCACAATATATCCAACCCAAATGCATATGCAATATGTCAGACAAAGCCATACATATTCATATTTCAATACTTTTCATATTTATTTGACATGTTCAACATGTCCTCAATAATCACATACTTTCAGTAAAAGGAAAAAGTGTCCCAACTTTTAAAATACCATCAAGATGGTATCTATTAATATCATTCAATTTCACATACTTTAGGAATTTTATTGTGCATAAATAGCAACTCCATGAATATACATCAAAGCAAATATTTCATGAATTTAAATCAAGCATAAACCTAATATCTCAATAATTCATACCATTCATTCAAACATTCTCATATCACATGATACAATTATGCATAACAATCTCAATCACACATTCATACTATCAAACTAGCAATTTTTCCAACACATTAATCTTTTAAGGCTCGAAATGTACCTGGTTTGACCAGTCACAAAACTAATATTTTGGCTATTAGGCCAATCCAATCAGCAAGCTAATTTATCAAATATAACATCAAATTTATCATTATCAAAAAAATTTACGATTTTAGGACCCACAACTTATTTCTCGCTTCCTCGCAGCACACTAGCAAATCTTCCAATTTTCCTTAATAAGTTCTTATACAAACCTAAACCAAATTTAGTATAAATTCATTGAATTTACCTTTAAACCAGTCCCCAAATATCCCTTTATGGGTTCAAACCAATCGTCAAAATTATAACTATTTTACGAATCCAAACTAGTTAGATTTCTTACACTGTTTTGATGCAAATCGTATGTGCGATCGTTCTTCGGCTTTATGGTTGATTTAGGATGTTTGTGCCAGCACCTAATTTAATAATATACTAGAAAATTGGTAGCTAATAATGATTAAATTCCTTCATCTAATCAATCCAAAACCTTTACCCCACAACTATGTCGAAACAACAAACTAGTTTACGCTTAATTGCACTTACACTTCCAAATTTGTGGTTCGGACTGACCAAACGATCAAGAATGTTTTTCCCTAATTTACATGGGTTTAAAGGATGATTAGAAATTTAAAGAACTCAAATTAAGGCTAAAACTAAATGGGCAATATTCAAGAAACAAAATAGCCCCCTTTTCTAAACATATGCGCACACACCACCACCCTCGTGGCTAGAATTGAGGGTGAATTTTAAAATAATTTGAGATCTAATTAAAATCAGGAAAAATACCTAAATTAAAAATTTTCCAAATTCCAGATCTAGAAATTTAGGTTTTTAACTTGCAATATTACCCATGAAATTAAAATAAAAAGAATCTTACACAATCTAATGGTGATGGGCAACAATAGCACTTTCTTTGCAAGGTTGGAGTTGATCTTGGAGATTCAAGATTTTAGTTTTAGGGCTACTCTAATTGAATAAAAATGAAATAAAGGTGGGGATTAAGATGATGATCAATCTTGAAAACAAAGAAAGAAAAATCAAGAGTTAATGGTGGTGATAGGTGCGACGGCAACAATGGTGGAAGAAGGAGAAAAGAAAAAAAACAAAAATCAAGAGAGGGAGAGGAGGTTAGGGATGGCTAAGGTAGGAGAAAAGAGAGTTAGAGGCTGATTATTTTGAGTAAAAGTTTTATTTATACCTAGGTTTACTAGGCTTGGACGAAAACACATTAAAAAATAAGGGAATTTTGCAAACATTAAATTTTTTCCAAGGAGATTAGACATGAACTTGGGACCTCCAACTAACTTTCATGCTTCCATATTTAATAACCAACCATTTGGAAAATTCCTTATTTTTTATATATTTATACATTTTTATTGAGCTAAATTTTGGAATGTTACAAAGGAAGCTCTGCATGTTGTAACAAAGGCGTGAATCTAAGCCTGGTGATGGAGAAAATTTAGAAACTAGTAGGTTTCCTTATCATCCTCTATGTTTAAGAATTGATGAAAGAAGTAGAGTAAGACTCTCAAAGTTTTTTTATAAATTAAGATTCTGGGTTTCTAAGAATTTACCTCTATTGGTTTAACCACGACATGGTTGTCATGCTTAGCCGCTAGGACGAAGGAGGTTTTTTATTTGGATTATCTAAGCTATCAAGGATGAGAAAAAAATGTGAGTAACTTCACTTTGTCCTCTAGTTGCTATATGCAATTATGAGAAATTACCATGTTAATGTTGATAGTAAGAGCAGATGATTGTTAAATGAATATTTGGTGTAGTATATTTCTTAATGATGTTCTGTATGGTATGTATGATTAGAGCATGTATAATATGAAATGGGTGACTAACTATGGGTTAGGCAAAGTTAGGAATGGAAAAGGGGGATGGATTTGTTAGATACCACTATACGGTCTTACTAAGTGCAAACCGTGATTTGCAAAGCCCCAAGCCTTGTGGAGGGAACACTGAAGTGTTCGAGCATCAACGTATAAGATGGTGAAATGGAGGAATGGATGGAATGAAATGGGAAGAGCAAAGATCATGTCTAGGCCACAAGACCGATCAGATGCTATACGCCTAAACTGAGTAAGACAATAGTTGAAAGACGCTATGGTATCAAGATAAAGATGAGTAAGACCATGGCTAAAAGATGCTATGGCATTATGGTAAAAAGACTAAGACCATAGCTAAAAGATGTTATGGCATCCTTTGACAGTCCGCCGGGACAGTAAACACGGGAAAACATAAGATGTAAACTATAGTTGGACTATGGCTTCTAGTGTAGTCTGCCGGGAAGTTAAACACGGGGTTGTAATGTGTAAGACCCTAGCTGAAAGACACTATGCCATCATAGATAGTCTGATGGGATGAGAAACATAGGATAGTCCATCAGGATAGAAAACACGGTATGGTCCATCCGGACTATAGATGAGGGAAATCCTCTAAAAACTTAGACATGCAAATCACACTAAAAAAATCCACTATTTAGGAATGATGTCAAGGGTGAGAGTAGATATCGCCTTGTGCTTGGAATGACAAGTCATAAGAATAGATGCATTGGTGCGTCTAAGAAACATAGACTACTCGATGAATGGGGGTGTGAGGATGTGGCATTTAATACTCGGACTCGATGAATAGGTCGAACAACGGGGTTACAATTTAGTGGTATCAAAACTTCAGTTTAGTTGATCCTCTCGATGTAGGTGTTATAAGATAGCCCCTGTACACATGCTTGCATTATATCTGGCTTAGTCCTTCGAATGGGGATAGGCGATGGTAAGCATGACAAGGATAAGTACAAAATTAACGGATTATAGTCAGAATGATGAAAAATATAAAACAAAAAAATAATGAGAATGAAAATTTTTATTCCAACAAGGAAAACTAGTACAAATGCCAAAATGCAATATGATATCCTCCTTAGAAAGTGGATCAGCTCTTCTACGTTTTCCTCCCTTCATCAATAGCCTTTTCGATTGGAACAGGAATAGAGGGCTTAGGATCGAGTGGGAAAAAGAAACCACCATAATTTTTCCATTTGTTCTAAAACTCTTCCCACTTGATGCCAAAAGGATTCATTTCATTAAATCATGGGTTCTCGTTAATGGCGCGGATAGTTGAAGTCCACTCGACTCACATCAAAGGGGCCCACACCAACTTGGGCATGAAGAATGTAATTGGACCTCAACTTGGAAAGATAATCTATAATCCCAGCCACAGTCATTACTTTGTATTACTCTAGAGCTTCACTGTTTTCCTCTTGGACCCTCTCCAGATCTACCAAGTAGTGCTCCTCTTGCACCTTCAGTTGGTCGTGCATTTGATGGACCCTATTCTCAAGCTCTTTTTTTAAGGAGTTGTATTAAGATTCCTAGCTAGAGGCAGATTCGGTGATCTCCTAAGCCTAACAAGCTGCAACCTCCTACGCCTAGTGAAATTGAACTAGTTCATGATTTTGAGAGGCTAGGGTCACCTCCAATTGAGCCTGCTTTGTTTCACTCTTGTGACATCGATCACGGAGGGTCTAGCCAAACAAATCAAATTCCTTCACCATGATTTGGTAGGAGTCTAGCAACTCTAAAAGAGTTATTTTACGAGCTTTAGAGGAATAGAGGAGAGTATATTCTTTCAATTCCTGGGATAGGTCCCTCTCCCAACGTTGGCTAATTCCAATTGGGGAGAAAGTAAGTTGACTTGAAGAAAAATGGCCCCGCCAATGGAGCAGACTTGACGTCCTGCTAAAAGAAGTGAGATATTACCTTGGCCCAACATAGAGAGATGGCCGTGTAGAAGGGGCAGTTCGAAGGGTGGACTCCTTAGGCGGTGTAATGTCCATAGAAGTAATGGACTCAGTTTGAGTCTCTGGGTGAGACGAGAGGATAAGCGGAGTAAGCTCCCTCTCAAAATTGATTGGTCTCTTACCCCGCTTGCTATGAACCAACGTACTAGATTTCCCTTCAGTCCTCGTCCTATTATGGTTGCTACCACCCACCTACACCCTTGTATCGGCATTGGCGATGAACTTTTGTACTTTCTCCATAATGACATTCACATCCATACTGCTCAAGTTTTGAGATAGGGTGGATGATTTGATAGCACTTGCAAATAAAATATTAGAGATTAGTCATACGAGGAATAAAATCTTTATTTAAGAGACTTACCAATAACCATTGTTGGTGGATTGGACTAATGATTCATGCGTTGCCGACAATAAGTATAAAAGAAATTAAGAGGTTTTTCCTTCCTCTCAACTAAAATAGCAGCTAGATCATCAATAGCAATGTAAGGCCACACCTTGTCAGAGGGGTGTGCACCTCGAAAGATAGTCTCAATACCAGAATCTGAGGGCTTGTAACCATTTGAGCTATGGTTCTTGAAACATAATTGAAAGGTGTTTCTAACAATAAAAAGGCTCTCCGATACGATAGAGATATCTGAATTCAAGTACTTGAATTGATCCCCCGCAGCCTCATTGTATAGTTGTTGCTTACAGGTACAAACAGATTCAAGAGGAATAAACCATTGGGTTGGGAACCCAAATTCACTTCTTAGATTACACCTTACCTAGATGAATTTATTTCTGTTGAGGTGAAGGTTAGAAGCTCAGTTTTTTATAATGGGCTTGTGCCCTAGCGGGTGCTAAAGTGGGCCAACCCAGCAGAGGACCCAAGTCAAGTCATCTTCAATTGGTAGATTCTTTGGAAAATGCCAGGGATGGGTAACTCACCCTTCAAACTGTAGTCGATAAAGTAGGCCATTAAGGTCCACAAAGATAAGCTGGCGAGTTACCTCTGTGCGACCCCATACACGTTAAGGACAGGGCAAAATAAGGGATTTAATGGTAGATGGAACCTGACTTCAAACAAATAGAGATGAACAAAGATATTGTTAGAATGATCGCTTAATCGACACTCGTCTAGGACAAGACTGAAATCGTAGGTGAAGTTGGGAAGTTGAATCCCTCTATCACCTAGGAAGGGGACCATTTCCCATTGATTTATGGTGCAACGAGACAGAGGGATCTCCACTGGGGTTCTTACCCCCACGACCACTGGGTCTGGCCCCATTGCCTTCCCTGTCACCACTACAATTTTTTGTGCTACCACTACTGCAATGGCTAGTACCCTCACGATGACTCTGTTTAATTCTTACCATTTTGGGGGAAAGCTGAAAGAAACAGAAAAAGATTAGGAAATTACCTGAGAGACTTGCTAAGAATTGATCAGAGAGGAAAGAAAGAGGAACTCAGATGAATGAGCAATAAAGGCTAAGGGAGAAACTAGGGATTTCGAAGGAAACTTAGTTGGCAAGGAATTGAAGAGTAAGTTTTAACGAAAGACCTCTCCTCTCGGTGCCTTGGTTTAAGTAGCCAAACATCTAAGGAAGGTTTAGGAAATTTTTGAAATAATCTATTCAAATCCTTGAACCCATAGATGACACCTGTCGAGCCTGAGAAGGTTTTTTCTTAAACCCCTCGATAACCAGAAAACTAAAAATGTCTGCCAAAGTTGATTGTTTATCAAGTATTTGTCATATGACCCATTTTAACTCTGAAAGTAACTAATAGTGTTGTACGGCGATACGACTGGCTAACGGTATAAGTAAAAATCCTCTAGAATAGGTACAAAATGGTCCTTGTGCCACAAAATTCCTTAAGAGTTAAGGTAGAGTTGTAGATGAGCTAGATGAGACCTAGACAAAACTTAAGGCGACAAAGTAGTGACGTGTCCTCAAGAAAGACAAAAGTGACTGCCCTTAGGTATGTAAAGAATTTCCTAAGACAAGAGAAGATAAAGTGGACATTACCTCGGCAAACTTAGGTAAGAAAGGAAATTTCAAGGATGAAATTTTCTTTAAGGGTGGGGGAGTTGTCACACTCGATTACCATAATTGACCCAGAAATTCAGGAAACCTAGGATTAAATTGAAAATACCAGCGAATCTTCAAAATCTATTGGGAAATTAGGAAAATCCTAGGCCAAATTTTAAATAGTTGGATTCCAATTCTAGTTCTATTAGACGGGAACCAACTGGTTCCAAAGTGGGAGACAAAATGATTAAGAATGGATGGTGGGAAAGGGCGGTAAAGACCGTGCCCAAGGTGTATAATATGGGCGAGAGTGGAGACAGAATTCCATGAATTTTGTTTGTAAGTCTTCACCTCCCTCTAGCAAAATCTTTTTCAGTCATTCTGAAGAAAAAGGGAATGCCGATGAAGGAAGCTCTACATGTCGTAACAAAGGTATGAATCTAAGCCAAGTGGTGGAAAATTTGACGAATTAGTAAGTTTCCTTATCTTCCTCTGTGTTTAGGAAGTGAGAAAATAAGTAGAATAAGACTCACAAATATTTTGTATAATTTAAGATTTTGGGTCACTAAAAATTTTCCACCATTGGTTTAACCACAATAGGGTTGTCATGCTTAGCCGCCAAGACAAAGGAGGCTCTAGCATTTGGATTAGCTAAGCTATCAAGGATGAGAAAACAAGGTGAGTGACTGCACTTTATCCTCTGGTTGCTATATGTAATTATGAGAAATTATCATGTTAATGCTAATAGTAAGAGTAGATGATTGTTGAATGAATATTTGTCGTAGTACATTGCTTAATGATGTTTTTCATGGTATGTATGGTTAGAGCATGCATAATATGAGAGGGGTGACTAACTATGGGTTAGGCAAGGTTAGGAATGAGAAAAGGGGATGGGTTTTTTTAGATACCACCATACGATCTTACTAAGTGCAAAATATGATGTGCAAAACTCTGAGCCTTGCGGAGGGACCATTGCAGTGTTCGAGCATGATGGTACAGGACGGTGAAATGAAAGAATGAATGGAATGAAATGGAAAGAGTAAAGGTCATGGTTAGGCCATATGACCGATCAGAGGCTATATGCCTAAACTGAGTAAGACCATGCTGAAAGATGCTATGGCATTAGGATAAAGATGAGTAAGACCATGGCTGAAAGACGCTATGACATCATAGTAAATAGGACTAAGACCATAGCTGAAAGATGGTATGCCATCCTTCGACAGTCCGCTGGGACAATAAACACAAGTAAACATAAGGTCTAAGACCATAGTTGGACTATGGTTGCCAGTGTAGTCCACCGAGATGGTAAACACGAGGTTGTAATATAAGACCCTAGTTGAAAGATGCTACAATATCATAGATAGTTCGTCAGGACAAAAATCATGGTATGGTCCACCAGGACTATAGATGTGGGAAATTGTCTAGAGATTTAGACATGGGAATCATAATAAAAAGAAATCAATGTTTACGAAGAATGTCAAGGGTGAGAGTAGATATCGTGTTGTACATAGAATGACAAGTAATAAGAAGAGATGAGTTGGTGCACCTAATGAACATAGACCACTGGATGAATAAGGAGTGTCGAGGATGTGTCTCCATACCCGACAAAGTGAAAAGGGAAAGAAAACTCTTCGGATAAGGAGGTAAACATGGTACCTGTAAATACTAGCCAGCCAAGAAAATTATGAAATTTTCACATGATCTAAATAGGCAAAGAACGATTTCGTATTTTGTAAGACAATAAAAAAATTAGTTGAAGTATTTAATAAGCTTATTAGAATTCTCAAAGGAAGAAACATATGCGCAAGGCCAAATGGCTAGCGAAGTCCATTAAAGAATAATGGATGGCAAAGGTTAGATATAGCCATGAGGAATGGCAAGGATTTTGTAGAGCTTTCACAAGACAGAACTACATATTCTAATAAGCCTCCATAAGAAATAGATCGACAGTGCAAGGGAAATCTAGTACTAGTAGTGAACGTTAGTGATCTAAAGTAACAAGAACCTTAAAATAATGGAAATGTCTGCAAACTTCGAAGCTGCTTGGGTAATTTCCCAGCGTAGCTCACCAGGGATACTAAATGCAAATACTAGAGAGTTGAATTTTTGAGTTGGATGTTTTTCACTTTTCTTAAATTCTATATGTTGGTGTCACTAAGTTCTTCTGAACTTATAAGTTTTCTGCTCAAATATAGACTAGTTAAAGATTTAGACATCGCGAGTGACCAAGCCAAACTTTGCTAGGAGTGAGGAAAAACGTAGAAGGTTGTATGAGTACAGAGGGGCACCCGTAGAGGCTCCACCTCGGGGGCTTAGTGGTCATTATATGTTTTTGAGTTTTGGTCCAAAAACTTTGTAATTTAGTAATGAAAATGGAACTCTAAAGTTTTATCATTCATCAATATAATTTGATTAAGTAATTTAATTTTAGAAAGGAAATTCCGTTAAGAAATTTGGGTTATTGTGGCATCCAATGCCTAGACTCGACGAACGGGTCAGGCAACAGGTGTTACATGATGTAAATGAGGTTCTTTTTGTAAGTAATTTGTAACAATTAGGGTTGGTGTTGGGGATGCAATTACTTTTTTGTGCAATGGTAGATTAAGCTAAAACCAATAGGTGATCTGAAAGATTGTTGAATAAGATTCATTCACTAAGCCAGGTTCTACTACATATGATTATTTCTAAACCGCATTAATAAGTGACTATGTGTGAATCTCTCCTTATTTTCTCTATTTTCATTTTTGTTTTGTTGACTGATCAATCTTGTGACTAATCACGTATTTGGACAGTTAGGTTAAACTTATAGTAAATTGACGTAATTTTCAAGTGGAACTAGAGCTTAACTTCTAACATACTTAAAGGTGATCATATGTTCGGCTTACAGTAATGAAGTCAAAGAAAAATAATCATTCTAACACACGTTCACCTTCGGTCAAATTTAAACAATAACAATGATGTTCCATTTAATATAGGGGATGCGTTTAGTTAGATTGATAAATAAGATGGAAGTGATGTTGCAAATGAATAAATCTTTGAGGAAAAAAGTTGTAATCCACAAAGGAGAAAAAGAAAAGCTCAAAATAGTGGTCAAAGAGAAAGATGATGCAACTGTTGATCTCAAAAATGCTAATGAGATGCTTAATGAATCTGCCAATGAAAAGGACAAGATGATTGCTAAAGCTTATGCAACTTTGAAAGTAAAAAAGAAAAAGTTATATGATGTTAAAGTTATTCTAAAACAATATAAAAGGCAAAGTGATGATATCTTAACTGTTGGGAGATTCAAACCTAGTCATGATGAACTTGGTAAGAAACTTATATCTCCTATGATTTTTGTTAAATGTAAAGAGATAATTAGTTCTTCTTCCTTTAAGACAAGTAAAATAGATAATAAAAGACATGTTTTCTACCATTGTGGAAAGTCTAGACACATTTGATCCCATGTTTACAAGCTAATGAAAGATCAAAAGACGAAAAGGAAGAACAAAATAAGGACGATGATTTGTCATTATTGTGCTAAGACTAGTCATTTAAGACCTTATTATTATAAGTTGCAAAAAGACATGTAGAAAGTTAAAACTAGTGCAACAGATGTTTAAATAGCTATTTCAAAAAAATAGAAGAACAAGACAAGTTATTGTGAAACAAGTCTGGGTGAGAAAAGATCGATCATATTTGAACTCCAAAGATCAACAAGACATTGATTCTCATATGAAGCATGAGGTTGCAACTCATGTTGATGATATTGAAGATATTTCAAAGATCAAACATACTCCATTTCATGAAAAAGGTACTTTTCCACAAGCTACAACCATTGTTATTGAAAAGGTAGAATCCTATCCCCTTGAAAAAAACTTGAAGCAAACAGGTAAGGGGAGCATAGAGTAAGGGGAAGTTTGCTGATTTTAGTATGGTATGGTTTATGTTTGTGCTGATTACGATTCATGCTCATGCGTGAGCATAAAGTAAGAGAGGAAAGCTTAATAAAGTTTGCTCATGTATGAGCAACCCCCTTAAAGATTTATGGTGGCTAGTGTGATGGGGAGCTGATTTGAAGATTTACTGTTGATGTGTTGCTACCTTATTGATTTTTCTTTTTCTATTATATAAACTTGTATTTGGGTAGATTCTCTATTGTTTTAAACATCTATGTTGCAATTTTATTTGTATATATTGAAAACTGATGGCATGTTGATAAGGGGAGCATATACCATTTGTTTATTTCTTATTAAAAAGTCAAATGGGGAGATTGTTAGGACCAAGGTTGTCCAAGAGTTGAGTATTGAAGAATTGGTGCCTGATTAGTTACCTAATCAACCAAAACGTTGGGATAGCCTAAGTGTTTTATTGGCTTATTTGACTTGGAATTTTTCATGTGGTGTTTCCATAAGCAAATGGACTTCTAGGATGTGATTTATGGATGAGATCTATTGTGCATTATACTTATGGTCTCGTTTGAAGTTTTAAAGAAGTTGAGATTGACTTAACTTTGTGGATAAGACTTGTGAATATTCTTTGCCTTATCTTGGTAAATTTTTGGGCTAATTTTAAGGAGATTAATTCTACTTTATTTTGAGATAATTATTGGGGATAATTCAAAAAGATATATTCAAATTATAATTGAGAGTTTTGCTTAATCAAGACTACTTGGAGAAGATGTCGATTATAGCCTATAAATAGGTCACTCCATTTCACAAGACTTGCATTATGGACATTGTAATTGCTGATATAATCACTTTGCGTAGAAATTCCCGTTTACCTGCTGCCTGAATAGATTTATCCATGAAGTCCCATGAACCCTATCATAAGCTTTTTCTAAATCAATTTTAACGACCAACCACTTTCTACTCTTTCCTATCATGGAGTGGATAACTTTTTGGGAAATGACAATAATGTCAAAAATATTCCTACTTGCAATAAACCCCACCTATTTCGGTGCAATAAGCTTGGGATTCACTACTTTGAGTCTATTAGCTATAATTTTCATAAGCAGCTTGTAAAGAACGAAACAGAGATTGATAGGTCAGAATTGTGAGATCTCTTCAGGTTGAGAAGTCTTTGGGATAAGAACAATGAATGTATTGTTTCATTCTGGATCAATAGACCTGCCTTTGAAAACTTCTATAACCCAATCACAGATTGTGCACCCAATGCTATCCCACTAGTTCTGAAAGAATACGGCATGGTAGCCATCACTATCGGGAGCTTTTAACGGGGCCATGTCAAAAAGTGTCGTTTTAATTTAATCATTTGAAACTGCTTTCTCTAAAAAATCAATATCACTCTGCTCCAGCTGAGGAAAATGACTGATGGGCAATTCCCCCGTCCCACTTGGTTTCTTGTTTAAAGTAGCTTACTACTTCAGTTTGGACTTCCTCTGGGTCGTAAAGTCATTCCCCGTTTCTGTTACGTAAGTCATTAATGCGATTAATTTCCTTCTATGCAATGTACGGCATTGAAAAAACTTCATGTTTTTATCTCCCATTTTGAGCCAATCACACCTCGACTTTTGCTTCCTAAGTAATTCTTCATGGTTAAGTACCTTCTCAAGTTTTTCTCTAATTTCCATCACCTTTTCAATTATCGATTTTGATTTTGACCTCTCTATTTCCTTCTGAATATGGCTTAAGGACTATAGAAGTTTTCGTTTACGCATCCCAATGTGTCTGTACACATTCTTATTCCACTTTTTCAAGCTTGCTGTGAGGTTTCCTAAAGTTTCTAACATATCTCCACTATAACGCCACAGATCATTAACAACACTTGAAAAATTTTGATGTTGTGTCCATCTAGCCAGAAAATGAAAGAGGAGTCCTTTTAGTAGAATAAGATCTAAGTAGAGATTAATAAGCAAAGGTCGATATCCGATTTTATTCTTACAAGGTGTGTTACTAGGCACTTTGAAAAAGTTTAAACCTAGGTCATATTCCCTAGAGCTCGATCTAATCTTTCCAATGTCCCTCCTCTTTGCCATGTAAATGATGGCTCTCTATATCCTAGCTCATGAAGGTCATTTGATTCAACTAATTCTCCAAAATAAGAGCATCGTCTTCCCATCATTCTACCCTTTTTTTCTCCCTTTCCGAGAAAAAAACATTAAAGTCTGTCCAAGGAACAAAGTCAACAGGGATGGTTCCCTTTAACTCTTCCCGAAGCATCTTCCTTTTAGTTTTATTTGGAATACCATATACGAATGTGATTAAAATGCTCTGTGCATGGAGCCTAAAAAACACCTATGTTAAGATAAATTGCAAATGATTCTTAAAAATTTCAAGGCGAATTGGGTCCTTCCATCCAATCCAAATTTCGCCAAAAAATGCTCTTGCTTCGACCCGATGTGAATGTAGGAACCCTAGCGTCACAATTATTCCATCTACTTTGTCGACACTGAATTTTGTTTCTAGTAGACTAACAACATCAGGTTTGTGCTCCGTATTGTATTCTTTAAAAATACGAGGGAACTTAACATTGCACACTTTGGAAATTCCAAGAAAAGATGGAGAAGTTTAAAGTCATTTGTAATACCCAATTTTAGCCCGGTCTCCCATATGGAAACATAATTTTCGAGGATATGCAATCTTAGATATGATATGCAATCTTAGATATGATATATGCAATCTTAAATATGATATGTAATCTTAGAAGATATGATTTTGTAATCTTAGAGATTTAATTTGTAGATACCCTTTAATCTTAGCCGTTGATGTAATTGATCTGTACCGTTGGATTTGGGGAGGCTCAACTATAAATAGAGGCCTCTCCCTTCATTGCAAAAGAAAAAAAGAAAAGAGGGAACCAATAAAAAAAAGGGAGAACAATTGAAAGTTTTTTAAAGATGGCTTATTGTTTTTTTTTCTTTTTCTATTATTTTTTACTTATTTACGATTTTAAAAAAGGGAGAAGGTGATACCGCTGCGAATTTTATTTATTTATTTTATTTAGCCCTAATAAAGTAACGCGTTTCAAAGGATGGAGATATTTTCTCATTCGAGCCCTATGAGTTATTCGCACCTTTTTAATGTTTTACAATTAGTTTTTTTTATCTTTTTATAATTAGCCCTTTAATTTGCTTTCAATTTCAATTTAGCCCCACTGGAACGACGCCGTTTTAGAGGAGAGGAGAAAATTTCCCTTCCAGCCCCTCTATATAATTCGCGTGTTCAATTTAATCTTTGGGTTTTATTTATTTGCAGATTTTCCCCCAAATTTTTCATATTCAATTCAATTTAGTTTTTTTTTCTTTTTTTAAAATTAATTAACTTCCATAATGTAATTATTTCTTTTATTTTTTAATTATTTTTATTTATATATATTTGTTGTTTTTATTTTTTTAAACAAATATTTTATATGTACGTATATTTATTTTTTAATATTGTAATTATTATTTAATATTTATATATATATACTTTTTATGTATCCATTTATCTTCCTATATATATGTAAATTTTCTATAATGTAATTATTATTATCATTATTTTTTATATGTACATATGTATATATATTTTTAACAAATGTTTTGTTTATATCCATATGGATATTTATTCTTTTTTTTAAAAAGGGGTTCAAATATATATATTTTTAAATACCTATTTTATAATCTATATATATTTATCTATTTTTCTTTATATTCATAAATATTATGTATTGCATATATATATACGTTCCATAACCCAAAAATTTATTTGTAAATCATATATATATTTTAATCTTCATAATTTCTATGTTCATATTATATATATTCTTTTCTTCATTTATTTGGTTGGCTTTCCTCCTTTCGTTATATAATTGAGTTTACATTTAATATTTTGCATGTCATGGATTATTGTTATCGATTTTGTTTATTCATTTATTCATATTATTTCTATGTCATTGTAATATTTATTATTGCATTGTATATTTAATGTAGCATCATATCATTTTTCACTTGATTTCAAAATTTTCAAAATTGAGATAATGCTTGTATTTAGGATTTTCAAGGAAATTGAGCCCTAACGTATTGGGTTCCGATTTTCTTCGTTAAATCTAACAATCGAGCATTTCTCTTTAATCAAAAAAATAAGAACTCATTATTAGGAATTCAACACGTTGTGTCCTAACATATTGGATGTGACGCATTGATTTCTCGAAATGAAGATTTTTTCTAAAAAATAATAAAGGAAATATTCCGAGTTTGGGATTTTGGAGGAATTGTGCCCTAACGTATTGGGCCGCGATTTCTTAAATCTTGAATAAATGAATATTCTTTTAAATTTTTATTACACAAGTATTCTGGCCTAATTCATTTTGAGGAAATTAGAATGTCGTGCCCTAACGCATTCGGTGTGGCATTTTCTTTCTCTGAAATGATAAGGGTCTTAATACGTAACGTTTAAGAGTTTTTGCTAAGGATTATATTTTTCAAATTTTCGACATTAAGACATTAATTAATTAACTAGGTACCAATTTTTGGGCGTTACGAGGGTGCTAATCCTTCCTCGAACGTAACTGACTCCCGGATCCATTTTTCTAAAACTTGTAGATCAAAGCCATTTTTTTAGGTGATCCAATCACACCTTAATAAAAGATTTGTGGCGACTCCCAATTTTTATTTTTTAAAGTCAACAACCTAAATTTGTTATTTTTCAAAAAAATGGTTTTGACATCATTGATAATTAATTAAATTACTAAAAATACCTCCTCTTATTTTCATACACCTTCCTGAACCTTTGAAATCGTGGCCATACCCTTACAGATTTTCGTTAATAGTCCTTGTTGGAACTGTTGGAACTGACTTTGCAACAAGTCAACAATATTATAAACAGATTCGATCAAAGAAACTTTGGGATAGGAAGCCTTGAAGGGGCTTCCCCTATCCTTAATAGTTATATTCAACCTTCGACCATAATTATTATTATTTTTATTATCCATTTTTTTACTTCCACTATTTCTTCCCCCACAACCGCGCTAAACCCTCTACTTCTACGCTAAACCCCATTTTTACTGGGCTATTTGTGCTTACCAAAACCCCAGGTCAGACGTTCGCTTTAAACACGACGATCGAGTGCCTACTTGGGTCTAAGATGCCCTCCGTCGAGGCAACCGTGACTTCCTACAGACCAACAAACCCTGAACGAGGAAAAGGTTGTGAACTGCTCCTTGAGGCATCACCATCTTGGGCTCCTTCGAACAGCCCCTCGTCTGTCTATATCCCAAGCATTGTTGGACTACGTGGGTGACCACCAGCGTGCGAAACTTTTTCTTTTCCTGCCTCAGACTTTGACAGATCGACGGTGAGTCGCACTTCCTTCAAATTTTCGCCACCTTGCACCAGGTGAGAAATTTCTAGAACCCTAAGCTTAGCAGGTAGCCCATCCAGGCCTTCTCCAACCTTCTCTCCTTTTCTAAGCCTAACTCCTTCATTTCCCTCTCCCCATGCTCCACTAGGCCCCTTCCCTTCAACAGGCCTGTGAGACCCTAAACCCAAAACTAAAGGATTATCCACAGCAGGCCATTGATGCCTGAAGCCCACATTTGAAACCCCAACTTCCTTTTTGATGACCAATTTAGTAGAGTCCAATTTCAGCTGGCTTGCGCTAGCCCTAGGCCTGCATCCTTCCGTCGACCCATAAGACGCTTGCCCTTTAATTACTATGTTACCTCTGCCCTCCTTCTGTTGTTTTAAGCCCATGAGAGATAGGTTAACTTCCTTTGTTGGGGCCAATACTACTGGCCTATTCCCCTTGTAGCCCGGTTTAGCCTTCAACCCAGAATGATCTTCTTGGTCGCCCTCTCCTACTACTAGGGTTTCTAGTGCATGGTAACGTGAGTTGCTTGGTGTCCCCATAACCTCGTCGTCATTCCCCTTCACTACCTTCAACAATCTCCAACCTTTCCTTTCCACTGATATCCAATGGCCATAGGTGATTGATTTTGCCACCGGTTCATCCATATTTGAGTCTAGTTTTGGTCTTTGCTCACTCTTGCCAATCGCATCCCCTTTCCCCCGATTTCTTTTGGCCATTAACTTCCTTAGGGAAAAGCTCTTTTTTTAGCCGTAATGGCCACACGAGAAGCATATAATGGGTAAATATTCATATTCTACCCGCTGGAGAGCCCCGTTAACCAAAACTTGGGATATTAGATGCTTTTCCAAATTCACATAGACTGTCAACCTTGCAAATCTTTCCCAAACCTCAACATTAGTGTTGAAATCCAACTTAGGGTGAGTTTGAATGGGCGGTGCATTTACTTGCGGTTAGTGTAAAAATAGCGGTGACGGTGAGATTAGATACTGTAGTGATACTGTAGCGTGAGACAAAAAGTAAGCTAAACCCACCCTTAGTGACCTACCCTATCGTACCCCTTATTTCCCATAGGATTCTGCCCTTATACATGTGCCCAAGCAAACCCCAGAGCCGAATCCAAGCCATGACCGTGCTTGGATAATGTTGAGAAGTGCTGAAATCCTCGATCCAGGGTTGGACCGTGAGTTACTTCCCATACACAATCCATGGTCCTTGGGATAGTACTTTCTCAAAGTCCTCCATACTTTGAAATTTTGCCAAGTAGTCGTTTTCCACGTCCATTAAGCGAAACGACCGGGACGGTTTCTAAAGGGAGCACACCTTATTGTAGAGTGCTGAGTATCCAATGCTCCTTCCGAGGAGCTTGATTACCACCGTGCACGCCATGTCTTTGATGAGGAGTTTATTCACCTGTTCAGAAAAGTGAATTGAAAGGATCCCATTAATCGATGATCGTACAATGTCAATTTCTGACAGTTCAAAATCATCTTTGCCATCGACATTGTTCATGGTTTTTGTTCGTACATCGGCCCGAAGTCTAGTACCCAGCGAACGATCTTTCCAAGACAAGGGTTTTCCTGTAGCTAGAATTGGATCCATGATCACGTCTAGAACTCCCTCCGTCGCCCTAATACGAACTTTTTTAGTCGAACGATTAGCTAAATTCCCTTCATCGTAGATTTCATGATCCATCGATAAACCCTGATTTTTTATTGAAGAAATTAAATTTTTAATTCAAGAGCTTGATGACTACAAAGCTCTTTATTTCAAAATAACATGGAAAATTTGTCTTAACTATAATATTAGAAGAAGAAGAAGCAGCAAATAGAAATATGGGTACTAAAAAGTTGTATAAATTATTATTTAGCAAATGGGTAAAAATGATTTACATTTAATATAACTCTGATCTTTTATTGAATTTTTCAATAAATTACTACTTTACTGTTATTCTTAATTTTGTTCATCTTCTATACTTGTCTTTTTTACATTTAAATTATTTCATATTCTTTTTTCTTCATACTAAACTCTTTACATTAAATATTACTTTTAAGTATTGTTGGCTATAAAATGAAGATAAATTTATCCAATCAATCATCTCATGCAAAGCAAACTATGTTAAATTTGTTAACAATATGGTAGGTAATCAATTTTCATTATTAAATAAAAATTTATAAAAACAAATTTGATGTTTAATAAAAAATTATAAAAAAATATTTTGACAAATAAAAGTATATCATCAAATTAGCCTTAAAAATATAAAATTTTGATTTTGAGATTATAACATATTTCTTTTATAAAATATACAATTGTAAGAGATGATGACAAAAAAAAATCTATATTAAGAGATAAATTTGTTATCAAATGTATTATAATCTATAACTTTATTTTTTTTGTTAAAATCATTATAACTATATTTATCTATAAATCCTAATTTAAAAAATTTTAATATATATTAGATTATAATCCAATTAGATAAAGGAAGAAATAAATTTAAGAAAATTTTAAAATATATCTTTGTAACATAAATTAAAATTTAAGTTTCTCTTATCATAATCAAAAACCTTATGAATACATTTATGTATAAATCCTTATTATCTAATCATCTTCCATTATGCATTCTTTTTTATGGTAAATTTTTTATTCTGATACTTGGAGAAAAATCTTAATTTCTTTCTTTTTATTATTACTAATACTTGTTTTTCTTTCAGAATTTTACTTGCAAATTTTATAAATTCAAAGTATCTTTTTTCATTTATTTATTTTTTACTAAATCTCTCAAATAATTTTGAGTTATTTATAGTTAATTGTTGTGTTGGCAAGAATGATGTTTTTTTAGTGAAGTGGATAACATACAGTGCTCACTAATGAGTATACAATGAAAATTGATGCCATTTTTATTTTGATGGATTATAACATTGGTTTTAAAGGTATCTTGTTGTTACTCTCATATAAGTTAGGGTTATTTATTTTCTTGGTCCCTGTATGCTGTCATTGTGAAATTCATGGGCACAACCTTTTACTTTTGACACTTAAGGCTAATTTAGCAATACTTTTAAAAAGTACTGTAGAAAAACGCGTTTGAAAAGTTTGGTTTAAGATTTGAGTATTTAGCATTGCTGTCAAAAAGTACTTTTGAGAAATAAAATATTTATTTTAAACATGATATTATCAAATAACAAATGTGCATTTAAATAATGTTTAAATTAGTTAATATTATTATATTTTAGTAAGAATATAAAAATAATTTATTATAACTTAATCTTAATATTTTAATATATTAAATATAATTTTTAAATATTTTTAAGTAATAAATATTATTTATTTATAAAATTTAATTAAAATATATAGAATATTTTTTAAATATTTAAATATAATCATTAAATATTTATAATTAGATATTAACACATTTGTATTATTTTAAAAAAATATATTTTTATTTTTAATTAATAATTTTAGCCCATTTGTAATTCAACTTGATTTGGCTGCTTTTCATCTTAACAGCACGTTTGGTTCGCTGTATTGGATTAGAGGTGTATTGGATTGGATTAGAGGTGTAATGGAATAGAGGTGTAATAGCAAATCAACTGTTTGGTTGAATGTAATGGAATAGAGGCGTAATAGTAAAATTGTGTTTGGTTGAATGTAATAGAGGTGTAATAGCATAATGGAGAAAACTAAAATGACCAGAATACCCTTAGCATAAATTTGTTTTGGTAAATGATTATTGTTATTGTTATTTAAATTTTAATAAGATTATTTATTATCAAAAATAAATAATTTAATCATATTTAAACATAATTATTATTTAATATATTTTAATTAAAATATATAATTTAATAAAATGGTTAATAATTAGCAGAAATTTGTTTTGGTAAATTATTTTATTTAAATTTTAATAAGATTAATATCAATAATAAATAATTTAATCATATTTAAACATAATTATTATTAAATATATTTTAATTAAAATATATAATTTAATAAAATTCTTAATAATTAATATTCTTATATGAATTTACTCAAACCATAATATATGATACTGTAAAATATAAATTAACATAATTATTATTAAATATATTATAACTATATTTGCTGCAACATCATAGAAATTCAATATCGTAAATCACTCCAATTTTCCTATTTAAACTCTATAACTATATTTGCTGCAACATCATAGAAATTCAATGGAAGCAAACTAGACTAAAAGCAGATAATAGCCAAATGTTTCCATTTTTTCTTTTTCATGTTTTTAAGATGCAGGCATACATTGAAAGCAGATATGCACACTTCAGGCACAGTATTCATCATACAATTTGAAGAAAAACACTGCTACAAACAACGGCTTTTAGATAAACTTTACAAAGGTAAACACATCATTAGCACAAATTCATAGCGGCCACCTGTTGGAGAGATCTTGGCTGATGATCCGATGACCCAGAACCAAGCTATGACTGATCCTGATGCCAGACCAACTACTAGAAATAACACCATAACGATGCCAGAAGTCTCTGCGTGTTGTATCTGGACAGATTTGGGAGCCATGATCATTAACACACTTGTCAAGTAGCCATTAGTTAGACCTAGATTTGCCATTTCAAACTAAAACAAAATCCCATGATTTGCCACAAGTTAAAGACCAAGTCTCTCAATAAGTGCCACTTCAAGATCTCATTTTCTTTTAACATAACTCTTAAAATTCATTTTTACTATGCTTTTCCCTTCAAAACAAACTTTAACATGTTTCTACATTCCTATTTGTTTAAAAGAAAGATCCATGCAATTTCCTTATTAAAAATAATTCAGCTTCGCAAAACACTGGTTCTCATGCAATTGATCAAAAACATGATTTACAGTGACCTGCAATAGGTCAATCCAAAATGCATTTAAGGTTAGCAACCTGCCTGCAGCAGCAAATGACCATTTACATGCAAAACTATGGCATATCAGAGTAGATATTCAATGGCAAGAAAATGAAAAGTTTCTAACAATAACCAGTACGAGAACACACCCTAAAACCATCGGTGTGAGTATATATAAATAACATTAGAAAGCAGCAAATACAGGAACCATCACAAGTGGATGTGCATTGTGCATAGTGCAGAGACTGGAAACAATGACTAACAGTCTAAAACAATCAACTACAATGTTGTCTGTTGTATTGAGACAGTATTGGAGTTATCCAACATAAGACTCGATTATTGCGAAGTAAAATCTTACAAACTGCTTAAAGAACCAATTTCATGAAGAAATACGGGATTATGAACCCAAAGTACATCAAAGATTTGATATGTGCCCTCAACTATACAAAATTTAACAATTAAGTGCCCACAATAGACATGGATACTTCCTCGAGCTCTTTTAAGTAAGGAACAACGTATTTCTCTCTAAACTTCTTGTCAGGCATCTTATAAATTGTAGTCATGCTAACTTTCCTTCTTAGCGAATTCTTACTTTCCAGAGTCTCAATAACCAGTAACCGAGGCTTCAGCCTACGCTCAAGGCTGCAAATAAGCACCATTGGGTGGCTTATTATAAATGAAATACCTACATTCGTTCTATTAAGCAAAAAGTCAGTGACTTGCTTAATCTTCCTTTCAGATACAGCAAACACCTGTGGTGTCCTCCTAAAAGTAGACATGATATCATCTTCAGAGAAACCCAATTTCCTAAAAAGCTTCAATTTGAGTTCCCAATTCTCTTCACTCATTGAACTCAACATCCTAATAGCAGCAAGAAACATATTTGACTTCCTATCGAACCCCAAGGCATCCGCCCTTTCAACAAACTGCTTAATGCTCTCAGGTTTAAGCAAGAAAAATCTAGGAAAGCTGAACACATATGAAACAATTTGCGATGAACAAATCCCGCAATTTCTCAAGAACTCTATATTAGGCATCATAGTCTTTTGCAAATCAGATTTGAGAAACCAAGCAGAAGTTTTCAATAACTTAACAACATCATCATTCGATCCTAAAACAGTCTTTAAATCGGAAATAGAAGGTGCAATCCTATCATCCACGCTTCTAGTCAAAATCCAGGGATCACTAGCTACAATATCAGCAACATCATGTGTTGAAAATCCTAAATCCTGGAAAATCTTGAACTTGGGTTTAATGGTTTTCTCAAGACTAGAATATAGAAGGTTAGGCTTTCTTTTGACCACTGCTTCAATATGGGATTTAGAGAAACCACTTTCTTTCAAGAAGGAAATTATAGTATCACACTTACGAGGATCCTTCACATAGGTTAGGGAAGATGCAGTGATCCTTCAAGAGGCAAGCGAGGCCGACGACCATGTAAACGACGGCGAAAACACGGTGGACGGAAGCTTCCGGGTAGAGGTAGGAAAAGTAATCGACGGCAGTGATGAAGCTATTCCATGGGAGGAGAAAGCCAACGCCCAAAGTGAAGTAGATGATGTAGCCCAAATTGAATTTATCTTCTGGTTATAGGAATGTGCGGAGGAGGAGGGCAGATTCAGAGTTGGGTTTCGGGCCTCCGCCGATTGCGGATGCATCGGGGAAACCCATTTCTGTTTTTGTTTGGTTTTGTTTTGTTTTTTTCCACCAAAATGCAACTGGGAGGAGAAATTATGAGGATAGAAGAGGAGAGGGTCGGGTAGGGAGGGAGGGTAAAACAGAGAGTTGGGGAGGGAAGCCAGACGTAATACCTATTACTCGATTTGGGAAGGGATTAGAAAAGCAGGGAATTTGGGGATTAGGTCGGGATTGTATTACGCCCGTAATACCTATTACAGCGAACCAAACGCCGGATTAGGGGCGTAATGTAATAGGCGCGTAATCGGTCAGTAATGGATTACCTAATACATTGAACCAAACACAGCGTAAAGAATTGTTTCGTAAAAAAAAACATGAATTACAATATTTTTTTTGACCATATATATATCTTTTAAATGAATAAATAATGCCAACCACAATTTTTTTTTTAGTTTTTTTTAACAAAATGCTTTACATCTTTTATTTTTATTTTTTACCACTTCATTTTTCATTTATGAAATAAAATAATTACTCTTACATACAAATACATATAGTATTACATGAACACCACAATTACCTTTTATGCTTCATACTTAGAAACCGTAAATTAAATAATATCACAAAAAAACCACTTCATTACTCCTCTAATTTACATATATGATCTCAACTATTAATAATATAATATTAGACCTACTCATGAGCTGGGTCACCCAGCCCAACCCAATGGTCCACTCAAAAAGTGAGAGAATTTGGGCAAAAATATAGACCTGAAAAATAGGCTTAGGTGAAAAAATAATACTTATTTTTAAAAACGGGTTGAACCTCGGGTAAGACATTTTTTGCCCGATATCACTAAATGATAAAAAAATTTACTTTTTTGTTATTTTAATGATATTTTCTTGTTGTTTTCTCTCTATTTTACACCATTTCACTATTATGTTTTACTATGTTATTATTGTTTGGATATTGTGTAACACTTGTTTTATTGCTAATTTTGTTATTATTTTAGAGATTTTCTTGTTAAGTTGCATCTATCTTAGTATTATTTAAGTATAAATATTTTTTAAAATTTATTTTCAATATGTTCGGAAATATTTATTTTAATGTTTTTAGTATTTTTGATGTACTATATATATTTAAAAATTATGTAAAAATAATATAATATAAAAAATTTAATATAGGATGACCAGGCCGGGCTCAGGTTTTAACATTTTTATCCAAGCAGGGTTTGAGCAAATTTTTAGACCCATTTTTCAGGCTGGGCCTAAGAATAACAAATGGGCCTAAATTTTTTCTTGAACTCAGCCCATTATCACCTCTATTTAATACTATTTCCAAATGTATATAATAATGTTTTAATTATACACGCAAACTAGTATGTTTAAATTTTATTTTATTAATTTATGATTTAATTTTAAATCCTTAGCCTTTAACTGTCACTAATCCATTATATCTCAACTTCCAAAGATAAATAGAGAAAGTGGTTGGTATGTTAAAATAACACAATTGTTGGGGCTGTGGGCGAAACGTGTTTTGTAGAATTTATGGAACAAAATAACATTTAATTTTAAAATATAAAATTATTTAATCTTCTTAATTTTGACATTATTCTTCAATTTATTATCTTCATGGATTCTTGCTTCTCAACTTATTTAACTTTTGCTCCAATTAGTTGTCTGTTCCTTTGTTCAATTTTATAAGAAATAAGATAGATAGATAAATGTATAATTAAAACTTTTTTATTTGTTAATAGTAAGAGCATTTTGAATTTGATTTTAAGCAACTCCAAGAACTTTTTGTATGGTAATAAATCTATTCAACTCATTCGCTTCAGTGGACTTATTTTTAAACACTTATGAAACTACAAAAATAATTAATAAGAACTTACTATAACAAATAAAAATATGGATTAAATTGATATTTTGAAATCAATATATATAATATAAGCAATAAATGGAAGGTAATGTTGAGTATGGTTGTTGAATACTCCAAAGTGTAAAAGAAAAAGTTTGAAGAAGCTAAATCAGCATATGGATAATTAGCATCTCACCAACCATTTGATCTTCAACTTTACTGGAAAAATGACAAGCAATGCAGTGCTAAAGTAAGATTGTGATTGAAAATTAACTGCTCAATCGATTTATACTACTAAATTTTATTTATTATAGTTTCTGTTCTTCTGTCTAACGGCGTCGTTTAGTTTTTGCTATTTTGTTCACTTGATGAAAGATGAACAAATTAGCAGGGATTAAAATTTTCCACAAAAAAAGATTTCTTCTTATCCCTAGTGTTGTGATTCATTTCTATTTGATAGTTGTATAAGATTAATATTATCTTCTTTGCCTTTGCAATTTTCCCGTTGCACTAGGAAGCTTTCATCTTGAGTTTACAGGTAATTTTTTCTTCCTTGTATATTTTTTGATTGGTTGTCAATTTTAATATTGTTAACTTTGGGCATTTTGATTTGTTGCTTTTCAGTTTAGCTTTCATCTTGGATCGGTCTTTGTTCATGGTTGATTTTACTAGACTGAAAGAGGGAAAGATTCTTACTAAAATTATTTTGATGCCTTTACTATCCGTCTGCATTTGGCTGCTAGAAATAATAATTATAAGATGATTGGCTTTGATTCTACCTCTTTTACTAGGACTAGTCTTTTTAGTGCTTGCTGAAGGTAAAAGTAATGGGTTGTGAGATGAATTGCTTCTTCTTCTTCTTCTTCTTCTTCTTCTTCTTCTTCTTCTTCTTCTTTTTTTTTTTGATGTGCTATTATGAATGAAGTTAATTTCAATTGGCAATGTGTAGTGTCAAGCAAGGTTGGTTCTGATGGCTTTTTCCATTAAAAGATGATAAGAAAATGAAAACATAGAAGCAAACTAAACAAAAAGAATAGCTAAAAGATGAGTTGAAAATGATACTTCAAGAGTCTCTAAAGCTATGCATGGGTTCTATCAGTAAAATGAGTTGATAAGTGATGATTGGATCGAATTTGTGGTTAAGGTCTCATCAAAGAGCAATGAGAATTCAGTTGGCAATTACTGAAAATAGGTGGGTGGTCTGCAATGGTATGATGACCTGTGTCATAGAACACACAAGTAGAGAGGAAAATGGTACACTTGCATTTTTCTTTACAAAAAGTAAAGAAAGAAATCCTTAATAATTAGCTTAAGAATCAATATGCAATGTACTGCAAGTATAGATTTATACTGGGAAGTGGGAACATCCATTTTCTGGTGCTTAGTTTAATTCATTTTTTTATTGTAAGTATAATAAGTCAACAGTAAAAAGTAAAGCCAATTTTTGTTATACATTCTTAGTAGTTTAGCTTTGGGGATTTGTTTATTTATATTTTTCAATGATGATATTTAAATGTGGTCAGAGTATTACAATACCACTAAAAGCAATCATAAATTTGAGTAAGAGTACTATCATTTACTTTTATTATATATTTTTAGAAGGATGAAGCTAGCGGTAGATATTCTATAGAAGCTTTGGACTCCTTAGTACAATTCAATTTTTTTAAAAAAAATTTGAGCAAATGGAAAAAGATATTAAGATAAAAAGAACGAAAATCTAATCCATGACATCAAATTATTAGAATCATAACCATTATTTGCCTAGAATAAAGAACCTAGATGTACTTTGTTGACACCATTTTTTGGATAAAACGGGGTCGACTTGGATTTTGAAAAAAAAATGAAAACGGGAGTCGCCACCAATCCTTTTTTTGATGAGGTGTGATCTGGTCACCTCAAAAAGTGGTTGTTTTTAATAAATGATTTAATTTTATTAAAACAACGATTTTGGTCTACGAAATTCAGAAAAATGAGTTCGAGAGTCGGTTACGCACGAGGAAGGATTAGCACCCTCGATACGCCGAAAATTGGTACCTAGTTGATGAATTAGTGTCTTAGTGTCGGAAATTGAAAATTTGAAGAGTTTTTTTTTATATACGATCCTTAAAAGAAACTCTGATAACGTGAATTGAAAGGTAAGATTCTCTTGTTCCGAAGGAATATCACATCCAGCACGTTAGGACACGATACTCTAAACCATCGAAACCAAGATCACCTTATAGTTTAATGAAACCATACTTTGAAGCTTTAAGAGAATATTTGGCTATTTAGTCGAACGAGAAATCGAAACCCAGCACGTTAGGGCACGTTTTCTCGATTTTCCAAACGCGAAATATTGCCTTATTTAGAAAAGTACAAGTGAAATTCCGGAGAGATATTCGATTATTTTGGACAAACGGGAGATTGCAGCCCAGCACGATAGGGCACTATTCCCCGAACTGCCAAACATCGAACACTTCTTTCGTTTTAAAAGGTTTTTAGAAAACGTGAATGAAATTTCGAAGGAATCTTCGATTGTTTAGAACAAATGAAAAAGCGCAACCCAACACGATAGGGCACGATCCTCAAATCGCCAAACATCGAACATCCTTTGTATTGAAAGGTTTTTAATAAACATGAGTGAAAACCTAAAGGAATATTCGATTATTTTGAGCAAACGAGAAATTGCAACCCAACATGTTAGGGCACTATTCCGCGAATTGCCAAATATCAAGTCTCGTCTTCATGATAAATAAAATATAATAAGTATAATAAACTATATTTAAAATTATTATAAAATATGTATATAAAAAGAAATAGTACAGAAAAAAATGATTATTAGTAAAACAAAAATAAGATAACAAGTAATGTGATACATATAATGACAATTTGTACATAAAATAATTAGTTTTATTTTATATATATATATGAAGCATATAACAAATAAATAAATAAATAATATAGTAATGTGAAACTTAACTCCAATTGATTAAATTAGATGAAAAGAAATAAGAAATAATGAAAATGATATAATAAGTATAATAAATAATAGTGTAAAAAAATAGTATAATAAATAATAGGAAAATAATTTTAAAAATGATATAAAAAAATAGTAATAATAGATTAATAATAATACCAAAAAAAAATTGTGATAGAAGTGTCTAAAATAAACAAAATAGGGCTTAATTGAATTAAAAAAATGAAATTCTGGAGTGAAAACAGAACAAAAGGAGACAAGGGGACCAAAATGCACACGTGGGTAAGGAGGGAGGGGTTTGGGCGTAAATTTCCGGGGTAATTTGAAAGCATTTAAAGAAAACAAAAAAAAGACTTGATTGAACGTAGGCACCCAGGACAGGGACTAATCGCGAAAATTTCCCATTTAAAAGAAATGTGCACATTTCCATCCCTTGAATGCACGGTCAGGTTTTTCCCTTCCCTAGGCTCTACTTTTGAGGGGAAAAAAACAAATGAAGCTTACTTTTTTATTTTTTTATTTTTAAAACATTGAACACCCCTTTTTGAAAACTAAAAAAAAATTACCCATCATCTCTCTTATTTTTCTTAAAGAAAAACAGAGAGAAAGCTCTCAAATTTTCTCTTAAGCCTGTGCCACCCTCATCGGAGATCCGGCTAGCCGAGGTCGTGAGTTCGTCGGTAAGTCCCCCCTCTCCCTCTCTTGTTTTTTTTTAAAAAAAACCGTTTTAAAAAAATTTGAAAAGGAAACAGAACAAACGAAATCCAAATCAAGAGAAAATTCGAAAAGAGAAAAAAAAATGAAAAATCACCCTTCAAAACTTAGTTCCGATTCTTGATTTACTCTTGAATTTTGTATTATCTCCGAAAAAAATATATATATCCCCCCAAAATACAATCGATTCCTCTCTAGAAATCCCCCCTAAAATACAATCGATTCCTCTCTAGAAATCCCCCCTAAAATACAATCCCTTCTCCCATCGAAATATCAAAAAATCCCCCTGTTACAAATGATAGATTTCGGCTTTTAAAGCCAATATATTTTTTTCGTTCCTTTTGTTTATTACTTCCCCCATCATTCGCATGCTTTCTTTGCTGTTGTGTTTGTTCTTGTTGCAGGTGGTGGGCACGGTGGAGTGTCAGACGCGTGGGGCGTGGTGGCCAAGGCTGAGGGGCATGGTGACCGACATGGTGGCATGGAGAGCTGGAGGTGTGGCAGATGAGGAGGCTAGCGGCACACATGCTTAGGGGAGGCAAATAGGGTTTGCTTCTGCTGAAAATGTTAAAGTCATATGGGCTAGGGTTTTTTAATTTTGGGCCCATTTGTGATTGGGTTATTATTTGTATTTTATGGACTATTTGTGTTTGGATTTTGGGCTTCCGAGTTTTGGGCCCCGGGCAAAATTGGGTTTCTACAGCTGCCCCTCTTTGCTCATTTTCGTGTAACGAGAATAGAGCAAAGACTAAGAAAGACCAATTTTGCCCAGTCTCGCCGAGTCTTGACTTCTTGGTACCTTCTTTTTTTTTTAAGTAGCCTCCTTCCCGTCCATTGTGTCTTCTCGTTTGGGTCCCCCTCACGGCATTTTTAGAGAGATATGCCTTCAATCTACTCTGCTACAACTCCATGGGGATGAGACTTGTGTTTTTAGTCTGCTCCACTACTTCTTAGGGAGATAAGACTTGATGTGATCTGCTCCACTACTGCTTAGGGAGATAAGATCTGTAATCTTCACTCTATTCCACTGTTGAATGCAGGGAGATAGAGTTATCGGCTTCAATGTACTCCACTGTAGTCAGGGAGGTAAAATCCGCCATCGTCAATCTGCTTCGCTGCCAAATACAGGAAGGCAAGATCTGCAATCCTCAATCTATTCCACTGCCAAATACAGGGACAAGATCTGCTTTCTTCGATCTACTTCACCACCAGTATGGGAAGACAAGATCTGTATCTTGGATCCACTTCCTATCAATATAGGAAGATAGGACCTGCTATCTTCGATCTACTTCACGCCAATACATGAAGACAAGATCTGCTTTCTGCGATCTACTTCGCCACCAATATGGGAAGACGAGATCTGCATCTTCGATCCACTTCCTACCAATATAGGAAGATAGGATCTGCTACCTTCGATCTACTTCACGCCAATACATGAAGACAAGATCTGCTTTCTGCGATCTACTTCGCCACCAATATGGGAAGACAAGATCTGCATCTTCGATCCACTTCCTACCAATATAGGAAGATAGGATCTGCTACCTTCGATCTACTTCACGCCAATACATGAAGACAAGATCTGCTTTCTTCGATCTACTTCGCCACCAATATGGGAAGACAAGATCTGCATCTTTGATCCACTTCCTACCAATATAGGAAGATAGGACCTATTTACGCCTAGTGTTTAGGATGACATGATCAGAATGAATCAAATGCTCCTAACTAGATGTGTATGTATTATATTTGTAGAATGTCATGAGAATGATCCATTTTTAATGCTTAGGTTGTCATTCCTCATTGTTCATCAAGGTTCTATCACTGATGCCTTCTTGTTCAGCCAGTACCTTTGGCAGAAAACCTAAAGAAATAGATGCTATTTAGACTATCATTTCTCAAATGTTTCCAACCCTTAGGTTTGGTTAGTTCTAAACAATAGTCCTGTTTCAGGTCCTCGTATTATTTAGAAACTTTCAGAGTAATATGCAGAACTCCTTCTGCATGTGTATTGTCAGTCCATTAATCGTTATTTCAATGAAAAATGCTTGAAAAAGATTATCAAAATGGACAAAATGAAATTTGTTGAGAGCAAAGCTCTAAACAAACAAATCAAGATAGCAAATTTTGCTGAGATACGAGAGGAATAAGATGAAAAAGATTATCACAACGGATAAGATGAAAATTTGCTGAGAGCAAAACTCTAAATGAACAAATTAATCAAGATAGCAAATTTTTCTAGAATACAAAATGAGAATAAATTAATCAAGATGATGTATTTTGTCAAAAATACAAAAAATGAATAAAATGGAAATAGGTGCCCCAGATATCGTAGCATGAGCTTCTCTGCCCCAAACTTCTTAAGGACCCTTTTGAACTTGATATGTGTTTAGAAGTCCTAAAAGGCTTTGTTGATGCCCCAAGATGTAGCATCTTCCCTTCTTGTTAATTCGGAAAAGACAAAACTACTTTATGCCTCATCTTTGATCGAAAATTTGAATTGCCCATTCCTGGGTTTTCAATTCAAAACCCCTTTGGTCTCAAGGTGCCCTTTGCGGGTTTTCGCCTTGGCCTCTCCTTTTTTTTTTAGGCAAAATACCTCTTCACTGAATCCGAATTCACAGGATTGGGCAAGCTTTTGCCATCCATCCCAGTTAAAATTAATGCCCCTCCTGAAAAGGCCTTTTTTACTACATAAGGTCCCTCCCAGTTTGGCATCCACTTTCCTCTGAAGTCTTTTTGTATGGGAAGGATCTTCTTCAGTACCAAGTCCCCTTCATGGAAGTTTCTAGGACGAACTTTCTTATTGTAAGCTCGCATCATTCGTTTCTGGTACATTTGACCATGACGGATAGCTCTTAACCTCCTTTCTTCAATCAAGTTCAGCTGATCATATTGGGATTGGACCCATTCTGCTTCGTCTAACTTTAGTTCTGAAAAAACTCGGAGGGAGGGAATTTCAACCTCAATTGGTAGCACTGCCTCCATTCCATAAACCAAAGAGAATGGTGTTGCCCCGGTAGAAGTCCTGACGGACGTTCGATAAGCATAGAGGGCGAATGGCAACTTCTCGTGCCAATCTCTATAGGTCTCAGTCATTTTTCCCACAATCCTTTTGATATTTTTATTGGCTGCCTCCACCGCACCATTCATCTTTGGACGGTATGGCGATGAGTTGTGGTGCTTGATATTGAATTGACTACAAACCTCTGCTATCGTGCTATTATTCAAATTTAATGCGTTGTCAGATATAATCCTTTCGGGCATTCCATACCGACATATGATTTCCTTCTTTAAAAACTTGCTGACAGCTGCCTTTGTGACGTTGGCGTAAGAAGTAGCCTCTACCCACTTAGCAAAGTAGTCAATCACTACAAAAATGAAACGATGTCCGTTTGAAGCCTTTGGCGATATCGGCCCAATGACGTCCATACCCCACATGGAGAAAGGCCATGGGGAAGTCATGACGTGAAGAGGTGATGGAGGCACATGGATTTTGTCTCCGTAAATCTGGCATTTATGGCACTTCTTAGCATATTTGATGCAGTCTCCTTCCATGGTAGACCAATAATATCCAAATCTCATGATTTGTCTGGCCATTGTGAAACCGTTAGCGTGTGTTCCACAAATACCATCATGGACTTCTTCCAAGATCTGTTTGGCCTCCACAGCGTCCACACATCTTAACAGCACCTGATCTTTTCCTCCTTTGTACAGGATCTCTCCATCTAAAACGTAATCACTGGCCAGCCTCCTCAACATTCTCTTGTCATTCTCAGTTGCTTGGTTTGGGTATTCACGATTTTTCACGTATCGCAATATATCCTGATACCAAGGGTTGTCGTCCTTTTCTTCTTCTTCGTCAATGTTACAACAGTGGGCTGGAGCATTATAAATGCTCATTTGGATAGGCTTCACATCCTCTGGTCTATTTACTTTGATCATGAAAGCCAATGTAGCTAAAGCGTCGGCCATCTGATTCTCGTCTCGTGGGAGATAACAAAAAGTGATGTCGTCAAACTCCTCAATCAATTCTAGGACTATCCTTCGGTAACTAATCAACTTAGGGTCTCTTGTTTCCCATTCACCTTTGAGCTGATAAATTACCAATGCCGAATCCCCATATACCTCAAGTACCTTGATTTTGCGTTCCATAGCCGCGCGGATTCCCATGATACATGCTTCATATTCTGTCATGTTATTTGTGCAATCAAAATCTAGTTTACTGGTGAAAGGATAATGATCACCGTTTGGAGATACCAAGACTGCCCCAATCCCGTTGCCCATGGCATTTGAGGCTCCGTCAAAATTTAATTTCCAAGTATTGCCTTCTTGTGTGCTTGCTTCAGTAGTTGCCACATACATCAGATCCTCATTTGGGAAATCAAAGTTCAAAGGCTCATAATCGTCCAGGGCTCTACTTGCTAGAAAATCTGCTATCGCGCTCCCTTTTACAGCCTTTTGATTCACATAGGTTATGTCAAATTCAGATAGTAGAATTTGCCATCGGGCCATCCTTCCGTTTAGAGCAGTTGACTCCATCATGTATTTCAGAGGGTCTGACTTTGAGATTAACCAAGTCGTATGGTAGAACATGTATTGTCTCAATCTCCGAGCAGTCCAAACCAATGCGCAACATAATTTTTCAATTGGCGAATATCTCGTTTCGCATTCAGTGAACTTCTTACTGAGATAATAGATCGCTCTTTCTTTTCATCCTGACTCATCATGTTGGCCGAGCACGCCCCCCATGGAATTCTCAAATACTGCAAAGTATAGTATTAGTGGCTTGTCAGGGCAAGGTGGCATCAGTACTGGGGCGTTGGACAAGTAATGTTTAACTTTTTCGAAAGTTTTCTGGCACTCCTTATCCCATACACCTGGATTGTGTTTCTTAAGAAGACGGAATATGGGGTCACATTTCTTAATTAATTGTGCAATGAATCAAGCGATGTAATTTAGTCTTCCTAGGAAACCCCAAACTTCTTTTTGAGTACTTGGCGGAGGTAATTCTTGTATGGCCTTAACTTTGTCTGGGTCAATTTCAATTCCCTTTTTGCTGACTAAGAATCCTAGCAATTTTCCTGATCTAGCCCCGAAAGTACACTTGGCTGGGTTAAGTTTTAGCTGGAACCTCCTTAACCTTAGAAACAGTTTTCTCAGAACTTGCACGTGTTCCCCTTCTGTTCTAGATTTTGCGATCATGTCATCAACATAAACTTCTATCTCTTTATGCATCATATCATGGAATAATGCTACCATGGCTCTCTGATACGTTGCTCCCGCATTTTTCAATCCAAAAGGCATCACTTTATAACAAAACGTCCCCCACATCGTTATGAATGTGGTCTTCTCCCTGTCTTCAGAAAGCATCTTAATTTGGTTGTACCCGGAGAAACCATCCATGAAAGAGAACAGTGAGTATCCGGCCGTGTTGTCTACCAAGGTATCGATATGAGGCAGTGGGAAATTATCTTTTGGGCTGGCTTTGTTCAAGTCTCTGTAGTCCACACACATTCGCACCTTCCCATCTTTCTTAGGAACAGGGACTATATTGGCTACCCATTCTGAGTACTTGACCACCTGTAAGAAACCAACATCAAATTGTTTCTTAACTTCTTCCTTTATTTTTAGCAAGACATCAGGCCTCATCCTTCCGAGCTTTTGTTGGACTGGTTTGCATTCTTCCTTTATAGGCAATCGGTGTACCACGATATCAGTACTTAACCCTGGCATATCTTGGTAGGACCACGCGAAGACATCTTTAAACTCTTGAAGCAACTCAACAAGGTCTTGCCTTGTTTCCTTGGCAATGCAAGCGCCAATTTTTACCTCTCTGCCCTCTTCTAAGATCACAACTTCTACTGATTCCTTATAGCGTAGAATTTGTTTTTCTTCTTCTTCCATCATTCTTAACAAATCCGGAGATAAAACGCTGTCTTGGTCACCTTCAAAATCTTGAGGATCATCTATACTCATGTCTTGCTCAAATAGAGACTCTGAATTAGTAACAGAGTCGCTCATCTCGTTGATATCTGAAGACCTGTTATTGGAACAAATGGAGGCCCAAATAAAAGAATCTAAGAATACTTGTATGCATAGTATGATTATAAAGGGAACGAAAAGAATGAAAGAATATTTGCTCAAGATGAAATTGAATGATAAGTTTTCACTGAAATTAGATTTTGGACATGTGCCTTTTACAAAAGATTCTTATCACCCCCAGGCTTAGGGCAACAAGTGTTCTGAATATTACTCTGAATTAGTTCTAAATGTTACAGAGATCTCTTCTGCAGTCCAGTTATTCAGAACACTTCCAGGTTCGTAAGGACGAATGCCCGATAAATTCCTTTCCACCCTTTCTTCCGCGGATATGGCATTGATGTCCAACCTCTCAATCCTTCCTTCTGTAACCTCATCCTTCTCTTCAGGGTGGACAATTCCCCCTGAAACAAAAGTCTTAGATATATGGGGAAAGGTTATCGGTCCCCACTTGGCTTCTATCCCGCCCAAATGTGCTCTTCTCCTTTCTTGCTTTTTCTCCATCTCCTTCCTCCTTTCCCTCGCATTAGGCTTATATCCCAAACCATAACGGTCCTGTTTGTTAACTAGAATCGGTACTTCGACCCTTCCTTGGAGGTATTTTCCAAATCCTCTTCCAGGCAATGCTCCATTTCCCATCGTTAGCTGTAAGCTCATTGACATAGCTTTGGATATCTTAGGCTCTGGGATTTTGCTCATCTCGATGACAAATGTGGCATTTACGAATTCCAATGATCGGATTAAACATTCTATCGCTTCACTATCAACCTCTATGTATGGCATATCATCGGTGACTGATGCAATGATGTCTTCTTCTGTACCTATAGTCACCAATCGACCCTCTACCACCAATTTTAACTTTTGGTGAAGTGACGATGGTACAGCCCCTGCAAAATGGATCCAAGGCCTCCCCAATAGCCAATTGTAAGATGGTTTAATATCCATTACCAAAAAGTCTACCTCGTATGTATTTGGACCAATCAATAGAGGTATCTCGATTCTTCCCATCACTTTTCTCTCAGTGCCATCAAATGCTCTCACTATATTTTGGCATGATTTCATGTGAGAACTATCCACAGGTAGCCTGTTTAATGTGGACAGGGGTAAAACATTCAGGGCCGATCCATTGTCAACGAGTATCGCCGGTAGTATACACCCCTTGCAACGGGCAGTGATGTGCAAGGCCTTGGTAGATCCCATACCACCTGGCGGGATCCCATCATCGTTGAAGAAGATGAAGTTATCGGCATTTATATTGTTAACCAGGCGATCCAATTTGTTCACTGAGATATCTTTAGCGACATAAGTCTCATTTAGCACTTTTATCAACGCATTACGATGTATCTCTGAACTTAGAGTAACTCGAGCACTGAGATGCAAGCCGATTGCTTATGCAGTTGTTCCACCACGCTATACTCGCTATGCTTCAAGAATTTCAGGAATTCTCTAGCCTCATTTTCAGTCACCGGTGTGTTAATATGTGGTTCAATTCCGGTCGTCTTCGTTTTATCTTGTTCAATCGCCAAGGCTTTTCCTTTTATAGGCTCCCTTTTTGTATTTCCCGGGTCGTAACGTTTTCCACTACGCGTATAGAAGCCTGCGTTATTACCCTCTTCTGAAGCATTTATTAGGTTCTCCTCTCCCATGATCATCACATTGCAGTCATAATTCCAATGAACCTTTTTGCTATCCTTGTAAGGAAAGGCTACAGGTTTTTGGATTATGACCCTTGGCGCCAGTTGTATTCCAGATCCTGTGCTTGTTGGCCTTGAAATAATCACCACCGGGTGATTTTGGGCCTTTCCCGTAGGCCCCTCCTCCGAGGCATAAACTTCTCCTTTTTCAAGTCCTTTGATCTCTTCATAAAATTCTAGCTCTTTGTTGTTCATCAGATTTTGTACCATGGCCTTGAATTCAGTGCAGTTTTGAATGTCATGGTCTTCTTCATCATGAAACTCGCAGTACGTCTTCGTTCCTTCGGGCCTTTCCTTTGAATCTTGTTTGATGAGACCTCCTTCTATCATTTGTCTCCAAACCCAACTCAATGGGGTTTTTATCTCTGCAATGTCGGCTTTGATTCTCTTTCTTCCACCTTCAATTATTGCATTTACCCCTTTATCAGCATGATTGTGTAACGAATTCGCTGCTACGTTTGGTCCTAATGGGTTGTCAAACTTCACAATCCCCATCTTAATGAACCTTTCCACCGCCTTTTTAAACCCAGTGCAGTTCTCAATTGAGTGCCCTGGTATCCCTGCATGGTATTCACATTGGGCATTTGTGTCATACCATTTGGGATATGGAGGTTGCATGGGCTCTAGATAAAATGGAGATACTATGTGTGCATCAAATAACTTCTGATACAGTTCCCCGTATGTTATTGGAATGGGCGTGAATTGAAGTCTCTCTGTGTTAGTCCTTGTGTTGGGCTTTGTGTTGGGTTCCTGCCTTGAGGGGGCTTGGTGACTAGTGGTCATTATTTTTGGAGGGCCAACAGTAATCGGTTTTGAATGGCTCTTGCTATATGTGCTTACGTTGTTTACTTCGCCCTCTTTTTTCCTTGGGGCTGGTCTTTTGAAGTTTTCCCCTGTGTCAATTTTACCGCTCCTTACCGCGTTCTCAATCATTTCACCGGACATTACCATATCCGAGAAGCTCTTGGTAGCACTCCCCAACATGTGGTTGATGAACGGGGCTTTCAAAGTGTTGATAAACAACATGGTGACCTCTTTTTCCAAAAGGGGTGGCTGGACTTGTGTTGCCACTTCTCTCATCGTTGGGCGTATTGCCTGAAATTCTCGCTAGGCTTTTTTTCCATGTTTTGTAACGTAATTCGATCGGGTGTTATATCCGTTACATGACTGTATTGCTTCATAAAAGCTTGCGCCAAGTCTCTCCATGAACTAACTTTAGCACGACTCAGTTGGTTGTACCATTTGGCTGCAGATCCGATCAAACTGTCCTGGAAGCAGTGGATTAACAGCTGATCATTGTTGACGTATCCTGTCATTCTTTGACAGAACATAGTTATATGAGCTTCAAGACAACTAGTCCCATTATATTTTTCGAATTCCGGCATTTTGAACTTAGGTGGGAGTACTAAATCAGGGACCAAACTCAGATCCTTGGCATCAACCCCGCGATGATAGTCGATGTTCTCCATGGCTCTAAATTTTTCCTCTAACCATCTACATCGGTCCTCCAGTTGTTTTGGCAGGTTCATTCTTGTTTTTTCTGTTTCTGCCACGTCATCGAGATCCGGAACCACAGGATTAGTGGGATTATCCCCGGGATTAGAACCCGAGCCCATTTGAAAATGCACTGGTACCGAGGTACCAGCCAGATATTGAGGTCCAATGGTAACTGGTACCCTCTGTGGGTACACCTCTGGTTGTGCTTGGATGTTAGTTGGGGTGAAACCTGGAGGATAAACAGGGTCATCGTGATCCTCCCCAGCATCAACTACGGGGTCTTTTCCTTTGTTATTCCCTCCAGCCAATAACTGCTTTAATTGGTTCATCACGGTGTTCTGGGATTCTAACATGTCCTGCTGGATTTTTTTCAGTCGTTCATGCATCTGATCTTGCATCTCTCGTTGCAACTGTTCCAATCTTTCCAACGTTTGATCCATTGCTTTTGTTTGGCGACGAGTACCGTAGTGATATTTGATTAGATTTTTGTTGGTTTCCAAGGTAACTGTCATAATTTAATTTTATTAGGGTCATTTTATGAAACTTACTGCATATGATGTAATGCAAATGTATGAGATGAATGCAGAAAGAGGCATTGATTCGAATTCAATTTCATTAGAAAACTCAACTAGAAAGCAAATTTCTTTACATAAAATAAATTACATATACAGCTTCGCCTTTATACCCAAAGCCTTAACCTCCCTAAGAAGCCAAGCTAAATCTCGACCTCGGCTTGATTCTGACTCATATTTTAAACTCAATACATCAGCCTGAACTGCTAATGTTTGCAGGTAATCAGCCACTTCCCGCACTTGAGTCACAGCATTGCCCATAACGTAATCTCTATCTCTAATCTGACTTTGAGAATGATGGAATTGTTCTTGCCATTGATCATTACTCCTCTCAAGAAGCTCCATTCGTAGCTCAGAATTGTGTAATGCGTCCTCAAGCTCCCCTATCTTTCCTTTCAGTTCTTCGATCTTATTTAAGCTCGCTCTTAATTCGATCATGGAGTTGCGACTACGGTACGAGTGAAGTGACTTTTCTAGCTCTGCCACCTTAGCCTTTAATCTTGCCTTCTCATTTCGGCACTCTAACAAACTCCTTTCCAAAGCGTTTTCTCGAGCTCGAGCATCTTGAAATTTCTTTTCCCACTGATCGGCCCTATTCTTTTCCTTATTGATCTCTTGTCGCCACTGCTCTGACGTTTTACCCAAACTGACAGTTCTCATTGACAATCGCAGCTTCTTGTAATTTGTTTTTAGACTATCCAAATCCTCTTCAGCCTTGTTCTTTCCCTTCCTTAACTTCTCGACTTCTAGCTTGTGGATATCGATGTCTAATCCCAAATGCATTCTTTCTTCTTCTAGCTGTTCTATCCTCTTTTCCAACTCAGAATTTCTTTTCTCAAAGTCTCGTTTGATGATCTCTAATTCTGACGGAACTACTTGTAGATGCTCCTCTATAGACTGAACACAATCTTCCCTCGGCTTAGGGATGTTGTCATTGACTCTTACTCCACCACCCATAATATTCGGAAGTTGTCATTGCTCCTACGGTAAATCTTTTCATTCGGTGAACCTGTTTCCAAGCGTTAGATATTTCTCGAATTTTTCTCTTGTAGTTTTCATCCTTATAAGAAAACTCATATTGAGCCAGCCCTTGTGTTGCTGGTATGAACTGTCTCGATCTATATTGTCTTAATACGAGTAAAGAGGTATAACCGACAGCTCCCCAAATTCCGAGTAAAGGGACCCAGTCGAAATCACCACATCGATACAGGATCTCGTCGGGTACCATCCAAGGAGCTTTCCATTCAACGTCATCCTCCTGAAGATTTTGGAGAATCGTCATCCACTTCTCTTTCGTGATGTCGTCTCGTCTTGGTGTAGCAACTTGTTCCTTCAATGGGGAATAGCCTTCTGAGAAGGCTCGATAAGAGACATTTTCCACCTTCCAAAAATGACTATGGAACCACACCAATAGTAGTTGTGCGCATCCGATGAACCTTCCTTCCCCTACTCTTCGACATGCGCTTAGAGATCTAAAGGTTTCTGCTAAGATTGCCGGGATGGGCGTGACTCCTTTACTAAGCCGATCGAACAAATCAGAGACGGCCTCATCTATGTGCCCTAAAGCTCTAGGGAAAATTACCAATCCATAGATACCTAGAGCGAAGACATCCACTCTTTTCTTCACATCAGGGTGTGCTAATACTAAATCTCGCAAGCTTTTCCAAGGAACGCATTTACTGTCTCCCTTCTGTTGGATTCGGGCAGCGACCCACTGTTCGCTCATCCCTGTAATGCTCATCAATTTTTTTAATAATGTCGGGACACTAGCAGCTCTACAATAGGCCTTGTCAATTTGAATCTTTGGACACCGAAGCAAGGTCGTATATTCTTCCACGGTGGGCACCAAGTCCACTTTTCCAAAAGTGAAACAACTGTAAGCAGGATTCCAAAACTGGGCTAGGGCTCGGAATAAATGCTTGTCCACTTTGACACCAAGTAGGTAAGGCAAGTCCCCGTAGTCACAGTAAAACATCTGCTTGGTCCCATCGTCCCATTGATCCCATATTTCCTTCATTTCTCGAAGATCATTTTGGGTTACGCTGATACGGGTGAAGTCCCATAACTCTGATACGTACCCTTCTGCAAGACTATCGCCTTTCTCTCTCCACATCGTCTCAGCCCACGCTCGTACAGCTGCATTGTCTTCTACTTTATCAAGAAACCTCTTTTCCATGATAAGCTTTCTATCTATACTGAACGTGAATCGACACCTCTTTTGAAATGAAAATGCCATGCAATCACAAACAAAGCAAATCAGAGCTAGGATTTAAAGTAAACAATAATAAATAAAGCTTCTATTCGGTAAGCACTAGGGTTTGGAATAGCTCAATCTCGGTGGGTTCTTACGGCTCGCTATATGTGGTTTGGTTCTAAAGTAAGGGTACCTGAACCAGCAGATTCCTCAATCCTCACCCATTATAGGCTCATATGGATCGAGTTCAGTTCAGGGGAATACATTTCCCTATGGCCATGCGAAGATGAAAATCTCACGAAGACATAGGTACGGATGTATCCCGGAAGCGATTCACTATCCCATGCGGAGGTGAAAACCTCACGAAGGCGTAGTTTCTCACTCCCACTTAACAGGGTATGACCAGCGGTCATGCAATGCAATGTGCAGAGGTATAAAATAAGATACAGAACACGATAAAAAAAATATAACTCAAAACAAAAGAGATGCAATGAAAGGATCGTAAATTTAAATCAAATTTTCCACTTTCAACAAAAAGACAAGAAATAATCAACACGTGGCTTGACCCTCTTATTGTCCCCAATGGAGTCGCCAAGCTGTTGACACCATTTTTTGGTGAAACGGGGTCAACTTGGATTTTGAAAAAAGAATGAAAACGGGAGTCGCCACCAATCCTTTTTCTGATGAGGTGTGATCGGGTCACCTCAAAAAGTGGTTGTTTTTAATAAATGATTTAATTTTATTAAAACAACGATTTTGGTCTACGAAATTCAGAAAAATGAGTTCGGGAGTCGGTTACGCACGAGGAAGGATTAGCACCCTCGATACGCCCAAAATTGGTACCTAGTTGATTAATTAGTGTCTTAGTGTCAGAAATTGAAAATTTGAAGAGTTTTTTTTTATATACGATCCTTAAAAGAAACTCTGATAACGTGAATTGAAAGGTAAGATTCTCTTGTTCCGAAGGAATATCACATCCAACACGTTAGGACACGATACTCTAAACCATCGAAACCGAGATCACCTTATAGTTTAATGAAACCATACTTTGAAGCTTTAAGAGATTATTTGGCTATTTAGTCGAACGAGAAATCGAAACCCAGCACGTTAGGGCACGTTTTCTCGATTTTCCAAACGCGAAATATTGCCTTATTTAGAAAAATACAAGTGAAATTCCGGAGAGATATTCGATTATTTTGGACAAACGGGAGATTGCAGCCCAGCACGATAGGGCACTATTCCCCGAACTGCCAAACATCGAACACTTCTTTCGTTTTAAAAGGTTTTTAGAAAACGTGAATGAAATTTCGAAGGAATCTTCGATTGTTTAGAACAAATGAAAAAGCGCAACCCAACACGATAAGGCACGATCCTCAAATCGCCAAACATCGAACATCCTTTGTATTGAAAGGTTTTTAATAAACATGAGTGAAAACCTAAAGGAATATTCGATTATTTTGAGCAAACGAGAAATTGCAACCCAACATGTTAGGGCACTATTCCGCGAATTGCCAAATATCGAGTCTCGTCTTCATGATAAATAAAATATAATAAGTATAATAAACTATATTTAAAATTATTATAAAATATGTATATAAAAAGAAATAGTACAAAAAATGATTATTAGTAAAACAAAAATAAGATAACAAGTAATGTGATACATATAATGACAATTTGTACATAAAATAATTAGTTTTATTATATATATATATATATGAAGCATATAACAAATAAATAAATAATATAGTAATGTGAAACTTAACTCCAATTGATTAAATTAGATGAAAAGAAATAAGAAATAATGAAAATGATATAATAAGTATAATAAATAATAGTGTAAAAAATAGTATAATAAATAATAGGAAAATAATTTTAAAAATGATATAAAAAATAGTAATAATAGATTAATAATAATACCAAAAAAAAATTTGTGATAGAAGTGTCTAAAATAAACAAAATAGGGCTTAATTGAATTAAAAAATGAAATTCTGGAGTGAAAACAGAACAAAAGGAGACAAGGGGACCAAAATGCACACGTGGGTAAGGAGGGAGGGGTCTGGGCGTAAATTTCCGGGGTAATTTGAAAGCATTTAAAGAAAACAAAAAAAAGACTTGATTGAACGTAGGCACCCAGGACAGAGACTAATCGCGAAAATTTCCCATTTAAAGAAATGTGCACATTTCCATCCCTTGAATGCACGGTCAGGTTTTTCCCTTCCCTAGGCTCTACTTTTGAGGGGAAAAAAACAAATGAAGCTTACTTTTTTATTTTTTTATTTTTAAAACATTGAACAGCCCTTTTTGAAAACTAAAAAAAAAATTACCCATCATCTCTCTTATTTTCCTTAAAGAAAAACAGAGAGAAAGCTCTCAAATTTTCTCTTAGGCCTGTGCCACCCTCATCGGAGATCCGGCTAGCCGAGGTCGTGAGTTCGTCGGTAAGTCCCCCCTCTCCCTCTCTTGTTTTTTTTAAAAAAAACCGTTTTAAAAAAATTTGAAAAGGAAACAGAACAAACGAAATCCAAATCAAGAGAAAATTCGAAAAGAGAAAAAAATGAAAAATCACCCTTCAAAACTTAGTTCCGATTCTTGATTTACTCTTGAACTTTGTATTATCTCCGAAAAAAATATATATATCCCCCCCAAAATACAATCGATTCCTCTCTAGAAATCCCCCCTAAAATACAATCGATTCCTCTCTAGAAATCCCCCCTAAAATACAATCCCTTCTCCCATCGAAATATCAAAAAATCCCCCCTGTTACAAATGATAGATTTCGGCTTTTAAAGCCAATATATTTTTTTCGTTCCTTTTGTTTATTACTTCCCCCATCATTCGCATGCTTTCTTTGCTGTTGTGTTTGTTCTTGTTGCAGGTGGTGGGCACGGTGGAGTGTCAGACGCGTGGGGCGTGGTGGCCAAGGCTGAGGGGCATGGTGGCCGACATGGTGGCATGGAGAGCTGGAGGTGTGGCAGATGAGGAGGCCAGCGGCACACATGCTTAGGGGAGGCAAATAGGGTTTGCTTCTGCCGAAAATGTTAAAGTCATATGGGCTAGGGTTTTTTAATTTTGGGCCCATTTGTGATTGGGTTATTATTTGTATTTTATGGACTATTTGTGTTTGGATTTTGGGCTTCCGAGTTTTGGGCCCCGGGAAAAATTGGGTTTCTACATACTTCTCTTGGATTATCAATTTTTTTGTCTGCAGATATTTATTATGATTGCATTATTTTTCATTGCTATTGAGTAGTGGTGGATAGTTTATCATGGATTTTGTAAGTGAATCGAAGCAAAATAGAGGTAGGAGATTAGAAAGAGTGCATATGAACAAATTACAAAGAAGACATTCTAGAAGAAAGACAAATAATGAGCAGACAGTTGTTGTGAATAATGAACATACAAAAGTTAATTAGGAAGAAATAAGAAAAGTTTGTAGGTCAGATGTTTATTGAAATGGTCCAATTCAACCTCATATAAGAGTGCATTCTATGGTTGGTCCAAATGGAGAGTTACAAACAGTATGCATTCAAAATTCCAAACGTTAATAAAAGAAAATCTGAATCTAGTTTTGAAGCTTTAGGGAGTAGTGGTAAAAAAAATTGTGCAGATTGGTTCGCATCATTAGTGAGTAATATTTAATTGACTTAACTAAATATATAAATCATGAATATTTTCTCTAATTGTTTTATTTATTTTGTTCTTATTGTTAATATATTTTGGAAGTTGTTTCTTATCTTTGGATTTTGGTGGACCTAATTGCATTTGTCCTTTTTGTAGAGCTTTGGTGTGTTATGAAGAAAGGATTGATACATCAAAACACACTAAGAATCTCACATTTTCTTTGTGCTATCAAGAGGGTTTAGTTAGATTACTATCTTTTGAGCCCACTCCAATATTGTTGGACGATTTACTTGATTATAGAAAGGGTTCTGCTTCAGAGATAATATTAGAGTTTATAATTCTATGTGTAAATTTAGTTCTATTGGTGGTAAAATTGGCAACTCCATTTGTATTAGAGTTTATAGGGCAGGTCCATATGCTTTCAAAATTTATGGCCGCAATCATCATAGGATAGGGTCATTGTTACCTCCTTCAAGTGTTAGACTGAAATTTGCCCAATTATATATATGATATAGAAAATGAAACTTCTAATAGAATGGCCATATTTCATGAAGACAAGCAAGAGGCAAACATGGACAGAAGTATAGTTGAAGGGTTGACTGAGATACTTAACTAATGCAATAAGATTGTAAAAAACTTTTGTTCCGTAAAAGATAGATTTAGGGAGTCAAATTATATCCCTTTAAAGCTTAGGTTGATAGTAAAAAAGAAATGATACAGAAAAAACATATGCTCCTCTTACTAGATCTGAAGTAGCAGCATTAATTGTTGGAGATATTGATGACTTTGATAGACAAAGAGATTTGAAGCATTAATTGTTGAAGGAATGAAAAGGATGATTGAGTTGCACCCGCTTTTAATGGGAATGCAATATCCTCTTTTTTTTCCAAATGGTGACAATGGTTTTATCACTACTGATATTAAGTACGTTAGTTCACCCAAAAAAGAAAGGGGCAAGCCAAAAACAGTTACAACTAAAGGGCATTTTGCTTATCTAATCCAACACAGAGTTTCAGATCGTAACACTTTACTGAGATTGTAGATGTATAAGCATCTACTGAAGGTAAAATACATTAAAGATGATCAGAAAAGTATAAGATCTTGAAGGAAATTTAGTTGTCTAATAACTTTTACGGGGGAGTCCTCGTTATTTGTTTCTAAATTATCAAAGATGCTATGGCTGATTGTCAATTTTATGGATACCCAGATTTGTTCATCACATTTACTTGCAATTCAAATTGAACAAGCTTTATCATTAATTCCTAGTCAGCGTGCTAAGATTTGGTAACAAGAGTTTCTAAAATCAAGCTTTGATACTTTATGTAGGACATCACTATAAAGAATCATTTTGGTCGTGTAATAATGTTTTGAATATTTATTAATTAAATGTATACTTCAACTAAAATACATAATATGCTAACATTCTATTTTCTTGGTTTTAACTAGTTACATTGTTGAAATTATAAAACGTGGACATGTTCATATCCTATTGGCTTTACTCGAAAGATAAATGTTGTGTTGCAAGTGATATAACAGATAAGTCTTCTGATCCACTACATATCAGGCTATCATAAATTTCATGATGCATGGTCTATGTGACATTGAACTTTGCTTGGACACAATCTATAATGAATCTTATCTTATTGGTTGTGCAACTATCCTTTGATTTGAGATCGTCAAAGTTATCTTTTGACTCCATTATTTATTCTCCACCATGGGACATTCATAGCTTGGAGATTGGGTATAGCGCAAAGTACTTGAAGATAATTAGGTGATTAATAAAAGATTCACCACCCCAAATTGAAGAAAGGAGTTTATCCCATGATTCCTATATCATACCATTATTCAAAAAATTTTGGCCAAAGTAACATGCCAAGTTTAATATGCTTCATAAAGACATTTAGAGTGTCACACCCCAAAATTTGGGGACCTGATTTGAGAGTAAAGTATGGCCAATAATTGTTTTGGTGCACTGTGATAGTACGATCTACCACTCTACTGGTTCATTGGCGAGACTGAGTGTTTGCGTAGTCTAGCGTGAAAGTATCCGCCTGTTGGCTGTATCTAAAAATTTAATTACAGAGTATCTTCAAGTGAAGAAGGAATACACCTATGAAGAAGTATGCCTCAGAGTATTGTTTGAACACTAAGAGCCTGTCAAGTGTATGAGAAAGTTGTTGGAAACTTAATTGTCTTTAAGATCACGCCAAACATGAGTCTTCGTCAAGATATAGTACACCCGTTTTGTATAAGTACTGTTCAGTTGGATCTTATATCGAGTTTGGTTGGAAGTTGTTGCGATTCTACAACAATAAAAGCAGAGATCAGAGTAAAGAGAAAAGTAACAAAATGTATGAAAGATTTCTTGTACACTAAAACAAGCCAACTAAAAAAACCATCACGAGCAGCATGGCTGATCACTTCTCAACTGGAGTCAATTAGATTGATTTGACCCCCCTATGACTGGTCAATAGTGAGGTTAACCTTCGTCGAATTTTCTTTTACCTACCCTGGATTTGGTAGGGAAATTAGAGGGCCTAAGAGTATATTTATAGGATGGGACCCTTTTAAATGGTTTTTCTTTCTACTAAATATTCAAGTTCTTCTTTCTAACCTTAATATTCTCTTCGTTAAGGTTCAACTAAGATATCGTTTAATCAATGGATGATTCAACCTTCTGGTAAGTCTTATAGCATATATGTTATGATTGTTGAATAGTGAGGATGATGAAAGGTATTAGAACAATAGGGAATAGTGTTACAGGAAGGCCCTGCATGAGGGTTGCATGTAGTTGAAATGTTAGTAAAATGTTTGTAATGAGAATTCTAATGAAAATCTTATGACCTTTTAAGAAGTTGCTGCTTTTAGATTAGGAAATACAATCGAAAAAGAAACCCTAGGTCGAAGTAAAGGTAGGTTTCTAGTGAGCTTCTGAACCTGACTCTTGCATGTCTTTTTATGTTGATTATGTTATAATTGATGCTATTGTGATAAGTTGGCTCATGGAGTCTCGGTACAGGTGATAAGTTATGTTGCAGGTGAGTATGGTCATTGCCTAATACCTTCCTATTGTATGATTCCAATACTAACAAATTTGTCACAAGAAAATGTAGAAAGAAGCTTTATTTGTGACGCCTTTGGTAGGGCAGCTTTATTGCAAACCAGGCTAGCAAATCACAGCCCAACCTTACAGGCGAATACAATATGTGTAAAACCATGTGGGTGAGGCCCTATAACATCATTTGATAATAAACCAAGATGGCGAGACAGGGTAAGACCATGTGCGTGAGGCTCCATGACACCCGTTGTGTTGGTCCGCTAGAATAATAAACACGAAGGCCAACATGGAAAAGATGTAGTCCACTGGGGTCGTAAACACAAGGTCCGTTAGGACTGTAAACTCAAGGAATCTCTTAAAAGCCTTTATGGCGAAATCTCAGAAAAGCCTTTCTATCGAAATCCCTAGAAAGCATTTTTGGCGAAATCTTTGAAGACCAAATTCTTGTGGTAAAAATTCTTGATTGGAAGGGATACAAAATTCTTTGGGAAGCTGTTGTGGCAAGTTGTTATTCTATCCTTATGGTAAGACCTGGGCATACCTATGAGGCATTATCTGAAAGAGTTCTCAGCAGTAAACCCACTTTGATTCTTTCCTGGTGACCGCCATGATAGGGAACTTGGGATATCTAGAATGTTGGTGGTATAAATGTCTACCATATCTGGGAACTTTCATATTCTGTATGGCATAAGGTAACAAGCATTTTGGTAATTGTTGGAATATGCAAAAGAATCTACCAAGAGTAGAATCTGATGAATATCGTTTGTGATGAGTATCAATCTGTTTTCTTCAAAGGAATTATGAAGAAGGACTTGGAATATGGTGTAAAGTCTATAATCTTCCATTTCAGTAGAAAATGTATAAAATGGCTAATGGAAGAGTTGGTGTATTATTATCCACCAATCTAAAATCTGAAAGTATCTGCCCTAGTCTAAAACGAAGTCGAGAATTTCAACCTCAGTGTTATAAGGTAATACTGGTTTTGACTCGCCAAGTGCTGAACTTATGGGTGTGCATTTGTGGTGCAGGTTGTTAGGTTGAACTAGTTCGCCAATAAGGGACCAAGCCAGGAATGGGCCAACGTAGTTGTTGAAGTGCGATATTATGCATGCAAATGAACATTTACAAATATGTTTTCAAATGGCGAATGATATTATACGACACAAATGAGTCTACCTTAAATAAATATTTAAGCTTCAATATCTTACACTATTTATTTGAAAAACAATTGTAAACAATAACTTGTACTGTGAAATTTTTTGACTTAGAGTAATAAATAAGTGAGAGGTATATTTAGTAAGTCTTCTCAAGTTTTAAAATTTTGATTAAATGTTTAAGTCTGGTGGCATCCTATATTTGGGCTCGATAAATTGAGTTGGGTATAAGGTGTTACAATTTTATTGGTATCAGAGTTTTCGATTTAGTCAATCCTTTAGAAGTTAAGATTAGAGTTAGCCTTATATGCATAATACACCAGACCTGGTTTAGTCCCTCAGGTAAAGTTAAAGACTTTTGTTTGGCGAATGCTTTGGTATTTTGTTAGTGTTGAAATAAGTAAGATAGTTGGAAAGAAAATGATAAATCCGTTAATAAGATAAGAAAGTTCATATAAATTGAACATGAAATTAAATACAATAAAATAAAAAATTCTTAGTTTCCCTCCTCAATTGGCGGGTCAGTTGGTCTAGTGGGGGCTTCATCTAATTAGAGGTGTTCCTTGGGGACTTCTTCCAGATCTATTGAATCCTCTAAGTTATCCTCTTTTGTTCTAGCCCAGAAAAAGTGATAAAGTTAGTCGATTGCTTCCATTCTCTCTAGAACTTTACCCAGTCCTCACCTTTAGGATTATAAACATTGAAGTTAAAAAAATCAAAGGTGACCTTCTGTAGACAATTGAAGTTCACCTAACTCAAGTTGAGGGGACCTGCAGCCACTTGGGTGTGTAGGACCAGATTTGCTTGCAAAGTGGTGAAAGCCTCCACCAGATTTTTCTTTATGTCATCTTGATACTTTTTCAAAGCCTCTTCATTGGTTTGGCGAACATGTTCTAACTCTGATAAGTGGCGTTGTTCTTGGGACTTAAAATTTTCCTCCTAAGAAGATTCTTTGGCCTTCAGCCAACTATTTTCCTTCATCTGCTAAAATCAAACTTCTACCTCTTTATACTTGGCCTTTCAAGCTGTGACACAAGAGTGGAGATCTTAGATCTTGCTCACATTGAGTATTGGTCACTGCGATGAGGCCAATTTAGTATGTTGCGTGGTAATAAGGAACCCCCAACTTCACGACATCAACCTAAAGTTTTGTAAACACTACAATTTAGTTCTAATTCAATCTCGGGTTAGCATTAAAACATTTGTAAGCTTGTATAAGACCCGGAAATGAATATATAATTTCATATACCTAATTTACTTGTATTTGAATGTTTAATTATATGAATTGGATTATAAATTATTCGTAGTTGCTTCGAAAATAAATGTGACACCTTATAGTTTAGACTCAACGATCGGGTCTTGTATGGGGTGCTACACCTAAGTTTGTAGTTATTGTTACCCAAAAAAAACCATACCACTATAATCACCCACTACTACTCCCCATTTTTGTTCAATTATTGCAAAGGGGTCAACAAAGCTATTTGGCCAAAATATCCAATTTCATGGCCAATAGCTTGCTATTGCATGATTTGAGGTCCTTGATATGCCCCACATTCGCAGCAATTTCATCAGGAAGCAACTTGAGGAGCCTCTAATCAACAATAGCTGATATGCTTGAGGAACCAGGAACTGTGTCAAAATCTGTGCCGATAGTTCCAGACATTGTTGTGTCTTTAGTAGAGGCTTCTTCCTCTTGTATATTCCAAGGTCCATGATAGTATGCCTTCCTTCTAACCACTTGTGTGAGAAATTTGGCTCAAGAGGCATCTTTTCGTACTTCTCAGTAGCCTTGACATTTTTTTTTCATTTTGCAAAAATAGTATTTGAAATATGAGAGAAAGATAGGAGAGATTGAGCTTACTATAAAGATTTTTAACATGTTGGAATATCTCAATGAAGATCAATTCTCCAATATCAAATTCGATTCTAACTCCTACCTTCTTCAAAAAAGCAATCATCGTCTTTGTCGCATTGTGCCTCTAGCTGTTGGGAAGCCAATTCCTCATAGCTATGGCATAGAGGGTAGCATATGTTGGTTCCAAGGTACAAAAGTGATGTTATTAACCAATAGGCCATGTAAGGTGGACTCTGTTTGTAATATGGGCAGCAATGGTATCTTTTGATTCCCTAAATTCCACATCCTTAGTACAACGATAGTGAAACAAGTGTCTGATTTGCACAAGCCGAAACTTGCACCATTTGCCTCGCATATGATCTTTGCGATGCAACTTACTAGTGGGGTCATCAATACTCTTAAGCAGGTTGGCATAGAACTCTAATACTATTTTCTTGACATAAAGCTTAAAAAATTGAGCAGAGATCAGAAGATCATTCTTCTCTAGAATGGTGCCAATAGGGTTCGTGACTATCTCTCTTAACAATGTTGTTTCCAAAGTTCGAGCCCGTGTTCTTCTCTTAAAATTTAATGTACCTTATTTTCTTCTTCTTCATTCTTCTTGACCTCACGTAAGGGAATGAGATAGTCATGGCTGCATGCAAGGGAAATCAAAATAACCCTTATTTGGGAGCTATCTTATCAAGCTTTGTTAACAAAGAAGGGGATGGACAAAACATTAAAGGGAAGGAAAAAGTGGTGTAGGTTGATTCAACTTAGGAGAATTTTTGGTAAGGTTCTTGAACCTTACATTTTTGGTTTTACATTTAAAATTTTAATAAACATGATTAAATTGCATAAAGGTAAAATAAACCTTAATCTCCTTGAGCTTTCATGTTTTAGTTTTTACTGTTGTTCTAAAATGCACAACTTGAAGCATGTTGTACTTGGGGGTTAATTGTTATTCAAGGCTAGACAATATCATGGTATATTGTTGAGTTGGAATACATGAATGCACAACTTGAAGCATGTTGTACTTCGGGGTTAATTGCTATTCAAGGCTAGACAATATCATGGTATATTGTTGAGTTGGAATACATGACTTAATTAAGGATTAAATATTGTCACAGTTGGACATTATCATGTCATTTTTGTTGTATAAAATATATGTTTCAATTGAAGTTTAATGTTGTCCATTTTAGGACATTATCATGTTATTTCAGTGGTATAAAATATATGTTTCAATTGAAGTTTAATGCTGTCCATTTTAAGATATCATCATGTCATTTCGATTGTATAAAATGTATGTTTCAATAGAAGTTTAATGTTATCCATTTTAGGACATTATCATGTCATTTCGTTGGTATAAAATACATGTTTCAATTGAGGTTGCAATGCAGTCCAAAACAAGACACATTCATTACCTTCGGCTTAGCTTTAATGCATGTTTCATTTAAGGTCTAATTGTTTTTGTCCATTGTTATTTACTATTGGAATTAAGCTGTCAAAAAGGGTGTTAAAAATTGTTGTTGTTCAATGACGATTTATTACCGAATTTAAGTTGTTCAAATGGTAAATAATGATTGTTAAAATAGTATTTGATATCAAATAAATCTGTCCAAAAGGTGAATAATTATTGTTGTCTAAATGGTGTTAAGACTTATTTAAGTTGTTCGAACAGGGTGAAATCGTTGATGTTCGAATAGTGGTTAATTGTTTCATTTATTATAATTAATTGTTGTCAGGAATAGATGTTTAAGCAACTCGTTTTGTACATGATAAAACTGTTCAAATTAGTATTTAGTACAATTCACTGTATGCATTATAATGTTGTTCAAAAATGATGTTGCTGCTCAATTATCCGATAAATGATGTCAAGTTTGAAAAGGTATAAAAAAAATGAGAATGATACAATGATGGGAACCAAGTCATCTAAATGTCAGCTGATGAAATTTAAATGAATGTAAGTTTACGATGTCGGTAAGTTCTCTTGAATTTTTATTTATACTTGTTAAACTGATAAATTGTTATGGAAGGTTCGGCAGTTTTAGTATCTGAATATGTTCATAAATCTTCTTGTTTATATGATGTCTTAAGTTAGACAAGGTTCAATTTTTAACTTGATTGAATGTCGACTGTCATTGGAAGGATTGATGGTAAAACATTGCTTGTTGAATTTTAGAATTTGCACCATGTTAACTGCTGTCTAATTGGACAAGTTCAACGTGAAGTTGTATGATCAAATCTTATGTTAATAAGTCCATTTATGTTGTCCAAAACATCCTACTTATGTTAGATTTTTAGCATTTATACAAATTTTTAATTTATTCTAATTATTTTGTTCGGAAAACCCTATGCAAAATAAAATATAGTAAATTATACAAGTGATTTTTATTACATATTCACGTTGTGCGAAATAACTCCCATTCATGCAATGTTTTAGTATTTACACTAAACTATTACGAGTCCTCTTAGGCTATCCCTAACACTGCCCTGGGAACTAATACTATTCCAAAATTTCATGAACTGATGATGTTATGATTAAATTAAATTGAGACAATTTCTGGGTGCAACGTAGGATTTGTGAGATTTTCTTATCTCACATTTTCTTGATCTCACATCTATTTAATTATTAATTTTTATTTATTTTATGTGATAATTTTTAATGTCAATAATGTTAATTAAATATGGATGTTGATCGAATATAACATATTTTTATTAACATCTTTAACGATGTTGTCCTAGTTTGTTAATTACATTGTCCAAATTGTTATAATGATTGTTATTCAACTAGTGAATAGAAGTCTTATATTTATATTATACTAAGTTCGTGGATATTCTATGATTGAATTAATTTACTTAGGGTAGAATTGTTAATACTTAAATTATGGAAATACTACTAAGTGTTTCACTTAACATATGGTTGTTCACTCCATGTGCAGGTTAGATTTAATTCGAGATTTTCCAAACATCAACCTCAACATCCCATCCACAATCCTGGTTTCAACAACGTTTGTTTGTTTCCAACCTTATTTATATTTGGCATGTACCTAATAGGTTAGGCTTTGCAGTATTAAATGATGTTACAATCAGATGTTGCATGTTATTAGATGCATATATTTTAATGAAACTCAGACTTACTTTAGTATGTTTAAGAAATGCATATTTGATTGATTTTTCATACTAATTGAATAATTTAATCTTAAACTAATCGTAGTTGTCTTGGCTACGAATATGATATCCCACAACTTGGGTTCGACAATCGAGTCAGGTAGTGGGTGTTACGCATAAGGCCTTTATTAATATGGATTTGATCAAAAGTATGTGAAAGCACTTAAAGTGCCCCTATATGATATGTGTATGTGTAAATAGCCTAGATGGATATATGTTAATTATAATTGTAATATGCCCTAGTAAACTTAGTGAAATGTTAATGATATAGTTGGCATGCCAATTAGGGGCTGTAGCATGTTGGAGTTCTGTCGAAGGTTTCAAACTTATTGCTCTTTATATCGCTTTCAGGCCTTACACTTATGTGTATTTTGGTGTGGTATAGTTTAATCTCTCATGAGATCCTTGGTGTGGTGGAGGGATGTTTTACATTATTTTACAATTTAGCACTTCGATGCTCATTGGTGTAGTGAAAGAGTCAGGTGTATCCGAGTCGGTTTTACTAGTGTTTACTTGTTGGATCTGGTGCCCTAAGTGTAGTATATTCATTTGTAATCTTATATTTTTTTCGAATAGATTGGTTAATAAAACAAATTCATTGGTTACATTAATATACTTCGTATAATTGTCCTCATATGGTTTTTTCATGCAAAGCAAAATAGAAGGAAATGTTGCTCACTGGTTGTCTAATGGTTAACTAATACTAAGTGGTATTACGTGGTCGAATCGTAATACAAAAAGAAAACTTATATTAGTAGACGAACCTAAATATGTCCTTAGTCTAATCGGAAATGAGGAAACCAATTGAAAGACTAATATATCGTCTATCAAATCCAATTAGGGAGATGTTTTATCATGGGCATCGGAGCGGATAACTCCCAAAAGATAGAGACATAGATGTGACTAACTGTACTGACAATACATCAAAGTAGACCCAAGGAGAATAGATCCTGAATTTGTTTATGGTTTTATTCACCTGTGACGCTTATAGTATGGCATACCTAAAACCTGAGTGGATAACGGACTATGTATGTGTGACTCATATATTTTGATGTAAGTAAAAGTCTAACTTCAAATAGATAAAGAACTGAAAGATTGTGCGTTGGGTATACGAATTTTTCAGTATGTAACACCATTCACAACTGTAACACCCCGAACCCGAGACCGTCACCGGAGTCGAACACAAGGTGTTAACAGACTTTAAAAATAATTTCCCAGACACTGCCAATCTGCGTACTAGTCGCTTTAAAAATCATATCTTGAGTTCAGAAACTCGGAATCCAGTTCCGTAAATTTTTCCTAAAACTAGACTCATATTCCCATCTAAATATTTTTTTCTAGAATTTTTGTTTGGGCCAATTAGTACAGTTTATTAGTCAAAGTCTCCCATGTTACAGGGATCGACTACACTGACCTTTGCACATTACGACTTGGATATCTCCCTGTACAGGGCTTCAATACTGATTTCGTTTGTTTCTATAGAAACTAGACTCAGAGAGGAATCTATACATATGTGGCTTGACTCCTAATTATCTCTGGTTAATTTGTAATGAATTTCCAAAGTCGGAACAGGAAATCCAGAAACCGTTCTGGCCCTGTCTCACAAGAACCTGAATGTCTCTTAACATACTGTCCGTATAATTGTTTCGTTACTTTCCTATGAAAATAGATTCATCAAGGTTCGTTTACATAATTTATTCACTATTTAATTCCATTCCTACTATTTTTAGTGATTTTCCAAATCTACATCACTGCTGCTGTTAGCATCTGCCTTTAAGGTAGACTTTACCTATTTCATAGTTTCCATGATTCAACTAGCCCTTTTTGCATAAATAGCACAATTTATGATAGTGATTAACCATTCCCATGGCCAATCCTTGTCAAGCATATCCACACCTCTCAATAACCATATCCCTACCAAATGATTATAACATTATACTCAAACATATATAAGCCATTTTCGCATGGCTATCCAAAATTATACAAGTCCAAAGGGTCCATGACCCACAACAAACGGGTAGTCCTATACATGCCATTTCGAAGTTCAACCAAAATTGTACCAAAAGGGGGGGCTTTGATAGTGTGGGCGACTTCGACTTCAAAATCCCGAGTCCGATAGCTGGAGAACCAAAATCTATAAAACAGAGGATCAAAGAAACGGAGTAAGCAATTTATGCTTAGTAAGTTTTGAGCAAGGAATTCCAGCACAGCAAAAGTATAGCATTCATATAGCTAAACGGATAATTTCATATGCACAAATTTTCGATATCATACTTGCTTCACATTACCAACCCTTATGTACATACACAAAAGATCAACTTAGCCAAAGGCCGGTAGCTCGTTTATCAACTGAGCGAATACTTATTTGTAAGGGCTCAACTAAATTCAAGCACATACGAAACATACCTCAATGTTGGGATGTTTCTAGAGTATTTGCTGAAATTTTTACAGCAAGATCATTCATTCCCAAATCACATACCTTCGGAATTTAACCGGATATAGCTACTCGTTCAAATGCCTTCGGGACATAGCCCGGTTATAGTAACTCGCACAATTGCCTTCGGGACTTAACCCGGATTTAGTAACTCGCGCAAATGCCTTCGGGCTTAGCCCGGAATTAGTATCTCTCACAAATGCCTTCGGATCTTAGTCCGGATATGGTCACTTAGCACAAAGCCTTCGGGACTTAGCCCGGACATCATTCAAATAACCATGCACATTTAACAATAAATCATGGCACATTCGTATTTCGTTTTCGTTAGCAAAACTCAAACACAAGACATTTATCATTCTTGCAATTTCGGCTCAATAGCCACACAAAGAGCATGATTTTAATTTGCTTAAAACATGATCTAATCAAATCATAATTTAAGCTCTTTTACTCAAGAACTTACCTCGGGTGTTGTCGAACGATTCCGATAGCTATTCGACCACTTTTTCCTTCCCTTTATCGGATTTAGTTCCCCTTTGCTCTTGAGCTTAATTAAACAAATAAATTGATTTAATCATTTGAGCATCAAAAAGAGGAACACAAGGCACTTAGCCCATATTTATACATTAGACATTAAAGTCACATATGTACGGAATCATGAATCAAACTCAACATTTTAGCTAATTTTTCCCCCTTGGCCGAATTTTCTAAGCCAAGACAAAAGCATCAATATGCTTGCCTCTAACCGAATACATGCAACACCAATCTCCTTCCTATGGCCGAATATGCATGTCTATGTTGGGGCCGATTTCAACACTTAATACATTCTACAAGTATGGTCACTTGTATTGACTAAACACCCTTTTGTTTCAAGTTCAAAACTTGGCTAATACACACATATATACACTAGTAAAGCATCCTCTCCCTTTCCATCAATTTAACACATGGATTACTCATTAATATACAAAAATTATATTCGGCCTTAGCACACAACTTGCTAGCCGATTCTTCTCTATCTAGCAACCAATGCACATATGTGCTCACTCAAAAATGCTAAAAGAAGATTCAAGAATCATCAATCCACCATCACATGCATCATTAACAAGCTTCATATTTAGCATGCAATGGCATTAACACAAAATCTACCTAGGCCGAATATCATCCCCATGACATAGCAAAGATTTGAACCATGGGCTAATTAGAACTCAAGCTAGCAACTAAAAACATGTATGAATCTCATGGCACAACCTCAAACATACCTTGATCTAGATACAAGTATGGCCAAACCTCCTCCTAATCCTCTTCCAAACCAAACATGAAGCAAGAACTCCTTCCTCCTTCCTTAGATTTTTCGGCCAAATGAAGATGAAAAAGGATGAACAAAATTTTCTCTTTTCTTTTCTTTAACTCACGGCAATGGGGGGGAAACAACCACACACTTTTTTTTTGTTTTCATCATATTCCCTTTCATTATTTTATGCCCATGCTCCTTATTTTATTTTTTTCCACCCATGATGCACCAACACAACATGTCTATGACATGTCTTGCCCATCACACTTGGTCTACCATGCTTGTCATGGCCGGCCACTACTAATTAGGGGGAATTTGATATGCAAGTCCCCCTTTTTATTTCATGCACTAATGGGTCCTTATGCTTCGACCTATCACATTTCAAAAATGTCGCACATAAGTCCTATTGACTAAATTCACATGCAATCGACTAAATCGAAGCTTGAAATTTTCACACATTCATAATTACATATTCTAGACAATAAATATCACATTCAAACATTTCGGTGACTCGGTTTAGCGGTCCCGAAACCACTTCCCGACTAGGGTCAATTTTGGGCTGTCACAACAACAGTGGAATTCATAGCTCAAGACATAGGTAAATGATATCCTCTCATTAACATTACATGGTTGATGAAAATAAACGTGGCCACGGATCATTTATTTTTGTGACGAATGACTTAATTACTATTTTATAGTAATTTACTTTTCATAAAGGAAGATGTAATGTTTACCATAAGGTAAAATAGGATCATATTGGGAGATCGACTATTATCCCAAAGAGATTAAATATAACACCCCAAACCTGGCCTGGACGTTATAACCAAATTTTGAGGAATTATATCAACTTGTTTAAAAAATCTTGTCTTCATCAAATTCAGTGTGCATTTCGAAAGCATAAAATTTGGCAAAACCTTCATAAATGTTTATGAAAAACTTAAGTCCGGAAACACTTATTTTAAACCTAGAAATTGAATTCAAAATCGTGTGTTTTAAAAATATCAATTTCTGCAAATAATTTCTAGTTCTAAGGCAAACATTCGTTAAAAACTATTTATTTATAGAAAAACACTTAAGTGATTACTTAATTTTTGCAATGGGAATTTCCAGAGTTTTAGTTTTGAAAACCGAATTTTAATTTGATAATTCGTACGATTTGCAGTTTTACGTTAAAAATACCAAAAGTCGTCAAGTAAAACAAAAACCAAAAACAAAATCTAAAAACAGGTTTACAGTCCAAAAGTCTAGAAAAGTTAAAACGAAAACCATCTTATCTAATTAACCGAGAAATTAATCCAAGCTCTCGCTCACCGTCTGGCCCTAAATTTGCTGATTACCTAAAAAGAGAAAATACAGAAAAGTGAGCTAATAAGCTCAGTTTGTAACTAAACTCAAACAAATAGCACCAATATCACAAAAAAATTAAATTAAAGTATCACAAAGAACTTTATAACAAACAATTGAGCAAAACGGGAAAAATGCATGTTGATGCCAATGCAGTATTTTTCAGAAAATCATAATGCAGATTTTTCAAAAAAAACTTCCTATCCAATACTACTGCACACCAAATCAGAGTTCCCCAGAACTCGTTCATCCAAAATCACACCAACAGATATTTGTGGATTATGCCACCAGAGCTGCAGTTACAACTGCCAAATCAGAGTATATGTGATTGAGCCACTATATTGTATCGAAGCTATCAAAACAGATATATGTGATAAAGCACCAGATAAGGTAGATCATTAAACTGCCAGAACTTCCTCCTTACCATATTATCCCAACCTCATGCAATGTGACATGGAATGCAAATACAGAATCAAAATGATAAGAATGTTAAACATGTATTCATATTCTTAACAGAACCAATAAGCATGAGCTTTCATGCTTTGTAAACAGATATATTAGATTATGAATCACTTTAACCAGAACAACCACAATGTCACATGCATGGTCAAATAACAAATTCGGATATTTTTAACTTAAGATTTTCAGATATCATACACTCGTACACAACATTACAACACGGATACATGCCATCAAATTTGACAAAATACGGATCACATATATATATTTCATGTACCTTAAACACATCACATACAAAAGCACATTAATAGATACCTTATTTTCAAGTCCTATTTAAGCAGTATGGACCTTACGAAGGGTCTTATTACGAATCGTACATCATAAACTAGCCTAGGATAAAATTTCAAAAAAATGGCTCACACGTCCATATGGCCTACACGACCCAACTGGCTAGCTTGTGTGGCCCACACGACCTCACACCCCTATGTGGCCCACATGACCCAATTAACTCAGACCGTGGCACACAGCTGTGTGACATCAATAGTGAGTTTTTTGGCTTTCTATAGTTCACTATTTTTACAAGTTCGAGTCACACACTTGATTAGTTTTCAATGTCGATTCACAAACGAGTGTTCTAGAACCTAAAACATTAATTGAAACCAACCTTTTAACAATGATTTAAAAATTTAAAGTCACTAAATCGACCTCAACCACCAATCGTTAAGCGTTAGCAAACTAGAAAACCAGCCTTATGGAACTTGCTTACTTACCCAAAACCACAGCGGCAATACCAAATAATCTTCCTAAATCTTCGAAAGGATGTCGTGCATCTCACTAATTCCTCCTAATAGTACACAAAATAATTAAAAACTCAAAAGAAACCTTATTCCAAAATCACTCATTATCCCATGAAGAATACACCCAAAATGGAGTTTACAAAGGCATACAAGAAAACTTACCCAACAACAAATCAACTGTCGAGCCCCTAACCAACACTAATAGCAAAAAGGTAGCAGGCTTACAACCAATTAAAGCTTCAAAAAGGAAATTAATAGAGCAAGGAACAAAGAGTTTTTCTTTAGCAGTAATTTTGGCGAAACTCAAAAGAAGGTAAATAGAAATAGGGAAATGTGAAATGAAAGAAAATAAAACAATGTAAAATATGAGAATAAATTTTCGTAACCAATAGTATTTTCAGAAAAAAAAAAAGTAGAAAAGAGAAAGAACAGGAAGAGAAAATAGAATAAAGAAATAGAAAAGAAGAAAAAAACGTGAATTAGTAAAGAAACTGGATGACAAATTTTTAAGAACTTTTTGGGGATAATTTCAAAAATTAAATCCCACTAAATTTTATTCTCTAACCACTTATCAGATTTTTTTCTCCAAGTTGACTTTAACTGAAATTCTGACAGCTTGGACAGCACAGCAAGGAGAAGCAAAAATTAACTCATTTATTGCACACCACAGGATTTGAATAGGAGATCGCAAGGTAAGCTGAAGCCTTACCACTGAACCAACAAGCTCATTCTTGTTAAAAATCTAACAAAAATTAAAGATAAGCTAGATACGACTAGCCAGATATAAAGATAAAACAAATAAAACCCAAGGGAAGGGATTTGAACATAGGACCTCTCACACACAAACACGACACTTAACCACTGAACCAGATCAATTCACTTTACAAAATTGTCACAAACTTAACTCAAAATCAAGATGTGAGCACTCCTGATTTCACTAACCCAATTTCTACTAATTCGGTTTTTGGGATGTGATATTAAGGATATCCTATGAGGGCAATACACTTATGACAAGGTCATTGGACGAGCACTGGTCGAGTTGTTTTCATAATGGTATGTCATTGGGGAGAGCTTAGTTATGATACTATAGTGGAATGACTTTGTGACTAAATAAGTTTATAATTAATAGGTGAAAAACTAACACTTAATTATAAATCATTTGAGCCTTAATTGCATATGTTCAATCAGTCCCTCCACTAGCTCGTTGAAACCTGAAATGAATTGCATGTTGAATCAAATGAACACAAATGAATAAGAATGGTGAAAATGGAGAAATGAGAAATATTTGAAAATTATTATGGTTTTCTCCAAAATGAAAATGAAAATGAAAATGGAGAAATAGAATCATTTGAAAATGAATATGGTTTTCTCCAAAATGAAAATGACCTGGAAATAAAATTATGCTTTTCGAATTAAATGGAGTTCGAAATTTGAGAAAAATCATTTGGTCATAGTGAACCGTTGAATGTGGAAATATTAACTATATTTTTTCATGGACTCTTTTATGGTAAAGTTGTCATGATTTTAATGGAATTAGAATTGGGTTGAGAAGATTATTTAATTGGAAATATATTGAAAAGTTTATTTTGAGAAATAGAAAAATAAAAATTAGGTTGAATCAAATTAGAAAGTATCGGATTAAAAGTCCGGGAACTACTTATAATTGGACCCAATATGGGAGAGGCCCAAAATCCCCTCATGTTAAAAGGGGTGGACGGCAATAACGACAAACCCTAGTAAAATTTATGTTTTGAAAAGCTAAGAAACAAAAGTTTAAAGAATTACGAGGGAGAGTGATCCCCATACGAACTTTTCATAAGTTATTGCCTAATGAATTGTTAAAATGCAAGTTGAGCCCTACAATGCGATTAATTTAACGGAATTGATTAGTGACACTAGAACGCGACTTAAGTGAATCTTATATGACATGTCTAAGGGTCTCAACATTAACAATGATAAGTAAGTTTATCTCAGGGTACTTACTGAGCTTTTAAAGCTTGCACGTTCGTTATTTAAAATGGCTTCTTAGGTTTTATTTAAGGAGTTTCGATGGAGAAGAAATAAAAATAAAGATGATTGTAATGCCCAATTTTGACCAGGGCCCACACAAAAAATATATATAAACCAAATCCAAAATTAATAACAGTCCAATAGCAGTCCATTTACAATAGCCTGTGTAGCCCACTACCCAAAACACTAGCCTAGCCCAATATTCGGCCCATTAGCCTAAATACCCAAGCCCAAACTAGCCTAAGCATTGGGAAATCAGAAACCCTAGGCAGCAACATTCGGCCTCAGTCGCTGTAGCAGAGCCAGGCCTTTTCATTGCACGTGTTGCGCCTGCGCGTGTGTAGAGCCTCCGCGCCAAATTCACGCGAGCCTCCATGTCCACTACTCCGTACGCCTGTAACAAACAAAAACGAACAAAGCAGCAGGCAAAAGAAACAAAATAGCAGAAAGGGCTAGTGAATAAATAGATTTATTTTATTTTATTTACTGTAATTTTTCGATTTTGGATATAAAAGGGCCAAAGGAGTATGTACTAAGGATCATTTTTTACGCATATTGAATACAAAAATTGAGAGAAATCAAAAACTGGAAAGGTGATTGCAGATTTCCTTTTTCTTTTCGTTCTTTCTTCTGTTTCGATTTTTTTTATATCTATTCCATATTCTGTGCAAATATAAAAGAAAATAGGAGTTAGAGGGTCAAAGCTTACCTGGTGGCTGACTTTCCTTCTACTCCGTCGCGATCGGGGTCGGTTGGAAGAAAAATGGCCTTCGGTTAGCTTAGGCATGGAGCGGCACAGAGAACCTTTAGGGTTCTTCAGTTTTTTTTTTCTTAGAAAATGATAGGCTGCTAGTTTTAGGGTTATTTTAAGTCTATATGTGAAGGAAACGGCGCCGTTTTAAGCATGCTTCAGTAGCTTTTAAAACGACGCCGTTCAGAAGCCTCCGACCCGCTCGGTAACCCGATCCGAGGGAAGGATCCGCGCGTTTTGCTTGAATGGTCCATTTGCGCGATGAGTCCTTCTATATTTCGCCTTATTTTTATTTAATTTTTATTATTATTTTAATCTATACATTATATTGGATTTCTGTTTCGATTGGATCCATGTTTGAACGACACCGTTTCAAATATTCAAATCCACATGCCGGAGAAGATTTTTGCGTTAAATTGCTTTAATAATCCCTTTGATGTTAAATGGTTTTCAATTCAGTTGTTTGCATATTTATTTCAAATTAACCCTTAGAATTTTGTTTGAGTCCAAAATAGATCCACTTTCATTAAATTAATAGATTTATTATCATTAATTTCATTTGTTGTTATTGTATTTAATAGTATATATATATATATATTAGTTAACCTAATTTTTATATAAATTCTTTTATTATATAATATTATTTTATGTATTCATTACTTAATTTTATAATTTTTTTTTATGTTTCAGATATTATCTTAATATAATTTATACATACCTTTTTTTGTTCATGTACGTATATATATATATAATTAACTTCAAAGTTTTTAATAATAATACTTTATATTTTTATATACATGCATATAATATGTTTTTTTTAGTATACGTACATATATATATAATAATATATTATTATTTTCAAATGATATTTTTTTGTGCATAAAAACCTTATTCCTTTTAAATTTGTTATTTTATTTTATTTATTTAAATTTTATAAATTATTACTATGTATATACTATTATTTTTACTAGGTTTTATTTATATCAATTAGAATATAGATATTAATTTTAAGTTATTCACTTTTATTTTACTTCATTTTTTTATTTTTTATGTTTTTAAAATCTTTCATCAAAATTCATTCAAACCTTTTATTTATTCATTTTTTGATTTTTTTATTCCCTTACCAAATTGTATCAAATATTCGTATTATTTATTGTTATTATTATTTCTTTATTTTATTGTCTCGAAGTTTTTTTATATCGATTATTAATATGAATGTTTGTATAACATGATTAAAGAATGTTTGTATTAGCATATTACTTGTTTGATGGCTTCTAGTATAAATTTAGCTCGCTATTTATCTTTTGTTTTATATATTGCTTTTCAATTATATTGTTTGTAAGAATTAAAATTCATTAAAGTGTTATAATCATTTTATTTCATAATTCCTAAAAAGCGTTGAGTTCTCGAGAGAATCGTGCCCTAACTTACTGGGCTTCAATTCTTTTCGATGTATTTAGATAATCAAGAATTTTTATTAAAACCATACAATTGTTAAAATAAAACTTTCGAGATTTCAAGATGTTGGATCCTAACTTATTGGATATGATATTTTGTTATCTCGATTTTAAAATAAAGGCAATATTTGGTGTCTAAGAATCTCGAGAAATTAAACCTTAACTTACTAGGTTCTAATTTCTTGATTGACCCAAATAACCAAATATCCTTCTCAAAATATATGAATTTTTTAAAAGAAAAAAATGAATCTAACTTCGAAAATTGAACGGTTGTACTCTAACTCACTGAGTGTGACGATTATTTTCTTTGAAATGGGTCCGTTTTATCATCCAATTCAATTACTTAGATTTATTTCATGGGATCGTATTTAAAAAATTTTTCAAGTTTCGACACTAAGACATTAAACAATCAATTCGATACCAATTTTGGGCGTTACGAGGGTGCTAGCCCTTCCTCGTACGTAATCGACTCTCGAAATTATTTTCTTAATATTTCGCAAATCAAAATCATTTTCAAGGTGAGCCGATCACACCTCCAATAAAGATCGGTGGCGACTCTATTTTCAAAGTCGATTCTCATTTTTCAAATACCTTAAAAATGGTTTCGACAATGATAGCTTTTTATTTTCCTTTTTTATACTTTGAATAAAACTTAATTAATAAAATTTTAGTTAATTAAACCTTAACTAATCAAACCATAATCACAAATAGCCAAAGTTAGTGGAACTTTACCTCGTTTTCCACTAAAAGATGGAACAGAGTGGCTTAATTACCATTTTGGACATTTAGCTAATTAAAATTCCATAACGATAAGATTTTTACAATTTAGTTCCTAAACCTTAGTTAAACAATCAATAGAAAACATTGAAGTACCAAACATTCATATTCCATTATACCAACTCCGTAAATATTTATATTTAATATTTACGTATCTGGATTATGAAAATGGGGTTTTGAACCACCTTTTTTGGCACCATTGAAGATTTAATTGTTACAATTAAATGTAACATCTTGTATCTCGGACCCAACGACTGAGTCAGGCGAGGGGTGTTACATTTATCTTCATGTTAGAGAAAGGTTTCATGATCTAAAAGTTCCCAAAATAACTCATCATACTCAATCGAGTATCGCGAGTGCAAATAGAAGCTGAGACTTCTTTGAAATCCAAAGTATGACCACTAAGAATTTTAACCATTAACTCTTCAGATGAAATGGGAGCACCTATAATAGCAAGTTCATCAAAGATCGTTTTTATCTCATGTAAATATTGAACAACTCCTTTTGATCTTTTGTAACGCGAATCAACTGATCTCTAATGTAATAGGCCTATTTTGCCCGGGCCCGAAACCAAATAAAAGCCCAAAATTAGTCAAAGTCCATTACAAAGAAATCAAACCCAAATTACCAGCCCAAATCTAAAACCTATTACCTAAATTATAAAACCCAAAAAAGAAACTAAAAACCCTAATGGCCCAAGTGGCCCAAAAACCTAAACATCTTCAGTAAACAGAAGAAACCCTAGCCTCCCTTGTGCGCCGCACCCCTCCAAGTGCCGTGCTAGCGCGCCTCTTGCTCGAGGGCTACCTCCCTTGCACCAAAATGGTAAGGGTCAGCCTTTCTCCTCTGTTGACCTTGCCTGCAAGAGTAAAAAACAGAAAGCAAGCAATACAGATAGCAAAGAAGCAGCAAAAAGCAATATAAAAAAAATAAAAATATTGTATCTATTCGACTATAAAATCCCCAATGCAATGTAATTGTTTTTTTGACCAAGAAGGAATACAAAAAAATACAAAAATATTTCAAAAATAGAGATTTTCAAAACTAAATTTTGAAGGTAGTTTATTTTCTGTTATTATTCTTTTTTTTCTTCATTGTCATTTATTTTTTAGAAGGAAACATAGAAAATAAAAAAGGATCGAAAACTTACCACTTTTCCGTGTCTTGCGCCGTCGTGGGAGGACGAGGTTCATTGTTTTTGATGAAAAATGACGTTTTTTTGGCGTCGGGGAGTTGAAAAGCCAAAAATATAGCCTTTTCTGACTTTTCGGCCACCGTGGATGGTGGCGCAATCGCCAGCGACCGGTGGCCGCCATGGCTGTCCGACGGCCAGAGCCATGGCCGGACTCAAGGGAGAGGGAGAGGGTTGAGAGAAAGCTTTTGTTTTTTTTAGATGGGGGGAAGAATGATTTTTTTTAGTTTATAAAAACTTTTATAGCTTATTCGAAACGGCGCCGTTTTGGGCCAAAGAATGAGCGCAAAAACAACCTCGTTTCCCTAATGACAGCCCGACCCAACCCGCTCTAGATGAAGGATTCGCGTGTTTTTTTAAGCGGAAGGGCTAATTTCGTTTTCAGCCCTTCCTCTTTAGCGATGCACTTTAATTTAGTCATTTGTCGCCTTTTGGATGTTTTTAAATTTGGCCCTTGATTTTTTTCGTATTTCGATTGGGTCCCCAGTCCAATGATCTACAGAGGAAAGGACACGTGTCCTGGGGATATGGCTAATTCCTTATTTAGTCCCTGCTTGTTTTTACGCATTTAATTTTAGTCCTTTACTTTATTTGATTGCTTAATCTATTTATTTTAGTTTAATTTTTTACTTTAAATTTTGCTTAGTTCTGATTTAGTCCTTTCTTTCAATCTTTTATTTTTCTTTGTATTATTTATTCATTTATATTTACACTTTTTTTCCTTTCCATATTTTTTTTCTCATTTACTGTTTGTTTCTTTTACTATATTTATTATTATATCTATTATTACTATCTATTTATGTATTTTATTACAAATCGCACCCATAATTTCATTTACATTTTAATTAAGCCATTCATTTTCAATATTTTTATTTACATATTTATTTATTTATTTGTCTTCATTATATTTAAAAATTGGTATTGTCATTTCATGCACATATTTTGTCATTAGAAGTATCATTTATTTTATTATTGATTATTATTATTTGATTGTTAATATTGGTATTAAAGTGATATGTACTACGAATTGCTTATTAGCGCATCTATGTTGTTGTCGTTCATTAGCGTAACATTTTATTCATATATCAATTTTAATACAACATTAATTTTTACCCAAATTCGTAAAAATGAAAATTTTGAAAAATAAAGGCAATATTCCGTATTTGAAAATTAGAGAAGTCGTGCCCTAGCTTACTGGGATTCGATTTTTCTCACGTTGAACCTAAACAACTGAATATCCTTTTAAGATTAAAATAAATGTGGTTTAAAAAATATATATAAAGGCGAGCTTATTCTCAAAAATACGAGGTGACGTGTCCTAACTTACGAGATGTGACATTTAGTTTCTTCGAGATAAGGAGGCCTTTTAAAAAGTATGATTTATTCGAGTAATTTTAATTAAATAATACGATATAAAGAGGGACCGTATTTTAAATTATTTTCGAGTTTTTAACTTTCGACACCAAGATATTAAGTAATCAACTAGGTACCAGTTTTGGCCACATCAAAGGTGCTAATCCTTCATCGTGCATAACCGACTCCCGAACCTTTTTTCTGGATTTTTGTAGACCGAAAAACAATGTTTAAGAAATCAAACTATTTATTAAAACGATCAAATTGCGAGGTGATTCGATCACACCTAATAAAAAGGATTGGTGGCGACTCCCATTTTCATTTTTTAAAATAAAAGTCGATTTCAAAAAAATGGTTTCGATAGCTTGGCAACTCCACTAGGGAATCAAAATAAGAGAGTCAAGCCACGTGTTGATTACTTTTTGTCTTTTTCGTCGAAAATTTAAAACTTGGTTTAAATTTACGGTCTTTTTGTTGCATTTCATCTGTTTTTATTACGATCTTCATCATTTTATGATCTGCATATTGCATCGCATTACCGCTCGATTATACCCTTTTAAGTGGGAGTGAGAAACTACACCTTCGTGAGGTTTTTACCTCCGCATGGGATAGTGAATCACTTCCAGGATACATCTGTACCTATGTCTTAGTGAGATTTTCATCTCCGCATGGCCATAGGGATTATTCCCCTGAATTGAACTCGGTCCGTATGAACTTATTATGGGTGAGGATCGAAGAATCTGCCGGTTCAGGTACCTTTACTTTAGAACCAAACCGCATGTAATGAGCCCTAAGAGCTTACCTAGGTAGAACCACGCCAAACCCTAGTGGTTACCCGAATAGGCGTTTTATTTATTACTTTTCTTTTACTTTGAATCCTAGCTTTATGTCTACTACTGGCTTGCTTTGTTTTTCTTTGATTGTGATTGCATAGCATTTTCATTATAAAAGAGGTGTTGATTCACGTTCGATATCTAAATAGAGAGCTTATTATGGAAAAGGGGTTTCTTGATAAAGTAAAAGATAATGCGGCTGTCTGGATATGGGCCGAGACAATGCAGCAAGAGAAAGGGGATAGTCTTACAGAGGGATACGTGTTAGAATTATAGGATTTCACTCGTGTCAATGTAATCCAAAATAATCTTCAAGAAATAAAAAAAATATGGGATCAATGGGATGATGAAATCAAGCAGCTATTCTACTGTAATTATGGTGATTTTCCCTATCTACTCAATATCAAAGTGGACAAGCACTTATTTCGAGCCCTTGCCCAGTTTCAGAATCCTGCTTATAGTTGCTTTACTTTTAGAAGGGTGGATTTGGTGCCTACCGTGGAAGAGTACACGACCTTGCTTTGGTGCCCAAAGATTCAAATTAACAAGGCATATTCTAGAGCTGTCAGTGTCTCGACGTTCGTAAAAAAGCTGATAAACATCACAGGGATGAGCAAATAGTGGGTTACAGCCCGAATCCAACAGAAAAGTGATAGTAAGTGCATCCCTTGGAAAAGCGTGAGAGATTTAATACTAGTACTTCCTGATGTGAAGAAAAGAGTTGATGTCTTCGCCTTAGGTATTTATGGATTAGTAATCTTCCCCAAAGCTTTAGGGCACATAGATGAGGTCGTCTCTGACTTATTTGATCAGCTTGATAAAGGGGTCACACCCATTCTGGCAATACTGGCCAAAACCTTCAGATCCTTAAGTGCATGCCGAAGAGCAGGCGAGAGAAGGTTCATCGGATGTGCACAACTTTTATTAGCATGGTTTCATAGCCACTTTTGGAAAATAGAAAAAGTTTCTTATCGAGTATTCTCCGAGAACTACTCTCCTTTGAAAGAATTAGTGGCTACACCGAGGCGAGACGACATTTTAGAAGCAAAATGGATGGCGATACTTCAGAATCTCCTAGATAAAGACATCGAATGGAGAGCCCTTTGGATGATCCCCAAAGAAATTTTGTACCGATGTGGACATTTCGACTAGGTCCCTCTACTTGGGATATGGGGAGCTATGGGATAAGCTTCTCTACTCCTGTTGAGGCAGTATAGATCGAGGCAGTTCATACCAGCAACGCAAAGGCTGGCCCAGTGTGAGTTTTCCTACAAGGATAACAATTACAAGAAAAAAGTTCGAGAAATGTCTAATGCCTGGAATCAAACCCGCCGAATGAAAAGCTTGGCTGCAGGTCCAATGACGACCCCCGAATATAGTTGGTAGTGGAGTCAAAGAGTCAATGACAATATTCCTATGTCGAATCCAGAAACCACTCGATCATTGAAAGAACATCTACCAGTAATCTCATCTGAGCCAGAGATTATCAAGCAAGACTTTGAAAAAAGAAGTTCAGAACTGGGAAAGAAGATTGAGCAGCTAGAGGAGGAGAATATGCGTTTAGGATTAGACACTGATATCTATAAGCTAGAGGCCGAGAGATTAAGAAAAGGAAAGAACAAGGCCGAAGAGGATTTGGACGGTTTAAAAACAAACTATAAGAAGTTGCGTCTGTCGATAAGAAATGCTGGTCTAGGTAAAACGTCAGAGCAATGGCGATAGGAAATCAGAGAGGAAAAGACTAAATTCGATCAGTGGGAAATGAAATTCCAAGACACTCGAGCTTGAGAAGATGCTTTGGAAAAGAGTCTGTTAGAATGCTGAAATGAGAAGGCGAGGTTAAGAGCTCAGGTAGCTGAAAGTCGCTTCACTAGTATCGTAGTCGCAATTTCGCGATCGAGCTAAGAGAAAGCTTAGTTAAAATCGAGGAATTGAAGGGAAAGATAGGAGAACTCGATGACGCATTGCAAAATTGTGAACTCCGAGTAGAGCTTATTGAGAGGGGTAATGAACAGTGGCAAGAGTAGCTTGATCGTTCTCAAGGCCAGATCAAATAAAGAGACTACATCATGGGCGAAGCTGTGGCTCAAGTACGAGAAGTAACCGATCATCTACAAACCCTAGCAATTCAGGCCGATGTATTAAGCTTAAAATATGAGTCAGAATTGGACCGAGGTCGAGAGTTAGCTTGGCTTCTTAGGAAGGTCAAGGCTTTGAGTATAAGGGCAAAGACGTATATGGAATATGTTTTATGTACAGAAATTTGTTTTCTAGTAAAGTTTTTCTAATGAAATTGAATCAGATTCAATACCTCTTTTGCATTCATTTCATGCATTTGCATTACATTGCATCATATGCATTAAGTTTCACAAAAAGTCCCTAATAAAACGAAATTATTTCAGTTAATCTGGAAACCAACAAGAGTCAACCAACCGAACATCGTTACAGTACTCGCGCCAAAACCAAAATAATGGACCAAAGATTGGAAAGATTAGAACAATTGCAGAAAGAGATACAAGACCACATGCGAGAACAACTGGCTAGAATTCAAGAAGATATGAGAGATCAGATGCTAGAATCCCAAAGAAATTTGATGATCCAATTAGCACAATTATTGGCTAGAGGGAATGATAAAGAAAGAGCCCTGTAGTCAATTCGGGGGAGAATCACGAGAACCTTGCTTATCCTCTAGGCTTTACTCCAACGAACACCCAAGCCCAACCATATATGTGTCCACAAAGAGTACCTGTCACCATTAGACCCCAATATCAGGCAGGTGCCTTGGCATCGATGAATTTTTCAACAGGCCCGAGTTCTAACTCGGGGGATAATTCAACTAACCCCGTCGTCCCTAATCTCTATGACATGGCAGAAGTGGAAAAGGCAAGAGCGGACCTGCCAAAACAATTTGAGGACCGGTGTAGATCGTTAGAGGAGAAATTTAAAGCAATAAAGAATGCCGATTATCATTGTGGAATTGATGCTAAAGAGTTGAGTTTAGTCCCCGATTTAGTACTCCCACCTAAGTTCAGAATGCCAGAATTTGAAAAATATAATGGGACTAGCTGTCCCGAAGCTCATATCACCATGTTCTGTCGAAGGATGACATGGTATGTCCATAATGATCAATTTTTAATCCACTACTTCCAGGATAATCTGATTGGGTTTGCAGCCAAGTGGTACAATCAGCTGAGTCATGCTAAAGTTAGTTCATGGAAAGACTTGGCGCAAGCTTTTATGAAGCAATATAGTCATGTGATGGACATGACGCCTGATAGAATCACACTACAGAACATGGAGAAAAAACAAAACGAGAGCTTCAGGCAGCACGCCCAATGTTGAAGGGAGGTGGCAATCCAAGTTCAGCCACTCCTTTTGGAAAAAGAAGTCACAATATTTTTCATCAACACATTGAAAGCCCCGTTTATCAACCACATGTTAGAAGGTGCCACTAAGAGTTTCTCGGATATAGTAATGTCCGGTGAAATGATTGAAATGTAATAAGAAGTGGTAAGATAGACGTGGGGAAAACTCCAAAAGACCAGCCTTAAGGAAGAAAGAAAGCGAGGTGAACAATGTAAGCACATACAACAAGGGTTATTCGAAATCGATTACCGTTGGCCAGCCAAGGACAGTAACCACTAGTCATTAGGGACTCCCAAGCTAGAAATCCAACACAAGGCCGAACATGGAAAGACTCTAATTTACACCTATCCCGATAACCTATAGGGAGCTCTGTATCAAAATCTATTTGATGCACATGTTGTAGCCCATTTCTATCTAAAACCCATGCAACCCTCGTTCCCTAAGTGGTATGACGCAAACACCCAATGTGAATACCATGCAGGGATAACGGAGCACTCAATTAAGAATTGTACTATGTTTAAGAAATTGGTTGAAAGATTCATCAAGATGGGTATCGTAATGCTCGATGACCTCTTAGGACCTAACGTGTCGGAGGTAAAAACCCCAATGAAATGGGTTTGGGAACGAATGGTAAATAGAGGTTTCATAACACAATATTCAAAGGGAAGGCCCAAAGGCGCAAGAACATATTACGAGTTCCATGCCGAGGAGAGGCATAATATTCGAGAATGCACAGAGTTTAGGACCATAGTGCAAAGTCTGATGAACAATAAAGAGATAGAATTTTATGAAAAGATCAAAGGATCAGAAAAGGGAGATGTTTATACCTTAGAGAAGGGATCAGCAGAAAGGGTCCAAAAGGTCAATCACCCGGTGGTGATTATTTCACTACCAAGAAACAATGAAGCGGGAATACAAATGGCACCAAGAGTCATAATCCAAAAACCTGTATCTTTTCCCTATAAGGATAGCAAAAGGGTTCTTTGGAACTATAACTGTAACGTGACAATCCAGAGAGAAGAGAACCCGATAAATGCTTCGAAAGAGAGCAATGATGTAGGCTTCTATACACATAGCAGGAAGCGCTACGATCCAGCAAGTTCAAGAGTGGAACCTGTAAAAGGAAAAGCCTTGGCGATCGAGCAAAAAAATGAAAAGGCGGTCAAACTCGAATCACCGATCAATGAGCCAACGACCGAGAATGAAGCTAGGGAATTCCTAAAATTCTTAAAGCATAGCTAGTACAGTGTTGTGGAACAGCTACATAAGCAACCGACTCGTATCTCAGTGCTAGCTTTACTCTTAAGCTCGGAGGTACATCGTAGCGCATTGATGAAAATATTAAATGAAACTTATGTCGCTAATGATATCTCTGTCAGTAAGCTAGACCATCTGGTTGGTAACATAAGTGCCGATAATTTTATATTTTTTAACGACGATGAAATACCGCCAGGAGGCATGGGATCGACCAAGGCTCTGCACATCACAACCTGCTGTAAGGGGTATACGCTGTCAGGGGTACTAATTGATAATGAATCAGCCCTAAACGTCTTACCCTTATCCGCCCTAAATAGGCTACTTGTGGATAGCTCGCACATGAAAACATGCCAGAATATAGTAAGGGCGTTCGATGGTACCGAAAGGAGGGTGATGGGAAGGATTGAAATACCCCTTTTGATTGGCCTAAACACATACGATGTGGACTTTTTGGTGATGGATATCAAGTCTTCTTACAATTGCTTGTTGGGAAGGCCTTGGATTCATTCAGCGGGGGCGGTGCCTTCATCATTACACCAAAAGCTGAAATTGGTAACTGAGGGTCGACTGGTGACGATAAACGCAGAGGAGGACATCATCGCATCCGTAACCAGCAGTGCACCATATTTAGGGAAAGATGATGAAGCAATCGAATGTTTCTTTTGATCTTTCGAGTTTGTAAATGCAACCTTCATTGTTGAAGGGAACAAGATCTCGACACCTAGAATATCCAAAACAATGAGGATGAGCCTACAGATGACCACTGGGAAAGGAGCCTTACTTGAAAAAGAACTCAAGAAATACCTCCAATGGATGGTGGAAGTACCCAGGTCAATGGACAAACGAAACCACTTTGGCTTGGGATATAGGCCAGATGCGAAGCAAAAGAGGAAGGAGTTGGAGAAGAAGCAAGAAATGAGAAGAGTACGTTTAAACGGGGAGGAGACCAAATGGGAACCCATGACCTTCCCCCACATATTCAGAATATTCATGTCAGGGGGAACTATTCACCATGAACGGAAGACATCAAGGAAAGAAATTGCAGAAAAGATGTTGGATAATCTGAGCATCAACGTCATATCCGAGGAAGAACTTGGAGAAGGAAATTTATCAGACATCTGCCCTTATGAGCTTGAAAGTGTTCTGAACAACTGGAATGTAGAAAAGATTCCTGTAACTTTTAGAGCCAACTCAGAGGAATACTCAGAACACACTTGTTGCCCTAAGCTTGGAAGCAATAAGAATCTTTTGTAAAAGGCATATGTCCAAAATTTTATTTCAATGAAAATACATCGTTCAGTCTCATTTTGAGCAAATATTCTTTTATTCTTGCCATTTCACTCATAATCATACTGTACATATAATTATTCTTAGATTTTTCTTTGAACTTTCTTTCACCCCTATAACAGGTCTCCAGATATTAATGATGTGAGCAACACTACTACTTACTCGGAGTCCCCTTTAAAGTAAGAAATGAGTATGGAGGATTCTCAAGATTTTGAAAATGATCGAAGTTGTAACTTACCTCCTAATTTGTTAAGAATGGTAGAACAAGAAGAGAAGCAGATCCTACCTTATAAAGAATCAGTGGAAATCGTGAGCTTAGGAGAAGGAAAAGAGGTGAAAATTGGAGCTTGCATTGACGTGGAAACAAAGCGAGATCTCATTGAGTTTCTTCAAGAATTTAAGGATGTCTTCGTATGGTCCTACCAAGACATGCCCAGGTTAAGTAATGATATCGTGGTACACCGATTGCCCATAAGAGAAGAATGTAAATCTGTTCAGTAGAAGCTCCAAAGGATGAGGCCTGATGTTTTGCTGAAGATAAAAGAGGAGGTTAAGAAACAATTCAATGCTGGATTCTTATAGGCTGTCAAATGCTCAGAGTGGGTAGCTAATATAGTCCCCGTTCCTAAGAAATATGGGAAAGTGAGAATGTGCATGGACTAAAGAGATTTGAATAAAGACAGTCCAAAGGACAATTTCTTATTACCCCATATTGACACCTTAGTAGACAACACGGCTAGTTATTCACTGTTTTCCTTTATGGATGGTTTCTCTGGGTACAACCAAATTAAGGTGCATCCTAATGACATGGAGAAAACCACCTTCGTAACAATGTAGGGGACATTTTGTTATAAGGTGATGTCATTTGGATTAAAAAATACGGGAGCAACGTATCAGAGAGTCATGGTAACCCTATTCCATAACATGATGCATAAGGAAATTGAAGTTTATGTCGACGCCATGATTTCAAAGTCCAGAACAGAGAATGAGCATGTGCAAGTCCTGAGGAAGTTGTTCCTAAGGTTAAGAAAATTCCAACTAAAGCTCAATTCAGCAAAATGCACCTTTGGGGCTAGATCAGGAAAATTGTTGGGATTCGTGGTCAGTGAAAAGGGGATTGAGATCGATCTAGGAAAAGTAAAGGCTATACAAGAATTACCTCTACCGCGTACTTAAAAGGAAGTTGGAGGTTTTCTAGGAAGACTCAATTACATCACTCGATTTATTTCACAGTTGACTGAGAAGTGTGACCCCATATTTCGTCTTCTTCAGAAGCACAATTCAGGCATATGGGATGAGGAGTGCCAGAAAACTTTCGAAAAAGTCAAACATTACCTGCCCAATGCCCCAGTACTAATGCCACCTTGCCCAGACAAGCCACTGATACTGTACTTGGCAGTATTTAAAAATTCCATGGGATGCGTGCTCGACCAACATGATGAATCAGGATGAAAAGAAAGAGTGGTCTAATATCTCAGCAAGAAGTTCACTGAATATGAGACAAGATATTCGCCAATTGAAAAGTTGTGTTGTGCCTTGATTTGGACAACTCGGAGATTGAGACAGTACATACTGTACCATACAACTTGGTTGATCTCAAAACTAGACCCTCTGAAATACATGATGGAGTTGACTGCTTTAAATGGAAGAATAGCCCGATGACAAATTCTACTTTCTGAATTTGATATAGTCTATGTGAACCAGAAAGTGGTGAAAGGAAGAGCAATAGCAGACTTTCTAGCCAGTAGAGCTCTGGAAGATTACGAGCCACTAAACTTTGACTTGCCGAATGAGGATCTGATGTATGTTACAACCGCGGAAAAAGACTCCCGAGAAGGCCGCCTTTGGAAACTAAATTTTGATGGAGCCTCAAATGTTGTGGGAAACAGAATCGGGGCAGTCCTGGTATCTCCAGACGGCGATCATTATCCGTTCACTAGTAAATTGGATTTTGATTGCACAAATAATATAGCAGAGTACGAAGCGTGCATCATGGGTATCTGTGTGGCCATTGAACGCAAAATCAAGGTGCTAGAGGTATATGGGGATTCTGCATTAGTAATTTATTAGCTCAAAGGTGAATGAGAGACAAGAGACCCAAGTTGATCAATTATCAAAAGCTGGTTCTTTAATTAATTGAGGAGTTTAATGACATCAGCTTCTGTTATCTCCTGCAAGATGAAAACCAAATGGCCGACGCATAGGCTACATTGGCTTCTATGATCAAATTAAATAAACAAGAGGATGTGAAGCCTATCCAAATAAGCATTTACGAGGCTCCGGCCCATTGTTACAACATTGACAAAGAAGAAGAAAAAGACGATCACCCCTGGTACCACGATATAATGCGGTATGCAAAGAATCGTGAGTATCCTGACCAAGCGACTGAAAATGATAAGAGGACATTGAGAAGGCTGGCCAGTGACTATGTTTTAGATGGAGAGATCTTATATAAAAGAGGAAAAGATCAGGTGCTGCAAAGATGTGTAGACGCTATTGAGGCCAAGCAAATCTTGGAAGAGGTTCATGATGGTGTTTATGGAACGCATGCTAATGGCTTCATGATGGCCAAGATAATCATGAGATTCAGATATTATTGGTCCACCATGGAAGAAGACTGTATCAAGTATGCCAAAAAATGCCATAAGTGCCAAATTTACGGAGATAAAATTCACGTGCCTCCTTCACCTCTCCATGTCATGACTTCTCCATGGTTGTTCTCTATGTGGGGCATAGACGTCATTGGGTCGATCTCACCAAAAGCTTCAAATGGGAATCAATTCATCTTCGTAGTATTGACTACTTTACTAAATGGATAGAGGTTACTTCTTACGCCAACGTCACAAAGTCGGCAGTCAGTAAATTCCTAAAAAAAAGAGATCATATATCGGTATGGGATGCCAGAAAGGATTATATCTAACAACGCATTGAATTTGAACAACAGCACGATAGCGAAGGTATGTAGCCAATTCAAGATCAAGCACCACAACTCATCGTCATATCGCCCAAAAATGAATGGCGCATTGGCAGCCAATAAGAACATCAAGAAAATTGTAGGGAAATTGACTGAGACTTATAAGGATTGGGATGAGAAATTACCATTTGCCCTTTATGCTATCGAACGTCTGTCAGAACTTCTACCGGGGTAACACATTTCTCATTGATTTATGAAATGGAGAAAGTTTTGCCCACTGAGGTTGAGATTCCTTCCCTCCGAGTTTTATCAGAACTAAAGTTAGATGAAGCGGAATGGATCCAATCCCGATATGATCAACTGAATTTGATCAAAGAAAAGAGGTTAAGAGCTATCCGTCATGGTCAAATGTACCAGAAGCGAATGATGTGAGCTTAAAACAAAAAGGTTCATCCCAAAGAATTCCATGTGGGGGACTTGGTACTGAAGAAGATCCTTCCCATACAAAAGGACTTTAAAAGAAAGTGGATGCCAAATTGGGAAGGACCTTATGTGGTAAAGAAGGTCTTTTCTAGAGAAGCATTGATATTGACCGAGATGGATGGCAAAAACCTGCCTCATCCTGTGAATTCAGATTCAGTCAAAAAGTACTTCACCTAAAAAAAATAAAAAGGGAGAGGTTAAGGCGAAAACCCACAAAGGGTACTTTCAGACCAAAGGAGTTTTGAATTGAAAACCCGAGAAAAGGGAAATTCAAATTTTGATCTAAGGTGGGGGCATGCGATAGTCTTGCTATGCTTGAATTAGCAAGAAAGAATGATGCTACAACTTGGGATATCAATAAAGTATTCTTGGACTTCTAAACACATATCAAGTTCAAAAGGATCCTCAAGAAGTTTGGGCAGAGAAGCTCATACTACGATATCTGGGGCACTTATTTCCATTTTATTCATTTTTGTATTTTGGCAAAATACGCCATCATGATTAATTTATTCTCATTTCGTATTCTAGCAAAATTTGCTATCTCGATTAATCTATTCATTTTGAGCTTTGCTCTCAACAAAATTTCATCTTGTCCATTGTGATAATATCTTTCAAGCATTTTTTATTGAAATGACGATTAACTGATAATATTCAAGCAAAAAGAGTTCTACATATTATTCTGAAAGCTTCTAAATAGTACGAGGACCTGAAACAGGACTACTATTTAGAACTAACCAAATTTAAGGGTTGGAAACATTTGAGAAAGAATAGTCTGAATTATGGTTATTTCTTCGGGTTTCTTGTCAAAGATACTAGCTGAACAAGAAGGAATGGTAACACATCAATGATAGAACCTTGATGAACAACGAGTAATGACAACCGAAGCATTAAAGAGGGATTATTCTCGAAAAATGACATTTTGCATTCATGCAAATATCATTCCTACACATCTAGTAAGGAACATTTGATTCATTCTGATCATGACATCCTAAACACTAGGAATAAATAGGTCCATGAAATGGATTCTTACAGGGAATGTTCCCCAAAGAACAGATTAGTGAAATCACAAATCCTATACCCCTGAAGTTGTAGTGGGATGGATTGAAGTCATCACGGCGAATCTTATCTCCCTGAAGTTGCAGCGGAGCAGATTGGAGCCACTAATCTTATCTCCCTGAAGTTGCAGTGGAGCAGACTGAATATAACGAATCTTATTTCCCTGAAGTTACAGTGGAACAGATTAAAATCATAAATTACAGATCTTATCTCTCTGAAGTTGCAGTAGAGCAGATCATATCAAGTCTTATTTTCCTAAAGTCATAGTGGAACAAATTGAAGCTATAAATTACAGACATTATCTCTCTGAAGTTGCAGTAGAGCAGATCATATCAAACCTTATCTCCCTGAAGTTGCAGTGGAACAGGTTAAAAATAAATCAATCTTATCTCTCTGAAGTTACAGTGGAGCAGATTGAAGACTGGCTACAAATCTTATCTCCATAAAGTTGCAGTGGAGCAGATTAAAGCCACGAACCTTATCTCTTTGAAGTTGCAGTAGAGCAGTGAAGAGGATTAAAATGATGAATCCTATACCTTTGAAGTTGCAGTAGGTCGGATTAAATCTACCATGACAAGTCTTATCTCCCTGAAGTTATAGTGGAGCAGACTAACACCACAAATCTCGTCCCCCTAAAGTTGCAGTGAAGTAGATTGCAATGACAAATTCTATACCTCCGAAGTTGCAGTGGGTTAGAAAGAGGCTACTTGAAGAAGATGAACACCAAGAGGTCAAGATTTGGTGAAGCCAGGCAAAATCGGCCCTTTTAAAGTCTTTGCTCTATTCTCGTTACAAGACAATGAGCAAAAAGGGGCAACTGTAATAGGCCTATTTTGCCCTGGCCCAAAACTAAATAAAAGCCCAAAATTAGTCAAAGTCCATTACAAAAAAATCAAACCCAAATTACCAGCCCAAATCTAAAACCTATTACCTAAATTACAAAACCCAAAAAAGAATCTAAAAACCCTAATAGCCCAAGTGGCCCAAAAACCAAAACATCTTTAATTAACAGAGGAAACCCTAGCCTCCCTTGTGCGCCGCACCCCTCCACATGCCGCCTCAGTGTGCCTCTCGCTCGAGGGCTACCTCTCTTGTACCAAAATGGTAAGGGTTAGCCTTTCTCCTCCGTTGACCTTGCCTGCAAGAGCAAAAAATAGAAAGCAAGCAATACAGATAGCAGAGAAGCAACAAAAAGTAATATAAAAAAATAAAAATATTGTATCTATTCGGCTATAAAAGCCCCAAGGCAATGTAATTGTTTTTTGGACGGAGAAGGAATACAAAAAAATACAGAAACATTTCAAAAATAGATATTATCAAAACTAAATTTTAAAGGTAGTTTATTTTCTGTTATTATTCTTTTATTTTTTTCTTCGTTTTCATTTATTTTTTAGAAAGAAACATAGAAAATAAAAAAGGACCGAAAACTTACCGCTTTTTCACGTCTTGCACCGTCGTGGGAGGCCGAGGTTCGTCGTTTTCGATGAAAAATGACGTTTTTTGGGGTCGGGAGTTGAAAAGCCAAAAATATAGCCTTTTTGACTTTCCGGCCACCATGGACGGCGGCGCAATCGCCGGCGACCAGCGGCCGCCGCGGCGGTCCGACAGACAGAGCCATGGTCAGACTCAATGGAGAGGGAGAGGGTTGAGAGAAAGCTTTTGTTTTTTATTAGATGAGGGGAAGAGTGATTTTTTTTTAGTTTAAAAAACTTTTTATAGCTTATTCGAAACGGCACCATTTTGGGCCAAAGAATGAGCGCAAAAACGGCGTCGTTTCACTAATGGCAACCCGACCCAACCCGCTCTATATGAAGGATCCGCGTGTTTTTTTTAAGCGGAAGGGCTAATTGCGTTTTCAACCCTTCCTCTTTCACAATGCACTTCAATTTAGTCCTTTGTCACCTTTTGGATGTTTTTAAATTTGACCCTGGATTTTTTTCGTGTTTCAATTAGGTCCCCAGTCCGTTGATCTGCAGAGGAAAGGGCACGTGTCCTGGGGATGAGGCTAATTCCTTATTTAGTCCCCGCTTATTTTTGCGCATTTAATTTTAGTCCTTTACTTTATTTGATTACTTAATCTATTTATTTTATTTTAATTTTTTACTTTAAATTTTGCTTAGATTCTGGTTTAGTCCTTTCTTTCAATCTTTTTATTTTTCTTTGTATTTATTTATTCATTTATATTTACCCTAAAAATAGAGATACTAAATTATATCTAATTATATTAGAATAATTAAGCTTCGAATTTAGGTATAGTGAAGGGGTTATAACCATGATTAGTCCCATCAAATATAAACAATAAAGGAAGTGATATACATATATATATATGATTTTAAAGTAATACCAAATTTAAGTTTTACAAAAAAAATTTAAAATAAATTTATAATTTTAAAATAAATTATTTTTAAAATCTTATTGAAATCCCATATAATATATTTTTTAAATAATCTTTCTTAATTATTTTAGTCGATAGTATATTTCAGTAAAGGACGCGATTTTTAAATATTTACTTTTTATTCTTTTTAATTTCACATTGTTTTCAATTTTTTGTATTTTTATCTATCATATTTATAAACATTATGCTAAGAATTACTATGCAAAACATGATTTTTTTTCATTGCTTTGATTAATTTTTATTTTTTTCCTTTTTTCGATAATATCTTTGATGTTTTGTTCAAAATAACCACTACCAACTCTTAAAACGTTTTATGCTTGCTCAAAATAGAATTTTTTTTTTCATTCTCATTTTAATTCATATTTTATTTAAACTCAATTTAATAAATACTTTTAAAATTTATTAAGAGAGTATTTTAGGATAATATATGTTTTTTTTCATTTTATTTGTTAAAATTTTTAAATGAAACATATGGGCAAAACACCATTAAAATGCCTTTTTTTTAATTTACCGAAATGGGCCTAATATTTTACTATTTATCAGAATGACCCTTTTCCCCGAAAGTGCATCCACGTCAGTGTGATGTCAAGGGACGTGGCAGAAAAACGCATCCCTGAGGGCGCACTTTGCCTACGTGGACATTAATCTCTCCCTCAAGGGCGCGTTTTGCTACCACATAAGCGCTCCTCTGGGGACGTGATTTACCCGTTTCTCCCACGTTAGGTTTTGGGTTTTTAGGGTTAGGGTTAGGGTTTAAGGTTTTTAGGATTTTTAGGGTTTTAGAAAAAAAGTAAACGAATAAGGGATTAGGGTTTAGGGTTTAAGGTTTCTTAATTAAATTAATTATAATTTTTTTCAAAATTGGATTAGGTTTCTTGTTTATGGTTTTTTAAGAAAAATCAATTAAATTAGGGTTTAGGGTTACGTGAGTAATTTAATTAAAAATTTATTAAGGAAATCGCTCCCACGTGGACGCATTTTTGATACAGTAGGTCCTGAAAAAATAATTTCAAGTTGACGTTTCTGAGCCAATAGTATAAAACACGCTTCAAGCAGGATGCTTTATTAGAATAATTTCTGAAATTGCTCCCACGTGGACGCGCTTTTGCTACAGTAGGTCCTGAAAAAATAATTTCAAGTTGACGTTTCTGAGCAAATAGTATAAAAAACGCTTCAAGCAGGATGCTTTATTAGAAGAATTTTTGAAATCGCTCCCACGTGAACACGCTTGCTCCTTTTAAGCTGTTACCGAATAGAGAATTGCGTCACAAACCGAAGGGTCGACCTTGCTCGACTAGAATAAGTAAAAATATGGATATCCGAGAAACAGCCAGTCAAGGCAAGTTGTGCGGATAGTGTAGGAATCCAGGCCATACAAGCCGATCATGCCCAAATCGCAATAGTTGAACGTCATTGTAAACAACTTTGTATTATTAAGAATATTTGCCTATTTTGTGAAATGAAATAATATGCCAAGTGTTCAACATATTGAATTATTTAAAATAATTTTTATTATTAAGAATATTAACTATTTTGTATTTTATTAAATGAAATAATATCAAAATATTCAAAATAAACTATTTTGTATTTTATTACATCAAATAATATCAAAACATTTAAAATAAACTATTTTGTATTTTATTACATTAATGTAAACTATTTTGTAAAAAGAAATTAAAATAAAAATCAATCTTCATGCCCGCCGGATTCAGTGCCACATGGCGATCGTCGACGGTTACGCGCTAGATTCCTTCTTTGTCCAGCTTCTGGCGGGGGTTGTGGTTGCTCCGTCGGGGATTCTGGTTCATCCGGTAGGGGATCTAGTTGTCGGTGTTGGGACGATGAGCCACCTTGGTAGAATAGTGAATGTGAAGATGTTTGCATCACCAACAGAGAAGGTGTTTGAAACCGATACGGTGATGGGGTTTGGTAAAAAGAAGAGCTCCCCGATGCCCCCTCTTGTGATCCCTCATATGACGATGGTCTATACATCGGCGGTCCACTCGGCGTATTCGAAAATGGAGATGAACTGGGCCATTGACTCCAACCTGCCATGGGACTAGGAAAAGGAAACATATAAGGGTTAGGATACATAAAAGGGCTAGGATACGCACTTGGCATCATCTGAAAAGGCTGTACCGTAGGTATCATCGGTTGAACTGCTAGGTCGGGTGATTGTGTCGGTGCTGTTGCTGGGCCTGATGAAGTTATAGACGCTGATGATGGGCCAGGTGAATTTTTGGGCCTCGTTGATGGGCCTCCGCCATCGTCCCTTCTTCTTGGATTTAAAGGGCCACGCCATTCCCTTTGGACACGTAATTGCCGCTGCCTCTCTTCTGGCGAGAGTAAATACGGCTTGCCATGGATCCTAAACCATGGCATATATTCTAGCACGCACGCTAACTGGAATGATGATCGGTTCTCAAGTAGGTATATAGTCATACCGATCTTCCCACATCTGGATATAGTGTGACCAGAATCTCGGCCAATCCGTATGCAATTGTCGTAGGTCTATTTTGTGATGATCATCCAACACCTCAGCTGACACGGGAACTAGTTGTCGAAATCTAAATTGCCGTAATACTCTGTTCGAATGGTGCATCTCCACAGTTGCAAAGTTGACCAATGGGATTTTCACATGCCAACCGTTTGGATTTTGCAAGTACTCATCCGAAATTACTGCCCGAATTACCGGATCCTCGTATGGTGTCCATTCAAACTATATGACCATGATGGAAATATTAGTTATGTACTAAATACTAAATACCAATCGACTATCTCATATGGAAATATATATTTTATTTAATACTTGTGCTTCCGACCGTTAGTCCAATAGAAGCCCTATATCTTCAAGAGAGGTAGGTAATTGAACATAACTTGCCGGATGGTTCCACCTAATTAAATAATTTTTTAGCATTCGATTATATTTTAAATCTACGTAATAATTGTAAAATCTAATATAAAATTTACCTCGTTATAAGTGGGAATGTATTCGAGTGGTCCACTTGAGGACGTAAAAATAGAAAGCGAAACTGTGCTCATGACTGCAGTAGTGACCAGCAGCCTCTGATTTTCGCTTTATTTGGTCGCATGGCCCCGCACATCTCCCGGTACAATGTTGCCAACACGGCAGACCCCCAGCTAAATTCACTAGCTGCTCGAAAATCAACGAGTTTCAGCAGCCATCTTAGATGCACGAGGTTCCGTGACAAGTTCGGCATCAGATAACCTCTAATTATCTGAAGAATATATGCCCGAGCATATCTGATTCTTTCTATTTCGGTTAAATCATCATCCGAATCCGGGAATGTGTCTCGTAACCAGCCTATCTCAATTCGACCTCCGTTAATATTCTCCGGAATAGCGCCCAACAGCTTGTAGCATACCGCTCCCCAATCACCAGATTGAACAGACTCGATGACTGCGTACCCGTCCACTGGCAACCCCAATTGCAAATTGACATCTTCCAAAGTGATAGTGCACTCTCCAAATGGAAGATGGAATGTGTGCGTCTCGGGTCTCCACCTCTCAATCAACCCACTGATGAGTTTCGGGTCCAACTTGCATCCCTGACCTACCGTCGCCACGTGCCAAAAATCCGCCTCCCGCAGGTAGTTCTCTACCAATGGTGATGGGGGACCATGCATATTGCGGATATAACATTGCAATATCCAATCTACAGACTTTTATAAAAAATAATAAAATTATTATTATTTAAAATTGCATAAATAAAAAAATCCTAAATAATATTTAAAAATTAAATTTAACACTTACCATTTTCATTTGTTCCACGGATATATGCTTGTAATCAAGATGAATCAATTCCCTGGCCATTGCTAAATTGGTAAAAAAATTTACAATTTAAAAAAAGAATTCAAAAAAATAAATTTTAAAACTATTTTTAAAATAATTAAAAATTTGAAGCTCCTTTAAATAGGAATTTGAGAGAGATTTGAGAGAATATTAAAGAGAAATTGAGAGAAAGGATTTAGTTGTGAAAAAAAATGAAGGTTGGGGGGTCACCAACGGTCAAAAAAGTAGCCGTTGCTACTATTCACGCACGGGCAAAACGCGTCCCCAAGTGAGCGCTTACGTGGCAACAAAACGCGCCCTTGAGGGAGCGATTTATGTCCACGTAAGCAAAGCGCGCCCTCAGGGACGTGTTTTTCTGCCACGTCCCCTGACATCACGCTGACGTGGACGCGCTTTTGGGGAAAATGGGTCATTCTGGTAAATAATAAAATATCGGGCCCATTTCGGTAAATTTAAAAAAAAAGGGCTTTTTCTTGTATTTTTCCCGAAACATATGTTTCATTTTTATTTTTATAATTTTATAAAGATAATGCATTTCATTTATTTATTTTTAATTTTAAATAATTTTTAAACTTGATTTATTTTGTACTCTTTTTTTTTTGAAAAACTCATTTGCATAATCTTAATTATCATTGAAGAGGAAAAAAATTAAAATTATAAATATGAAATTAGGGTTTTACTTTGCGACCATGAAAATAATTTTGTTAATAGATAAACTTTTATTAGTATAGACATAAACCTAATGATTTTTTAATAATTTTTCTTTTACACTTTGAATATTTTTACAACACATCTTTTTTTAAAAATAGTTTTCAATTATTATTTAAATTTTAAATATTTCTAATTATTTGAAATTTAAATTTATTTTAAATTATTTTAATCTAATTCAAAATCATACATATTTCTTGTATTTTGATTAAACAATATTTATTATTAATGTTTTTAAAAGTAAATAATCATTTTGTTTTTATTTTCCTTTTTATCATTATTTATATTTATATTTTGTTTTATTTTATTTTTAATATTAAGTCATACTTTAAATGTTGTGTTATAATAAAATTAAAAGTGATTAATATTATTTGTGTCTTTTTAGAATAACAAAAAAAATTAATAATATTTTTAAAAATATAAGACAATACTTTAATTTTAGTTTTATTTTAAATCATTTTAATTATAATTTTTAATAAATTACAATTTTTTATAAACAAATTTACTATTTACTGTTATATTATTTTTTTAAAAATGATTTTATAATACTTTTAAAATAGGTGATAACAAAATGTTTTTCATGAATAAATACTTTCCTTATTTTAATTATTTAAAAAATTATGATAATTTTTTAATATAATTTTTATAATAATTTTAACATAAACATATTTTCATAATTTAAATGTTTTAAAATTCTGATTGAAAATGTTAATAATATATTACATATCCTATTTTAGATTTATTAATTGTAATTTTTTATTTACTAATATTCTTTTAGTTTTTTTAGTTTGCTGCACTCTTTGTAAATTAGTTAATTTTTAATTTAAATATTGAAATTTCAAATTTAAAAAAATAATTAAATTGAGTTATAACAATAATTTTTTAAATAAGATATAAACAAATACTTATAAATGGATATTTAAAAGTAATTTTTTTAAAATAATATATAAGCAAACACTACTAAATATATATTTAAAAACAAATTGAATTCTTTTTAGATAATGTTAAGCAAAATTTAAATAGTATAAAAGAACTAAATTATTATTCTAGAAAAAGAACTAAATTCTTAAGAAATATTAGTTTTAAAAAGTCTTTAAAATATAAAATAACTATAATATATTGTTTACATGGTAAAAGAATTTCGTTATTCTTGAAAAGAAATGTTTAAAATTTTGTAAAATAAAAATATTTTTAAAAATAAAAACTTAATATAACATTATCTAAATATTAAATAAAAAATGAGTAACATATTAAAGACATTTAAAATGTTAATTTTAACGTGATATGTTTTAAAACGTTTATATAAAATGGAGATGTTGATTGGATAGCTGGAATGACTAGGATAGGGTGGCTACCCATCTTGAATGGATGTTTTCCCCACCACCAACTTGTGTTGGCTGCCTCTTCGCTCTTCCTAACAGCCTGTTTTACATTAATTATTATAATATATTTCAAACAATAAAATTAGTTTAGTTTTCTTTCTATTTTATATTATAGTATTATTATAATATTTAATTTTACCATCATTGATTTTTTTTTACTAACCTCAAATAAATTCACAATTCATCAAAAAAAAAACTCTAAACCTAACTATTTGATTTTTACCTAATTCATTACCTTCCCAAGAAAATAAATGTAGGTGGTTAACCTTTTCCAGTCATTATATAAATCATTTTATTCCTATAAAACAACCTTAAAAAGAAAAAGGCATGATTATATAATAAATGAAAGAGATAATGGAACCTTATACTTACTTTTATTATTCTAAAACTTTTAATATTATCCAATTGCACTATTTGTGTTTCTTTGTCTTTTTATTTAAACTTAAACTTAAACATCTATATAATAAATGAATATTTTAAGTTGTCACGCTTCTTCTCCAACACCGTCACTATCATTTTGTACCTCAACACAAACTCAATTTTGGGTTTTTTTTTCCAAAATCAGTTTAATTTAATATTAAAAATTTTACACCCATAAATCGCATATTTAGAAATAACATAAATAAATAATAAAATGAAATATTTGAAACTAATAATATAACACTTATACAATATGTACGAAATTAAAATAAAAATTAATTTAAATTATGTTTAAAAGGAAATTTAAATAGATAAATATATTAAACTAATAACAAGGTGACATCAACTCAATTAATAATATTATAAAAATATTAAATTCAAACAATGCGGGTGAAATAATTTGAGTAATAACATTGAAATGTATAAATATATCAAAATAAATCTTTAGCTAAAACGGTAAAAAAAAAATTTATATTCTAGTGACATGAGTTTGAATCTTAACATAGGTTTTAAAAGATAAAAATATTATTGTAAGAATATAACTTATTACAAATATGTAAGGATTATTTAATAATTTTTCAATCGAGTTAGTATTTGATTGACTCGTGATATCACCTCAATTAGGATTTAAATAATAGTTAAACATTTTTTTCTTTCTCTCCAAGTCATTTTATTTTTCTCTCTTGTTTTGCCTAGTGCTAGTACCAACCTCCAAGCTTGCTACCGTTTACCTTTTTTTTTTCTCTCCCACCTCTATGTGCTTTCTCTTTGTGATTATCGTTGCTAAAACTTCACTAATCATGGCTTCTTGATCTATTTCTTTGAAAGTATTCCAAAATGATAAATAATTTCACAAGTCTATTTGAATTTATATATTTTTTGTTTTTCATTGTTTAATAAATTTCACTTTTAAATTTTTTTTATTTACTCTTGAAATTCATTTTTTAGTTTTACAAATTCATTTTTTAGTTTTACTTATACGTATGGTATCACTTTTATACCACGTTTGGTTCAGTGTAATGGAATAGAGCTGTAAAAGAATAGAGTTGTAATAGAATAGAACTGTAATAAGATTCTTGTGTTTGGTTGAATAAAATAGAGTTGTAATAGCATAAGAAAAGAAGCTAAAATGACCAGAATACCCTTAGCAAAAATTTTGTTAGAAGGATGATTATTATTATTAAATTTTAATAGGATTATTATTAAATATAATTTAATAAAAACAATAATACATAATTTAATCCTTTTTAATAAATTTATTATTAAATATAATTTAATAATAATATATAATTTAATAATAATTTTAATACAACAATTATTAAAATATGAATTAATAAAAATAATTTATAACCTACTTTATTATCTTCAAAATATAATGCATATTTAATGTGTTAAAATATTATTAGCGAAACAAATAATTTAACATATATATCATAATCTATATGTTACTTAAAGAATAATTTAAAAGAGTAATTTAAAGAATATCTTGTGTCTAAATAGATGCTGAAATACAGTAAAAGAACTAATGAAATTGTTATGTTGTATATATATTTTTAACATATTTTCATTAATTTATTTATGCTGCTAGACGTGTATAATATAAGAATCTCATGTTAAAAGTAAAAATGAATAATATAGATTTAATGTATGTAATCACAAACTCTCATGCAACTTCATTTTTACATTTGCCAAACTTCACAAAGAATACTGATCATACAAGGCTATTTTAATACTGCATCAATGAATGTATTTTAGAAGCTGGAAAATACAAAGTAAGAATACCAATAGACTGAATATACTTGAATAACACGCAACCATTGGCTCCTCTTCTTGAAAATTTGTAAAGCTTTTACAGCTGCAATCAATGGAAACTCAGTCTCCCAAGCTACCCATTTGTCCAATGCTCCATAAACTGTCTCTTTTTTATTGGGAAGTTGAGAAACCTACTTTTACCTATAGAATCAGTGTATATCTTTATCTTTAAATACTAAATACATACTATAACTAAAAACTATACCCAAAATAGAGAATGCTCTATAAAGCTTCTTGTAATCTGAAATTTTGCATATTAGAGAATACTCTAAGGTGAAGACCTGGAAAAAGAACAAAAGATAAAGATATTAACTTCAGATGGCATGGTAATATGCAACATGCAAAGTTAATTTCATCTGATAACCAATAGAGGCAAAATTATTAATACATTATGTAAGTTGTATTATATGTGCAGTCAAAGAAACAATCAAAAGCAAGGGTTACAAGATTAAAGACGAGAGTGAAACTCATAAATAAAGTTTTTAACATGCATACCTTCAAATAACCAACTCTGTATGTCTGGTGTATCTTTGACAGGGCAAGGGGATTTTTAATTGGAATAGCCTGTAAAAATCAAATATCATAAAATGAACTCTTTTTAAAAGTTCCTGGATTTTCTTCCTGATCTAAATTTCTTCCAAGTCTAAACCTCCATCATTTCATTAAGACACATTCAAGAATACAATACCTCCTTAAAAACAACATGTTCTTTCAGATAGTGTTGCACCTGAGGAACATCAGCATCATCTGCATACAAGGAAGAAAGTATCTTCAGTCTTAATGAAACCATGGTATAAACTATCAAGCAAATAATCAATTCTGGGGCATGTAGACAACAACATCATATGAACACTAAGCAGAAAATCCAGAATTTAACAAAATGCAGCAGATACTAAATGGCGAACCAACATGCAGCTCAGAAAAGTAACCAATTTTGAAGCAACAAACACAGGTTTAAACAAGCTTCACCTAATTACCAATGAAAGATGGATTGCTAAACCTAAAGATTCATGTAAAAATTTACTTGAATTATCAATCACTTGCAAAAGCTTACATTTATTCCTCAATAACAACATAAAATTTCACATCATCAAAACTTACCATGACAGTACGAGTATCTTGGCCCTTAATTTTCGAATGATTCTCTCCATTTTGGTGAATATTCAACGTTTGAAACATTGTTTACCCGCCACTTTACACCGTCATCCCCACCATCATATATATCCCTCTTTGCTCCCTCCATTTGATCTTCACCATCGTCAAACCTCCAGCCACTGCCCACTACCCACTCAACTCATCACTATTTTCACAACCTCCATAAACATCAAACTCTCTCTAAACCATACCCAAACTGAAACCATACAAAAATAACAATAAACTCACACAAAGCATAAACTAAAAAAAGAAGAAGCAAAGATTCATTTCGGGTTATCTATTTTTACGGGCTTGGAGCATCCGCTGCAAGATCCGAACGATGAGAGTGCATAGGAGGTTGAGGAGAGTAACATATTCCAATCTTAGGGTGATCTAACAGTGAACGGCGACAAATCGAAGTTTTTTGCTTCAAACTTTTGTTCAAGTTTTCTATTGTTTTGGACATTTTCTGGGGAAATCTAAACCGTTGAACGAAAGAGAGGATGAAGAGAGATTCGTTTCGGTGTTAGAAGGGGGTTGATCGGAGCTCTGGCGGCGACGATGCATGTTTCCCGTGGCCAGGATAAATGGAGAAACAAGAAAAATAAAAGGGGAAGGGAAGAAGATAAAAACGTGAAACAAATTTTAATAATTTATATATATATTTGTAAGTTTTCTATTATTTTATGATTTTAATTTTTTAGAGATTAGTTTATTAATTGTAAAAGTTTGTAAAAAATATTTTTTTAGAATTTGTTTTATTTTTAATTTTTAATTATTTGTTTTTAATAATTATATATTTCTCAATATTTTTATAAATTTTAAATGATTTGTTGAGGTTAGATAAAACAGTGCCACATTATTAATTAATCACATGTGTCACGTCACATCAGCTATTACATTGACCATTAGTCAATTACTGATGATGTCAATATTTCCATCCAAAAATAATTGATTTGAACAAAAATAAAACGACAGGGTGCAATTGATCGAAAAAAAAGAATAAGAGAAAAAATGAAAAAATAGTTAAACATTAAGAGCAAATTTTGCAATTAAGCCTAATTTGATTACTCCTTTGTACACTATTAAAATATTTAGGTATAATGTCAAATTTAACTTTTTAATGTCTATATTTTTTGTCAATTTGACTCTTATTCTTTTTTTAACTAAATTTGGTTCTCAACTTTTAAAAAAGAATCAAATTTAACCATCAACCGTTTAAAAAATAATTGGATTGATTTCTCTTAATGGAAATACTAATTAAAATGTTAAATTTTTAAACATAGCTGTAAAGGCTCAAATTTGCCCGGGCCCGTAAAAAAAATAAACCAGAATTAAAAAGTCCAAGTTTACAGGCCCAAAAATTAAAAACCCTAGGCTCAAACCTAACGGACCACAAAACTTAACATGTTTCAGCCAAAGAAAACCCTAGGTGCGCCGCACCTAGGTCTTCAAGCCTCTGCTACGCCTCCAACACCTGTCATGCCTCCTCTGCCACCGCATCTGGCACCTGCAAGAGTAAACAACAAGCCAAAGAAGAAGCCAAACAGAAGCGGACAGCAGAAACAAACAAAATAATAGAAATAGGGAGTTGTAATCGGTTATAAAAGGCCTAAATCTAAGGCTTGTAGTCCTCTTCTTTTTTCTTTTACGAACATTAGAAAATAAAAACAGAAAACTAAGTTTCAAGGTGATTATCTTTATTATTTTAGATTTCGGTTTTTTTATTTTTATTTTCATCTTATCTACTTATTTTTATGCACGAAAATAAAAAAAGGAAAATGAAGAAAAGTTTAACCGAATCGTCCTGCGGTCCCGTCGTCGATGGTCCTCCGCCATCGTCGAATCGGACCCGAAAGGGGACTGGGACCCTTATTCTTTCGGCTCTTCGGGTTAAAAAGGTTCAGCCTTTGAACACATTTAAACGGGGCTGAAACGCCTTTTGTGCGCAACGTCGGCCACCGGCCACGGCGGCGACCCTTGGCCAGAACCCTAGGCCGGAGATAGGGTAGGGGGTTGAGAGTTTGAGAGAATCTCAGCTTTTTATTTTTTGAGAAAGAAGGAAAAATGAAAAATTTTGAAAAAATTTGGGCTTTATAGCAACATTAAACGGCGTCGTTTTGAGCCAAGGTCACCAGTGGCAAAACGACGTCGTTTTGTCTTAAGACCCGTCTACCCGACCCGACCAGAGGGTCCGCGTATTTTCGCTGGTGGGAATATTTGCGCAATTGGTCCCTCCGTTTTTGTGTCGATTTCAATTTTGTTTTTCATATATTTGCAATTCTGGCTACCGAATTTTTCTTCTGTTTTAATTTGGTCCCCAGACCATGCACATGTGCTTCACTGGAACGTCGCCGTTTGATCAGCGAGGGAATATTTCCCTTTTTGGTCCTCTTCCTTTCACGCGCATTGTGATTTAGTCCTTTTGTGCTTTTCATTTTTAATTTCGACCTTAAAACCTTGTTTATTTTCAGTTTAATCCTAAATATGCTATTTTAGTTATTTTTCCTGTTAAATTAATTATTTTAACATTATTAATATTGTTATATTGCATTATTGTTATTTATCATTGATATTATTATCCTTATCTTGTTTATACCCTTTTATTCTAAAACTTTGTTATATATATATATACGCAAGCATTTTTCTAATATATATACGTATATTTTTAAAGTTATTATAAATATTTTTTATATTTCACTTTTTGTACATACACATACACATACCTATATCTATATCTATGTATTTTAATTTATATACATCTATATGTATATATACTTACTTACATATACTTTTATATTTAATAATTTTAAAATATATATATACATATAGTTTTCATATTTTCATAATTTTATATACACGTACATATATATCTTTTTATATTTTTATAATTTTATTCATTTTCTTTCTTTCTTTATTTGTTTACATTTTCATTATTATTTTGAAAGAATATTTTAATTTTATTTGCTTATATATTTGTTATTTGCACGATATTTATTTTTCATTTTATTTATTTTATTTTGTTGTTATTGCTTGTATTATTTATGCTCACATTCTCGTATCCATAATTGTCATTTATTAATGCGACATTTATTCATATATCAAATTTAACATTACATCAAATTTTACTCAAATTCGTAAAAAAGAAAATTTTGAAAATAAAGGTAATACTTGGTATTTGGGATCTTCGAGAGGATTGAGTCCTAACGTATTGTATTCCAATTTTCTTCGTTGAATCTAAATAATCGAGAATACTCTTTAATCAAAAAAACATAAATAAAAAGCTCATTATCGGGAATTTGATATGTTGTGTCCTAACGCATTGGATATGACACGTTGTTTTCTCGAAATGAGGATTTTTCTAAAAAATAATAAGGCAATATTTTGCGTTCGAAAATTCGAGAAAACGTGCCCTAATGTGCTGGGTTTCGATTTCTCGTTTGACCAAATAGCCAAATATCCTCTTAAAACTTCAAAGTATGGTTTTTTTTAATCATAAGATAATCTTGGTTTCGAGGGTTTAGAGTATTGTATCCTAACGTGCTGGATGTGATATTCCTTCAGAACAAGAGAATCTTAAATTTCAATCCATGTTATTCGAGTTTTTTAAAGATCGTATTTTTTTTAAAACTCTTTAAAGTTTTTAATCTTCGACACTAAGACACTAATTAATCAACCAGGTACCAATTTTTGGGCGTTACAAGGGTGCTAATCCTTCCTCGTATGTAATTGACTCCCGAACTCATTTTTTTGAATTTCGTGGACCAAAATTGTTGTTTTAATAAAATCAAATTGTTTATTAAAAACAACCACTTTTCGAGGTGACCCGATCACACCTCATCAAAAAAAGATTGGTGGCGACTCCCATATTTGTTTTCATTTTCAAATCCAAGTCGACCCTGTTTTATCAAAAAAATGGTGTCAACAATAGCAACATACATTTTACTTTGACCAAATTACCAAATAAAGCCATTTATTTTTCAAAATTACGGAAATGGGACAATTTCTTTTAAAATGACGAAAATGGGTCGTTTTTGCTAAAACACATCCAACAGTGTCATTTTCAAAAGAAACTCAGAAAAACGCTTCCAGCTGGAAGCATTTCCCCTTTGAGCAGTAAAGCGCTTTTAGCTCAGCGCGCTAAGCAAAAATGTGTCCAACGACTATTTTAAATAGGCGTTGCCCCCTCCCCAACAATTAAAAAAAAACTATAAACCCCCCAACCTACAAATTTCTCACATTTCTCTATTAAATCTCTCAAATTTCTCAATCAACTCTCAAAAATCTCTCAAATTCTCTCTTAAATTTTTTACTAAAATTAAATTTCGATCTAAATTATATATTTTTTATTAATATTTTTAAGAAATATTTTTTTATTAAAATTTTTTCTATGTTCTATATAATTTAGCAATGGTCGGGTCCCTAATCTGTCTTGATAACAAGTACATCTCAGTCAATCAATTACAAATGGTAAGAGCAAATTTTAATAAATTTTAATCTTGTTTAATTTTTTTATTTCATTGATATATTTTAACTTAACATTTTTAATAATTTTTACGTAAATAGGTGAAAGATCGAATTTTACAATGTCATATTCGTAATATACATGGTCCTCCATTATCATTGATCGAACCATACTTGAGGGAAGCTGATTTTTGGCACGTGGCCCTTGTAGGCCTAGGGTATAAGTTGGACCCAAAACTCATAAGCGCGTTGGTGGAGAGGCGGAGACCGGAGACGCACACATTCCATCTTCTATGAGATGAGTCTATTATCACTCTAAAGGACATGCATTTACAGTTGGAGTTATCGGTGGACGAGTCAATAGTCAATGGTTCTGTTTAGTCTGCTAATTGGGGAGTCGTATGTTTAGATCTTTTGGGTCCGGTTCTGAAGACGATTTACGGAGGTCGGATCGAAATGACTTGGATATGAAATAATTTTGTGGAGCTAGTTGAGGATTCGATTGAAGTTGAAAGAGAATGATACGCTCGGACATACATTATTCAGATCATCGGGGGTATCCTGATACCAAATAAATCACAAAATCTCGTCCATCTAAGGTGGTTGCTGAAACTCGTCGATTTTAGAGTAGCGGGCGAACTCAGTTAGAGGTCTATCGTGTTGCCAACATTATACTGAGAGATGTGTCGAGCGACGCAACCATGTAAAATCAAAATTGGTGGTTACCTTTTACTACTACAATCAAGGGCTCAGTTCCGGTTTTTATTTTTACGTCTTCAAGCAAACTACCCATATACATTCTCACTCCTAACAAGGTAAAATTCAATAAATATTACCACGATTAGATTGGTTTAAATTTAATTTATTATGCTAATAAGTTATTTAAATAGGTGGAACCATGCGTCAAGTCACGTGGGATTACCTACTGAGCTTCAAGATATATGGCTTCTATTAGACTAACGATCGGAAGCAGAAGTATGTATTTATTTAACTTTGAACTATATACAAATAACATAGTTGATTTCATATTTAGTAGTATATATATAACTAATGTTTTTATCACGTTAATATAGTTTGAATGGGCACACAATTGAATTCAAGAGAAAGTTGTAGAGAGAAAATTCTTTGAAGAGACTATTCTAGAAAAATTCTAGAGATATTTTTCTGATTTACAACTCGACCTAAAAGTTTAGAGAAATTGCAAAATTACCGCACTGGTAATTTTTGTAAAAAAATTTCTGATTCGAAGCGAGTCCTACTCGGCAGACGTGAGCTTGAGGATAACGAAGAAGACTACTCGGTCGAAGCGCTCATCTTAGACGTGACCTAAAAGTTTCATAAGGGGACTGGAGTAGGCTACTATGAGACAAAAGATCTTCTTTCTAAAGAGATTCGATTCGGAACTATTATATGTCCAAGGTCCAATATTGAAATAATTTTAGAGGTTTTCCTTGACTTTGTCCGTGTCAACAAACAATTTGAAATGCCTCGACTCTATTAGAACAGGTCTGGGTCAAATAGCAATGATTCGAAGCACTTCTTTTTACACTATTTCGGAAACCCAATGACTCAATTGTATGGATATGTAAAATACAGGATTTCCAATCCTAGCAGGAAATGGAGGGAAATGGATACTCAATTTAAAGTTAGTAAACAGAATTCCATACTCGATCTCATAGATACATATGGAATTCTGTGGAAAATTATATTCGATGAAAGTCGTATGTACGACTTGGAAGGAGATCTTTCATATCTTTCGAGATCCACCCTACAATATGGGGTTAAAAAGCCAAAATAAATTATTTTAGCCCTTATAAAAAGAAAATGGATTCTTGAACCCCTTTCACGCTCATGTCAACTGCAAAATCTGATCTAATTCATCGTAATCGATTAGTTAACATGTTGGTTAACCGTATTTTGAAACACGGAAAAAAATCATTGGCTTATCAAAACCTTTTTAAAAAGGTTTATACATCCTCCAATGGGGCGAAACTTTTAAATCCGAATAACCTTTTTTTTAACATAACAAATCAATTTAATGTTTTTTAAAAAGTATGAACGATTTAACTGTAAAAAAATTAAAAGAAAAAATTTACACTATATAAAATTAAATATTTCTTTTCAATATGCAAAAATAATAACTAATACTATACTAAAATTTCATAAATATCATTATAATTTATAATTCCAAAAAATAAATTAAAAACTTGATATTTGTTATATTCTCAATACTAGGCATTTTAAATTGCACCATTCGCTTTTTCATAATATCGAACTCATCAATGATAAAATCTATTAAAAATTTTCAAATTATCTCTTTTTTAATATATATTACCAAATAAATTAAAAGAAAATCATTTTCCATTCCGTCCCAAATTCTAAGGGAGCGACTGCACCCATGACCCTTGGATCCATCCTGGTTGTTGTTATCATCAAATTACTTTAGTTTATTTTAAATACCACATTATTTAATATTTTTAAAATAAAAGATTAGAATAAATCCGGAAATGCTTTGGAATATACCAAGTTGACAGCGACATTCCCCACAAACAACCGCCGACCAGTATAGGTTTCACCGAGAGTCCGTGACGCATCCGGTCACCAAATATTTTTCTCCGCAGCCGCTTAATCTGAACGTTATCGACGGATGAAGGGGACCCCATAATTTTCAACGTAAAAGAAAAGAAATGGGTCCCGACCCATAGTCTCCATTCCAATAGGAATATGACACGTGTTGAAGGAGACTGACCTGTTGTGTCCGTGTGTTAATAATTTCTAAAGGAAATTCTATTCTATCTCAATGAAAGGGAAAGTGCAAGTAGAGAGAGTTGGGCTGCTTTTATAACTCACGATAATGTTTGCAATTTCTCTTCTTCTCATACTTCAATTATTTTAGGGACATTTTTTAAAAATTCATTATATATACTTAATTATTATATTTATTACTATACATGACCTCTTAATTAAATTTAAAGGATGTTTGGTTTTACATTATCTAGTTTTTACATTTTATGTAAGATTGTTATTTTATTAAATCGCAATTGTTATAAAATTTATTTTTGGATAAATTATTCCATAAATCAATACAAAGTTTTGATCATTCCAAAAATCATTAATTTAATTATTACCGTTAAAGAAATTATTAATTTAACTATTGTCGTTCCAATTTTTCTTGTTAATTTGAATTCTTGGGATTTTAGGATTATACATTTCAATCAACCTCATTTCTTCTTATAATCAAACTTCATATTGGCAATGAAAACAATAGTAACGAGTATAACCAACAACATATGAAAAATCAAATATTACAAATTATAAATTAATGTGAAAAACAATTCTTATATTTATGTAAGGCGTTATGTGTTAGCTCAATAACTCAATCAAAATAATCAAGAAATGGGTGAACTGGTCATTTAAAAATTTAGTGGAAACAATGAATGCAACGATTTAGAGTAATTTAACTTCAATTGCCTACTTCACTGTTTTAGCTTTCAACAACTAAGGATTTTTCTAAATTCACTAATTTTATCAACTTTTAATGACAATGTTCAACCTTACAACTCTCTTAAGATTTCTACCAATATCTTTAAACTCAAATCCTCTCAAAGAAAAACAAATAGGCAAACAAGAAGATAATCCTTACAAGATCAAAGTATTTACTAATTAAGCACAAAATACAAAAAAAAAACACTTGAGCTAAATGAAAACAATTAATGCTCACAAGTGCATATACAAAATATATGAAAAAAAATTGAGCTCTAAGGTTGATAAAACGTCACTTTTAGCCTTTTGATCTCTCTAGTTGTTGTAAAATCTTTTGAAGATGGCATTTATACTCCCAATTTGATTTCCAACTGTTGTGGTGTTGGAAAATTGAGTTTAGAAAACAAAGCAGGAAATAAGTTTAAAGAAAATCAGAGTTTTAATTTTTTCTCCAAAACTAGAAATTTGTTGTGATATCTAAAGTAATAAACACTTAATCAAAATTGTACCTTTTCGATTCGTCTAGAATGAACACTTCGACTGAATAGTCTTCTCTGCTATCTTAAAGCTCACGTCTGTCGAGCGTGGGCTCGTTTCGAATAAAAAATTCCACAAAATTACTGGTGAGGTAATTTCATAATTTCTCAAAACTTTTAAATCAAGTTATAAATAAGAAAAATATCTATAGAAATCTTCTGAAATAAATTTTTAAGAGAATTTTCTCTCTACAGCTTTCTCTTTTTATATAGGGAAAATTTAAAGAATTCAACTATGATTAAACTTAATCACTTTAATATTAAGTTAATATAATACTTATCAAGATAAATATTAGATTAAATTTAATATTAAGATAATCACTTTAACATTAAATTAATAAAATATTATCAAGATAAGTATTTAATTTAATTTAATATTAAAAATATTAAAATAATATTATTTTTGGAATAATTAATTTAAAATCAAATTATCTGATAGAGTCTCAGTAGGAGTATGATTCTTCCACTGCTTAACTGTCGAAGAACCACCCACCGACCACCAGAATGTTGCCCTCACCACCGCCAACACTATCATGTTTGATGGTGCCATCGTAGGTGCAACACCCTCATTGCACCCCGAGTCGGTTCGGTTCGGTCTAGCCACCGGTTGAACCGTTGGTCGGGTTTCACATGCCAGACCCGGTTTGACCAATTTTTTACGTCTCGATCTCGGTTTTGGGTTCTCGGGCCCAATTTTTTATATCAGACTAAATTTTTAAGTTTAATTACCCATCAGGCCAATTGTTTGACTTAAAAAATAATTTCAAAAAATATCATATTATTTTAGTTAATTTGAGAAAATTAATTTTGATATTAATTTAATTTTGATTGATCAAAATTAATCTTCTAAAAAATTACTGAGATTTTCCAAAATTAATTTTTTTTAAAATTCTTTAATCAAATTCTCTAACTGAACAATTCTCATAACCCCCTAATTTAATTTCACATCGAATAAACTGACTTAATTAAATTATTTCCAAAGTTGTAGAATTTTCTTCTAATTCAAATGCAATTCGATCGTGCTTTTGTTGAGCTAGTAGAGGGACCAATCAGACACATACAATTGGGCTCGAGTAATTGCAATTATGTAACACTCCAAAATTTTAATTTTGGGTATTGTGAATGTGTGACACAAACATTTGTCAGTTTTGGTGGTTATATGTTCTAGGAGTGTTTGGGGGGTCCTAAGTTCAAGCCAAGACTTGGGCAAATTTTGGTATTTTTATGAATAATCCCTATCTTTGGTCAGTAGGCTTTTAAGTAAAAGTTGGCAACTAATTAACAGAATAGGTCTGCTAGTCTGGTGGATAAGTGGAGTGTTGGTGTGAGGGAGGTCATGGGTTTAAATTTTTAGGACGACAAAGGTTGTATTTTTGCTCCTAATTTCGACAAGAGTTGTGTTGAACTGGGTTTCTAAGTGGTGGATGTGTAGTGGGAAGTGAGGGAGTGATTTTAGGAGTGAATTAGGGGATTATGGGGGAGAATATCCAAAATCTGATCACTTTTTACTTTTTCAAAAAAAAGAAAGAGAGTCGTTTTTCTCTCTATCTTTCTGACGTTTCCTCTCCCCCATCTCTACCGAATTTTTTTCTTCCTTGTTTCTTATTTGATTATCTTTTCTTTTCTTTCCCCTACTGTCGAAATTCCCTTGTTCCCCCTAAACCATTCATTCCTCTTGATTTCGCAGCTTTAAGCAGCACTTATGCAAATTCAGTAAGTTGTTGGGTATCATTTTAAGAGATTATTTTGTGTTCAATAATCTAATTCCGGGGTATTGACAGCAGCATTTCACGAGGATTAAGGCTCTCCTCATGATTTTCGTAAACGTACCGATTTGAAATTTTTGAGGTAAGTGTTCATCATTTTATGAGTAAGTATTTTGGTTTTGGGATTTTGATTAATCACGAGGTAAGACTGATTATGGTGTTATTTGTTCAATTATAGGCTTTGGAGTACTCGATGACTATTTTAGCATCAAACAAAATTAGGTGTGTACTCAAAACACAAAAATATGGGATTAAAGATATTTGAGTCTAGTTTCTCATAAAAGAAATGAAGTAAGCAAAAGAATTTCATATTATGAGATATTTGAATTTTAGTGAGACAATATTAGAATGATTTCAGAATCCCCTGTCCTGAATTTTGAAAATTATTAAAAATTTTATAAAAATAATTATGGGTTAAATTTTATATTTTTTAAATATTGAATGAGTCTAATTTTAAGAGAAACAAACAGGAACATCATCCGAATTCTGAACGAGAAGATAATTAATTTTTAGTGTAGAAAGGTCGAAACTGTCAGATAGCAGAACAGGGGGAACTTTAAAGAATAAACTGTACTTATGGGTTAAACCAAAAATTCTAAAAATTTTATGGTAAGAAGATATGTGAGTCTAGTTTCAGGGAAAATTTGCAGATCTTAATTCAAAATTCTGTAGCTTGAGATACAAATAATTTAGTAACAGTGACTCAAGTAGACAGCTTTGAAGGATCATATAAGTAAATAGTGGAAACACCTGTGAATAATTATCTAGCACGAGTTACCTTAAAATGGATCACGAGGCCGAGGCCAAATTTGGGCCACATGGGCGAACATCATGGGCTTGTAGGCCCATTTTTTCTATTTTACTGCTAAGGTTGCACGGGTCGCCCAAGTCGAATGTGGACCTACTGTAGGGTCGGTAAGCTTACCTAAACCCCTAATTGATTGAAATGACTGTATGACTGATATGATTAAGCCTGATAATGTCCCACTGATTTGATATTGTATGCTCTGTTTACATGCATGATATTATCTTATAGTATGTCATATCGGTATATTGCATTGCATTGGGTTGAGGGATTATAATGTTCGGAGGAAGTGTACTGAAAGGCCTCGAGCCTAATTTACTGGCAGCTCAGCTGCAAACTACTGCCTAATGCCACATTCGGTACTACTTAGAGTGTAGGGATGGGTGGGTTGATTATATCCCTACATGGAGTGTAGGGTTGGACAGAGATGGTGTGTAGAGGCTGGATGGGTAGGATTTTTGTGATTGCATATCCATTATTGCTACTGATATTGTGATGGGCTAAAGCCCTACTCTATGACTATTTTTGTACTGAGATGGGCTAAGGCCCAAACTGGACTGATACTAATACTGAAAAGGGCTTAAGCCAAACTATGATTATCTGTTTACTGTCTGTTCATTTGTATAGGGATTACACACTGAGTTTACGTAAACTCACCCCTTCTGTTTAATCCTTATAGGTAATCTCTAGATTTAGGCGGATTGGTGCGGCGGAGGACTCAGTGGTGACCACACGACTTCTTTTACACTGTTTATTACCTATTTATGATTTTACTTTTATTTGAGAGTATTTTACTGTAATTATGGCCTTTACGAATTTTGGTTTAAATTTGGATTTTATATGGTTTTATGATTTAAATCTACTAGTGTTAGGTAAAACTCAGGTTTTCAAATGAAATTAATGTTTTATCAAAAATACCACGAATACGCAAACTGTTTAAAAGCTTCCGCAATAGAAAAAACATTTTGAAATTGAATATCGATTTGTAAATGAATAATGTTTTGAAAAAGAATGACACGATTTGAAATTAACATAAGATAATGAAAAAATGGTTAAATAAAAAAGGGAATTTAGCGACGACATATTTTTCGAAAAGCACTACCATGTGACATTGTCAGATTCGACCATAACATCTAGGCTGGGTTAGGGTGTTACATTTAGTTGTATCAGAGCCAAGTTACAAAACTCGGCTGTGGATATGGGTTTTTAAAACGTGATTTCTGTGAACTGATTTCTAAATGTTTTTACTGAAAGTGTGGTAGACCAAGTCTCTGGCACCGATCTAGTCAGCTTTTTGAAACTGTGAATTGTTAAAACTGAAACTAAAACTGTCTTTAATAGTATATCCTGAAACTACTATAGGTAGTATATATTGGGACTACTATAGATAGATTATACTGAAAACACTTAAAATAGTGTATACTAATACTATAGTAAAAGTGATAGACATTGATTGGCGTTGCGATGGATAAAACAAACTTTACACTTCTGATACTATTTTCATAAAGTATCTGTTAATAAACACTGGAACTGTAAACTGAAGCATAAAACTGTTAACACCGATAAAACTTAATTAGACAATGATCACTAGAGGTACTCGCGGACGAGGTACTAGAGGCTAAGGTAAATGCCGTAGAGGGGCTCGAGTTGAGTCTTCGTCATCGGGCAGTCTGCCAAATTTGGATACGAATGAGACGCCAGTGTCACTTGCTATTGAGACTAGGTCTCAAGATCGCATGGTTGGGGACGATGCATTGTTCCAGGCTATGCTAAGGATTTTAGAGATGGTCACTGGGCCCAATACTGGATTTGGGGGTCGAGGGTCGGTTATGAAACGACTCTGGTCCAATGGAGCTGAGCTTTTCAGGGGTGTCACTAGGTTCGCCCTAATGTGGCCGAGTTTTTGAGGCTGAGCCACTATGCGCGAGGTATGGTTGTTGGACCGCCGGCACCCCTACGGCGCAGCGGAAAAATTTAATAATCGGTGACCCTAACCACGGATTCATGTGTGAGGAACGAATCGGGGTGAAAAGGGTTACGAAATTACCTAATGCTGTTCTGAGTAGACAGCAACTTCTCAACAACGTGTAGTCTGATCTACAGTCGAACTAAGCCACAATCTATCGAGACTCCGACCTCTACGTGATCCACCCAGTTGACTACGAACGGAAGAAATCCCCAAAACAGTTTTGAGAGTGAATTTTCTTTGACGGCTGCTAGACCAAAACAAAGAAAAACAGGATACTTATATCCTTATTATTTATTTTTTAGGGTTTTTATTTATGAATTAAAATAAATATAATAATATTTTAAACCAAAAATTATAATTACATTAATTATAATACAATTTCGGTAAACTATATATTTATTTGAATTCATATGCTAACCTCATTATGTGTACAACAACCTTGTACATAATGTGTTGGAAATCGAATTAAATTAATTCTATAATTAATTTAATTCAAGTGACACCTAAAAATAATACCAACTATGGTTTATCCTGTTCATTTTAACTATAGGGTGTGACCCTGTAGGTTCTTGTAACGTTAGCAGTAATACTAGAACGATTCCAATGTTACAAACAATGAGTGCCATCTAGCAATGCATCATTGCTACCTAAGTCACAAGAGATCATGATTCGACATAACCTTTTATGATTAACTTTTTATGCAATAATCCTTAAGTCATTTATCTCTGGATTGGACACAAGTCATGGAATAGTCACACTTGTATAGTCCATTCCATGTTCCTTGATATTTTAAGCAGACTACGATATACAAATAAGTATGACATCTCATATCAACTTATTTGAGCATGGCCATGCATTTCTAGTCTCACTTAATCAAGTGGCCTAAGATATTATTCCCATTATGTAGGAGAGACTTATTCTATATCGACCAACCATATCCCTCTACATCGATTGTGGTATATCCAACACCAGCCTTTATAGAATAACCAGTTACGGTGTACGTTTGACTGTATCAAAATATACTACTCACGATGTTGGGATTATGATGATCTCAAGTCTGAGGATCATATACATATTAATCACTATGAGTAATGTCGTGACAATTACATAATAATCCAAGAAACATACTCATAATGGGTCAGTCCAATATGTTGTTCTCTAACACACATATTCATGCATCGATTCTGATATTCCATATCAATGATAACTCTTTATCATCAATCAACTACATGTTAGTCTTAATGCATTATTGTTGTCCTATCCAACAATAATACTTGACTAAGGATCTTTTAAGAATAATCATATTATTCTTAGGACATTATTAGAAAACAGTTTATTTATACACACAGAAAAGAAACTGAAATAATAGTGGTAACGCCTTATATTAATAAACATGATAAATCAAGTATGTTATTACAACCATCTCATGATTGATCTTTGGGCATACTCTAACAATGGTGGCATTTGAGTATGAGCGATGTGTCCACTTTGAGGATGGCCTCAGAGATAATTTGAGAGTTCTGATAGCCCAGCAGGGGGAGTGAGATCTTTCTGTCCTGGTCGAGAAGGTGAAAATTGCTGAGGAGGATATGGAGGTAGTCATGATTGGAGAACGTCGAAACTACTTATCTAATGTGATCTCTGTACTGGTGGTAAAAAAATTGGTTCGTAAGGGATGTGACGCATTCTTGGCCTATGTAAGTGTTTCGGATTCTAGGGACTCTACAGTTAAGGATATCAGAACGGTAAAGGATGTTCTGGATGTCTTTCCTGATGAGCTATCGAGTTTACCTTCGAATCATGAAATGGAGCTTGGGATAGAGCTCCTTTCTGGTACAGCTCCGGTGTCCATCGCTTCCTATAGAATGGTACGGAATGAGCTTGTGGAGCTTAAGGCTAAGATTCAAGAACTTTTAAATAGTGGGTTCATCTGCCCTCGTGTGTCTCTATGGGGAGCACCAGTTCTGTTTGTAAAGAAAAAAGATGGACCCATGTGTACGTGCATCGACTACAGGCAGCTAAATAAATTGATCATTAAGAATAAGTACCCATTACCGAGGATAGATGACCTATTTAACTAGTTCCGAGGAGCTTAGGTTTTCTCTATGATTGAAATTCGATCAGGACTCGTTATGGTCACTACGAGTTCCTAGTGACGCCATTCGGACTGACTAATGCACCGGCAGTTTTCATAAATTTAATGAATTGAGTGTTCCAACCTTATTTGGATCGGTTTGTGGTGGTATTCATCGACGACATACTGGTTTACTCGAGGATTGAAGATGAGCATGATGAGCACCTTCAAGTCGTTCTTCAGACTGTGAAGGAAAAACAACTCTATGCTAAGTTTAGTAAGTGCAGGTTCTGGCTGCGTGAGGAGAAATTTCTTGGTCATGTAGTTTCGACTAAGGGGATTCAAGTTGATCCTCGAAAGATTGAAGCTGTGTTGGAGTGAAAGCAGCCTAGAAACGTGTCTGAGATCCGTAGTTTTCTAGGACTAGCGGGATATTATCGACGATTTGTAGAGGGTTTTTCATTGATTGCAGCATCCTTGACTAATCTGCTACGTAAGAGTGTGTCGTTTAACTGGATTGATGCACAGCAAGAGAGCTTTGAGAAGCTCAAGACTATACTAACTGATGCCCTTGTTCTGATACAGCCAAAGCCTGAAAAGGAGTTTACTAACAATTTTATTTATTATATCAAAATAATTTATCAAATAAAGTTTAGTTCGACATTATGATAATTAAAAAATGGTTTGAGTTTAATATTTTTATAGTGTGAGTATTTAATAATTTTTTTGAACCTACAATCAAAATACAAATAAAAATACAAGTTTGAGTAATCACAAGTATTGAAATATTACAAACGAGCTATCCAAAGTAATCACTATGTAAAATTAAACTATTATAGCAAAAACATATTAAGAACTGATGCAATCCATACTAAAGCCAACAAACTAGACTTAGCTAAACTAAAACTCATACATGATGGGACTTAGAGACCTACGCATATAATTGCACACAGTAGGTGTCAAACCTAAGTACTTATGACCTAGTGTCACGGACTTAGAGTTTTCCCACGGATCCGTGCGACCTTAGGCAGTTTCTTTGCTTAAAAACACCTAAGTCAACCTAACTTGCAGTGATAAAGGATTCAACAGAAAAAACACCTAAGTCAGCTTAACTTGCAACGATAAAGGATTCAACAGAATTCCCTTAAGGTTTCCACGAAGAACAGCAGAAGAACGAAGTAAGAACGAGCCTTGAAAGATGAACAAAAGGAAGAACACTTGAGAGAAAAGTTTGAGTGAATACTCTCAAAATTCTTATTAACAACTGAATGAATTACAATGAGCAAAGAGGTCTTTATTTATAGTTGAGCCTCCCTAAAATCAACGGTGTAAATCACAATACATCAATGGCTACAATTAAAAATTGTATACAATTAGAACTCTAAGCTTACATAATTAGCTATATACAATTAGAACTCTAAGATTCCATAATTATATCTTCTAGATCACTTCCCATTTTTACCGGGCTCTTGAGATGAGCTTTTAATCTCTTCAGGCACCGGTCCAGTTTGGTTGGGCCAAATGACCTCCCTCGAATACGATGGATCGCACAAGTTTGTCATGGTTGCGAGCTCCCATGCGCAACCCATGACACTAGGGCCTCCACCTTTACCAACGAGCCAAAGCCTCATTGGCAAGTATTTATAACATTTTTTTAATGTTGGAAAAAAGGTACAAAAAATTAGAGTTGAACCTTGATAGCAACATAGTTAGGGCTTGTTTAGTAGTGCTTAAAGAAAACACTTCTAGCTCCAAAAGCACTGTTGGAAGAAAATCTGTGCTAAACAAGTTACTTTTGGTTGAAATTTTTGGCAAAAGCACTTCTGAAAAGGAGAAGTTAAAATTTTTAGCTTTTTCTCTTCCAAAAGCACTTTTGGTGTTTAATTACTTTTTCACCTCTCCAATAAAAAAGGATTTTCCATTTTTTTTCTTGGTGCTTAATTACAAATGTGTTAAAATCATTAATTAAAAATAACAAATATTTTTTAAAATACTAATTACAAATATTTAATGGTTATATTTAAATATTTAAAATATAGTTTATATATTCTAATTAAGTTTTATAAATAATTAATATTTATTGCTTAAAAATATTTAAAATTTACATTTCATATATTAAAATATTAACAAGTTATAATAATTTTTTATATTCTTACTAAAATATAATAATATTAACTAATTTAAATATTATTTAAATGCATATTTGTTACTTGATAATAACATGTCTAAAATGGACATTTTATTTCTCAAAAGTGCTTTTTGACAGCAATGCTAAACACTTAATTTTTAAACCAAACTTTTCAAAAACACTTCTCAAAAGCGCTTTTCCACAACACTTTTCAAAAGTAATTTTCAAAAGCATTGTTAAACTAACCATCAGTACTGTACCGGTGGGCATACTATTTTTGTCTTGGTATTGGTATGTATCGATATCAACATATTTTGATGTACTGTTTCGGTTTTATCAATGTTTTTTAAATATTTTTCTCACACATATATAGTTTAAAATTTTAGTTTATTAACAAATTATATCTTATTGATTAAAAATAAATTATATATTATATATACAGGTAAATATATCTCAATTACATCCATATAAATATATTTATATGTAAATATAAAGAAAATTAAAATGGTTTAACTGAAGATTTTGAAAATTAATTTAAAATTTCAAAAATTTTGTATCAATTGGGACGGATCAATATTGATCAAAATGGGCCGAAACAATTTGAAATGTCTGAAATGCACCAAAAGTTTAATCGAAGCGGAATAAAAATTACTTAGTATCGATTTAAGACCAAAATAATATAAATCGATAAATACAATCAGCACTAATACAATACGGAGTACCATATTATGTGATTATGTCCAAAATAATGAGAATTAAATTCCATAAAATATCTTTGAAATAAAAGTATGAGGTGACTCGTAAAACTCGAGGACCGGCCAAAGTATAATCACATAAATGAATATCGTTTAATATTAGAAAGAAAAAATCATTTTTATTTGTTGTATTAAAACAGTCATATCCAACAACCCACTTATCTCACGCTCGAGAAATCCATTCGAAACGAAAATCTCGAGAATCTCCAAAGTGGCATTGCATGGGTCCCCCAAACCCACAATTCTTATGCGTAAGATTAAAAAAACACCACCTCTATCTTTAACTTTTTAACTTTCAAACGGTTAAATTTTACTATTAGTCCTTATATTTTGTGTAAGTTATAGATTTAGTTATCATATTTCAATTTAATCCGTTCTTTTACCATTACAATTTTGAGGAAGGGAATGATCGAGTTCAAATCCGTGTCACCTAAATGTCTCACCTGCACTTTAATCACTACTTCAAACAAATCTTAATCAAATTTTATACTTTTTTTGAAATTTGAAATTTCATACTTGCCTCAAATGGTAATTATTAAATTAAATTAAATAATGTTCAAAATATTATGCGACAAATATATTATCACACATGTAATACCGCATTAGCTTGCTGTTTTCACATCATACATAACAAAAAAGCTACATTATTTTATTTAATGTATTTAACGGTTATTGTTTGAATTAAAATTGAAAATTTATATTTAAAAAAGTTTAAGAATTAAAAATTATCAAATTACAAAACATAAACTGAACCCATAGCTTACGGATAATATGAGCTACTAGCAGAATATGACCTAATGATATGACTATTATTGTATGAATCATGACTAAAATTTAAAGAACTAAAATTACAAGGATTAAAATTGATGAAATTAAAATACATAGACTAAATCACAACTTATATATAGTACATGGACTAATACCAAATTTAACCTTAAAAAATTAAATTACTAATTTAGTAGTCTTTCTTCCCTTTCACAATTCCCTGTTTGTTTTTAACATTGCTTTTTACAATTTCCAAAATGGCGTCAGTGGCCACCACTTTTAACAAAAAAGGGAAGCGTTGCTGTTTCGCCACCTCCTCCTCCTCCTCCTCCTCCTCCGCCACTTACTCTCTCTTCCCTTTTCTTCACTTTCAGCTTCTTTAACTGTCTTCCAGGGTTTTGAATATTGATTTTTCAGTTTCTTTAATTCAACAAAAGAAAAAGTAAAAAAAAAAAAATGGGGACTTCTAAGAGACAACTCAAAGCTATGCTTCGGAAAAACTGGCTTCTTAAGATTCGTCACCCTTTTATCACTGCTGCTGAGGTTTCACTTCTTCGTTTTCTGTTTGTTGCTAATTTCTTGTTTAAATTCTTCAGTTTTATCTTCTATTCATTGATTGATTATTTGTTTGTTTGTTGTCGTGTTGCAGATTTTACTTCCTACGATCGTAATTTTGTTGTTGATTGGTATAAGGACTCGTGTTGATACTCAAATTCATCCAGCTCAACCGTATGTCAAGTTTTCTCTTCTTAATTTTTGTTTTATGAATGGATGATGATGAACTGATTGCTATTGAATTGATTTAGATATATAAGGAAAGATATGTTTGTGGAGATAGGCAAAGGTATATCCCCTAATTTCCAACAAGTTTTGGAGTTATTGTTGGCCAAAAGAGAGTGTATAGCCTTTGCACCTGATACTGAACAAACAAGGCAGATGGTTAACTTAATTTCCATCAAATTTCCCTTATTGCAGGTACTCTTTATTGGTTTGTTTTTGTTTATCTAGCTGTTATGAATGTTGGCAATAAACTTATTTATTCTTCATTTTTTAATCTTCCTTGTAGCCAGGTTATAGTTTAGCTATTGCATGCGAGCTACAATCCCTGTTTTTTGGATTTTTACTTTTACTGTAATTAGCAATTTCCCTGTTTTTTTTGTTGCAGTCATTTTATCACTTACTCTTATGAAACTTGGTTTCCTGGTTGCAGCTAGTTTCAAAAATATACAATGACGAGCTCGAGCTGGATACATATATACAGTCAGATCTGTATGGTACTTGTGATTTCAGGTAAGTTGAACTCTTTTTACTATGGCATTGATAGCAGGGCATTTTGCCGATTGTTGTTATGTGCTTCTCTGTTGACATGAACAGTTTTAAGAGAATTAAATGGGGAGCATACACTTTGGTTACTTCTACCACGGGGATCACTTCTCCAATAGCTCTGAAGGACTTTAAATTTAATAACTATGATTGCAGTTAACATAATCTTGAATTTAGGTAAAACTTATAACTTAAATGGTTTACAGATATTTTTTCATCACATCCTGAGCATTAGGAAGTCCTTACATAAGTGTTGGCCTGTTTCCTTTTTCTAATATATTCTTCTAGAATCTTGTGGTTAGACATGTTTTAATTACCTTGTCCAAAAAAACAAAAAGGTTGTGCAGAGAACCTTCACAGTTATTCTATATTGTATTGTTATGAGGTGGCTTTAGTGTTCTGCTGTTGTTCATCTTTTCAGATATTCCCTCTTCACATTTGCCTACATTGGATGCTGTTCATAATCTAAAATATCTTTTTCTCATGTGAGAAAACTTCATTAACTTTGAGTTTATCTTGGTCTAGGAATTGCTCAAATCCAAAAATTAAAGGAGCAGTGGTATTTCATAATCAAGGTCCTCAGTTGTTTGATTATAGTATTCGCCTCAATCACACATGGGCTTTCTCTGGATTTCCTGATGTTAAAAGTATCATGGACACTAACGGCCCTTACCTCAATGACTTGGAATTGGGTGTTAATATCATACCAACAATGCAATACAGCTTCAGTGGATTTTTGACTGTATGAACCAATAGCTCCTCCTTAACTGTATTCTAATGTCACATTTTGTTTCCTTGGGTTCACGGTTTTCGTTGATATTCTTTTTCTCAGTTTATGCTTATCCTTAGAGTTGATGAATAATGGTGATGGATTTTTTTGTTCTTTTTTCAATTTCCAGCACCATAATTTTGAATGATAGAATAGATTTTTAATGTGCATGCACTTTTATATATTATACATCATCAAATGTTGCCTTTCCTTTGCTTCCTTTTTATCAGAATACGGGCTTCATTGAGTCCCCCGCCTCTTAATGCATCATTTGAGTGCTCTGATTTTTTCTCATCTATTCATCTTCCTTTTTCTTTCGCCATATTCTCTACATTGTGAAAATATGGTCGTACTTCAGTTATCATCCCAAATTTGATGAAGTATACCTTGCTATAGTTGTTGATACTTTTATACTTTCTGCAGCTCCAGCAGGTTTTAGATTCATTTATCATATTTGCTGCTCAGCAAACAGAATCTGGCATTGCTAGTCAAGATATAGAAATAAGAGCATTGCGCTCAACCGGTGTAACATCATCCCTCGGGTTACCTTGGACACAGTTTAGCCCTTCAAATATTAGAATAGCTCCTTTCCCAACTCGAGAATACACAGATGATGAGTTCCAATCCATCATTAAGAGCGTCTTGGGCCTGTTGTATGTGCCTCTTGAATTAATGTCTCTGTGTTAATCTTTATTAATTTTACATCAAAAAAAGTTTTCTCATTGGCTTACATGTTGATATATTGTTTATTGTTGCCCTGCCTTTGGAATGAATAGGTATTTGTTGGGATTTCTCTATCCAATCTCTCGCCTGATCAGCTATACTGTGTTTGAGAAGGTTTTTAATGACTATAACAGTTATAATTTATACATATCTAATATTTTTAATTCTGCTTCTATTTGTTTTCAGTTCTTAACATTTTTGATATAGAAGATATTCTTTATTTTTATTTTTTTAAGCTCTAAATCATTTTCCTTTCCAACATTTCAGGAGCAGAAGATAAGAGAGGGTCTTTATATGATGGGATTGAAAGATGGGATATTCCATCTCTCTTGGCTCATTACATATGCTTTTCAGGTTAATTTTTGGCTGTGAACTTCTAGTGAACAATCATGTATTTTTTCCATTCTTTGTACTTTTGATGGAGTGTGAGGTTGTTTTCTATTGTTATTATTATTTATTTCTGTTTGAATTTTTTTTCTTGATTTGATCATTTAGGTTATAAATGTATGGAAAGCTGTTTGTGGGGATCAATTGCTCTTTCATTAAGCTGGCAAAACTTTCATTTGAGATTAGATAAAGTGTTAATTTTCCTACATATACTTCAACTATTCAATCAGAACTGATATTTGATTGTAGCATGTTAAGTGGCAGAATTCTGATTTGAGTCTAGGGAAAAAAGTTCATGGTTTTTAATGGGAAATAAGTAATTCTGGTTACTGTGATATTGTGAAAATTTTACTTGTCCGAGTTAGTAGAGAATTCTTATGCTTTTCTGGTTTTTATCTGTTTGTGGTGGATGCACAGTATGTTGCTTACTTTACCTTCAGTGTGCATTATGCAAGATGCAAAGTACATACATCTATATTTGAATTCCATTTTAATGTGTAATTCATGAAGCTTTATGTTATCCTCTTTTTAATCTGTAATTAAAGATGCTAAAAAGCGTTGGTTAATTTTAATTTTGCATTTTCACAGTTTCAAATGTCCATTCAAGGTAACAGAGCTGCTTCAATGATGAGGCCATAATCTACTAAGAATGTTATTTTTACTTTCATATTTTTCATCTAGAAAGTGACTTTACTTCTGAAGTAGCCATCCTCCTACCTACAGTAAATGATATGGATTGCAAAAGTTTTACCATAACGGTGGCAGTAATAAGAAAACGTATAGATTGTTTTGGTAATTGCTCTTGATGTGGTTACTCTTGCTTCAGCAATGGTTTTAGTGGTTGATTAGAAAAGGATGACAATGGTATCTGTGGGAGGAGGCTTGTAATATATTCTGGTACAACACATTTAGGTTGAGAAATGGAAAGAATTTATTTGACTTTAGGAGCCTTATATAATTTTAAAGAGCAATGTATCGAATATGTTTTTGTAGTCTGGTCGTGCCATGGAATTTATGTTCAGTTTTCTTTTATAAATCATGCCTACTTTACTAGAGAGCCAGAAGATGCATAGAAAATTTGATTAATATTATCATTTTCATGATTTAAGAACTTGTTACTTTCGGTTTCTAAGTTAGGATTTATGTATGCAAAAATACATTTGTGGTGGTGAGTTATCTTGGGAATCATTACTTCTGGGATTCTCATGTTAATTTAATTTGATTCCATTTGCAGTTTGCTATTTCATCTGTGATCATTACAGTTTGTACCATGGATAACCTTTTCAAGTATAGTGACAAGACAGTAGTGTTCGTGTATTTCTTTGTATTTGGACTCAGTGCGATCATGCTATCATTTTTGATCTCCACATTCTTTACACGAACAAAGACTGCTGTTGCAGTTGGAACTCTTTCTTTTCTTGGAGCCTTCTTTCCTTATTACACTGTCAATGATGAGGCAGTTGCGATGTAAGTCTTGTGCAATGGACATGCCTTATGCTTTTGATCTTTTTTCTTTCTTTTATGTGTGCGATTTCACTAAACATTTTCTACTACAGGGTATTAAAGGTCATTGCCTCTTTCCTGTCCCCTACGGCCTTTGCACTTGGATCTATTAATTTTGCTGACTATGAACGAGCACATGTAGGGCTTCGTTGGAGCAACATATGGCGGGTATGTTCTGTATGAGGGAATTTTTTTTTCTGCTAGTTATCTAATCTTGGTTCTTTTTGGTTTTTAACTTAAATTATCATTGCTGCAGGGATCATCTGGAGTGAACTTTTTGGTTTGCCTTCTAATGATGTTGTTTGACACATTGCTGTACTGCGTTGTTGGTCTGTACCTAGATAAGGTACCTCTTAAAACACAATTTTTCTTTTCTCTTTTGATTCAAGGGTTTCTAATTGTCAACTTTATCCTAGTACACTGGTTATGATGCATATATTGGAGAACAAGAGGGAGAATTACTCCTTATAAAGGGAAATTTTTTAGTTATAGTTCTGCTGATAGTAGAGTTAAAACATTGTTCTAAGCTAACCTTCTTGTGTTACATCTTAAATGTGCTCTGGTAATTCTTAGTTCCCAAAGAATGGCAACATAATAAAAGGCTGGTTGAATTTCATGACTGAAAATCTAAGAAAAGATTGCAAATTCCCAAACTAAACTGCAAGGATAAGCTGGATATGAAGTAACTAAGGGAGTAAAGACATAATAAGGGTGAATGTTTTGTATTCCTCTAAACCCATGTCCTTTATCTTGACACTCCCAAGTCCAAGTTATGGATTTCCTAAACAATCCCCCTAACAACTGCATTGTAGTTTGGTTTTAAAATTAGGATGGTCATTTCAGAAGCACTTCTATTGAAGAAATTCTTTGATACCGGTAATCAAATCAAACCTTTTAATGAACAAGATTAAACTATATTTTGCTGATCTTGCCTCACTGTCCAAATAAAAATATTTAATCAATGAGTTTAAACCCTGCACAAATCACAAAGTAACTCAGTATCACTTAAAGTGTTTTGTTATCATAAAATCAAACCGATGGTTCCAACAATATCTGTCACGTGTATTTTCAAGCCGACGGGTTGTCACGTGAAGTTTTGTTGTTGAATTCTGTCTATGACGGAGATTTTCTTTGTTCCAAAGTTCTTTTTTTGGAGAAATTTTTCTTCCAAAGTTATAATAATTAGAAGGGACTAATATATATTTATTATATGTCTCAGGTATACCTCGATCTAGTGTATCTTTTTTAGTTATAATCCTTAGAAGTCAAAAATTTTGTTCCTAGTATCTTTTACAATATTCAATGCTGTAGCAATTAATTTAATATCTTAATTAAGCAGCTTTGTAGAAGTATTCTCTAGTTAATTTGGTTGACTAGAATCTTACATGGAAGTATTCCAGATCTATGGGTTTGTTATGCCTTGTCTACCTTCTCTAGAATATTTTATGCACAATGAAATGTTCCTTGGATCAGGTTCTTCCCAGTGAAAATGGAGTTCGCTATCCTTGGAACTTTATGTTCCAAAAATGCTTTTGGAAAAAGAGAAGTGCCATAAAACACCATGTTTCCAGTTATGAAGTAAGAGTTAATGATACAATCTCCAAAAGGAAAAACATCTTTCCTAGAAAGGATATGTGTGGACCAGCTGTGGAAGCAATAAGCTTGGAGATGAAACAACAAGAAATCGATGGCAGGTGCATGTACTCAAACTATATGCTTTCTTATTTTGTTCATTTTAATTGGTTTTGCTCATTCAATATAATGCTAGATATGCAGATGTATCCAAATAAAGGACCTGCATAAGGTATATGCCACCAAGAAAGGGAAGTGCTGTGCTGTTAACTCCTTACAGTTAACCTTGTATGAAAATCAAATTCTAGCTCTTCTTGGTGAGTAACTAACTTTCACACCTCAATATCTGTCACATCCTTGTCTTCTCCTAAACTGCAATCTATTTTATCAGATCTGGAACTGATTGTTGGAATTCCAATAGCCTAAAGTTGCTTCTTCTTGTAAGGGCTTGTAGGTTTTGCTAGTGTATTGATCATTGAAGTTTTTGTTCAGGGGCAGTGGTAGGATCTGCCTCCTATTGTTACGTCCAACCATTTGATTTCATTTAAAGAAGCCTTTGATAATTAGGCTGTTAAATCATTTACCTTTTTACTATATCCCGATTTGCAGTTGACGGGTGTGTATTTCATTGAAACATTTAGAAGCTTATCTGAGTTTTCTATGTGAGAGGAGAACTAGTTCGTGAGAGATCAACCCATTGGCTGCATTATATAGTTGTGTATATCCTTTAATGGGGATATGATGCTTTAGTTCTTCTCCACATAAGATCCCTTTTTTTTTCTGTATGATTCTTATGTATTGGCATGTAGCATTGATAAGAAATCTTGTCCATATATAGAATCTCCATATTGCATTTGATGATGTCAATTCTATTAATTTTGTGCTATTATTTTAAAGGGCACAATGGAGCTGGTAAAAGTACCACAATATCCATGCTTGTTGGCCTTCTTCCCCCAACATCTGGAGATGCCTTGGTGCTTGGAAAAAGTATTCTAACAGACATGGTATGTTGTATTTTTCATGGTGTTTCCACTGTTCTGTCAACGTGATTATGCTGTATGCCTTCTTGATTAATATTTGTAAAGGAGTTTGGCTAAGCTCTTGTGTGGCTTGTACTGCAAGCTTCCATTCTGTTTATGGTTGTTCTTCTTAGTGGCACAGTGGCTTGTAAGTGCTGCATTATGGTGTTTTGATCTGGTCTATTGGTTAAACAGACAATATTTGGAGTCAACATTTATTCAATAGCATCTTACTTTGAGGTGGGCAATTTGTTTGAAGGGTCCGAAGCATGTAAAGTGCTTTTGTAATTATCTTTTATATTATCCTGGTTAATATTGTTGAAACTGAAAACTTCACCTAGTGATTCCACCTGTTGTTTCTCTTTTGTGGGTTTTATTGTCAAATTTGTAGTCCTGTCAGACTTCATAACAAACAGGACTGATGATCTTTCAAGTATGTGCAGCTGGTTTTAGATCCATTTATGATCATAAGATTTTTAGATAATATGATATTTAGGCTCTTTTATGCATAATAACAACTCTCTAGTCTATCCCTCTCTTCTAAAATGCACCTTGGCCTGGATCCCTTTTATGTATTTTCTTCCTTTCTATTTAGTGAATGCATGGTAATTGAGATTGTCTAAGCAACTTTGAGTTTGTTGCATCTTTATGATATATGGTGCTTCGGCCTTGTCAGGTTCTCAACTTACTTGAAATAAGTTTTAAGCTGATTAAGTTTTATTGTCGCAACGTTATTATTATTATTATTATTTTATTTTCATTCTTCTTTTTCAATCACTTTTGTTTCTTTTGCTGTATTTTTTTCTCCTAATGTTATTATTATTATGTGTCTGTCCTGTAGAAAGAGATACGTAAGGGATTGGGGGTCTGTCCACAACATGATATCCTTTTCCCAGAATTGACTGTAAGAGAAGCATCTTCTAATTTTGTATTTGTACATATTTAAATTTGTGGTATTTTTTGTTTAATTAAATTGGTTCACGTTGAGCATTCTAAGTGCATGCCAGAAGTGTTAAAAATTTGGTTCTTCATGCATAACAAATGTTACTTCAAGGGCACTTTTGGATTGTATGGTAGAAGAAACAAGCTTTTGCCACAAGGAGGCTAATATGATATACATCTATTTGATTATTCTTTCTTACATTGTCTTGCTTTGCATGTTTTATCCTTTTTATCACATGTCTATGAAAAAGCTGTGTGGTTATATAGGTTTGGATGCAGGTTCATATCAAACTCTACTCAGTTCTGGTTCATTTTTCTCTCATTACTCATTAGATGGTACTGGAAATATTTTGAGTCATGGGGTTATCATTATATTTGTAAGATCTTTCTTCATTCATCTCAATGTGTGTATGGGCATCCATAAGTAAATGCAAATAATATGTATGTGCCCACTAATCTTAGTCATATAGGTGTATGTATATGTTTCTCGAACTTGGGACTAAGTTTTGGACACAGGAATTGGTCCGGTAGTTACTAAGTGGAATGTTGATGCCTGTATTAGTTTCCACTTTGAGGTGTCGAATAAGTGTTCAACACAGGTATTTTAAGAAAAAGGTAGAGTCGAGAATGTAGGTCTGTATATATGGCATTGATACTAGAAGTCCCCCCCCCCCCATCTATTTTGTAGATTTTGTCTCCCTCAACTGAAATGGTTATCCTCCCTTACAACAGTTTTTGTAAGCCTTCTTCTGATGCTGTTTTTGGAAGTTAGCATGCTTAAATTTTGCACGGTAGAATAATTTCTTGTAAACTAACTCTAATCCTGTTGCACGCAACTTCCTTTTGAAAAATCTAGATTTCCAAATTTTGTTTCATTTCCTTGATATCTCTACATTCTTTGAAGTTTCTGATTGGCAATTATGGTGACTTGAAGTAGCAAAGATTAATTTGATATTTTGATTGATTCCTATTTTCAGGTCAGAGAGCATTTGGAAATGTTTGCTATATTGAAGGGTGTGAAGGAGGATGGTTTAGAGAGTGCTGTAACTGAGATGGTTGATGAAGTGAGTTCCTGTTGCTGGATTCATGTTCATATCTTCACTTAGTATTCTGAATCTTTATTTTCATTTTTATAGAGCAGCAAATGAGATCTGTTATTTTGAAATCTATGAAGCTATGCTTGAGAACATGAAATTGCAATAGTGTATTTTATAGCGTATAAATAGATAAACTTCAAAGTCCATAAAGTCCATCACTAAATAGAGATACAGCAAATCATTAAATTTGATATCAAGAAAATCATCATTTTATGAATTATTTCTTTAATTCTTATATTTAAAATCCAAATTTCTTCTTTCAAATTTAAGTTTTCAAGAGCAGCTGAATGTTTAGGTCAATTAGCTTTCATAACAGTTTAAGGTTAATTGTTTAATTTCAGGTTGTTTTAGGTTTATAAGGTTTGGGTGTTTTTGAACTGTGGATTTCCATGTGGCATTAACCCATTTTTGTTGAGTTTGTTGTAGCCTTATGTTCAAATTAGATTCGTTTGCCTTTATTTATTAACTTTTCTTTTATCTGATGAATACCTAATACCTAATCCTCAGAATAGTTCTTTTATTGCAATTCTGTTGGGCTCGGATTCTATATGCATCAGAGGTTTTAATTGAACTGAGGGTAGCTGGGGACCTTGTATAGACAGTGTATTCTGCACTGTGAGGCTTTCTGAAAATGAACTGTTTAATATGATAGGATCTGAATCAATTAATTTGATATATATTTTTTATAAATGTGTTCTGCAAAAATTCTAGGGGTTACACATAACAGAAATCTCTAATTCTTTTGGGACTCTGTGAATTCAATCATCTGAGAAATTTGTTTTAGATTTCTTATAAGGAAAAGAAAAAGGAATCTGATATGCCTTTTTGTCTCAATCTTAAAGTCCAAAGGACCTTTCACATGGTGTCTACTCTCTCTCTCTCTCTATGACTGTCCCTTGGATGGCTGCATTTTTTAACTGCTACTTTTATGGTTAGGTTGGTTTAGCGGATAAACTGAACACTGTTGTGCGGGCACTTTCTGGTGGTATGAAGAGGAAATTATCTCTTGGAATTGCATTGATAGGAAATAGTAAGGTGTGAAATTGTTCCAGGTCATGATTAATATTTCTTGATTCTGGAAGTTGTCATTGTTAATTCTTTTTTTTCTTCTTTTCTTATTACAGGTTATTATTCTTGATGAACCTACTAGTGGCATGGATCCATATTCAATGCGCTTGACTTGGCAGTTAATAAAAAAAATAAAGAAGGGAAGAATAATATTACTAACAACACACTCAATGGATGAGGCTGATGAACTGGGGGATCGGATAGCCATCATGGCTGATGGTTCTTTGAAATGCTGTGGAAGGTTGATATTGTTAACCAAAATTTTTCTCCATAAGACCAATTTTTTTGAAAAGCTTTCCTTGAAAGAAATCAGAAATCAGGCATTATGGATCACATTTTTCCAAAACTAAATAACAGAGATATAATTTGTGCTCTTGCTTTTGAAAAGGATTTGAAATTATTAGTGTCTAGTAGTTTGGGACTCCTGCAAGACTGCTGACACTGTATGAATCATCTAGATGAAGGGCACTAAAGATTTGGGATTTCTTCCGACCAATATAAAATTAAAATAAAATTATTTATTGATCTCTCTACCTTCTTACTATTGTTTTTCTCACCCTTAATACATGAACACCATCTTTCATAATGCGGGATTTTACACTTGATTATAGGCTAAAAGTATTGTACAAGATGTTACCTTTTATGTTATTTTTTATTTTTTGGCCAGAACCTTTTTTGTTATTTTGTTGGAAATATTTAGCACCAGTTCCATAATTTCTAATGCCTATTTTGTAACAGTTCCCTATTCTTGAAGCATCAGTATGGTGTTGGTTATACTCTTACATTAGTGAAGGTTGGCTTCTGTTCTTATTATTATTTCTCCTATGATTTTGTTGAACTATTACTTTTATGTATTTTCATGTCATCCTTGGTGGTTTGACTATTCATTTTCCTCTCAGGGTGCACCAACTGCTTCTATAGCTGCTGATATTGTTTATCGATATGTTCCATCAGCTACATGTGTTAGCGAGGTACATGCTTTTATGCTTTTGTATTTGTATTAAATTAATTTAATGTTAAATCTAAGGAGTAGTCTTCTGTAATAACATCGTATCTGTCTACACCTAATGCTTAACGGGCTAACTATTTTGTTTGAATTTTTTGTCAATCTTTTACTGGGTATTCTTTCCTCAATGAGTCTGAATTGTTTAGGAGTTAATAGAAAGATCTCTGATTATTGTTTAGTGTATCTGCTTGTTACTGAAGGCTTGTAATGCCATGGTTTTGTTACATGTAAAGAAGGCAGGGTGGAATATATAATTTTTGCTTATAAAAGTTGGAAAATACTTTTGGTAAATATTTTTTTTCCAATAATTAAAGTGTTTTTATCTATTTTCTCATAATAGATTAATGAGAAATAAAAATAAAAAAGTTCTTACAATTATAGGACTTGAACCAGGGTCCGAGATTTGAGATTTAAAATGTTGGAAAAATGTGTATACATGGATTTGAACTAGGGGCAATTCATAAATTACAATTAAAGCTAAAGAAAAACCCTTGTTTTCAACTTTTCCAATTTGCAAAGCATTTTTAGTGGAAATGATGAAAACAACTTATTTGTTTTCTAATTTTCACAAATTTTCATTTTCCGAAAGTTTTTAAAATTTTCAACCAAACACATTTTCTTGTGTTCTTCATTTCTCAAGAAAATGAAAATGAAAATGAAAATGAAAATGAAAATGAAAATGAAAATGGCCTCTGTTTTCTAAATCCAAATAGAGCTGAAGTTTCTGTAATGCTAGTTCTATCTTATACCGGCAAAAATGTGCAAACAGGTGAAGAAATAGAAGGAAACTATAGCTAGCTATAATTACGGACAAAGTGAAAGTGAACCATAACTCAGAATTCTTTGTCCATGATGATAGTTCTGGTAAAAGTGGGTCTGAAAATATATATGTTCTATATTGTGTAATATAATTGTTTATTATCTTCCAGGTTGGAACTGAAATTTCCTTCAAGCTTCCTCTGGCAGCTTCATCAGTCTTTGAAAGTATGTTTAGGGAGATTGAGAGTTGTATAGGAAGATCAGTTTCTAACTCAGAAACAAGCATTAGCGAGGATAAAAATTATTTTGGCATTGAAAGTTATGGCATATCTGTTACAACCTTGGAGGAAGTGTTCTTGAGGGTTGCTGGGTGCGACTTTGATGAAGCTGAATCTGTCCAAGAGGGAAATAATTTTGTTTCAATTGATTCTATTCCTTCTGGCGAGCAAGTGCCCAAAAGACTTTCCTATGCGAAGCTTTCGGGAAGTTATAAAAAGATTATTGAGGGCATATCTTCCATAGTGACCAGATTTTGTGGTCTATTTGTTTCTATATTTCTAAGTTTCATGCACTTCTTAAGTATGCAATGCTGCAGCTGTTGCATGATTTCTAGGTCAATCTTTTGGCAACATTCTAAGGCGTTGCTCATAAAGAGAGCTGTTTCTGCACGAAGAGACCGCAAAACAATTGTTTTTCAGCTTTTGATTCCTGTGATCTTCTTGCTTTTTGGTCTTCTTTTTCTCAAGCTTAAGCCACATCCTGAGCAGCAGTCTGTGACATTCACCACTTCACTTTTTAATCCTCTTTTAAGTGGTTCTGGTGGTGGTGGTCCAATTCCATTTGATCTGTCCTGGCCTATTGCAAAAGAGGTTTGTTATTCTTTCCTTCTGTTTTTTTTTTTCAAACTTTTGTTGAGTTCTATTTTCTGATTTCATTAGAATGAGCAGAGTATACTGCTTTATTATTATTTTGGTACAAAGTAGTATACTACTTAAGTCATGATACTATCATGCTTCTCATGCTTCTTTTGATGGTGACATTATAAGAGATACGATTCCTCTCTCTAAAGCTGTCAACTGCAGGTGGCAAAAAATGTTGAAGGAGGGTGGATTCAAAAATTTAAACCGACTTCATACAAATTTCCTGATTCAGAAAGGGCTTTAGCCGATGCTGTAGAGGCAGCAGGACCAACTTTAGGACCTGTTTTGCTTTCAATGAGTGAATTTCTAATGTCTAGCTTTAACGAATCATACCAGTCAAGGTAGATCTTCCTTAATCACAAAATTATTTTCTTATATTCTGTTTATCTGGTCTTGATGCAGAAGATGTCTTATTTGATAGTAATCATGTTGTATTTTTGTGAGAAACATTAAATTATTTGTAGCATGCAAAGTCCATCACTGCATGGTTATGCCCTCTAAAAGCTTTTGTTTATCATATTTTCAACACTTGTTTATTTGTACTTTTTTCAGTTTTGTCTCTTTAATAAGAGAATTTATTATTGCTTGTTCTCTTTTAAGATTGTGTTTATTTTCACAGCTGTAGATGTATTTTTCAAGCCTCACTAGCACAGAGTCCAGCCTTTTATATTTGTTGTTAGACATGTCAAGCCTTTTGATTTAATTGGTGTGGAATGTTTTTCATATTTTGAGCTTATATTTTTCGATATCTCAAAGTGAAACTGCATTTGCCTTTTTTTGTGTGTGCATGTTTGGTATGAGTTTAGAGGAGTTACTTTATTTCAAGTAGATTATGCAGAAATGGTAGATCTAAGAGATTAAGTAAAATAGGTAAAAGGGACTTTGCTGCATGTGGCATAAGGATGCTGCTGCTTTGTATGCAGAACATAGAAAAGAACTCATGAAACCAAGCCGAAATAGTTCAATTAAGGTTTTTGAGTTGGGTTCTTTTGCCATTAGTTTTCTGATTGTGTTATTTTTCTGATTTTAAGTTTGATTGGCAAGCCATTTTGGAATCAGCATTATCTCCAACTTGGGTTCACATGCCTTTTCTCTTTTGCTTTATGGTTTTTTCTCTAGTTTCAGCCTACTCTATCAGGAGTTGAATAATGTGCCTAAAACTTTTAGTTTTCTGTAGTTTCTTTCCTCTGTTTGAGTATTCCAATATGATGGAAGGCAACTGGGATTGGAATCGCTTACTTAAAGCATGTTTGTTACTTTTTTAAATATATATATATTTTATCTTTTATGTTTGTATTGATAGGTATGGGGCAGTTGTGATGGATGAGCAGTATGATGATGGGAGTTTGGGGTATACTGTATTGCACAATAGTTCTTGTCAGCATGCTGCTCCAACCTTTATCAACTTGATGAACTCTGCAATTCTTAGGCTTGCTACTAGCGACAAAAATATGACGATTCGAGCACGTAATCATCCTCTTCCGATGACAAAAAGCCAGCGTTTACAGCATCATGTAAGCTTCTCTCCTATTAATATAATATGTGGTTGCAATTTCGACATATATTTACACCCTGTAATGTTTTGTGTTAATTTCTGAGAAAATAAGTTCCACAGTTTTAAGTTTGGGGTACCCTAGGATTTTAAAGTTCACACATAAAACAATCTCTCTACCTGTTTCTGTTTGGTTTTAGGGTAGATGTTATGTTATAAAATTAACATTCTTGCTTTTTGAAAAGAAAAACTAATAAGATCAGGGGCGAAACCAAAATTTTTTTTAGTGGGAGCTGAAATTAAATTATAAGTTTTGAAAGGTCAAAATATAATTTTATCGTTTATTATTTTATGATTTCATCATTTTTAAAGGCATTAAACAGAAAATTTTCATTTTTTGAGGGGCCAAAGTGCAAATTTACAATATATTAACTTAAATTTCCATTATTAGAAAGGGACTAAATTGAATATTTTTTATTTTTTGGGGGGCCAAGGCCCCTGCCTGACCCCCTTAAATTCGCCTCTGAAGAAGATCTTAATAATTTGTTTTCTGCCATCTTGAATATTGACAAATTGGTACTAGGAATATTTATGTGAGAAAAAATGAGGGATTAAAATGTTTAAAATGTTTCTAACATGCATGTAAATGCTTTCAAATCAGAGATTTTTTTTTTGTGTGTGTTTTTTGTGTGTGCGCGCTTCTTCATAATATTGATGAACTACTGCAAGGAATTTACCAAGGGAGAAAAATGTGGGAGGTCTAATAAATCATCAAAGGAATGCACACAATTGTTCTATTAAGGAAAGGAAGGGAGGAGGAGGGGTTATCACTGGGGCTAGGTTGGATGGAAGGTACCAGTAAGTTTATTTATGGAGGCAGTTGGCATACCCTGAGCCATTCTTTACCCTTGATCCTTTAAGACGAGCATCTTTCTTCTAACTAGTACATTATCTCTCTTCTAACTAGTACATTTGAAGTGGACCTCGCATCCAAGCTGATGGTTTACTTGTGTGCTTGCTAGTTTGCCTAAATCTCCAAATATAAATAAATGAATTGCTCTTGAGTCTCTGTTTTGCACTTTTTAAACCAATATTTTAGTTTCTAAATGATGTACTGCTCGTTGATTTTCTTTTTTCATTTTGTTTAACCACACCTGCTGGATATTCACTTAGATTTATCATTTACATTTTACAGGATCTGGATGCATTCTCTGCTGCAATTATTGTTAACATAGCCTTCTCATTCATTCCTGCTTCATTTGCTGTTCCCCTCGTAAAGGTATAATCCTAGGTTGCGGCATCATAGGATACTTAGTTATTCTCAATAACAAACAATAAATTGTAGATGTGGAAAGACGAAGTTGTTTGCCTTTGTTGAAAATTCAGTTAGTCCTTTTATTGGCTCATTTTTCTTTAGTGATCTAGAGATAAGAATAAGAAAGAGGAAAAAAGAGAAGGAAATAAAGTAGGAACTTTCTTAATACTATTTCATATTCATAGAAAACCTTCACTTGCTCATTAATGAGGTTTGGCTAGTACAAAGTCTATTTTCCTTTTGGCTGAATTATGTTTCATAGATTTCATGGTGGACCAACATTTGGCTAATGCAAGTGTTTCCAGGATTCAGTACCATAGGTCGTGCATTCTGTTGCGCTCATCAAATTTAGTTTGAGGGTGCCAGTTTGGTTTTCTTGTTTCCTAGGAGAATGTCAAGTACAACTTTCTTGAGTAGTAATGGGGATCTGACCTTTTCTATCAAACCCTTCTATTTAGCTTTTGCTTCCTCTGTACTGTTCCCTGTCTAAATTCTACTCTTCATAATCTCATGTTTACTGGGTGTAAGTCTTTTTCTGCATTTACTATTTCATCCCTCCAATCCCTTTCAGTCAAATGTATAGCAACTAAAAAGTTGTTTGTCTCTAGATGAAATATTTTTGTTCTCTGATTAATTCACTTATCTCTGCATGTAACATAGACAACTGCTATTGAAGCTCATACCTCAGTTATGTCTGCATTGAAAACTTGCATATTTGTGGAAAAAAGGTTCATCCCTGATTTCAGCTGTCTTATTTGATGCAGGAACAGGAAGTTAAAGCTAAGCACCAACAACTGATCAGTGGTGTATGTTTTATTTCACCCAATAATCCAACTAAATTTGTTTAAGCAGTACATGTATTTCATTATAAAATATTTTTTCTCAGGTTTCTGTAATTTCATATTGGGTTTCAACGTACATATGGGACTTCATCAGTTTCTTATTTCCTTCAACTTTTGCCATAGTTCTCTTCTATGTGTTTGGTATGTTACTATGCTTGCATTCCTAATTGTATTCTTCTCATGTAAGCAAAAATATACTGATAATGCTCATATTATTGATTATTACTGGCTGTCATGCATTCATTGAACATGTTGAGCCTCCAAAATGCTTCGGGAGTTGCTAGATATCCAAGATAGTAATTAAATGTATTGAATTTTGTATATTTTCTATTAATTAACGAGAGATATTAAATATCAACAATGATGGAATCTAATTTCGCTTTGTATTTTCTGAAGTGCCATAAGACTTCCACATCCCTGGAAAGTATTGAATGTGGACTCATGTGCAGTAGTTTCTCAGAGATTTTCGGCTATTATTCATAAGATAATTTGTTGCAAATAAATAATTTTGAAAAAGATAGTACTAAGTTTTCTACCAACAAAAATGAGATGCTACTTGGCTGTTTATATCCAACCTCATGACAGTTGACACTTGGTGCATGACTCATGAGATATGTAACTTGACTCAATGAGTTATCCAGCTTTTTCTCCATGTTATATCATCACTTTGTCATGCAGATTTACCTTGTTTAATTTCGTTTTAAGCTGTTACGTAAATTTAATTTGGTTCTGTAGGTCTTGATCAATTCATTGGAAGAGGCTTCTTGCCAACTGTCATCATGTTTCTGGAGTATGGTCTTGCAATTGCATCATCAACATATTGTCTTACGTTCTTCTTCTCTGACCACTCTATGGCCCAGGTAGGGTAACATTCTTTTCTCATGGTTATATCATCAGCATTTAAGACAGTTTGTTAATAACAAAAAAAATGTTGTTGTGCATGGGCAGAATGTGGTTCTCCTGATCCACTTTTTCACAGGACTCATTCTCATGGTTATTTCATTTATCATGGGGCTTATAAAAACAACTGCAACTGCAAATTCTTTTCTGAAGGTCGGTTTCTTTAAGCTCAGTAGTTAGATTGTCAGTTGCTATGATTGTCTATGTTTCAGAATAAATAAATGTAAACTTATTTCGTTGGCAAAAAAAAAAAAAAAAGTAGACTACTTTCAACTTTTTCTTTTCCTCAATATCACTAATATTCTATCATCAGAGACGACATGATTGCTATAACCTAACCTTCAGCTAGTGAGCTGAATCTTGACGTTCAAGTTTAGATATAGTGGCACTTTTTTAGTGTAAACAATAATAAATTTATGAAACTGAAACTAAAACCTTCTTTTTTTTATGGAAATTCACACTGCCTCACAGGCTTTTCAAGATCACTGATTTCTTATCTGTTATTCTTATTTTCGTTTTTTTGGGTATTCTTTGTCACTCATGTCAAGAATGATTTATTAGTTTCAAGTGTTAGTCTAGTAGCAAGTTTGATTTGTAAGCACTTGCTTATGTGTTTTAAATTGAACTTGGTGCTATATATACTCCTGAATGATTCAGACTGCTCCAATACCTTTATTTACCTCACAATTATATTAGCTTGCAAAACGTTATTTGCTGACATTTGGAGAGAATTAACGCTACTAACATCTTTCAAATGTTTGGTCAATAACTGATTAGAACCTAAATTACACACGGTCTCTCATACCTTGTTCACTATCCTGCAAGATTGCTTGCTATATTGGTTAACTTGACTAAGAAGTTATGTATTTCTCCAGAATTTCTTCAGATTATCTCCTGGGTTCTGCTTTGCCGATGGGCTTGCTTCACTGGCTCTTCTTCGGCAAGGGATGAAAGATAAATCTAGTGATGGGATTTTTGATTGGAATGTAACTGGTGCTTCCATTTGTTATCTTGGAATTGAGGTTATTATCTTTCTCATTCTTTTGGCTTGATTATCTTCTTCTATTATGCTTATCATCATTTTTGAGTAGGTCCTTGGCGAATACAGTTGAGTAGTGCATGTGGAGAATCATCATTACCCTTTTGTATCCCATTTTGTTCTGACTAGAAAACTAATTTCATTCCTCCTAGGAGTTGTTTGTAGAACTTCTAGACCTAGCCATTTGTTTCATCTTGATTTTCCTTTAAGATGTAGTTTCAAATAAAATAAACATGTCTCTTGATGTGACAGGCCATTTTCCTTTAAGATAAGTTGATTTGGATCTCATTCAATTTTCTCTCTTTGACAGGCCATTGGTTACTTTTTTCTGACTCTTGGGCTTGAACTCTTGCCTACTTGTAAATTGACTCCTGCAAGACTAATGGAGTGGTGGAGGAAAAAACCATTTCAGGGTGATGATTCTGTTTTAGAACCTTTTCTGAAATCTTCCTCTGAGACCTCTGTTCACCTTGATGAAGACATAGATGTAAGAACAGAAAGAAATAGGGTACTTTCTGGTTCCATTGACAATACCATTCTTTTCTTGCGTAATCTTCAGAAGGTATCTCTATGAACTCTACTGTCCTTGATTTTAGTCATGTCATTCTCGTACTCTCATTATTGCTTGGTAGTAACGTTCATCAATCAATCTCAGGTGTATCCTGGAGGAAATCATCATCGTGCAAAAGTAGCTGTAGACTCCTTAACTTTCTCTGTTCAGGCTGGAGAATGTTTTGGCTTTTTGGGAACAAATGGAGCTGGGAAAACTACCACTTTGTCAATGCTAACTGGTATTCTGCACTTGTCCTGCTTAGACATCAATATTTTATCTGAAGAACACTACAAATTAGCCTATTTTATGCCTGGCTGTTTTCTTAATGTGTTTCTTAATATTGTGGAATAATTGAATTCATGAACAATGACTAAGCTTCCATCATTATTAGTAATTTACTTATACTATTTCTTTCTCTTAAACTCTGCTACATTATATAGTATCTGGTTCATAAATCTTTATGAGAACTTAACTCTGTTAGAGATTATGGCAATTGTAAGATATTAATACATCTGAACCACATCAATTTCTTTTTCTTTTCCACCATACAGGAGAAGAATCTCCAACTGAAGGAACTGCCTTTATTTTTGGAAAAGATATATCTTCGAATCCAAAGGCTGCCCGTCGTCATGTAAGTTAGATTCCTTTGTTTATCATACTCATGTTTGATCTAACAGTTTGAATAGTTCATCAGAAAGAATTTGACTAATTTCTTTAATGAATCACCTACAGATTGGATACTGCCCTCAATTTGATGCTTTATTGGAATATCTTACTGTGCAAGAGCACCTTGAACTTTATGCAAGGATAAAAGGAGTTTTAGACTACAGAATGAATGATGTATGTGTATCTATCATAGTTATTCTAATCATTTTAGTCCCTCATCAGTATGGTAGAAGGGTTCTAGTTTGATTTGAAGTATTCAACATGGTACAATAATTTGAGAGGCTTTATCTGGTTGAGTCTTATAAGCTCTAACTGCAATGCATGACACCAGCTAATACACTAGCATCAATATACTAATTTGATATTGATGCAGTAATGATCACATAATGCACTTTATGCATGTAATTGTTTTGGCAGGTTGTTCTGGAAAAGCTGGTGGAGTTTGACTTACTAAAGCATGCTGATAAACCATCATACACCCTTAGTGGAGGGAACAAGCGTAAATTGTCTGTTGCAATTGCAATGATTGGAGATCCTCCAATTGTCATTCTTGATGAGCCATCCACTGGTATAAACTGCTTACATAAACTCAAGTTCTTGTAAGGACTTGATGAATGCTTTGCATGCATCTCCCCTTTTCTAGCAAATAGTTTCCGTCTTTAGACGTTAAAATGTTATGAAATAGCTTGTAGATCTTCTGATCTATCTTTGATGTTGGCTTGGCTCCCTTGATATATTGTATGCACGTTGGTTTGCATTTTCTCTAGTGGTTTTATGTTATTCCGTCCCAAAACTTTCACTTTGTTTATTCTAAGGCTCCTTGATATTTTTAGTCTTAAATTAGTTTGCTTACATACTGCATGTTTGAGTTCTGGAACTACCATTCTCCAAACAGATGTCTACCCCTGTTACATACTTCTTGGTTATAATCAACACAGGGATATAGCCTTTGATGGCAGTTTCTAGTCTGTTGTGTATCGTTTAAGAGTATTGCGTGATTACAGTCTAGCTAACTGTTGTCTAAGAATGGAATGCTATGTAAAGTTCAGCATGTTATATTTAGAGCTTTCCTTGTTTTCTGGCAATTAGTTAATGTTAATTATTTTAGGTATGGATCCCATTGCAAAAAGGTTCATGTGGGAAGTTATATCCCGCCTATCGACCAGACAAGGAAAGACAGCCGTGATCCTTACTACCCATAGCATGAATGAAGCTCAAGCTCTATGTACCAGAATTGGGATAATGGTACCAATCTTCCTTCCATCCTAAAACCTTGTGAAAATTATTTTTGGCATTCACTTAATGTGCAATGTCTGCCATTTAGGTTGGAGGCAGGCTAAGGTGCATCGGAAGTCCCCAGCACTTAAAAACAAGGTTTGGAAATCATCTTGAGCTGGAGGTATGTGGTTAAATATGATGTCATTCGTTGATTTAATAATGTGCAAATATGAGTTGAAACACTTGAAAACTCATAATTCCTTAACTTCTTACCTTCAATCAGATTAAACCCACTGAAGTGAGCGCTTCTGATTTGGAAAATCTTTGCCGCATTATTCAAGAAATGCTCTTTGACATTCCTTCCCATCCTAGAAGCCTACTAAACGATCTTGAAGTCTGTATTGGGGCCATCGGCTCCATTACATCTGGAAATGCATCAGTTGCAGAAATTAGCTTGTCAAAGGAGATGATAATTGTTGTTGGACGTTGGCTTGGAAATGAAGAAAGAGTGAAGACACTTATTTCTTCAAGGTCAAATTCTGATGGGCTTTTTGGTGAACAGTTGTCAGAGCAGTTGGTTCGGGAAGGTATAAATGATAGACTGATGTTTCTTTAATATCCATCCACTGCAGATTCTATTTTTTTTTTTTGAAGATGCTGTTTCTTATCACTATTTTAAATTTATACTGCATAGAAATTCGGCATAAAACAGACATTTTTAATTGTGTTATCATCCTCCATTGTTTATTTTTCCTTTCTTACAGCATTTTTGACTTATTATGAGTTTCCATAGGTGGTATACCATTGCCAATATTTTCCGAGTGGTGGCTAGCTCGAGAGAAGTTTTCAGCCATCGATTCGTTTATACTCTCTTCATTTCCTGGTGCAACTTTCCATGGCTGCAATGGATTAAGTGTTAAATATCAGGTAAAACTCATAGTTACTTTCAGCTACTTACGCCATCCGTAACATCTAAGCAAGCAATCTCCCTTAGTTTCCAACTAGTTTTCAATTGTTTGATCATTTTAAGAAAGAAATAAATAAAAAGAGTATACTCATATTGAACACATACTCATGCCCAAAACTTATCAAGTTTGAGTAACATAATAATATATCACGCTTTTGTACATTATATTGCGGATTCGTGATTTTTAGTCAAGTGATAGTAACTGATTCAGAAAACTTTTAATGCAGTTACCATATAGGGAAGGTCTCTCGTTAGCAGATGTTTTTGGGCACTTGGAGAGAAACAGGTAAACATCTCTCAAACTGCCTTTTCCTTTTTCATTTGGCTAAACTAATTAAAAATCCCTTACGCTTTACCACTTTTTTTAAAATAAGCCCCTTGTACGTACTTCCTCTGCACCTGGAAATTTAAACACATACCCAAATTAGCTCCTTACCTTTAATTTATTTAAGTAAACCCTTAACATGAATTAACTTTTCACTTGAAATAAGAGTGAGCTTAGATATAAATCAAAGGATAAGTGTTTATTTAGGTGCAAGGAAAGTACAAAGAATTATTTAAAGAAAGTGATAATGTTGAAGGGTTTCTTTTTATAAATTCAGTAATATTATTTTGGGGGGATTTTTTCACTGAATTTAGAAATTTTTACGTCAGAAATGGATCGGGCATGGCTGAATACAGTATCAGCCAATCAACTCTTGAGACTATATTCAATCATTTTGCATCTAATTCATGAAGGCTCAACTTGTTACTTTGTACCTAGATTTTGAGGGTAAAATGTGAATATCATAAGCAGGCATTGTGTATTATATTAGCTAGAAAAAGAAGTAGAGAAGCAAACAATTGAAATGTAAAGAAACTTCTTGTTACGAGATTATTGAAAGCAAATTAAAACGTACATTTAATGTTCTCATATTTTTATTTGAATGGAATTAAGGATGTAAATGGTCATGTTTGTTTTTGGCTGTTTTCTGAAAAGATGAAGTCAAGGTGCAGCATATAAAGATTTGTTTTTATATATTTAGATGATTATACTTGTATTTGAATATACGTTTAGTTTAAATATCTATTGAAGAAATTCCGCATGCTAACATATATTGAATACGGTGAATGAGCAATGACATTGTTAAATCCTTTTTTTTCCCTGCACGTCTAACTTGTAATCTGAATAACGTCTACGGAGCAACATTTTTTTTCTCCTTTATCAATCGGATCAAGTTACCATAAGGTTTAATCTGTCACAATCTAGCTAGCATGTGACAGAGAAGTGAAATGGAATAAATGGAGAATAATTAAGAAATTTGGGAAATTTAGAGAGTTCAAATTGAGAAGAGAAAAATACTGTTTTCATTCAGTCGTTGCAGATTGTATATATAGCAAGAATTCTGTGCCGAATAAATTATTCATCAACTCCATCATTGTCCCCAAGGATCAAAATTTGGGAACTGCGCTTGAAGAACCGTGAAGTCTTCTCAGGTGTCCAGCTTCCGTGTTTACCCACTAGATCAGCAGCTATGTGACGGCCTTGTTTTGGCGTTTGACTATTCGTTTATCAAGGACTGCAGCAGGATATACCTTGGGGTGAAATTAAAGAAATATGTCAAATTTTATAAAAAAATAGGCGAAATAGGCCTGTGTATGAGATATTTAGGGAAATAAGTTGATTTTAGAGAGAAAGAGAACACGTTTTACTAGACACGCTTTCCTACCACATACATACACCCCCTTAACTCCTCATATCATTCCTGTTTAACCAAGTATGTTTTCTCGTGATCAGCCAGTCTAGTTTGCAATATAGTTTCCTTACCCGAGGCATCACAAACATAATCCCCTTCTTCGTCATCACATCTCACATGCCACATATAACATATTGGTAGTATTGGCTTGTGCAATAAGGAGGGTCTATACTTCATAATACGGACAAACTATACTCAAACTAAAGACATTGGATGACACCACCAACACAAACACCATTTATATGTTATTGAGAGAGATTTCTGACCTTACACAATTTATACATTAAAGAAATTTACAACACATATAAGTAAAAAGGAACTCACAGAAACTCTAGTACAATGATCTACGCAGTAGGCCCTTTGCCCTTCTCACTAGGACCTTTGTTCGCTTCTTGAGCTAAAAGAATTATAAATATTCCTATCAAATTATTAAACTATCGAAACTTAACATGCATGCAAGAATCAATATCAAACAACCCAGAATTAAGAAGTTTCCTTCCTCACAAATAGTTCCAAGGTCTATGCATGCAATACTATAAACACGTAAATTCTTCGACAATAGCCTAAGGGTTTATCAAAAATTACCAGCAAGTTGGTACAAATGTGGGTGCTAACTAGACACTGCGAACCCTCTCGAAGAAGCTTTCTATGCTAAGGCTTTTCAAAAATATTAGAGTAATTCAGCGAAGAAGAAGGTATAAAGGTGAATCCTAATGGCCAATGATATTTTTATAAACTTATGCAACGGAGACAAGGTTTAGTGGGAAAATCATATAATTCCACTAACACCTTTGAATCTCGTAATTAAATGCACTTAACAAGTTTTAGGTCTAATCATCTATAGTATTCGAGTTTAGTTCTAACTAAGTCCCAACTAAACCCCAACATGACAGTTTAAGTCATCATAATATACACTTAATATGGAAACAAACCTATTAAGACTGCAAACTTAACAAGTTCGCTCAAAACATTTGGGGTGGGCAGATACATAATATAGGAGTTTGCCAAACCCTAGAGTTCACCAAAACTTGGAATTCTCTAGAACTTGGAATTCACCAAATGGTAAATCCTACAGAGTATACTACTCAATTTTACCCTTGAATTAACCAACTTATACGCCAAATAGTAACTTGATATTGAGTTTGACCTTCCTCTTAGTCTTTCGAAGAAGAATTCAGTTTGGGTGATCGTGGATCGACTCACTAAGTCAGCTTATTTCTTGCATGTGTGCACCAATTATCCATTAGAAAAGCTGGTTGAGCTCTATGTCTCTGAAATTATATGCCTTCATGGGATTCCAACATCTATAATTTTAGACCGAGATCCAAGATTTACATCAAGATTTTGGAAGTAACTGCATGATTCGTTAGGAACTAAACTGCGATTTAGTACTACCTTTCACCCTTAGTCAGATGGGCATTTTGAAAGAGTGGTTCAAGTCTTAGAAGATATGCTCAAAATTTGTGTGATAGATTTAGAGTTGAATTGGGAAAGATATCTTCCTTTGCCAAAATTTTCATACAATAATAATTATCAAACCAATTTGGGTATGTCACCATTTGAAGCTTTATATGGAAGAAGGTGCAGATCACCTACATGTTGGGTGGAGCTCAGTGAAAGAAAGTTGGTTGGTCCTAAATTAATACGAGAAATAGAGGAAAAATATTTTATCATCCGCAATATTTGAAAGTTATCCAAGATCGCCAGAAAGCTTACGCTGATCTGAAAAGAAGAGAAACCACTTTTGAGGTAGATGATAAAGTGTTCTTGAAGGTTTTTCCTTGGAAGAAAATCATAAGGTTTAGTCAGAAAGGAAAGTTAAACCCATTTTTTTGTAGGACCATATGAGATTTTAGAACAAGTTGGGCCAGTAGCGTATAGGTTAACATTACCACTAAAGATATTGAATTTCATAATGTGTTCCGGGTGTCTATGTTAAGAAGATATCGATCAAATCCAGATCATATTGTGCAAATTGAAGCATAGGAAGTAGAGCCAAATTTATCTTATGAAGAGAAGTATGTTCGCATCCTTGAAAGAGAAGTGAAAGGGTTAAGAAATAAAATGATCACATTAGTAAAAGTGTTGTGGAGAAATCACAATACATAAGAAGCTACTTTGGAAAGAGAAAATTTGATGAAAAAGCAGTATCCTCAAGTTTTCACAGGTATGAATTTTGAGGACGAAACTTTATAAGTGGGGGAGAATTGTAACAGCCCGCCCGATAGAGACTCAATATCAAGTTACTGCTTGGCGTATAAGTTGGTTAAGTCAAGGGTAGAATTGAGTAAGTAAAATATTTGTTGTGGTTGGGTAGTATACTATGTGGGATTCGCCATTTGGCGAATTCCAATTTTTGGCGAACTCTAGGGTTCGGCGGACTCCTATGTTATGTATCCGCTATAAACTCTAATTTATATAGAGTTTTTATAGTTGTTTTTGACACTTTTTACTTAAAAATAATATTAATCCCGAGTATTTGATTAATAATTGGGCGAATTTTATTTATATTCCAATAATAAGCATGATTTAATGAATAATGTGATTTTATGCTACTTTGCATTAAATTTGTACATAACTTAATTATTTTATGCAACATATTGATCTTGACATTTTTAATGCAGTCAGACCAAGAAAATTATGCACGATTTATTTATCAAATAGAGTTGCATGGACATGCCCAATTTCACTCCATAAGGATGAAAAACACATACAAAATGGGTTAAGAAGAAGTTGATTTTATCCAATTGATGAAGGGCCAATTGATGGACAAGTCTAGTAAACAATTTGGTCACCAAACCGTCCAAACAAGGGAGAACAAACCCAATTCGGCAAGGGCTTTTGGACTAATCACAAATTCACTTTTGAGAGATTTACTGGAGGTCCCTACACTTGCAAATAAATAAGAAAATAGGAAAATAATACTCCAACTTTTCCTAAGAAACCTTCCACCCCTTGTTTGATTCAAGCATGATATCATGCTTGAATCACACAACCAAACAACTCCCTTCTCCATAAATTATGGTTATCCATGGGAAGGAGAAACCTAAGGGATTCATCATGTTATTTTTAGTAAACACACCTACCATCCTTCACAATAAATACCCACCTTCATTCCTTATTTCAATCATCCCTTAATCATTCCTCATTTCTCAAACATCATTCATCCCTCACTCTCATTTCATTTTCCCATTTAGTTTCTTTCTTTCCATGCATAAACATCCATATTACCTTTAGCCAGCAAAATCCTTGAGAAATTACTCTCTTGCCCGGCCACCTTGAGGAGCAATTTGTAGAAGAGCAGTTGTGGAATTGGAGGAAGCCTCCACGATTAGTCACCACACTTATCAAAGAGTTTCTTCTTCTTTTTTGTTGTTTCTTAATTATTCAATAGGTTTGAAAATTGCTTTGTTGTTTTTTCATCAACAATGTTAGCTTAATTCTGTTTAGCTAGGATGATTGCATCAATTCAATAAATTTTATTTAAATCATGTTATGATGTTCTATGCCTCAGTCAATTACGTATTCAATTAAAATCATGCATGTATTTCATTCATGAAAATGTGATTGAATGCATTAGAATTAGTTGCTTAATCCGACCTAGATGGTGGCTAATAGACACAATAATTCAAAGTGCATGCTTAATTTATGTCCAACCCAGAATAAATTAAGGTTCGTAATAACTTGACTGAGCTTTATTACCTTGCATAACTTTTCGGTTTATGTGATTAAATTGTTTCAAACCGACCTAGTCCCTATTACTTCACATGAATTATAAGAAACCCTTAGCAATATGCATGTCTTTCTAAGTAAAAGAAAAGGACTTAATATTGGTTTTAAGCTTATGAAAGATCGAGTTTCCGTGGAATATTTCTCCGTAACATTATTAACATGATGAGAATGAACTAAGTTAATTGATGTGATTATCCTAGCCTATTCATGTTATTGTTGTTGAAATCTTGTGAATTCTGCCGCCAAGTCCATCTCATCCATTTTATTCATTCATCGTACTTAGATTAATTTGTATTAGGGATCATTTTGCATTTAGTTATTTATTTTTACATCACACCACTAAAAAATTATTGTGTTTTTTTTCACCAAATTGTTAACTTTAATTTTACAATTAATTAATTAACATACATAGTCCCTGTGGAGACGACAACTCTTTCACTTACTTATTACTTGATAACAACTGTGTACACTTGCACAAACCATGCGTTACATCTGCCCTCCCTAGATGTTTTGGGCGAACTTATTAAGTTTGCAGTCTTAATAGATTTGTTTCTATATTAAGTGTATATTATGATGACTTAGTTAGTCATGTTGGGGTTTAGTTGAGACTTAGTTAGAACTAAACTAGAACACTATAGATGATTAGACCTAAAACTTGTTAAGTGCGTTTAATCACGAGAATCAAGTGTGTTAGTGGAATTATCTAATTTTCCCACTAAACCTTGTCTCCGTTCATGAGTATACATGGATATTGTTGGCCATTAGGAGTCACCTTTTCATATTCTTCTTCCCTGAATTACTCTGTAAGTTTTTGAAAAGCCTTAGCATAGAAAGCTTCTTCGAGAGGGTTTGTAGTGTTTAGTTAGCACCCACGTTTGTACCAACTTGCTGATAATTTCTAATAAACCTTTAGGCTATTATCGAAGAATTTACGTGTTTGTAGTATTGCATGCATAGACCTTAGAACTGTTTGTAAGGAAGGAAACTTCCTAATTCTGGGTTGTTTGATACTGAATCTTCCATGCATGTTAAGTTTCGATAGTTTAATGCTCTGATAGGGATATTTATATTTGTTTTCAATTAAGAAGCTAACAAAGGTCCCATCGATAAGGGCAAAAGACCTATTGTGTAGGTCACTGTATTAGAGTTTTTAGTGAGTTCCTTCTTACTTTCATATGTTGTAAATTCCTTTAATGTATAAAATGTGTAAGTTAAGAAATCTGCATTAATAACGTATAAATGGTGTCTGTGTTGGTGGTGTCATCCGATGTCATTAGTGTGAGCATAGTTTGTCCATATTATGAAGTATATAACCTCATTATTGGACAAGACAGTGCCACCAATATGTGATATGTAAGATGTGAGATGTGAGATGTGATGGTGAAGAAGGGGATTATGTTTGTGATGCCTTCAGTAGGGCAACTATATTGCAAACTGGATAGGAAAATCACGAGAAAACATACTTGGTTGAATAGAAATGATATGATGAGTTAAAGAGGTGTATGTTTATGAATACAAATGAATAATATGCTTTTGATTCTGAATTCTAGGTATGAAGCTAGCATAAGAATGGGTTGTGTGTCAGTTATGGTTATGTTGGCAGATAGTAATCGCCCATGTGTTGTGTTAAGTTGGCATATTGAATTTGTCTATATTCTGTAAACACCATTTGGTGTATTACGATCATTGTGTTGCACTTTCCTGAAAGGTGTGGTACCATTTTGGGTATCGATGTATATATTTTATATGTGCTATCTTTATCTTTGGAACTCACTAAGTTCATTTGAACTTACTCTGTTATCTTTTCCTTCTTAGGAGTGTTAATTAAAGGAAGAGAATTTTCAAGGCATTACGTCAGAGCACTATTGATTGTAAGGCTTCTATTAATTTCAATATCATGCATTATTTGGTCAAGGCAGCATATAAGAACGTTTTGTATCAACTCTTGTAATGATTTTCAGTTTTTTTAAACTCTGTTTTCATGAAGTCTTTTGTAAACTTTCGCAGTACATATACATGTGTGTTTTTTATCCAATGAGCTATGGTTTATGAGATTATGTTTTAGACGTGTACACCAAACTATTTTGAATGATTATAATCGTTAATGATGCACTTGAAACTTTTGTAAAGGAAATAACTATAACACCCATAACCCATATCCGTTGCTGGATTAGGGTTACAGAGTATTACAAAATAATTCAAAACTTTTAAATGCAAATAAACACAATTATACAAATTATCTTATAACATTCACAAAATCATATAAATTAAGGTAGAAATATATTTATAGACCTTAAATCAAGCCTACGGGGACCTAAAAATAATTTTAAAACAATCAAGGGTTATTTTGAAACAACACAAAAAAATAGGGAAAGTTTGAAAATATTTGAAAACAAGGGTCACATAGCAGTGTGGCCAGGCCGTTTGACAGAACCCAGACCGTGTGGCTCACAGACATGGCCATGTGGCTACTATACATGTCAGTGTACGCAGACGGTGTAACTAGTTGTGCCCGTGTAATATAAGGTCACACGACCATGTGACCAGACCGTGTAACTCACTGTGACCGTGTAGTTCAGGATCACATGGCCATGTCGCCGAGACGTGTAACTCTCTATACCCGTGTGGACCAACTTGCACTGAAAATAAATGAGACACACGACAGTGTGAGTAGGCCGTGTGTGACACATAGCCGTATAACAACCCGTCTCCCAGGCTGTGTCTAGCAAAAGTTACCTCTAAAACAAGCCATTAACTTGCACACTAAGACTCACCAATTCCATCAACATTCACATGAACAAAACACACTTCAAACACATTCAAACCATACCAATTCAATCATCTTATAAGATCTAACCAATATGACATTCAGAGACACCACAATTCATACACCAAAATCATTCAAGAACTAAATTACAATACCATCTTCAATCTTATAACATGGATACTAAAAGACCATTCTATCTCAATTTATACCACCACAACTTACCAGTTAGATAGGCATAACCAAAATGACCATATTCAAATAAGTTTAAACATATACAAGCCAAAACTTAAGTCAAATATACAACTAAATACAAGGAAAGCCAAAACATATCATATGTTCAAACTAATCCAAAGTACCTATTACATCAAATTCCTATACATGCCATTTAAAACCGTTTGAAAAAAACACCCAAAAACCACCAAAGTGGTCGATGGATAGTGTGATAAAGCTCCGACAAGATTCCAACCGAACGAGCTTTTCGAAGATCTACAAGACAAAAAATAAATCAACTACGTAAGCAAACGATACTTAGGAAGCTCGTATAAGAGAAACACAACTTACCAAATAACAATTTCATGAATAACCATTTAAGCATTTTTTTAATCCCTATGTGTACATTTCTTCCTAAACATACCACTTCACAAGTTAGCAACTAAATACATATATAAGAACATATTATTCGTAATGTGTAGCATATCATGCATAAGATCTCAATATATAAAACATCAATCCCATAATCAAACATCTTTCTTTTCAATTCAAGAGTACATAACCATTCCAAATCACCTACAAACCTTTACTAAATGGTTCATTCCATGATTCCCTTTTCAAACACATCATTTTCATTTGTTACCCTTTTCAGTTAATATTCTTTTCAACATTTTCATTTGATATTCTTTTCGGATACATCCTTTTCAACCTTTTCATTTGTTATCCTTTTCAAATAACTTCCTTTTCAACCTTTTCATGGGTTCGAAAATAACGAATGTAATGCCATGGTGTCTTTCAACCATGGTCCTTTCCTTTTTGAGTATAATACCATGATGTATTTCAATCATGGTCCTTTATTTTTCTCAAATCAAAACAATCTTAATCATCAATACATAAGTATATATATAAAGCTATCAATTAATCTTATAAATTCAAACGTAATATTTTAAAATTAAATACGAACTTATCTTGACAAAAATGATTGTAAAAACGAAGTTGTTGACTATTCCAACACTTTAGCTTTTCCTCAATTTAGGTCCGATTGATTTGTTTCTTAATCTAAATAGTAACTTAACTCAATTAGATAATTCTAATAGCTTCTTCAGTAATACCCAGCCAAACCCAGAAAACTTCTGGAGTAGCTCAAATCCACTCTAATGCCATCAATCGATACCATGTGTCCAAAAATCTGACTTCTCAATACCATAACTCACATTTACTGAATTTTGCATATAACTTTTTCTTGCACAAAGTCTAAAATATGATTCTCAAATGCTGAACATGATCAACTTTGTCTTGGGAATAAACCAGAATATCATCGATTAAAACTACCACAAATCTATCTAAATACGACTGAAATATTATGTTCATCAAATCCATAAACATAACAGGTGCATTTATTAAACCAAATGGTATAACTAAAAATTCATAATGTCCGTACTTGGTCCTGAAAGTTTTTTTTGGCACATCTAAATCTTTAACTCGAAGCTGATAATATCCAGAACAGAGATTAATCTTTGAAAATACTATCGGACCTTTTAGCTAATCAAACAAATCATCAATACATGGTAATAAATATTTATTTCTTATTGTAACTTTATTAAGCTACCAATAATCAATACACAACCGCATTAACCCGTCTTTTTTCTTCACAAACAATACAGGTGCACCCTAAGGAGAAAAACTAGGCCGAAAAAATCCTCTATCCGACAACTCATGTAACTGTGCTTTCAACTCTTTTAATTCAGCTGGTGCCATCCTATATGGAGCAATCGATATCGAAGAAGTTCCTGTACTAACTCAATAGCAAATTCAACCTCTCTAACTGGCGGTAATCCTAACTACTATTCTAGACACATGTTCGTGAAATCACAAAAAGTTGGAACTGATTCTAGCTTCGATTATGAAACTTTGGTATCGAATATATAAGCTAACTACGCCTCTCAACCTTTTCGGACACATTTCAAAGCTAATAAAGTCGAAATAATATCGGCAGTAGTGTCACATCTCTCTGATTCAACCTTGACAATTTCACCATTCTGACATTTCAAAATAATTTGTTTCTATCTACAGTTCACAACAGCATTATGCGGAGTCAACCAATCTATACCAAGAATCACATCAAAATCATCGAACAGTAATAACATCAAATCAGTAGGTAAGTTGCAATCCTAAATTTTCAGGGGATAGTTTCTACAAACTTTATCAACTAACAAATACTAGCCTATCAGATTAGTTACTTTGAGCACAAATTCAGTTGACTCAACAGGTATTTTCTAATCTGACACTAATGTTGTGCATATATACGAGTGAGTTGATCTTGTGTCAATTAAAGCATAAACATTAACAACAAAGATAAAAAAATTTACCAGCAGTTACATCAGGTGCAGAAGCATCCTCCCAAGCTCGAATTGCATAAGCCCTAGCCGGTGCTCGTGCCTCAGATCGAATTGCAGTATCTTTAGCGCCACAACGACTCTTTAGTGCCACAATGACTAACTTCTACATTTCTAGTACTCTTCGGTGGCCTACATTTAGAAGGTTCATTCCCCGAATAGACATTTTGAGTTTTATCTCTATCAGAAAACTCTGAGCAATTATGGAGGAAGTGGTTGAACAAACCACATTTAAAATAAGACCCTTCTTTTGCCCTGCATTCCCTAAAATGTTTCTTGGCACAATGTTGACAATCTGGGTTGTTAACATTTCAAACCCTACCAACACTAGCTACTGGGGTAGCCTGAGATCTCGAGCTAGTCTGTCTCCTTCGCTCTTTTTCAGGAAATCTTGATGAAGCTAATGTACAATTGCGAATTTTTTTTGTTTTCTTTGAAGGAGAAGAAAAAGATGTTCCCACCGGTCATTTACCTATGTCTCGGACTTCAGTATCTGCTTTTCTTTTTGCTATGCTAAGTTCTTCCATTTTATGTGCTCATCCACCAACACAACGAATTCTTTCAACTCAAGTATCCCGACAAGCAATTGGATATCTTCATTCAATTCATCTTCAAACTGGGTGCACATAACAAACTCTGATGGAATACATTCCTGAGCATATTTTTTGAGTCGTACAAATTCTCTTTCATATTCAGCTACAGTTCTACGACCTTGCTTCAGTTCCAGAAACTCTTTCCTCTTCTTATCAAGATACCGCTAACTAACATATTTCTTTTTTAATTCAGTTTTGAAAAATTCTCAATGTACTTGTTCCTTCAACACCACTGCTATCAAAGTGTTCCACCACTGATATGCTAAGTCTTTTAACAAAGATATCTTCAATTGTACTAGAATTCTCTAAGTAGAATTTAGTTGGTAGCACAAGTCAGTTCGTCAAAAACTCTAATAGTATTCTCTAACTAGAATTCAGCTTTTTCCAAGTCATCTTTAACTGTACCACAAAATTCATCTACCCCATATTTATGAATTTTATCAACCGGAGGCCTGTTTACAGTACCTATTCCAAACTTTGAGAAATAGGAGGAACTGGTTGGGGTACGGTAGGGGGCAGAGGTCATGGAGCCATCAGATTTGTCCAAATAAAATCGGTAAACCACTTGTACATCATGTGGAAGAAGGCTTCTTTCGCCTCACTTCCTCAACCCACTAATAGTTGCTCCTTGAATGGGGCTTGAGCATTACTCTCAACTTTATCAGAATCAGCTCGGTTGGACGACATCTTTTATCTATATGAACAACTTAGTCAATTTAAGTTAGGAGACATCACACTATCACATGTTATAAAATGACATGTATTCTATACTCTACATATGCTATGTTTAGTTTGAGAACCGACTAAACCATAGCTCTAATACCACTAAATGTAACACCCCTGACTCATCTTTGTTGTCGGTTAGGGTTACGAGGTATTACAATGCAATTCAGAACATTTAAATGCAAATAAACAGAATTATACAAATTATCTTATAACATTCAATAAATTATATAAATTAAGGTAGAAATACATTTATGAACCTTAAATCGAGCCTACGGGGTCCTTAAAAATAATTTGAAAATAATCAGGGGTCTTTGAAACAAAATAGAAAAATAGGGAAAGTTTGAAAATCTTTGAAAAGATGGGTCACACGGCCGTGTGGCCAAGCCGTGTGACAGACTTTAGACTGTGTGGCTTAGAGACATGGTCGTGTGGCGTCTACACATGCCCGTGTGCCTATTTCACACGTCTGTGTACACAAATTGTGTAACTAACTATGCTCGTGTAATATAAGGTCACACGATTGTGTGACTAGACTGAGTAACTCACTGTGACCGTGTAGTTTAGGATCACACGGCCGTGTCTCCAAACCGTGTAACTCTTTGTCCCCGTGTGGACCAACTTGCATTGGAAATAAATGAGACACACAGCCAGGTGATAGCCTGTCTCCCAAGTTGTGTGCAGCAAAATTTACCCCTAAAACAAGCCATTTCAAAACCAAAACTTGCACACCAAGACTCACCAATTCCATCAACATGCACATGACCAAAACATACTTCAAACACATTCAAAAAATACCAATTCAATCACCCTACAAGATTTAACCAATATGCCATTAAAAGGAACCACAATTCATACACCAAAATCATTCAAGAACTAAATTACAATAACATCTTCAATCTTATAACATGGATACTAAAAGACCATTCTATCTCAATTTATACCATCACAACTTTCCATTTCGATAGGCATAACCCAAATGACCATATTCATTTAAGTTTAATCATATACAATCCAAAACTAAAGTCATATATACAAATAAATACAAGTAAATCCAAAACATATCATATGTTCAAACTAATCCAAAGTACCTATTACATCAAAGTTTTATACATGCCATTTATCAAAGTTTGACAAAATAACCAAAAAACTACCAAAGTGGTTGATGGATAGTGTGATAGAGCTCCGACAAGATTCCCAACTGAATAAGCTTTTCAAAGATCTAGAAGACAGAGAAAATAAAGTAACTACATAAGCAAACGGTGCTTAGTAAGCTCGAATAAGAGAAACACAACTTACCAAATAACAATTTCATGAATAACCATTTAAGCATTTTTTAATCCCTATGTGTACATTTCTTTCTAAACACACCACTTCACAAGTTAGGAACTAAATACATATATATAAAAAACATATTATTCATAATATGTAACATATCATGCATAAGATCTCAATATATAAAACATCAATCACATAATCAAATATCTTTCTTTTCAATTCAAGAGTACATAACCATTCCAAATCACCTACAAACCTTTACTAAATGGTTCATTCCATGATTCCCTTTTCAAACACATCCTTTTCATTTGTTACCCTTTTAGGGTAATATCCTTTTCAACATTTTCATTTGATATCCTTTTCGGATATATCATTTTCCACCTTTTCATTTGTTATCCTTTTTAGATAACTTCCTTTTCAACCTTTTCATGGATTCAAAAATACCGAATGTAATGCCATGGTGTCTTTCAACCATGGTCCTTTCCTTTTCGAGTATAATACCATGATGTATTTCAATCATGGTCCTTTATTTTTCTCAAATCAAAACAATCTTAATCATCAATACATAAGTATATATATAAAGCTATCAATTAATCTTATAAATTCAAACGTAATATTTTAAAATGAAATACGAACTTATCTCGACAAAAATGATTGTAAAAACGAAGTTGTTGACTATTCTAACACTTTAGCTTTTCCTCGATTTAGGTCCGATTGATTCGTTTTTTAATCTAAATAGTAACTTAACTCAATTAGATAATTCTAATATCTTAAATTTAAAGACTCTAATTTATAACCCATTTTAATGTAAAATTATGAATTTACCTCTAACTTTTTAACTTTTGTGCAATATAGCCTCTAAATTCTAAACTCACAATTAATGAAATTCATGATGGTTGATTTTCTATAAGGTCCTTTACAACCCATATCTTTCTTTATTTCAAAAAATTATCATTGAATTTTATCATTTTCTCAAATAAGTCATTAAGCTCAAATTCATTAAAAATCATTTAACAAAATGTGTCTATTTAAGAACCAAGCTTAATAATCTATCAATTAATTCAATAACACTACAAACTCATTCATGGAAAGCCCCTATAATTTTAATAATTTCACAAATTGACCCCTAGGCTAGCTAAATTAAGCTAATACGAGCTCAGAAACATAAAAATCATTAAACACAAGACAAATTTATATTCCATACAATACCAAATAGCTTGGTCAAAACTTTCTTCCTTCTTTAATGGTGTATACGGTTTTGTAAAGCTAATAAGGAAGATGAATAATTTTTTTACCCTTTTGTTTTATTTAACTTATCATTTAATTATTAGATTGCAAAATTAACCTTTAAAAACTATTAAAATTACACTAAAATCTACCCATAAACATACACTAACTTAGGATATGGTATAATTACCATCCAAGTCCATTGACATACATTTCCACATGCATTTGATCCTTTTATCTAATAGAAATCACCCTTTGCACCTTTTTCAATTTAGTTATTTTTACCTAATTAACTATTTTAACCTTAAAATTTCTTAACAAAAATTTAATACGACCTTAATATAACCCTATAAAAATTAATTAAATATTAAAACATTAAATCACTCATCGAAATCATGGTCGCAAAACCACTATTTGTGACACAGTTGAAAACGGGTTGTTACAATAACTCTATCAACTTTTATAATGCTTCCGCTAAACATTTTATCTAAAATATTTTTCTTGGCGCATAATTGATTTTTTTTTGTTTTGTCATTTTCGTTTTGAGGACTGTGCCAATATTTTAATTTATTAACAATTTCAAATACTTTTACTACAATCGTTTGATCTTAAGTTGTGGCATACTATACTCGAATCCAATTATCGGGTTGGGTAAGGTGTGTTACAATCTTTTCGCGTCATCAAATATTTCAGGCTTTTGTTATCAGTATAAAACTGACATCTCTCGTCGTACAGGTAATGTCGCCAAATCTTCAAAGAGAAAACAATTACGGCTAGTTCTAAATCATGTGTTAGGTAATTTCTCTCGTGTGGTTTAAATTATCGAGAAGAATAAGTTATAATTTTTCCATTAGGCATTAGTACACAACCTAACCCACCGAGTGAAACATCACTATAAGCAACATATTTTTTTTCGAATTCAGGCTGAGTCAACATTGGAGCTTTTGTCAATAAAGCTTTCAATTGATCAAAACTCTGTTGACATATATCCAACCAAAAAAAATCAATATTTTTATACAACAGCTTTGTCATTGGTGAAGCAATTATCGAGAAATTCTTAACAAATCATCGGTAATAACCAGCTATGTAACAGCCCGAATTTTGGGCTAGTCGGAATTGTGGTTTCGGGTCCACAAATTTGACGAGAAAAAAAATTATTTTCATTATATTTTTATGGTCTACAATTTCACAAAATGATTTCGTGAAAATTTCATTCGAAAATTTTGACGTTTGGGCACTCAATATAGTCAAAGGAACTAAATTGTAAAAAGTGCAAAAGTTGAGTTCTACATGTTAGAAGTGTCCAATTGTTATGAAATTTTAAATTGGAGGTCCTTAAATGGTAATTAGACCATTGGTTAACTTGTTGGACAAAGATGGACAAGAGATAAGTGAAATAGGAAAAATTTTAAGTTGGGGGCATTTTGGTCATTTAGTAATTAAAAGAATTAAAAAGGCCAAAATAGCCAAAAATTCGTCCATCTTCTCCATGGTGAACGAAATCAGCAAGGGGGAAGCCATATTTAGGGTTTTCAAGCTTCCAAGGTCCATAGTAAGTGATTCCAAGCCCCGTTTTTAATGTTGTTTACGTTTTTAGAGTCCCGGTAACTTGATTTAGCTTATTCTAGCAATAATTTAATCTAGGGTTCATATTTGGAAAAATACCCATAGGTGAAATATGTTTGTTTTGATGTTTTATGGTAGAATATGAAGCTTGAAATTATGTTAATAACTTTTTCTAGCCGATTTTAAGTGAACGAGTAAATTGACATAATCGGTAAAAATACCTAATGTTCATAAGTAAGTGTTAGAATGAGAATTTGATGTAGCCATAGAAGGGAAAAATGTTTAGAAGGTCATAAAACATGAGAAAAAGGAATAAAGTTTAATTTCCGAGCCTAGGGGCAAAATCATAATTTTGTGAAACTTTAGGGGCAAAAATGTAATTTTTCCAAAATATGATTTTTGGACTGGATTGAATAATGTGAGTGTTAAATAAGTTAAATGTGTTATTATAAGTTAAGAAGGACAAGTAATTGACTTTGATTAGTGAAAAAAAAATGAGAAAAGTGAGAAATTTCTCGATTGAACATTCAGAATAAAAAGGGATACGAATGAAGTGACAGAAATGATCACATGTGTGGCATGGACTGTGTGTAGGCCACTATTTGAAAGTGAAAGTGATGGTCACGTGTGTAGTACTATGTGCAGGCTACTACGTGTACCAGAATGATAGGTCGGATGTGTAGTACTATGTACAGGCTACTATGCGTACTGGATAGCTTCGATCACGTGTGTAGTACTATGTGCATGCTACTACGTGTATCGGATAGTGATGGTCACATGTGCAGTACTATGTGCAGGCTACTATGTGAACCGATATCATTAATTATAAGCTGATTGCTATGTGCTGATCCCACCGGATATCATTGATTACAATGGGTGGTTGCTGTGTGCTGAATCCACCGTGTATCTGTTATTATTTCGAAGTGTTCATCAAAAAATTGACTAAGTGAAAATACATGAGATCATGTAACGATTAAGTGTGATTGAATGATGAATATATGTGTGGAATTGAATTGAATAATGATTGAAAGTGAAAAAGTGAACTTATGAAAAAGTAAAATTAGCAACAAAATTGTATTGGACAGTAACAATATCACCAAAAATGGTGGAAATTGAATTAGAGAGTGAATAGGATATGAAATGAAAGCTTAATGAGTCTATTTTTACATAAAAGAAACAGAGCAAGCAAAAGATATATATATTTTGAGATATTTTAATTTTAGTGAGGCAGGATCGGATTGATTTCGGAATCCCCTGTTCTGACTTTAAAAAAAATTAAAAATTGTACAAAAATAATTATGAGCTTAGAATCCTTACTGAGTCTATTTTCAAAGGAAATAAATGGAAATATCATCTGAATTCTATACAATGAGATAATTCATTTTTAGTGAAGAGAGGTTAGAGATGTTGAGCAGTGAAATAGGGGTGAATTTAAAGAATAAACTGCACTTATTAGCTAAGACAAAAATTATAAAAATTTTATGGTAAGAATATATGTGAGTCTAGTTTTGGGGAAAATTAACGAAACTTAATTTGGAGCTCTGTTGCTCCGGATAAAAATAATTTAGTGACTGTAACTCGACTAGACAGCTTTGAATTTAAAGAAAAGTGAATAGTGAAATTATGTATAATGCTATTTAAGCATGTTATATACATAAAGGATGTGGGATGGAGAGGAGGAGGAGGACAATAAAGTATATAAATGAATTGTGTATAATTGGTTAAATGTCTAATTATAATCAATAAATGTTGAAATAGGAGTGATGCTTATATTGGTGCATTACTGGTCATGGTAAGCTCATGAGAGAAAATAAAGTTTCATAGCATATGCGTGTGGTATATTTGGCATGAAATGATGTCATGAGTGGCTCATGAATTAGCTCATGTTGGTAAGATGATGCATAATTATAGTATTCAAATATATACATATTTGTAATATTTTGCTGTGTGATTCGGAAAAAGGGGAATAAATAGCATACTGAAAATTCGGCCATGGTGCTAGTTTATGTTAAAGGAGGGTTTTATGGAATATCTTAAGTAATGGAATGTTATGAATTTTGAGATTAATTTTATAGTCAAATAAATGAAAAATGATTGATTACGTATTCGTAATTTTGACATATGCTTGGTATATGAAACGTAATAATATATGCTTGAATAAACTTTAAGGATTTGAATGACATGGATTTGATTGTGATAAGATTCGAACATTGAATTCATGAAGCACAGGTGATGTATTATTGTTGTTTGATAGCTTGGTTTGAGAAACTGGTTAGGTAAATGGTAAGTGACAACATTTATGGATATGGAAGAAAATTTGGAGTGAATATGAAATTTAGCTCAATTAAATGATTTCATCAATTAAACATTGTGTCTACCAGAATGTGTTAGTGAATTACATATTCGTAAATTAACATTCAAAGTTCAGTTAGTGATATATGAAAATAACATGAAAAGATTTATGATTGTGATTAATATTGATTCTGACTTAAAGTGGATTCTTCAATATTGGATTGATTTAACGGATATAATGAGCATATAGATACGTATGTATTGGGCCTCGTAAATCCTAATTAGCGACTCGAAGATAATAATTTGAAAGTTTTTAATTTGGATGAAATTTTATAACTCGGTTTAATATGTTTATAAGTGTATTTATTCTGATAATACCTCGTACCCTATTCCAGCGTAGAATACGGGTAAGGGGTGTTACAATGTGACATCACCAGATTCGGCCCTAATGTTTAGGCTAGGTTTGGGGTGTTACAAGCTAGGTCCAAAAAACTTCGCACATCAGAGACATTCTTCGAAGCTTTTCAATTTACAATTGCCAAAATCTTGCTCGAATCAACTCGGATACCGTCTGTAGAAATCACGTGCCCAATGAAACCAACCTCTCTGAGCCAGATATCGCATTTTCTGAACTTTGCGTATAATTGTTTCTCACGTAAAGTCAGTAGTATGATTTTCAAATGCTGACCATACTCGGATTCAGTTTTGGAACAGATCAATATATCATCAATGAACACAACTAAAAGTTTATCCTTGTGTGGTTGAAAAACTGAATTCGTTAAGTCCATAAACGTGGCAAGGGCATTGGTTAATCCAAAAGGCATCACCAGAAACTCGTTGCAGTCGTAACGGGGTCGGAAAGCAGTTTTTTGCACATCAATGTCTTTATCTTGCAACTGCTAATAGCCAGATTTGAGATTGATTTTCAAAAATATTATAGCTCCTTTCAACTAGTCAAATATGTAGTCAATACGAGGCAGAGTGTATTTATTCTTTATAGTAACTTCATTTAATTTTCTATAATCGATACCCAGTATCATCGACCCATCTTTCTTTTTCACAAATAACACTGGTACACCTCTAGGATATACACTCAGTCGTATAGAACCTCTGTCAGAAAATTCTTGTAATTGTGTTTTAAGTTCTTATAATTGTGTTTTAAGTTCTTTTAATTCAGCAAGTGTCATTCAGTACATTGTGATAGATATTGGAGCAGTCCTTGGCACTAAATCAATCACAAACTCAACTTCCCTATTAGGCGGTAGCCCAGGTAGTTTTTTTTGGAAACACATCTGTAAACTTGTTAACAATCAGTACTTGATCAATCTTTGATCTTAGTTCTCGATTATCAAGTATATATGCCAAAAATGCTTCACACCCTTTTCACCCATTTTGAACCACATCTACAACAAGCACCCATTTTGGTTCTACATTCACTAGTATGTAACTTTCCACAATGTTCACAAGCATATCTAGGAACATTACAAACACTGCCAACATTGTCTGCAGGTGCAATCTACAATCTCAAATAATTCGGTCTCGTTTTATTTCTTCCTAAGAACCCTGATGGTGAAGTGAAACGACTGAAGGCTTCTTTTGATTTCTTTGATGGAAGAGCTGAAACGGTCTAGATAAACTTTATTTACTGAAATCATGAACTCTCGTTTCATTCTGTTTCTTACTATTATAGATTTCTTTCATCTTCTAAGCTCTATCAGACAAGACTATGAGTCCTCGCCGTTCCACCGCGCCCACTAACATTTTAATTTCATCATTTAACCCATCTTCAAAATGAACACACATTTTTTCTTCGTTCAGTACAATTTCACGAGCACATTTACTAAGCTGTACAAACTCTCTCTCGTATTCAACTACAGATTTATTTCCTTGCTTTAACTCAAGAAATTCTTTCTTCTTCTTATCCAAGTATCGTTGACTGACATACTTCTTTCGAAATTTGATTTTGAAATAATCTCAGTTAACCCTGTCTTTCGGTACTACTACTTTCAATGTTGACCACTAGTGATAGGCTTCATATTTAAAAAAGATACAACACATCTTAAGTAATCATCGAGTGAACATGTCATTTCGTTGAAAACCTTAGCTAGGTCATCTTCTGTCTCATCTCTGAATTTTTCGGCACCAAACTTTCTAATTTTACCAATAAGAGGTCATCGTATAATTTCAGTATTTTAAGGACACATGGGTGGTGATTGATGAGTCACAAGATTGGCTCGCATGAACTCTGAGAACTATTGACCCATCATGTGAAACCGAAAAACTCTGTCTTGCTTCCTATTCAAAAGTTGAAACATTATTGTCTACTTCATCAACGATAGCATGATTGGACTCAGCCGACATCTTTGAATCTATAAGAAAATAAGGTCAGATCGGATCAAATAGCATCACACTATCACAGGTTAATCTGACATGTAATTTCTAAACCCAATACATGCTACATTCATTACTAGAATTGACTAAATCGTAGCTATGATACCACTAAATATAACACCCTTCACCCATCTCCTCGCTAAAATCAGATTACAGGATGCAACAATAATAAATATAACAAAATATGTGAATTTAATTAAAAAACTCAACAAAACATTCATTATATCTCAACCATTCAAAAAAAACATGTTTTGCATGCAATTTTGAGCTTAAATCGAGCTTACGAAAGCTCTAACATCAACTTGAAAACAATCAAGGACTGAATTGAACATGAAATAATCTATTTTCTGTTGTGTCAAAAATATTAGTTTTGGGACCACAATTCTGACCAGTGATTCAATATTTATTATTTATTTAACATTTATAGGGTTATATGAGTGTCTTATTAAAATTTGGTTAAGAAATTTTATCGCTTGGATGGTTAATCAAGGAAAAAAAGACTAAATCGTAAAAGCTACAAAAGTTAATCACTATTAGTTTATATATGTTAAATAGATATGAAATCTTAATTGAAGGGATTTATGTCATAAATAATCCATAATTATTTATAGTGGATCGTTTAAGGATGGTTTATAATGAAATTTAATTTAATTTTAAAGGGTAAAATAGTAAATAAATAAAACAAAAACAAAAGAAAGACAAACATATTGTCATCTTCCTTAATTCATCTCAATCGAATTTGTAAGAATGAAAACACCAGTTTCGTGAGTTTGGAGGTTTGGCTAGGTACTATTCTTTGCATGGTAAGTAATCTTAATCCGTTTTTAGTAATTTTATAATTTTGAAATCGTTGTAGCTTAATCTAGTTAACCCAGGGACTAATTCGTAAAACTATTAAAGGTTTTGAAATTTACCATTGATGAATTTTAAATGTTTTTGATGTTAAATGGTTAGGTTTGAAGCTTGGTTGTTAAATAAGACTATTTTGTAAAGTGGTTTTGGTTGATTTTAAGTTTAAAGACTAATTTGATAAAATATTAAAGTTGACATGAAATTATTGTGAAAATTTGATAACTAGGGGATATATGAAAACCATAGATAATTCAGTTAGCTTAGGTTGGGTTTAACTGTGTTAATTGTTTAAGTTTTGGGTTTAGGGACTAAATTGAATAAAAGGTCAAAGTGCAGGATAATAGTGTAAAATATAATTAAAGGGTCAATTGCATTAATTTAAATATTTTCAAGACATTTGAATTGGTTAATTGAGCTATATTATTATATATAGATCAAGAAACGGATCAATCGATTGATAATCGCGAGAAACGAAAAGTTATCGAGTAGTCATCGTCGAGGTGCCAGTAGCTACTACGGTTAAGTAAGTTCGTATTAGATTTTGTTATGTTTATTGATGTTTTGAATTATAATTGTGTATGTGTATTTGTATAAGTGTATACAATGAGTATGGTTGGTTGAGGTAAATTACAAATGTAATCAAAGGATTGAATGGAAAGTTTCAGTTAAATTGATCTTAGTATATAGTTATAATCGAGAAAAGATTAAAGCATACAAGTTAAAGCCCGTGTGAACTTAGTGAATAACTAGGATACAAATGACTTGTCATTAGTGTAACACCCCTAACCGGTATCCGTCGTCGAAATAGGGTTACAGAACATTACCGGAGTTTACATTTTAGAACTATCAAAAATTGTAAAACATTTAATTGATATCATCAATCACAGCAAAACCAACCAATAGCATACATATTGTCCCTTATACGAGCCCTCGAGGCCCTAAAAAACACATTAGAAACAAATCGGGACTAAATTAGAAACATATAGAAATTTCAAGGAAACGATGAAAAATTTACAAACTGTAGGGGTCACACGGCCGTGTGGCTAGGCCATGTGACTCACACGGCCAAGAGACACGCCCATGTCTTAGGCCTTGTAACTCACTGACTTGGGTCACATGGCCAAACCACACGCCAGTGTGCTAGGCCGTGTACCCTTTGAAATAACCTCACGCCCGTGTGCTAGGCCGTGTGCTAGGCTGTGTAAAACCTGACTGGCAACCCTTTGAAAACTACAGGGGACACATGACCGTGCTACCTGGCCGTGTGTCACACACGGTTGAGACACACGCCTGTGTATCTACCCGTGTAGACGAAAATAGGCTATTTTACATGCCATTTTTCTCACCCTTTTCAACATGTAGCTATAATCCCTTTTGCACATATACATAAGCCCTCAAAAGGCACCAAAATAATGCATAATCAAGCCAAGCACATATGGTATAATAACATCCAACCAATATGCCCAAAGGCACCTCAAATGACAACATTAAAACATGCATAACCATGTACTCAATTTGGCCAAAATAATTAATTAACTTCAACTAAGTTTGCATTATTTCACAAAATGTAAATCACTTACCAAAACATACCATTTGGTACCAACTGTACCACATAATCATTAGCATCAAAATACATATATGCTTACTATGGCAAAACACTAATACACAACAAGTTACATGTCATATCTAATATGCACTTTCAACTACTTTTCTATCTACCATCATTCAACCATAACAAGTTATATATCAACCATTACAAGGCTACTTATATACACCTTATAATATATATCATTTTACCAACACAAGGCCAAAATGCAAACTAACCAAATGGTCATTTCCACAAGCAAAACACATAAGCTAACATTAGGAAAAATACCTATACATGCCATTATAACCTTAACCAAGATATCAACATCTACCGCTATAATCGCTAGATAGTGTGATAAATCTCCGATGAGCTTCCAACCCGATTGAGCTTCCAACCTGATCGAGCTTTCGATAGGCTAAAAAGTAAAGAAAAATAACTACGTAAGCAATGAATGCTTAGTAAGCTTATATAAAATTTAATCAGATCAATTCATTACCAATATGAAATTTATACATATAAAGAATAATCATATACAAATACCACACGATTCATGAAACCAAATTCAACAACTCACAAAAGAGTAAATCTACAATATCACTTATACGTAACATCTCTAGCATAGTAGGATTTTAAACAACTTTAAACTCTTCCAAATTTCTTTATTTTCATTTGCATTTCATTACTTTCCACACCCATTCCATATGCATAACACACAAGTCATAAGCATATCATTCAACCATATCCACAAGCTAGTGCATTTAAACATAGCCCTTTTCGAATTATTCAGATGATAAGCTATTTCATAAGAAATTCCATAATTTAGACCGTACCACCTTTTTCATGAGCACAAGCATATTTTCATTTGAGCACTTACCATTTCAATGTAACTTATAAGTAAACAGAATACCATTCAACCAACAGTTTGGCACTTGCCTAAGCATCAAACAACAACACATGTTAGCTTACTTGAACATATTTCATATAAATTCAACATTGATAACCTTGTTTTCTCTACATGTCATACTTGAGTTTATTACTCATCTCCACTTACATAATTTCCATATATCAACATATCAAAGATATTCACATATGTACATGTCATGATACATATCATTCTCTTACCGTTTCTTCATATATATATCATCCATTTTAATAAATATATCATGTCCATCATTTCCATGTATTTCATGTATATACCTATATTAGTTCGTATCCAACTCATATCGTCTCGTAACAGAACATTTCCCGTTGAACCACTTAGATAATATTAGATACGCGAGAATCTAGCACACTATGTACCAACACATGGTCGAAGCCACTACCATCTCATATCTCATATAAATGCTCTCTCTCGAGCCATAACTGGGACTACTCACGTAAGCTGTCAGTCAAGATGTAGCTAAACGGTGCTGCTCACACAAGCTATCAAGTAATCGCAACACATGCATCGCACTCAGCCACCAGTAGGACGTACGAGACCAACACCCAAAACACGGTAACTCCTAATAACATGTTATTTGTATCCTAAATATTCCTAAGGTTCAAACGAGACTCGATAGTCATCGTGCATCGTTGAATTTTTTCTCATTTTATTATAAGCTAAATTGTATAATAACGTGTATATATATGGATTCATTTTATATAAAATTTCATATAATAACATTCAATTTAATCAAAAATATACATAGTATAGTTCATACGAACTTACCTACTAAATTACAGAAATACCAAAGTTTAGGGGCATTTGGTAATTTTCTATTTTCCTTGATTTTCCACCCGATCTTGGTCTAAATTAAGAATTTCATTCAATGTATTAATTTATACAATAATACATTTCATTTCATGCAATTTAGTAATTTTTACATTTTACAAAATTTCCCCTAAAGTTTTACTTTTATTCAATTTAGTCCCTAAGCCCAAAACATGAAAATTAACCCTTTTTACCCAAAATTGTGCTTAGCTGATTGTTCATGGTATCCAAAGCAGCCCATTCATGCAAAAATTTCAGATTAAATCCTTGTACTTTTATCAATTTAACAATTTAATCCCTAATCGGCAAGTTCATCAAAAATCACTTAATAAAATACTTTTAAATATCAAGAAACATTCTAAATTCATCATTTAACATCTAAAACCACAAGGTTCATCAATGGGAACATTTAAAATCTTTAACAGTTTCAAAATCGAAGGTATGGGCTAGTTGGACCTAGTTGCAATGATCTCAAAAACATAAAAATTACAAGAAACTGATAGTTTCGGGGCTTACACGCAAGGAATTTGACTAGCTAAAATTTTCCAGCATCCATGGCTTCTTTCTTGCTAGTATAACCATTTGGTGAAGAGAAAATAATGAAGATAAAAGTTTTGTCTTTTGTTTTATTATTTTATCTTTAATTACCAAATTACCAAATTACCCTTACCTAACTTTAAAATTACACTAATGCCAAGAAATGCACATCCACTATCACCTTTAATGGTTTATTTACCATATAAGGACTTCCACTTTAAATTTCTATAGCTATTTAATACCTCTGGCTTATAGAACACAAGTTTTGCACTTTACGCGATTTAGTCCTTTTTGCTTCATTAACTATCGAAACGTTAAAATTTTTAAACGTAAATTTAATACCAACTTAATGACACTCTATAAATATTTATAAAAATATTTACAGCTCGGTTTATAGAAACGAGGTCCCGATACCTCATTTTCTAAAACCACTTGAACTTAATAAATCATTTATACAACAAAAATCACTATATCAAAAACCTTTTTTTTAAATCACAATTAACTCGTAAATATTAAATATAATATTTACAAACTTGTCAGATTTGGTAGCCCCGAAACCATTGTTTCCAACACCACTGAAAAATAGGTTGTTACAATTAGGGTGTTCCAAGCACTAGGTGCCGATGATACATACTGGTGTTTCAGTTCTAGGCACTTTGTGCTAGTGATTCCAGTTCCAAGCACTCTATGCCAATGGTGGATACCATACCGATGGCAGGAACCTAGCAGTTGTTGCATATTCTTGTCAGCTTGTGTGAGCAGCATCGTGTATTGGTTAATGTCCCAATTGCCAGCTTGTGTGAGCATTATCTTTCCATGTATCCGAAATCAATTTACTATAGTTCTCAAGGCAAAAAAGTTAACAAAATATTTAGAAATGGATTAAATGGCATAAATGGTTGTATAGTTATATGGTAGTGACTTTGGCATGTGAAACAAGTAACTTGGTATATTACAATGTTGTATGTATATGGCTAACCATGTGGTATGATTAGGGAATGTGAAACAAGGCTTGGAATTTCTAGTTATGTTATATTCAAATTGTATGGTTAAATGATAGGTATGTTATGTTTTGTTATTCAAACTTGCTAAGCTTTACGTCAGCTTACTTTATTTGGTTTTTCTTCCTTGTAGATTATCAAATTCATGCTGTTGATTGGAACATCGTTGGAGATCACACTATTCGTTAACTTTTTCGGTAGCTATTGGTTTATTTTGGCCCAGATATAAGTGGCATGTAAATAGAGTCTTGGTTATGTATGTTGTAAGCTTTGGTTATGTGTTGTGCAGTTTAAAATATTAAATTTGTGTATTGATGGTATTTTGGCTGGTTTGGTACTTGATGACATAGGTATATTTGAAACTTATGATGCATTGCTGGTTTGTGGATTTGGTATGAATTTTATAGCTTGAATAGTATGGAATGCTTGTGGTTAATGCTTGAATGGTTTATGTTCTAATTGTACTAGTTTGTTTCGCATTATTCGTAGCACCTCGTAGCTTGGGTTTAGTGATCAAACCAGGTATGGGGTGTTACAGAACATTTCAGAAAAGAATGGGCAAAAGTGTAAAACAGGGGTCACACTGTCGTGTAACCAGGCCGTGTAATAGGTTTAGACCATGTAGCCTTAGCTGACTCGACCGTGTATCCAAGTCGTGTAACTCACTAAGGCCTTGCGGGTCAAAGTTTAAATTTTCAACAAATGTCACATGGCTATGTGGTTGGGCCATGTAACTAACTACGACCGTTGATCTGAAAGTAACCAAAAATAAAATTGCACATGATCGTGTCAACAACCCATACGAGAAACACGATAGTGTGGTAAACCGTGTGACCCAAAAATATACCTTACTATGCAAGCTATCAACCCAAACCTTCATCTATATCATTAATATGCATATAAACATTCTTTAAATCTGTCCAAAATGCACAATAATCATACCAAAACATAACATTTCCTATTTTTAACCAAAATGCTTCAAGACACTATCAAATACATAAATCAACTTCAATGTACTTTTCTATTTCATGACAAATTAGAGTATAACCATGCATATGCCTTATAAACAATCAAAATACCAAGTTTCTATCATCCTAATGTTGGCCATAGTGCCAACCTATTAACCTATCATTTGACAATAAGCATAAGCTCACATTTCATACTTATAACATCTAAACCAATCATCAAAATATTATACCATAGCCATCAACAAAATCATACATTTCTAATAACTCCATATGAAACATAATCTAACTTAACAAGTACCTTTATGATTCCAACACATACCAAAACCAATAATCACATTCAAGGTTACTATTTCAAGTCATGATCAAACGCATTAATTTACCAACAAGCCCATGTATCATGTACAAACTCAAAACAAACTTTACTTTTGAAAAACAATTAAATACAATTAAAATCCTATTACATGCCACATAACCAAATTGAAAGCTAAAAATTTTACCAAAATGGTTGTTGGATAGTGTGATCTTCAAGATGATCCGGTCGTCGAGTTTTACAAAATGGTAACTACAAGAAATAGAAAACAAAATAGAGTAAACTTCTTATAAGCTTTGTAAGTTCATAGGTTGGAAACAACATAACATATCTTAATTTCCACGTTTACATAACAAAACAGTTAATTAAAAATTTTACCTTGTTACCACAATTCATATCAATAGGTGAGTTCATCATATTTAAGTCATATAACCTTCTATACTATACAAGTTGATCTAAAACCATGTCAAGTCTTCATATCATTAAACATGAACAGATTTTCAAATAATTCATTTATGTTTTACCATATTATACTCGTTTACCATTCATCAATAATATTAACAATAACAATTCAACTCGATGAACTATTATGAACATATACAGATACTCAATTATCCATCCAAACACTCTTGAATGCTCAAACGAGCTTTACCATCAAAGAACAGGCACTGAGTGCCAAGCCTGTAGGCTAAACATCCCTCCAAAAACACGCCTAGGCACTAAGTGCCAATCCCGTAGGCTACACATCCTCCCCCGAAAACACGCCTAAAAAATTATGAATATAACTCGGTAATCCACAACAAATGTTAGATTCTGGTACAATCAGTGAATATATAAATATCATACATCAACATCTCATCTCATATAAAACTCGTACAGCATGCAAATAACCCTATTGGAATGTCAATTGTATCCTATCTCATGTTCATTGGGGCTCAATACATGTAACAATATGTCACTTTTCAATTAAGTAATTTTTCTCACCTTTGTATCAATTACAACATTTAAGTTTACATTCAAACATTCCAATTATACAATTCAAACATAAATAGTACAAAAATAAATAAAACTATACCATATGAACTTACCAGGGAATAACAACAACAGAAAAAGTGTCAATGACTAATCTGTTATTTTTCCTTTTCCTCGATTATTTACTAATTGATCTGTTTCTTGATCTATACGGTAATTCATTTCAAATTATTAGTTCTAAATACCTTATAACATCTTATTTAATGTATATGACCTCCTATTATCATTTTTCACAAGTTTCTTAAATTTTTGCATTTTATTCAATTTAGTCCCTAAAACTGTAATAAACATATTTTTCATAGTTAAGCTATAACCTTCCCAACCCGGCCTAGACATTAGACCCAAATTCAGGAGATTACATCAGCCAACGAGATGGCCTAGCACGATCGTAGTTTTATAAAACAGTCAATTTAAAACATTTATTTATCTTAGAAAAAAAACTTAGCCTATTTTTAGAAAAAATAGCGAGTTGAAAAAATCCAATTAATTTTAATATTATTCTCGTAATGGTGACTACTTTTAAGAAAGCTTAGTTAATTTTCCATTTATTTATTACTCAAAATTTATCTACAATCTAGCAGCGGAAAAGTGATTTTTTTTACTTTGTTTTAACAAAACTATATTTCTTGCCTTAACTAAATAAAAACCTTATTTTAAATTAATTTAATTGTTATGCATGGTAAATAAACCCTACATATGAGTCCCATGCCACAAAATAAATAAAATAATATAGTTTCAAAATAGCAGAAATTATAAAAATAAGCATAATAATACTTTCATAAAATAAAACGTTTTCGAGCCTTTCGTATGTCGCATCCACGTCCTACCCTGGTGGGTTATCTGTAGAGATGGGAAAAAAAAGGGAGTGAGCTATGAAGCTCAGTGTGAGTTCCATCACAAGTAAACCAATGCAACCTTTTAAGCAGACAGAAACACAATGCATAGAACAATATACAGTAGGAATTTCAAAATATCAATATTTCAAACCACTTCTACATTGTATACATGTGTATATATGTCATCTCAAAAAATCCAGTTTGTATGCACATGTTTTATGTATACCATACAGTTTTGGTTTAACAGAAAAGATCCTACTCCACCATTACACACCACAATGGGAGTTCTCCTGAACTCCAACCACCTACACATTAGGTTGTGGTTTAACCACCACTGGTTTCGTAGATAAAATCTGCCACTGGGCTGTGGATACACAGCAAAAATTCACAGATGAAACTTGCCACTAGGCTGTGGGTACACAGCAAAATATCGCAGATAAAATCTACCACTAGGCTGTGGATACACAACAAAAATTCATAGATGAAACTTGCTATTGGATGTGGGTGCATAGAAAAATATCGCAGATAAATCTACCACTTGGCTGTAGATGCACAACATATTTGTAGGTAAAAGCTATTGATGGGCTATTGATGTACAACATATTTGCAGTTAAAGGATAAACACTGCCACTTGGTTGTGGGTGCACAGGAAATTTATAGATAAATTGCCACTTCTTCCTCCATACATACCGTCCCACCCCCATGCAATGCAATATGGCAAGCTCAAAATAGATTAATACGATAGCATTTAATTATGCTTTTAACAGAACAATACAGTAGCAATCAATATGCCTATAATAGTTCAATACTGTAGCAAATAAAATGTTTATAACAGATCAACTCAATAGCAAAAGTTATGCTTGTTAAGTGTTCGATTTAACGGTAACATAAGGCATGCTATACGTACAAATACATATACAATATACATGTTTATTATTCACAATTCATGCAAATATTTATATAATATTAACTCAATCAATTAGATCATGAATTCTAGTGTTATTCATATTATCGGGGACTCAATTGAACAAAATAAAGCACTAAAAATAGTTAGGGAAACAATTAAGAACTAAACTAAACATATCATAAAATTTTGGGCAAATTTGTAAAACTTAGAAAATAGGGCAAAACTGTAAAATCTAAAAAATAGGGGCAAAATTGTAAAATCTAAAAAATAGAGGAAAACTCTAAATCTAAAAAAAAAAGGAAAAACTATAAAATCTAAAAAATAGGGGAAAAACTATAAAATCTGAAAAACAAGGGACACACGGCCATGTGATTAGATCGTGTGGAAGGGGTACATGGTCGTGTGGTTGGGTCATGTAATAGACTGAGGCTGTGTAAGAACCAAAAAACTTAGGGTTTCAAGGGAACGTGGTCGTGTAAGGGGTTGTGTAGTCTACAAGGGTGGCCCACACGCCCGTGTGGTTGGCCATGTGGCCTTATCCCAAGGCATGGTTTACCCCAATTCGCTTGTAACAGAACACACAGCTGACTCCGGGATTTCAAACATCGTTCCTTGTGCTTAGATATGGTCTAGGGTGCCTAAATTGAGTCCTTCAAACGACATTTATGCAAGAATTAATAACGATTTTCAAGATTCGTCAAAATTATCGAAAGATTTGATGAAAAATCAAGAAAGATCACTTAATTAATCGCAAGATTATCGTTATAGAAGTTCTATAGTGATTCAAGATCTAAACATCGAGATTGAGGCTAGAAGTTCTATAGTGATTCAAGATCTAAACATCGAGATTGAGGCGTACTTACCGATTCTTGGCTAGGATTTGGATTGTTTCTATTGACAATTTCATTTTTGATAGAGAAATGAGTTAACAAGGAATGACTTTGATTCGAGAAAAACAATAATAATTCAGCAACAAAAATACGTAAAATTTGACATAAAAAAAGATGAAAGAATAGAAAAGGATAGAATAAATAGGAAGGTAGAAGAAATTTTATTTGGCTTTAAAGAGAAAACATAATCCTAGTTCAATTAGGAGAAGTTGGATTAAATATCTAGGGTTTGAGAACCCTAGGGCGTTAGGAGCAATTTTTCCAAAGTTTTGGGCCTAGAATTTAAAGGAATTTTTGAAGAAAAATAAAAGGGATGATTTTTGAAGAAAAATAAAAGGAAATTTTTGAAGAAAAATAAAAGTTTTGGGCCTGCCAATTGTTTTAGCCATGTCTTGAGACATCTTGGTAAGTCTCCAGATCCGAGCTACAATGACACTTTTTAAGCCCAAAATTAATGCATGCAGCAACTCCAAATCATCTCCAACGACCATAAACATTTACAAACCTATTCTTTGGTATAAATACAAGCCAAAGACACTTCAAAACCCAAGAGAGCAGCATCCAAGCAAAAAGTTCAAGAGAAAATCTTCTATTTATTCATTTCTTTTGTAAATATATTCATTGAGAGCTTATCGTAATATTTTTTCTTAATCATCTTTATTTTTAGAGCTTTACTTTGCAAATACACACTTGCTAGAGGTTTATTGTTAGTTTACCCATTTTCTCTTTATTGTAAAGAGTATGCTTAAATTTTTTGAGGTATAAAGCCTTAGAAGATTAGAAGGGTTGCTACTTGAGTCTTGTAAATGCTAGAGGGTTCTAGTTTAGTCATAAAAGATAGGGGAAAGTATTTATCTTAGCCTTATGAAGAATATATGTATTGTAAAATTTATATCTTTTTCATTAAAAGGTAACAATTCAAGGTAATTGAGATAGATAATTGGGGTCAAACTATTATAAATATTGTTAACTGTTCTTTCATTCCCTTATCATTTAACAAAATTTATTGAAAATTTTAAAATACCAATTTACCACCTCTTTTGATATTTTCAAGTCTAACAAAAAAAATTATAAAAAGAAAAAGAAAAACATAGGTTAAGATTTATTCATCTTACAGAAATTGAAATAAGGTTGGAAATCAAGAAAATAAAATCAAAATAGAAATCCTTACAGAGCAAACTCGTATGTAATATATATATATATATATAGCTAGGTTTTAATAAATATATAAAAAGGAAATTTTAATTAGCTGCATGACTTCTTTGCTCGACATTTGAAAACTTATATTATTGCCATGTGGATGATGTGGATATTTTTATGGAATTTGAAGAATTAAAGTGCAATTAGTAAAACTTTTACTCAAACCATAATTTTCACGACTGATTAAGGATTGTATTCTTTTTTGAGAATAAAAACAGAAAATTACATTAACTGAATCAAGTTCAATATATTTTAATTTTTCAAAATATATTATTTATACTTTAATATATTATATGATATAATTCATTTGAATTTTATTGTATTGTAGTGTATTACTAACGGTAATAATGGGTAGTCAAAAATAATTATAATAAATGGCACCCACAATTTTTTAGGTTTCAACAAATCCATTTGCAAATTAATGTCAAAATTTGTGTTTAAAACTAATAATTTGTTTTCATATTACTAAAGTAATAAAATTCAATTTTAACTTTATTTTAGGAATATAAATTATAATAAATGAGGGTATTAGTCATAACTCAAAATTCCTCTAATTTGAAATGTTGAATTTCCATAAGCAATTGGCAATGTAATTATGAAGATTAAGAAGAAGAAGAAAAGCATATTTTGACATGAATTTAAAGTAATTAAAAACAAACGTTATATGGCGTAATAAACATTGAACCAAAAAAAGTAATAACAACTTTATGGAAATGATAATACTCATGCTTATTTATTGGTCTTTGACTATTAAGATTATGCAAAACATTAGCTAAAATTTAGATCAAAACATTTAATTAAATAATTTCAATAAACCATTTTATTTCGCCAGTAATCTATCTTCATTCTATAAATATAACACCTGTAAAATCAAAACACAAATCTTAAATCAATTAAAGTCGACGACGAGAAGTGATGGTTCAGGACGGCCTTTCTTCTGACGACGACGATGTAGGAGTACGGCTTGAGCGGCAACGACGATTGTGGCTGCATGCGAAAGAGTAAAAGAGGCTTTGGACTTTACCTTGATGGCTTTTGCCGTGCTGTAATGTAGGAGAAACGCTGAATGACGGTGGTGATTTCTCGAGGCGACAGCACAACAAAGGCGGTTAAGGTTTTGAAAATGAAAGGGGATAGTTCTTTCGTTTTGAAAAATTATAGAAGAAATGTTGCAAAAGGTATTGGTGAACCAGGGTCAATCATTAGGCTTTTGCAAATCAACCCAATATTCTTGGATTTTGGGTATAATTTCTTTCATATTTATTTATTATCATATTAATTTTAATGTTGTGTTTTGACCTAAAATTACGAGAAATTTGAGTTTTTTTTTATGATTATATATATTTATTATATTATATATTTGAACAGGTAAGGATTTTGGTATGCAAATTGATTACTGAAGATGAAAGCTTAATAATTTTTTGACTAAATTATACCAACCGTCATCTAATTTTGGGGTAGCTAATAAAACAGTCACCTATGTTTCATTTCAGTCCTCAACTTTTGAAAAGTTACAAAACAGTCACTGACGTTATAAAAAAGTGACAAAATAGTCATTGATTAACAGTTTTAGTTAGTGTATTAATGGGACTGTTGATGTGACAAGTTAACCAGTTGATGTGGCAAGTAACTTGCCACGTTGGTGATGCAACATGGGTCTTGGTTTGGGGCGGGTTTAGGGAAAAAATTGAATGGTTATGTTAGTTTAGGGTAAAAAATTAGAAACAGATTGTGATTTGAGTTGGTTTGGGTTTGAAATTGATTCGGGAATCAATTAAGAAGGTTGGTTTAGGGTTAGAAATCGATTCAATAATCGATTAACAGGGTATAAGGTTAGAAAATGATTGGTCTTTTTCGTTTGGAGAGAAAAGAAGGCGAAACTAGAAACCATTCAGTGTTTTCTATTCTCAGCGACAATGGTCAATAGAAGAGAAGCTGTCAATGTTGTTACGTCCACTTTAACGGGTAAGTTTCTGAATTTTGTTTTTTTATTTTTTGGATTTAGAGCATTTCGATTTAGGGTTATTTTGGGTTATTTCAATTTCAATTTTGATTTTGATTTTGATTTTGATTTTGATTTTGATTTCGATTACAATTTCGATGTGAGAAGATTTAGGAGTATTTGTTGGAGGTTAGGACCCAAAATGAGGGAACAACAACAATCTGTTATCTAGATAACAGGTTGTTTCAAATGATGTATATATGTCTGCAGGCATGCAAAGATGGCTATAGGGCTGGTTGTAGAAGGATAGTAGGTTTAGATGGATGTTTCTTAAAGGGCTACTATGGTGGCTACTTGCTTGCAGCGGTTGGGATAGATGCAAATAATGACATCTATCCTCTTGCATATGCTGTTGCGAAAGTGAAAACCAAGCATCATGGCTTTGGTTCTTGGAGTTGCTTGCAATAGACTTGGAAATTGTGAGCTTATACCAGATATCTGTCATGTCTGACAAACAACAGTTAAAACTCCATTTATTTATTTTTTATGTTGTTTCTATTTAGGGTTTAGGGTTTGTCAAAGAATTAAACTGTATTTGTTCTAATTGCAGGGACTTTTAGAAGTAATATGTATGTTGTTTCCTAATGCAGAAACAAGACACTGTGTTAGACACCTACATGCCAATTTCAAGAAGATTGGTTTCCGAATAGAGGAATTGAAAGATTTGCTTTGGAAAGCTGCCAGAGCAAGCACTACAAAGGATTTTCAAGATGCCATAGATGAACTGAAGAAAACCAATCAGCATGCTTATGATTGGTTGAAGGAAAAGAACCCTACTCACTGGTCAAGGTCTCACTTCTCAATTAGGAGTCATTTTGACATGTTGGTGAATAATCTTTCTGAATCCTTTAACAAGGTAAACCCCTATGTTTTATGCTTCTTACTAATCATTACCAATTCATTAATCCTTTATGTTATTTATTGGTAGATGATACTGGAAGCAAGAGGGAAACCTATTCTGACCATGATGGAAACAATAAGGACCAAGATTATGTTGCTTATTGTCAAGAAAAAAGAATAAGCTGACAAATGGAAAGGAATGTTGTGTCCAAAGATTAGGAAAAAGCTAGATGTAAATATAAAATATTTATTGAGGTAAAGTTACCATTTTTAATCTTTCTGATGCCTTTATTTTGACTTCATGTTGCTGGTTACATGATGTTTTAGTGAGTGTTTTTTAATATGCATGCAGTGATTGTTGGTGTGTATGACTGTTTTTTAATATACATGCTGTTGACTATTTTTTAATATGTATGCAGTGAGTATTTTTTTAATAATATGCATGCAGTGATTGTTGGTGTGTATGAATATTTTTTAATATACATGTTGTTGACTATTTTTTAATATGCATGCAGTGAGTATTTTTTAATAATATGCATGCAGTGATTGTTGGTGTGTATGACTGTTTTTTAATATACATGTTGTTGACTATTTTTTAATATGTGTATGAATATTTTTAATATATATATTCCTAACTATTTTTTAATATGCATGCAGTGAGTATTTTTTAATAATATGCATGTAGTGACTGTTTTTTAGGTGCGTGTGTATCATTGTTGGTGGAGCTACTCACAATGTTGTTTTAATGATTTTTTTAACCAAGCATGGTGACTATTTTTTAGGTGTGTTCCATCACATGCTGGTGGGGACAGGTATCAGGTTGAATGTGGTTCAGGCAGCCAGCATGTGGTGGACTTAGTTGAGAATTCCTGCTCTTACAGGAATTGGGATCTCACTGGCATTCCTTACTTACATGCACTGCCTGTCATTCATTTAAAAGATGAGTTCCCAGATACTTATGCACAAACTTGGTACACCAAGCAAACCCAGCTTCAAATTTACTCCAACTTTATAAGGCCAGTAAGGGGCCCTAAACAATGGGTCTCTTTGTCAAACATGTTGCCAATATTGCCTCCTACACTAAGAAGGCCACCTGGCAGACCTACTAAGGTGAGAAGGAAAGAACCTGATGAACCACAAACAACAGAAAGGTTGGCCAAGAGAGGGGTGGACATGAGGTGCAGTAAATGTAAAAGAATAGGCCACAATAAAAGGAGTTGCAAAGGGGAAGTTGGCCAAAACATTCCAGTAAGTCATTTGCCTTAAGTTAAGTTAAATTACTTTTTTTTATGAATTTGTTTGACAGATTTCACTTGTTCCTGTAGGTCAAAAGACATAAAGTTGGAGTTCACAACCAAGTGGTTGCCCCAACTCAACAACAGGCTACCCCAAATCAGCAAGAGAGTACCCCAACTCAACAGGCTACCCCAACTCAGTTACAAACTGTCCCAACTCATCAACAAGTTGCCCCAACTCACCAAAAAGATGTTGCCCCAAGAGAAAAGCTCTCATTCAAGAGAAAACCAACCACTGTTATATGGATGCCTCCTACTCAAGAGTCATCTATGACAGACCAATGCCTCCTACTCAAGAGTCATCTATTATCTTTTTTGATATATGAGTATTGAGAAATACAAGTGAAATGAAGATTAAACATTCTTTCAAGTCTATCAACTTTGAAATGAAATCAAATATTACAAAACAACTTTCTAACTATTGTAAGCAACAACAATATTACAAAACAATTTGTAAGCAATAACTACATATTATATCCCATTTCAAGTCTTTCAAGTTTGTAAACAACAACATGAGCTAGTTAGCCATGTATACCAGGAGCCATGTATAACAACATAAGCAACAATATACCAGCAACAATATTACAAAACATAAGCTGGTTTTCAATGCTAACAACAACAACATAAGCTGATTTAAGGTTTAAAAAGCAACACAGTTACAAATACAAGCACCAAAAATCGTGTTTTTCTCTCCCTCCTCCTTACATCCTCCAATGTCTTCACTTTTTTCAGAAGACCTAACAACACAATTCATGAACGGGGCGTCAATGGTGGATCAGACCAGGTGAAAAATCGACATGGTTTTTGAAATCCACTGGCAAATTTCTTACACCCTAAAAACCTCCTACCTGGGTTGTCATTGGGCCAAGGCATGTTTAATTTGGCTGGGTTTCCACAATAGCACACCGGAATCAATTCAGGAATCTCTATTTTTCCTCTCCTCATTCTTCTTCTTTTTTTCTAACCCTAAAATGGTGCTGGTAGGGTTGTTAAATTGAGAGTAATCGACCAGTTGGAGGGTTTTTTTACACCAAGGACCCTGCCATCTACCATGTCACTTTGCCGTGATGTCTGTGACGGAAAACGGAAAAAATGACTGTTTCGTAACTTTTCGAAAGGTGAGTGACTAAAATGAAACATAGGTGACTGTTTTGTCAGCTACCCCGAAGTTGGGTGACTGTTGGTGTAATTTACCCTAATTTTTTAAAAGATTAATTTTGTTATTGTTATTTTATTTCAGTTTTTTTAAAAAATTATTTATGTTTTTCTTATTATTGTTTTATCCCAATATTTTAATTGGTCCATAGATGAATAAAAAATACATTATATTTAAAATTTATTTATTTTACATATGTTGCAGTTTTCATTTTCCGCCCTCGGAGTTAACATTATTTTGAATTTATTATCTTATCCACACAATTCTCTCAATTATCTCAGTAAAATGTAATATTTTATTTTTTTTCTTTAAAAATAGTAATCAAATGTATTTTGCACCTCAATATATATTTTGGGATGATTTCTTCAACCTAAAAGTTTAACACTTATACAATAAACAAGTGCCATAAACTGAAAAACTACAAGGAAAAAAAAGCTATAGATCGACCTTAGTATTTGGATATATGCAGATTTTAAAGAAAATTTAAGGTTTCAAGTAAATTGTTTGGAAATTAGGAAAATAGATATTTTTAAAAAGAGAAGGAAAAATAGGAAAGAGAGTGAGAGCACTGTGTTTTTTCCAATTTAAAAAAAAATTAGAACGATAACATTTCCCAGATCCTAGCAAATCTAGGAACAGAGAGGAATTGTGAATTTGAAATTTAATTCTAATAATAGTATATTTTATGTCAACAAATATGTTATTTGAAGTTATTACAAAAATTTTAATACGTCTTAATTATAATAATATTAATTTAGTTTGTAACAGGTAAAATGGATACAAAAGTTTTGATGTCATTTTCTAATATGAATTTATATATTTTTGTGTTGCAGGTACATGGAATGAATGTGAAGGCTTGTTAAAATATCTGTATCTTTATATGTGGATAAAATGAAAAGAAAAAAAAAAGTAAAAAAAGTGTTGTGTTTGGTGTATTATATTACTAGTGTGTGATGTATTTGACAGGCTATGAATGGAATATGATATGAGAATAAATTTTTCGCTCTAAATATTATATACATATATGTATGATTAAGTAGAAGAGATTCATTTCAAAACAAAAGGAAAATAAGTCCAACCTCGACCAGTACAAACACTAAAGCTCTATTGGAAATCATAAATACATATGATTTTGCTTACCCAAAAGGTTAAAAGACAAGAGGGTTTTCGAGTTGGTCCTATATAAAGTTAAGGCTCTTGCACAATGAGGTTAAAGATGACAAAAATGCCTCCTTAAGGGAGTGCAGAGACACTTCCATTCTTTCTCCTGCCACTTTAGCTAAAAGCACTCCCTGCAGAAGGCATTTTTGCCTTCTCTCTTAAAAAACAGTTTATTTCCCTACTTTTCAAAAAAATTGACCTAAAACCTTAATTTTTCTTTAAAATCGACATATATTCCTCGTTAACCCCCTTGGTATTAGTCTCACAACCAACATTCAAAAATATATTATTTTAAATTTCCAATTTCTTTTACTAAAGATAATGTCGATAAATATTATTTGTAACTTTCGAATTGCTATTATAATTAAAAATCTAATTATGCATTTGAAACTTAATTAAAACTTTTTTTTGTGTAAGGAAAAAAATTATAAATCAATTACAAAGGGGCAGTAAAGTTATTAAGTCAAAATTTAACCATCATTTCTAATTTAATTAGCAATTTCTAAAGGTAATTCCTAAAAAACGTGTGGACCAAAAGGAAAATCTTTCATCAACCCAGCTAGAGAATAAGCCGTAGTATTCCAATCTCTTCTACAAAGTTCTTGAATTCTCAGAATCAATCCCCTATTTATCTATTCCTAGAGCCTGCCATTAATGGCTTTAACAACTAAAGCACAATCCGATTCAACAATTATATTATTCCATTTACTTGACCAAGCCAATTGGAGACCATCATAAATCACCCATAACTCAGATTGTTCAACACTATATCTGCCAATATTTCTTCCAATCACACAAATCTACCTACCCTGGTCATCCCTAACCACTGTCGCTGAGGAAGCTAAGCCCAATCATGGATTTCATGCCCCATCCGAATTCAACTTAATAGAACCTATAGGTGGGGGGTTCCAAGTTCGATCACAAATCTATCTTTTAATATTTCCATCTGGACATCCTGAAATTTCCTTAATGGCTTTTGCCCAACACCATGCTGATTAAAGAATATGTAAAGTATTAAAATGCTCTCTTTGGAACACACAAAAATTCCTTTGTTTCCAAGTCTTCTAGCATATAATACCAAACAAGGTTTGCCAATCGACATTATTAAGAATTATTCCAAATTTATTCTTCAAGTTTCTAGACAACTAAGGCAACAAAAGAACAGGAAAAAAAACTATTCTTTACTCTCAAAGGAATAAGCTACTCCCACACTTATCTTACTTTACAACAATCCCGAAGAACATGTAAAATTGATTCTTCAGCACCGTCACACAAACTGCAATAAGGATTTTCAACCAAACCTCTTCTGTAACGTTCAGTGTTGGTGAGTAAACGTTCTTTAAAGACTAACCAAATAAATTGTCGAACACGCTGAGGGCCAGAAAAGGACCATGCAAGTTTCCATTTGTTGTTCATTGGTTGAAAAGAATCTTTCATAAAAGTATTATAAGTTGATTTAACAGTAAAACTACCATTCTTAGACCATGTCAAAATCAAAGTATCACACCCGACTAAAGAGCTTGGTGTCGGAATGCCTACAATATAAGAAATAATATCATTACTCAAATAACGACCCAAGTAGCTCCAATTCCAAATACCATTAGCAGTCGTCACCTCCCTGAGAGTAATAGAAACATCAATCAAATCTGTATTAAGACAGAAGTTAATTAATAGACCAAGCTCCACAATCCAAGAATCAGTCTAAAATTTGATTAGACTTCCATCACCCATTGACCGAGCAAGGTTTTGACGAACAAGAGGCCAAACCTTAGCTAGAGATCTCTAGAAAAATGAACACTGACCTTTAGAAATATCTGTTGGAAAGTCATCTGTAATCTTATATTTAACTCGAAGGACTTTGACCCATAGAGCATTCTTATTAGTAAGGAGATGGTAACCCAATTTAAGCAGAAAAGCCTCATTTTGCTCCTTGAGATGTCAAAAACCAAGACCACCATTGGAGAAAGGTTGACAGCAGTCAAACCACTTTACTAAGGCTGGCTTATGATTAGCAACTGATTTTCCCAAAATAAAACCTCGGGCAAGCTTCTCAATTCTCAACGCAAACACTAACCGAAATCCTAGTAGTTTGCATAAAATAGTTAGGTATTGACAAGAGGAACAACCAAGCAAGATTCACACACCCTACCATGGACAGAAGATTAGCATCCAAACTATCCAACTTTTTTCAAACCTTCTCAATGACAAAATTGAAAGTTTATTGTCACTCGCCGATGGAACAATGGCATACCTAAATAGGATCTCAAATCACCAGTCTCATTAAATCCAAGTACACCACAAATCTCAGTAACAACTCTTGGTTCTGTATTTTTAGAGAAAAACACATTGGCTTTATAGGTATTCACTTTATGCCCTGAAGCACTCCCAAATGTGTTTAAAACATCCTTGATCATTTTTTCCTGAGCTACATCTACTTCCGCAAACAAGAATAAATCATCAACACAGAATAGATGCAAAATAGTCGGGCCATTCCTCCCAAGTGAAATGGGTTTCAAAGTTCTATCATCAACACCTTTATGAATAAGATGCACGAGCCTCTCTATACAAAGCACAAAAATGTAAGGCGAGAGGGGACACCTTTGTTGAATACCTCTACTAGGAATGAATTCATCCGAGTTATCACCATTCCAAATAATCTGCATAAAGGTAGTAGAAATGCAGTCCACGATAATTCTGGATAAAGTCGGGGGAATACCTGCATTAGATAGGGAGTCTTCGATGAAATCTCAATGGAGATGATCATAAGCCTTTTCAAAGTCCACTTTAATAGCCATCCAACTTTTTTTCCATCCAACTTTAATAGCCATCGAATGAATAATTTCCTGAGCGACAATAATGTTATCAATTATGTGTCTCATTGCCACAAAGCTCACTTGGTTCTGTGCAATAAGTGAGGGAAAAACTAGTTTGAACCGATTAGTAATAATATTTGTAATAATCTTGTATAAAACATTACAAAGACTGATTGGTAAAAATTGTGAGAAAGTTTCAGGGCTCCAAACTTTGGGAATAAGGATTACAATCTAGAACTAGACCTGAAAAAATTCCACACACCCAATCGCAAACATTTGGGCCAATAGTCTCCCATTGATTCTGATAAAATAGGGCATGAAACCCATCCAGTCTTGGAGCCTTCAAGGGACCCATACTGAACATAGCATCTTGAATCTCCTCATTAGTCACCTTCATGGCTAGATTTTCAAGAACAACAGGCTCAATTCTTGGAAAATAACCATGTAAAGGAAATACACCATGGCTTTGGCCATTCAACGAGTAGAGTGAGGAAAAGAAACATACAACTTCCCTCTGAAGCTTATCATCATCATAGCACCAATGTTCACCCAACTTCAAAGCTGAAATTTTATTAAATTTCCTCCTCATAATAGTCTTACTATGAAAGAAATTTGTATTTCGATCTTCATTTTGAATCCATTCCACCCTGGATTTATGCCTCCTAATGACTCTTCTTCGTCAAGATATTTTTCATACTATGTACACAAATCAAGCTCAAGATTCAAAAGGAACCTCGAACACTTACAACCCAAGGAGGCCTGAACCCTTTCGATACGACGGGCAAGAAGACATTTTCTTTTAATAATATGCCCATACACCTCTTTATTCCATCTTTTTAACTCTAAAGTAAGGATGTTAATAGAAGTAGAAATGTCCAAACCATGTTTCCAATTATTCCAAATGAAATTATTGAAGGATGGATGCTACACCCAAGAACCCAATAAATGAAACAGCCTATTATGATATATCCATTCATGAGGGTTCATTAAAATCAAAATGAGTCTATGATCGGACTTCAAGCATAGGAGATGAAATGCTGTAGCTTTTAGAAAAGAACTACCACATTCCCTATTTCCTACTACCCTATCTAATCTTTTAAAGATGGCTCATTTCCTCCATATGAATTGTGGTCCTTTGAATCCAAGGTCCCGCAAGCCATTATGAAAAATAAAGTTTTGAAAGATTTTACACCCCATAGAAGTCAGTCGACCACCCCTTTTCTCCTCTAGGGATCAAATAGAGTTGAAATCACCCACCAAAATCCATAGATCATTGACCGAAGAGTAATACAATTCAAACGATCCCACAAGAATTTACATTTTTGCTTATCCGGGCTACCATAAACAAATGTCACAAGTAAGATTTTAGAATCTGTCCGTCCTTTAATACAATAGTGAACAAATTGCAAATCGTTCAGCAGAACATGGACTTGTATACTATTCCTCCAACAAATCTACAACCCACCAGAAAAACCTCTAGCTTTATTTCTATGAGAAAATCAAAACCAAGCTTTGAAATAATATCATCGGCCTTAGGGCCGTTTACTCTAGTCTCAAGGAAACAAGCTATTTCAAACTCATATTCAGCAAGAAAATCTTTCACAACTCTACTAATTTGGGTTGGCACACCCTTAATAGTTTCACACAAAAAAATTGGGTATTATCATAAAAAATAAAAGAAGTAGAAAGACCACATACCCAACTCAAACTCTATAGGAGGGAGCCTCATCTGTTATCAAAGAAGCCCCATGTGACATCCCAGTATTCTCAATCAAGCTCTCTGACACAAGATTATCTATAATTCTGGTCATCGCATCAAAAATATGGGCTCTTATCTAGGCACGAACTATGAATTCACTGTCCTTGCTTCTAAAACTATTCAGAGGTTTGTTCACAACCCTTGATGAGTACCTTTTCCTCTAAACCATCTAATTCCTGAATGTATCTAAAAATTGACTCATAAATCTCTCTTCCAAAATTTGTTTCCCTTCATGCATTAGTTTATTCCTATCTATCCAGATTACCCATATCGCACAGCAAAACAAACGACGTTGGGTGATTGACCTTCTCCTAAAAACCTAGGTAATCCATTTTCTGCTATCCAGATTTGGCATTGACACTAGCCATGTGAAGTTTAAATTTTCCTATACTTCCAATGTTATAAGACACTCATGAAAGACATGATCGAGATTCTCCACAGCCTCTCTACATCTGGGACACAGTACATCCACCATCAGTCTTTTGTAAAATAGATTAGCTAAAGTAGGTAGAAAGTTCCATGAAATTCTCCAGATTGTAATTTTAAGTTTAGTATGAAGGTGTAATTTCCAAAGTTTCTAGTAAAAATCTTTAAAATAATTCTAAATGTTACTAGCATTAAGATCTATGTTACCTGCTTGTAATAGTTTATAGGCACTTCGTACTAAGAACTCCCCTGAAGGCTCACCTCTCCACACCAGCATATTGTCATGTACCTTCTTCGCTAATGGAATTTGCAACTGCATCAACTTTTATAAAGGTATTTTTAATAACCTCTACTTTTTACTTTTTCAAATTATTGTCTATTAGATCCGAAACTGATGATATCTCGACATTATTGATACTACTACTCAACTTGTAACTAGCTGGCCCTAGTAACCACGCATCTCCAGCTACTAAAATTTTCACACCAGTACCAACCCTCCAACACAGTTCACTCTATAGAAGACCTCTCGCTGTCCACATGTACTTCCAGGTATAATAAGGTAGATTCCCTAATATGGCATTTAAAAAATCAGAATTCGAGTTTAGCTTTTAAAACACGAGCTCGTCAAGAATTTTGATAAGTAATAAAGCACCACCCCTATTTTGCTAACAATGCCAAATTAAACTTTGCTAAGCTTTGAAAACCCAAACCCCTATTTTCTTTCCACTTGCACAAACGATTCCATTCGCACCAATGAATATTCATCCTTTCATACCCCTTTTGCTACCAAAATCTTGCCCTAATGCTTTCCAAATCCCCACAAAGTGTCTTTGGAAGCAAAAAACAAGCCATTGAGTACATCGAAATAGTTTGTAAAAAAAATTCAATGAAGACCTCTTTTCCTTCTTGTGACAAAAATCTCATACTCCAGCTATCAATCCTTTTCTTAAACCGATCCTTTAAAATTTGGAACGATACCTTTTTCTGCCTCCCCACCATATTTGGTAGCGCTAAATACCTCTCAAGATCATTCGAATATCTAACCCTTAAAATACGTGAAACCAGTTGTCTATCTCCTTCAGAAGTATTTGAACTGTAAAAAAAAAAAGTGGATTTTTCATAATTAATGCATTGCCACAAACACATCTCGTACTCCCTTAAGACCGTTTTTAAATTTTGAGCCCCTTTATCATTAGCTTCTCCAAAAAGAACACAATTGTCAGCAAATAGCAAATGTCATATTTGAGAACCCCTCTTACTAACCTTCACCCCTTTTATCAAACCATCTCTCAAAGCAAGTCTTATAAAAGTCGATAGCTCTTCACTAGAAATCAAGAAAAGAAACAAACTTAGCTGATCCCCTTGCTGAAGTCCCTAGTAGGTCTGAATACCTCCTTAGCTTCCCCATTCACAATAGCTAAGTACAAGACAAAAATGATACATTTTATGGTAATCTCCACCCATGACCTATCGAACCTCATACGTTCCATCATCACTCTTAAAAATTGTCATTCAACCCGATCATATGTTTTACTCATATCTAATTTCAGCGCCATAAACCTTTTTTTCCCTATTCTCTTTTGTCGAAAAGTATGCAAAATCTCATAACCTAACAACACATTATTAGATATCAATAGACCCAGCACAAAAGCATTTTGAGCATTATCAATACAAATATCCAAGACTTTCTGAAAACTGTTAGCTACCATATTCGCTACAAATTTATAAAGAACAGTGCACAAGCTAATTAGCCTAAAATTCACTAAATTCATCAGATAGGGAATTTTAAGGATTAACACAATATTGATAATGTTCAAAGAGTCTATCTTCATACCTTCAACCAAGATTCCCAAGCAGTAGGAAGTGATGTCTCTCCCCACTACATGCTAATATTTTTGAAAGAATAAAGTCGGGAATCCATTTGCTCTAGACGCTTTGTTGGCCCAATATCTTTCAATGTTGAATAGACCTCTTCCTCTGTATACTTTTCCATTAGCATCTGACTCAAATCATTCGAAATACATCTCTTCACCCATAATAAAATATGATCGGCATCTTCAACCTCACTTGTCAAGAACATGATTTGAAAATAACTTCGGGCAACTTCTTCCATTTCACCATCATCTTTAGTCACCCTCCCATCATCATATTCCAAGCATCCAATAGTGTTCATTCTTCTATGATGAGAAGCATAGTTGTGGAAAAACTTCGTGTTTTTATCCCCTAACCTCAACTAGCTAGCACATGTTATCTGCTGCTAATACATTTCATCCTTATCGATATCTAAATTAAGAAGGATTTTAGTATCGATAAATTCTACAAGATTTTCGTCAACTATTTTCTCATCCATCATCTCTTCCAATTTTCTAGTCAGATCCCTCTTGAGACCCTCCTTTTTACTCCTAACAAAACCCGCCCATCTTCCCAAACCAATCCTTAAGTATTCCAACTTAGCAAAAATATCACCCGAAGTAGAATTCCATATTCGTTTCACCTCCCCTTCAAATGATTCTTTTATTACCTACCATACCTCAAATCAAAACATTTTCAGCCTTAGCCTGTTCCTCTCATGCTCTGTATGAATAAGAAGAGGACAATGATCCTAAAATGAATGAGGTAAATACTGAATCATTGCACTCGAAATCATGTTCATCCATTTGACATTCGCCACGCCTTTATCCAGCCGCTCTCTGGAATTTGTTTCCGGTAAGTTTCCTGTTTCCCAAGTAAACCATGCTCCAGAGTATCCAACATCCATTAACTGACATTCTTCTAATACTCCTTGAAAAACCTTCATTCTCCTTTCTTCCCTTGGCACCCCCAACCTTCTCAAAAGAACACATGATCTTATTAAAATCTTCACACACTAACTAAGATAAATCCTGGGAACGTCCTGGATTTCTCAATAAATTCCATGAATAATCTCTACTACGCACAAATGAAGCCCCATAGAAACTAGTAAACCTCCACTATTTATTTTCTCTAGTCTCTTGAAATTCAATGTCTATGTGGCTTCTAAAGAAACTCTTTAGATTAATTATAATATTCTCCTTCCAAGCCAAACAAAGACCTCATTGTAAACCATTAGCCAAAACATCAATACCATTTAAAAACCCACACCTTCTACGCACATTCTCCATTCACACATTACTTATTTTAGTCTTCATAAAGAAGACCACCTTGGGATTATACACCTTCAGCATATGCCGAAGTCTTCTTATAGCTTGTGGACTCCCCAAACCACAGACGTTCCAACAAATTATTTTCATTGTGGCAGGTCAGCTTGTCCCTTGGCAGCCGCTGATAAAAACTGAGCTCATCCCAATGATCTCCCCTCTATAACCACCAGTGAATCTATCACATTTGAAACACTGTGATTCCCAATATCCCTTCTGGCCTTTTCTTTCCATCTCCACCTTCTATAAGGCACTCCTCCCAGTCATATTCCATATATGTTTGTCCCAATATCTTTGAAGAGTCCACTTGCTTGTAGACATATATCTCAAATTACCTTTCAAGTTTAACCCCGAAACATGGTCTATACGCATCCCCGACTCTTTCCTTCCCCCTCTCAAGATCCCTACCCCAAATCAGAACGTCCTAGGACATTTCTCCTTATCTCACCTTCACCTTCCACTCTCAGCCACACACTATTAATCACAACAGCTCTTCTTGACTGGGCCTTTACCGGCAAATCCCATCCCATCTCTGCAACTTCTAATCCTTTAATCATTATAACTTGACAGAAAGAGTCATACAATGTTAGTCTTTTATATTTAAAATTGACATAGGAACACTTGCCAGACGAAAACATAATCTTCTTCTTTCACTTTTAAAATTTCTTAACATCAATCTGAACCCATATACGTAAGTAATTCCTCAGGCCCCTACCCAAACTCTTACCATCGTATTCCAAGAACATACCAACGAAATCACCTAATTGCTTTGCTATAGATTCAGAAAAAAACCTCAGAGGTAAATCATGCACTTGCACACAAAAAGTCACAAAGATTAACAGTACCTTTATCGGATCCTCACTATCCTCCAAACGATGAATCACCAAAGATGATTATTAAAAGTCCATGGAGCCCCATTTAACACCTGATTAATATCCATTTTATGAAAAAATCTAAACAAAAACCTCTTCTTCCCAGGTCTGAGATCTGAACCCCTCTCAAAGGATGCCATAGATTCACCATTGTACTTCTTATCGCCGGGAAGTGGATTACACTTGCCGTAAGAAAACACCAACCAGACAAAGATCATATACCACTGTCGAAGAATCGGATTCATTATGTACCAACAAAACCTCCTCTTCGCCATCTTCCAACGATAAATCTGCCAATTCATTCTCCATTGCCGAGTGTCTCTACCAACTTGATTAGAACCAGCCCCAAACTAATCACCGCCACCATCAAAACAAAAACAAAATCGAAAGAAACCTAAAAAAGAAAAACCAAAACGTGCTAGAGTAGCAGACTTATCATTTTATTAATTTTCTTTTATATTTAACATGTATACTTTTATATTAATCTTTTATATAAAATATAGTTTAATATGCAATAATCTTACTTTAATTAATAATTATAAGTTTATGCACTTATATGCAACAATCTTTAGTGTTTAATTAATGTAATTAATATCCCAAGATTATGACTATTAAATTATTTTCAAACCCTACACGATTTTTTGTTATTTTACCATATTCATTCTTTCCACGTATATGTTTTATAGATGTTAGAAAAGTATATATCATATATAATATTATTAATAGATGAAAAGAAGAAGAAGTAAATATAATATATTATTAAAAGCTATGGTATTTTTAATGTTGGTGTGTTTCAAGCTTGTGGTAATGATTAGTTGGCTTTGATTTCTTCATTTCATTGTATTTTAATCTAACTTATATTTTATATAATTTAACAAATTTATTCAAATATAATATGCGATATTAAAATATAAAACGTTTTATTTTATATGATTATAAGATTCAAATTTTAGAATTAATTATTTAAAAAAAACGAAGCCGAATATAAAATAAAACAGAAATTATATATTTTAATTATTTTTCTTTCTACAGAAATTTAATAAAACAATCAGGAAGAATTTGTCTGTACTATTTAAAAATGAGTTGTCACTTTGCGAATGAACACACGTCATAACTTTAATTAAAATTGTATCAATTAATTGATATTTTCATTTTCAAAATTACATCTATGAAATCAATCAATTATAGATGTTAAAATTTTGGATTGTAGGAGCATTTAGAAACCTTAAAAGGATGGAACATAAAACAGATTCCATGTTTCCACCAAATAAAACTGAACCTATTATTTTTATCGGTCAATATTTTATAACATACAAGTTTTAATTTATGTCAACAAAATAGTAATTAACTTTTTTTCCTTTATTAGACAACTAATTTGCTTAAATGAAATATTAATTTATGTCAACTAATTTTTTAATTGATTTTTTTTGTAAAAAAATGATAATTTTCTTTGTTTATAAATAGACAAATATCAAATTATTTAATACATTATTCAATATAAAAACATAATTTATATATAGTAAACATATTATTTGTTAAATCTTACAAACTTTTTTAATAAAATTTAATTAATAGATATAATTAACCCGTGCATTGCACGTGATAAAAAACTATTAAAATATATATTAAAGAATATTTTCATAATATTCTCTAATAATATAATATTAATCTGTGGATAAACTATAGTTTGAATTGTTAGAGTTTATTTAATAGTTAATTTCATATAGATAAAATTTAATTAAGGATGGTCGATTGAGTTTTAGCTCGACTAGCATGGGGTATTGTTTCCAATACAGGAGGATGTGGTTTTGAGTATGTTGAAACGTATTATCTTTCTATTTATACGTTGGGAGGGATTATGAGTAGTTTTAGACATTGTATCAAAAAGAGTAAATATAATTAAATCTTATAATGAGATTGTTCAAAAAAATTTAATTAAGGATGATAACGATTTTTTTGGATCGATTTTAGACAAAATTACAATTAAATATTTTGGTTTTTGAAAATACTATTTTTTATATTGTAAAAAATAAAATAATCATGAATTAGACTAATTTACCAGTAAATGCCAAAAAAAATTTACGGGACTAGGTTGATTGAATGAAAAATGACGGGAATGAGCCAATTTTTAAAAAACCCTTCCAGTTGGAAGCTTTTTTTAGGTGGTACGCAGAAAAGTGCTTCCATCCGGAAGCTCTTTCTGTCATTTTCTAGCAAAAGTACTTCCAGCTGAAAGCTCTTTTCCCCCGACAGTCACCTACTTTCAACGGCTATTTAATTAGTTATTGCCCCCACCCTCAACTTTATTAGTTGTTGCCCCCTCAACGGTAAAAAAAATTATCCTATAAACCCCCCACTACACCAGAACAGGTTTTTAGCGGCGTTTTTTAGGCCTTTAGCGGCGCTTTTTAATGCCACTAAAGGCATTTGCGGCGCTTGAGGAAGCGCCACAAAAAATGCCGCTAAGGATAACGTCGCTAACTTTTGCGGCGCTTACAGAAAAAAACGCTGCTAAAGGTCATGTTCTTTAGCGGCGCTTAGGAAAAAAACGCCGCTAATGATCATGTTCTTTAGCGGCGCTTGGGAAAAAACGCCGTTAAAGAACATGATCTTTAGCGGCGTTTAGGAAAAAAACGCCGCTAAAAGTAATGTTCTATAGCGACGCTTGGTAAAAAACGCCGCTAAAAGTAATGTTCTTTAACGGTGCTTCATCTACAAACGTCGCTAAAAGTAGTGTTCTTTCGCGGCGCTTATTTCACAAACGCCACTATATGATATGACTTTTAGCGGCGCTTTTTTAAAAAACGCCACTAATTTTGGGATTTTTTAAAATAAAATTTTCTGTTTTTTTCTGCCCTCCTGCAACAACAAATCAAAAGCAACCACATCTAAACTAACCAAAAACAATAAATTTATATAATATTTCAAATTAAATGACTAAAATAATATTAATATCAATAAATAAAAGTGAATTCATACTTTTCTTTACAAAAACGTTAAAAGTTCAAATGATAAAAATATTTATGCAATATACACTATGACGGTGGAAGTTGCGACTGCTGAAACATCTTCATCATAATCTGAAGCTGCAGTTGAAGTTCGTCGTACTTTTTTCTCTGCTCTGCTTCTCTCGATGCCACATCTGCTTGAAGTTGTAGCTGTAGTTGTTCATATTTCTTTTGAACCTCTGCTTCTCTCGCTGCTTCTCTCGCTGCAGCCTCTGCTTCCCTCGTTGCCGCCTCTGTTTTAAGTTGTTGCTGAAGTTCTTCATATTTCCTTTGAACCTCAAATGTGGTCGCTTGCATCTGAGCCATTTGGTCTTTTAACCTCTGAACTTCAGCTTGAGATTGACTCCTCGAAGCCATGTATTGGTGCGAGCTGGATCCAAAATATTGGGTTGGGCTGATAAAAGATCCTTGAAATCGAACCCGACCATACCTTTCAGGACCTAAAACTTCAGTAATAATCCGGTTATCAATGTCTTCAAGATGAACAGAACTATCACTAGAAGCAATCGCTTCGTACTCCGTCTTTTTATCCTTTAATTTTTCCTAATAAATAAATCACATAGTTAGGAACGCAATATATATTAAAAAAACAAATGCAATATAATAATAGTCGTATTACAAGCAATAAATTAAACCATTCGAAAATAAACACTATAAATAACTAAACAAGTCAAATCGTATTAAGTAAACGTACCATAATTTCACCAGCTCCAAGAGTCATAGCAGATCCATCTTTCTTCTTATGTGTAATTTATTCTTTACAATACAAAAATTTAAGTTTTATTATATTTTATTTTATTCATAATTTAATATATTTTCTCTCGTAAAGTAGTTTAAATCAACTGTGATTGAAAATTAGTAATAAATAGTTAGCTGTTATATATATACGACTTCTCCTTAATAAAAACTTTTTGTATTAATCAATATTATTTGTTAATTATAATTTAAATGTAAATTGTACCACTATATAATAAATAGAACAAAATATTAATTATTTCAACTTATAAGATTTTTGTTACTATTAGCAGCGCTTCGGCAAAAACGCCGCTAAAGGCCAGAGAATTAGTGGCGCTCAGATAAAAACGCCGCTAAAGATCCGAGCATTAGCGGCGCTTAGATAAAAACGCCGCTAAAGGCCAGAGAATTAGCGACGCTTAGATAAAAACGCCGCTAAAGGTTTAAAAAATCGCAAAAACGACGTCGTTGGTCTTAGGTTTTTTGTGGCGCTTTATATAAAACGCCGCTAATTCCTATTTTTAGCGGCGCTTCTGGGAAATCGCCGGCGCTTTGGCTAAATCGCCGCTAATGCTCGATTTTTTGTGGTGCTTTTGTTCCAAACGCCACTAAAAGTGCCACTAAAAGCCTATTCTGGTGTAGTGCCATTTCATTTTTTTTCCAATTCAATCTCAACTCTCTCTTATATTATCAATTCTCTTTCAAATTCCACTCAAAACCCAATTAAATTTTCTCTCTCTCAATTTTATTTACTTATTTATTTAAATTGTCTTAACATTTTTCTAAAATATTTTTTCTAATACAAAGTATTCATTTTTTTTCAAAATTATCTATTATAAATTCTGTAATCCGTCATGGTAAGAACCACATTTCCGTCAATAAATAATTTTCTGAAAAATTGACCACCACTCTAATATTAAGAAGGCGAAAAAAATTAATAACTCATATTTCATCCCTGCATAGTAGACGGAGTTTCGATTATGAATCCAATTCAAAATTTCAGGATTTGAATATACGATTGGGGGTAAAAACATGATTTTTTTAATTTTGAATTAAATTAATATTATTTAGCATCTCAAAAAATTATCACAAAATACTTAATTAAAAATCTCAAAAAACCCTAAACCTTACTTTAAATAAACAAAACACTAACCCTAAATCCTAATTTAAATAAACAAAACCCTAATGCGCTTGAAAAATTAGAAGAAAAGCGCTTTTGCTGACTTGGCAGAAAGAGCTCCCTGCTGGAAACACTTTTTTGCATATCACCTGAAAAAACTTTCAAAAATAGTTTTCAGTTGGAAGCATTTTTCAAAAATTAGCTCATTCCTATTATTTTTCATTTAATCGGCCAAGTCTAATAAATGTTTTATTTTTTTGGCATTTAATGATAAATTAGTCCATGAATTAAATAAAAATAAAAGTAATTAATTCGATTTTAATGATTTCAATTATTTAACATGTAACCCTAAAATCAAACCAATCCTAGTAAGAAGTGGATTTAATCAGCCAAAACGAAAAGAAAGAGTTGACGTGGTTTTTAATTTTCTCGATTCCTTTTTGTAGTATAAAGTTTTTAAGTAGAATTACTAAAAAGTACAAAAATAAATCATATCTTATTTTTTTTATATATAAAATTAATAAAAAAAACAATGATTTTAATTTTAACATAAATTTTTAATAAATATACGTTTCAGATATTGTTTTTCACTCGTACACTGAGTTTGCCGTAATCTATACTTTATCTACATATAACGCATTCTTGATCTTCTTAATGGTTAAAATTCAGTTTTAGTCCTTATCTTATATTCAATTTAAAATTTATTCTTAATTTTTTTATAATGTCATTAATTAGTCTAAATATTTTATTTTGATTAAAATGTTAACATAAATTTTTTAAATTTGCATCTTCTTAGGTTTATACAGTAATCGTTACAATTCAGTTTTAGTCCTTATCTTATATTCAATTTGAATTTTATTCTTTATTACAATATCATTAATTAGTTTAAATATTTTATTTTGATTAAAATACTAACATGAATTTTTTAGATTTATTTATATCATTAAAATTTTCTGTTAAATTTATATCTATTACAATGTCACAATATTAATAATTGGATTTGTATTTTTAAATTCAAAAAATAAAAATGATAAACTCTTAAGGTTTAAATTCTAAAATTTAAAAAAAAAAGTGTATAGATGTGAAGCATATTTTAATTTCCAAAATCTAATTAATAAAAATAAGTAACCGAAGAATTGGTATTAATTGAAACAAGTATATTCCAGTATAAGTAATAATAAATTAGTTTTTTTTATATTTTTATAAAATGTAAAATTATCTATAAATAAATTATCCATCCCCTCAAACGTTTCTCCCGAAGCAAAACAAACTGAAAACAAAATCAAATAAAGTAATTATTGAAAACTAGATTTTTAATCTAACAAAACGTTTCAATTTGCATCTTCCAATCACTTTGAAAGCAGTTTTTTGAGGTAAAAATCCCCCAATAAGAAGGGGAAAAGAAACAGTTAGTTGCTCCGGAAATGGCGGACGCGTTTTGTTCGGACTGCAAGCGGAACACAGAGGTCGTTTTCGACCATTCCGCCGGCGACACCGTCTGTTCGGAGTGCGGCTTGGTCTTAGAGTCGCATTCTATCGACGAGACATCGGAGTGGAGAACCTTCGCCAACGAGTCCGGCGATAATGATCCCGTCCGTGTCGGCGGTCCCACCAATCCGCTTTTGGCGGATGGCGGTTTATCCACCGTTATCGCTAAGCCTAATGGTGCTTCCGGGGAGTTCCTCTCGTCCTCGCTGGGTCGGTGGCAGAATCGCGGGTCGAATCCGGATCGGGGGTTGATTCTCGCTTTTAAGACTATTGCTACAATGTCTGATAGGTATTCAAATTCCTTTTTTTGGGTTTTTGGATGGATTTGTTTGCAATTGGTTTTTGCTTGGTAGGAGTTCGTTTTGTTGGTAAACAATTTTAGGTAATTTAAAAACTGGATATTAGTATTATGAATTTTGTGTGAAATTATTAGAGTTTTACTTGATTTGAGATTGATATGTCCATTGTTTCTGGGGAAAAATTAATGGGGAGGCCTTAGAGATTTTGAGGATTTCTGATCTATTTCATGGTTTTGGTTGCCGTTGCCATTTGAGAGAAGAGATACTTCAATTGTTGGTGAAAACAATTTATGATGCAGTTTCTTTTAACATGTCTACTTGTTTGTATTGAAGAAAATTATGGAACAATACTAGCTTGAGGGCTGATTCTAGGAAATTTAGAATTGATTGGAAAGTGCTATGCTTTTCAATTCTATTTTTCTTAAAAGCATTGATGTTTCTAATCTATGTGAATCCTTTGTGAAAAGCTTTAAATACTAGCTTTCAATTAATATTCTGTTTTAGGCGTACGGTTTTGTGTATTTCTTTGTTTTCCCCTACCCTTTCTCAATGAAAGGGATTTCTATGCTTGAGAGAGTAATTTACTATGAAATGTTACTTATTGGTATAAAATTATGTTTCAGGTTGGGTCTTGTCGCGACCATCAAGGTATGCTGCCTGATACAAATATAATTTGAATCATTTATGGTGTTTGAGCTTATTACCATGGACTGATGACATGTACATATGGACATATTATTGATATACTCCCATTTTGGTATTCATGTGTATGTATATTATTGATATAAGTTTGCATTGCTGCCATGGACCATATAAAAGGGTATAAGATGTACTAAATCAATACTGAGTTGAAACAAAGTCAAAAGTATAGGATGACAGACTCTAAGATTGAGTTGTTTGAAATTGGATGCCTGTAGTGTAAATATTGGCAAATTTGTGGTAAATGAGCCGACTAGAAATAAGGTATCAATATGAAACCCTAATCTCCATCACTGTTTATGGCTTGAAAGCCTCAAATACATACAAATATAATCATAACTACTGCCATTCCCTTTCTCAATCACTGTATGAGTAGGAAGGAGTTATCAAATTTAAACCCCAATTTTGTGCATGAGTTGAAAGCATGAAATACTTATAAAGGTTAACATAGGCACATAGCTGTTGCAGGTCCCTCTTAGAGTCCCAGTCTATGCATAAATAAAAGCAAGTTATAAATTTAAACCTCCATCCTATGCGTGCATTAGTAGACAGAAGCTTCTGCTGCTCTTAGTCACCTTGCGGTGAAGAAAGATGATTAAGTTAAGGTTGATGGCTGGAAAAGAAATCATCTTGTTTATTACTCAAAATTGTTGGTAAGGGTGTGTGATTTATAGGTTTGAAGATGTAACTAGAGCTCTACCATCAATAGATAGGAAAAGTTACTGGACAATTATACATTATTGTTTGATATATTTATTATTTTACTTAATATTTGACTATCTTTATATATGGACACTATTTCAGTTGTATAAGAACTAAGACTTTATCCTTGATATGTATCAGCAACCCATAAAACATAAAGATTTAAGTAACCATAGGAAGTTACCATGGAATAGAAGGCTAGGATGCAATGCTCTATAATTTGAAATAATTTCTCTTCATCTGGCCTCTTAAATTTTCTTGGAATCTCTACACCTAGTGTTCTACTCCTCAATGATTGTCTTCTAAAGATCACCACTAATAGTGAGCATGTTTATGTTTCTAAAAGAAAATTATTTTGCATTTGAAGTATTTGTTTCAAGCTAATTTAGGGTTGCCAGTGACATCTTGGTTTAATGGCAAGGAGGAGGCTATGGGACTTTGAGATCCCTAGTTTGAGTCTCACCATGTGTGGGCTTAGTTTATTTTTGGAGATGTACGTATTCTGGTTTTTTAGTTTGATAGTTTAACATAGTTATTTATCTTTTCAATGATATATGAATGTAATGATTGATTATGATTGTAATTAGTTCTTTTTATGGTTGTATTTCGGAAAAGAAACGAAATGGAAAAGAAGTTAAATTTAGAGTTTTCATATTAATGGCTGTGATTTTTGGGGCTTTTGCCTTTGAAGGATCGAGCCAATGAGATATATAAGAAGGTGGAAGACCAGAAGTCTAGTAGAGGAAGAAATCAGGATGCATTGTTGGCTGCTTGCCTTTACATTGCTTGTCGACAAGAGGACAAGCCACGCACTGTCAAGGGTACAGCCTAAGATTCTTTTAACATCTGGATGCTTCATGATTTATCTTTCCTAATGTCTATGAGCTTCCTTGAACCTGTGGATTTCAAATAGAAATTTGCTCTGTTGCCAATGGAGCCACAAAGAAAGAAATTGGCCGAGCAAAAGAATACATAGTGAAACAACTGGGATTGGAGACTGGTCAGTCTGTGGAGATGGGAGCCATACATGCTGGTGACTTCATGGTGAGTTCCCCTCTTTGCCATATGTTTGGGAGCATTTCCATGGTTGAATATTGAATTATTTATTTTTGCTTACCATTTATGGTTGCTGCTGACTTTATTTTGTTTAATTATCAGAGGCGTTTTTGTTCCAATCTTGGCATGAATAATCAAGCAGTTAAAGCTGCCCAAGAAGCAGTTCAGAAGTCTGAGGAGTTTGATATAAGGTCGCTATTATTCTAATCTCATCATGAAGCTGTGAGCCTAAATAGAAATTTTTTTAGCCTTTTCCTTTCAAACGAACTTAAATATGGCTTGGATAATTCTGTATAGACCTATGTGACTTGACTCTTAAATTTTCTTTTAGTACCTATGTTTGACCTATATCTGGACATAGGTGTGAATATAATGACCCTCCAAATATCTGAACAACTTGGAAAAAATTAACCGTGCCTGTATTCAACATTTGCCCAAATCTGAGAAACATATGTGACATGTCTGGCTTATCAAGTTAACAGAATGGCTGATTAGGAAATGGGGATTTAAGTTGATTAACTGCTTGATTGGGAAAGAATTAGAAATGTTTGAGTTATTATTAGAATGGTGAACTAAAGAAAAAGAAGCTGATTAGAGCAGTAACTGACAATTATGGTTGAGATTTTGCAATAATTGCTCTTACTTTTTAAAGATTGTTATTATAATGGTGACTTATGAAATGCTGGTAGTGAGAAGCAACACCTTTTTGGGATATGGATGTTTGTAAGTATCTTGGCATTTATTTTCTAGAAATCATTAGTCAATTTCATTGATGGTTTGGTTATTCCATGTTCTTGCCGATTAGGTTGATCCTTGCAACCAAATTGTTCATTCAATTTGGTTACTTGTCTTTTGCATGTTTTGGAAAGTTTAAAGACACTGAAAGGAAAAGAAATAAAATAAAATGATTCTCCTTGACATTATTCCATGACTTCTCACAGATGTCATCTTATTTTCTCCCATTGTTTATCTTTACTGCTTTTTAACTCTTGGAGCTTGATAAGATGAATGTTTTATTCACTTAATATATACTTGCTAACAATTTGCAAAATTTTCGCAGGCGGAGCCCTATATCAATTGCAGCTGCAGTTATTTATATCATAACACAGCTGTCGGATGATAAGAAGCCCCTTAAAGGTTTGATATTATTTCCTTCTTACTTATTAACTAAAACTAAGATGTTTCATGTACTACTTTTAGGTGCTGAGGTTTTATATCGAATAACCCAACATGGTGTCTAAGCAATGTGTTTGTGTATCAAAATTAAAAAACAAGAACAGTGACATCAAAAAATTTTGAGCTACTGTTATGTTTCTCTGAAAAATGAACAAATGAATGCAGATATTTCTGTTGCTACGGGAGTTGCGGAAGGGACGATCCGAAATTCATACAAGGATCTTTATCCCCATGTGTCCAAGATAATACCAAACTGGTATGCCAAGGAAGAAGATCTCAAGAACCTATGCAGTCCTTGAATTACAGAACTGACAATAATGGAGATACCACAAACAAAACCCTAAGTGCTGAGTTCTCTTTCTCGGGATCTCGTGGAACTCTCAGTACATTCCGATAATGATGTTCTATTTTTTTTAATCCTTTTTTATTTTTCTTGCATAACTCCGCCCGTGCAAGTAGAGACAAAGGGGGAAGGGAGGAAATGTGGAAAAAGAAGTCTATGGTATTTACTGATTAATTTTTATGCATGTTCGAAGTTTTAGCAAATATTTTGAGGCTGTATCATTGATGTTTATCACCTATAATTTATTCCACTAGTTAACCCTTAAAAGGGCCAAAACTTAGCTACCATTTGGCCTCTAAACCCGTACAAAATAAAGACTATATTTGATAGAAAATACCGCAAAAAAGTCTTGTAGGGAAATCCCAACTGTTGAAATGATTGTAGGGCCTGTTGAAGGTCGGTATCCACTAATTGATTTTGAATCGATCTGTTTTGGTTGGAGTGGATTAATTGGTGGATTTATTTTAGACCAAGTATAAAGTGATTATGGTAATAGTTTGTTTCTATTTCACCAGTTAAATGAAATTATCATTTTACCCTTACATGTATAATCACTACAATGATAAAATTATATTAATGTGTTATAGAACAATTGTATTTTTATTTTTAAATTTTTTTAAAGAATTATATTTAAATAGTAACTTTATCCATAAGAGAAAGAAGTGTGTGGTGGAGCAAAACATACCTATCGTAAAGTGATGGTAAATTTGGTAATATTCACTTTTGTCCTACTCCATTGTTATATTCTTTACCGTTGCTGTATTATTTACCACTCTCATCGTCCTGTACAATTTTCATGTTTGAATTTGTTTAATTAAAATTTGTAAAGTTTGATTTTGAGTATTTTAAATATTTTAATTAATTTAATGTTATAAAATTAAAATCTGACAAGTGTATTTTGATAATAATTATATTATTTTTGTTTATTTTTTAAAAATTTAATTATAAATATATTAATAAATTTTGAAAAGGGGAGGGATTTATAAAGTAGTTTTACAAGATATAGAGAACTGTAAAATAAAAATAGTTTTATACAGACGTAAGTGTCATGAATTGCGCATGGGAGCACGCAACCATGACAAACTTGTGCGATCCATCGTATTTGAGGGAGGTCATTTGGCACAATCAAACTGGTTCGTTGCTTGGAGAGATTAAAAGCCCATCTCCAGAGCCCGATAAATATGGAAGATAATCTTCAAAGATATATAATTCGAGAAGATAAGATTATGTAGTCGTAGAGTTCTGATTGTATACAACTTTTAATTGTAGCCATTCATGTACTTTAATTTACACCGTTGATTTTAGGGAGGCTCAACTATAAATAGAGACCTCTTTACTCATTGTAATTCATTCAGTTGTAAATAAGAATCTTGAGAGTATTCACTCTAAACTTTTCTCTCAAGTGTTCTTGTTTTTCTTTGGCTTTTGTTCATCTTTCAAAGTTCGTTCTTACTTCGTTCTTCTGTTGTTCTTCGTGGGCGCCTTGAAGGAATTCTGTTGAATTTTTTATCGTTGCGAGTTAGGCTAACTTAGGCGTTTTTGAGAAAAGAAACTACCTAAGGCCGCATGGATCGCGTGGGAAAACTCTAAGTCCGTGACAGTTGGTATCGGAGCTAAGGTTCGAAGCCACCGTTGAAAGATGTCGAAAGAAGTTGAGGGAATGGAGACCCGTGGGAGGGCTAGGAAAGCTAGCCGTTCAAGGGACATATCTTGTCGTCATTCTCGAGAATTCCGTGAGGGATATCAAGGAGAGGATTGATAATGTCAATGATAGGCTCCATGAAAGATTGCAGTCCATGCAGGAGCAGCTCAAAGTGTATGTGTTGGATAATGTGGAACAATTGACTGGTAGAGATGATGCCATTGAGGCTATGGTGGTGGCCCTGAAAGGGGAGATTGCGGAGCTCAATGGTGAACTCATAATCTACAAGGCTGCTTTGGGCAATGGTGGGTTAGCTAATGTCGCACCTAAGCCCAATATTAATGTTCCCAAGCCCAAGGAGTTCAAGGGAACAAGGTCCGCAAGAGATGTGGACAACTTTCTGTGGGGAATCGTGCAATACTTCCGTGCCAAAGGCATCACAGAGGATGTCACTAAGGTAACTACTGCTGCGATGTATTTATCTGACGTTGCTTTGTTGTAATGGCATCGTAAGTCCACTGATGTGAGATGTGGTGGGATCAAAATCGGAACTTGGGAGGAGTTTCGATGTGAGTTCAAAGCACAATTTTACCCAGAGTATGCCGAGGATGAAGCTCGGGCAAAGTTACGTCGGCTTGCGCAACAAGACACTGTGAGGGAGTATGTACAGGAGTTTAGCGAACTTATGCTCCAAATCTCAGATATGGGGGAAAAAGAGGCATTCTTTTCCTTCATGGACGGATTAAAACCATGGGCGAAGCAAGAGTTGCAACGCCGAGGAGTTCAAGAACTCACCAAGGCTATGTCCGTAGCAGAATCGCTTGCTGAATTTGGTGGGAAGAAAGACAATGCCAATTCTTCTAAGCCCAGATTTAATCAAAAGGGTAATAGTGGGGGAGATAAAGAAAGGCCCATTAGGAACAGCAATGGTAAGAAGCCTTGGGACAAAAGAAAGAGTGGGCCTATAAGTTGCTTTCACTGTGATGGTCCACATATGATCAAGGACTGTCTAAAGAAGGCCGTTCTCACGACTATGGAAGTAAAGGGGGAGTTCGATGTAGAGGATAACAATCTTGGTTCGATACTAGGGGGTGTCAAAGATAGAATGAGCCATGGTTTGATGTTTGTAAACATTATTGTGGCTGGCAGAAAATTGAATGCGCTCGTTGACACAGGCGCTTTTGATTTGTTTATGTTTAAGGAGGCTGCTTGTAAACTAGGCCTCAAGATAGATAATGAAGTGGGTTGAATCAAAACAGTGAACTCAGAAAGTGTTTCAATCAAGGGGATTGCAAAGGGAGTGGATCTTCAGCTCGGCGAATGGTCCGGGAAGGTATCCATTAAGGTAATACCACTTGATGATTATGATTTTGTGGTTGGACTAAGTTTCCTTGATCAGGTTAATGTTCTTATTGCCCCTTCGAGCAATTACATGGTGATTTCGGACGCGAAACATCAATGCATGGTGAAAGTGGCAAGGAAAAGAAGCTTTGAGAGAAAAACACTGTCAGCAATTCAATTTGCTAAAGGAGTACGTAGAAATGAAGTCTCATATTTAGCCACTTTGAAGATCGAAGAGACCGTTGAGTCTGTTAGTAAGACCCCAAAAGAAGTGGGTCAACTGTTACAATCGTTTCGAGATGTAATGCCTACTCAATTGCCTAAAAATTTACCTCCCAAGAGGGAGGTAGACCACAAAATCGAGTTAGTGTCCAATGTGGTGCCGCCAGCAAGGGCTCCCTATCGTATGCCTCCACCAGAATTAAAAGAGTTACGAAAACAATTGAAGGAACTTTTGGATATGGGATTCATTAGACCATCTAAATCCCCATAATAATGGGTCCTTGAGAATGTGCATCGATTATCGAGCTCTAAACAAGATCACTGTGAAGAATAGGTACCACATTCCTCTTATTGTAGATTTGTTCGATCAGCTTGGTAGTGTAAGATGGTTTACCAAGTTAGATCTGAGATCGAGATACCATCAAGTTCGGATAGCCGAGGGGGATGAGCCAATGACAGCTTGTGTGACACGGTACGATTCGTATGAGTTCCTTGTGATGCCTTTCAGACTCACGAATGCCCCAGCTACATTTTGTACCCTAATGAATAAGGTACTTTAACCTTTTCTTGATCGTTTTGTGGTTGTTTACCTTGATGATATTGTGGTGTATAGCAAGTCCCTTGAGGAGCACATGGGACACTTGAGGGAGGTGTTCCAAACTTTGAGGGAAAATGAGTTGTTCATCAAGGAGGAGAAGTGCTCATTTGCCCAACAAGAGGTGTCATTCCTAGGCCATATTGTGGGAGGTGGTAAGATCCAAATGGACAAGAGCAAGGTTCGAGCAATTTCCGAGTAGGAGCCTCCAACCAAGGTAACGGAGTTGAGATCTTTCCTTGGGTTGGCAAATTACTATCGACGCTTTGTTGAAGGCTACTTTAGAATTACCACACCCTTGACGAACATGTTGAAAAAGGGGAAAGTATGGGATTGGAATCCGGAATGTGAGAAGGCCTTTAATAAATTGAAACAAGAAATGACGAGGGAACCCGTACTTGCCTTGCTGGATTTTTCGAAGCCTTACGAGGTACGCACAGATGTATCAGATTATGCTATTGGGGGAATACTGATGCAAGTTGGGCACCCAATTGCTTTCGAGAGTCGAAAGCTTAATGAGAAGGAGCGAAGATATACGGTCCAAGAGAAGGAGATGATTGCGGTAGTACACTACTTGCACACTTGGAGACATTATCTATTGAGTTCCAGGTTCGTGGTCCTTACCGATAATGTTGCCAATAGTTATTTTCTAACCCAGAAAAAGTTGTCTCCCAAGCAGGCTCGTTGGCAGGTTTTACTAGCAGAGTTCGATTTCACAATGAAGTATAAACCAGGAAGTGCCAACATTGTGACTGATGCACTCAGTCGAAAGATGGAATTCGCAGTAATTAGGCAACCTGATGGTTCTTTATTGGAACGCATTCGAGAGGGATTGTCCCATGATTCCACAACCAAAAATTTGATTGAGCTTGCCAAGGAGGGAAAAACGAGAAGATTTTAGCTTGATGGGAAGCTGTTATACACTCATGGACACCGCCTCTATGTGCCCCATTATGGGAAACTACGTAAGGAAGTCATGAAGGAGTGTCATGACTCGAAATGGGCGGGCCATCTAGGGATGCATCGCACTTTGGCCCTTTTGGAGGATCGTTATTACTGGCATCACATGGGTGTTGATGTGGAAACCTATGTGAAAACTTTTCTAGTATGCCAACAAGACAATGTCGAGTTAAAGACTCGAGCCGGTTTGCTTCAACCCTTGCCAGTTCCGGAAAGGCCATGGGAGAGTTTATCCATGGATTTTGTTATTGGTTTGCCTAAGTCTGACGGGTTTACGAGTATTCTTGTTGTGGTGACATGTTTTCAAAGTATGCGACATTATTCTGGCAACCAAGGACTGCCCTGCTGAGGAAGCAGCTCGGTTGTTCCTTAAACACGTGGTGAAATATTGGGGACTGCCACTGTCTATTATCAGTGATCGAGATGGGAGATTTACGGGCCGATTCTGGACGGAGTTGTTCAAGTCAATAGGCTCATATTTGAACTTTTCCACGAGCATGCATCCATAAACCGATGGGCAAACGGAATGAGTAAATGCATTGTTGGAGACATATCTTCGACACTACGTGAGTACCACACAAAGGGATTGGCCAAAGTTGTTGGATGTGGCCCAAATTTCATACAACTTGCAGCAAAGCGGGGCCACGAATCAAAGTCCATTTGAAATAGTGACGGGTCAACAGCCACTCACACCCAACGCTGTTGTGACCCATTATACAGGACCAAACCCGGCAGCCTATCGATTCGCAAAAGGTTGGCAAGAGAAAAATAATCTTGCTAGAGCTTGTTTACACAAGGCAAGTAAGCGTAACAAGAAGTGGGCCGATCAGAACTGAAGGGATGTGCAATTTCAAGTGGGTGACTCAGTCCTTGCTAAACTACACTTGATTTTGCGATATACTTGGTTGCACAAGAGGCTTGTGCGAAGGTATGAGGGGCCGTTTAAAGTTGTGAAGAGAGTAGGCAATGTGGCCTACAAGCTGGAGTTGCCAACAAAACTCAAAGTCCACCCAGTATTCCATGTAAGCATGCTTAACCCATTCCATAGGGATCAAGAGGATCCGAATCGAGGCAAGTCTAAACGAGCACCTATGGGGGTAAAGGTGTCGTACGATCGTGAAGTCGAAAACATTGAGGCAGATCGGATAATTAGACAAAAGTACCACCAACCACGACATGAATACTTAGTTCGACGGAAGGGACTTCCTGATAGTAAAGCAAGTTGGGAACCTGCCGAGGCATTGTGGCAGTTCCAAGGGAAGATTGACCAGTTCCATAAGGAGGATGCGACGAGGGCGTCGCTAGAACAAGTGGGGGAGAATGTCATGGGTTGCGCATGGGAGCACGCAACCATGACAAACTTGTGCGATCCATCGTATTTGAGGGAGGTCATTTGGCCCAATCAAACTGGTCCATTGCTTGGAGAGATTAAAAGTCCATCTCCAGAGCCCGATAAAATATGGAAGATAATCTTCAATGATATATAATTCGAGAAGATAAGATTATGTAGTCTTAGAGTCCTGATTGTATACAACTTTTTATTATAGCCATTGATGTACTTTAATTTACACCGTTGATTTTAGGGAGGCTCAACTATAAATAGAGACCTCTTTACTCATTGTAATTCATTCAGTTGTAAATAAGAATCGTGAGAGTATTCACTCTAAACTTTTCTCTCAAGTGTTCTTGCTTTTCTTTGGCTTTTTTTTATCTTTCAAAGTTCGTTCTTACTTCGCTCTTCTGTTGTTCTTCGTGGGTGCCTTGAGAGAATTCTGTTGAATCCTTTATCGTTGCGAGTTAGGTTGACTTAGGCGTTTTTGAGCAAAGAAACTGCCTAAGGCCGCACAGATCGCGTGGGAAAACTCTAAGTCCGTGACATAAGTAGATATGTTGTAATTAAATTTTTATTTGAACTTATTAATATTAATATGTTTGATCGGGCCAAAATGGTTTGAGGAAAGGAAATTAATGGAAAAATCCAGCTAAGGCCCAGTTGGGCTTGGGCATAAATTAGATATTGTATCAGTTTACGTCCATTAGTTCGTGTATATTTTATTGGCAGAATTCCAAAATTTGACCTCAATGTTTCAGGGTTTTTTCATTTTGGCCCTTAGCGGTTTTTTTGTTACAATCTCACTCACAATGTTGTCTAACATTTTTGTTTGATGTGGAATGCCAGACACTGTTGAGGTGTCGTGACATGTCAGTTTTTGAAATTAATTTATTAAAAAATATAAAATATTAAACAATTTTCTTTTTATTTCTTATTCTCCCTCTCCCTCGCGTCTTTCTTCTCCCCTTTCTCAAAACAAATCCTAGCTGCCACCCAACGCACCGCCATTCACCACTGCTGAATGTATGTATCAGTTTTGCGTGTAGTAGGGATCTTTCATGGTTCTGTAGAAATCTTAAAATGGTGTATTAAATTACTGAACTGATACAACTGAAAGCCTTTGTTGTTTCAATTTTTTATAATTTATTGGCGTCTTTGAGTTACCATTCAGTCTGGATATCATGTCACTTTTTAAGTCATTTTTTGGCATCTGAGTCAAATTCACGTGTATTATTTTAAGTTTACAATTTCCTTACTTTTATATCATTTATATTTAAGCCTTTTAGATTACCTCCAACACTATTACTTACATTCATTTCAACATTAATTAACGTGTCAAAATCATCACTATTTAATACATCATAATCATACACTTCTTCATCACTCATTAAATTTAATCAAGGGAACTTGCCAAATAAATTTAACATCAATGAAGATAATAAAATTTTTGGCATACACAACCTAGGCAATAATAAACTATAACAAAGCAAAGGACATCACACAATACAATACATAATTCTGTTACGCACATGCCATACACTTTAATATAAACAAATTTATTTCTATGATGTACATGACAGACAATAATCAAAGAAATCCAAATTTGCCATTCTCTTTGATACAAGCAAGAATCATATTTCAACAAATAAATTTAAACCTGCCATACACTTTAATACAAACAAATCCATTTATGTGATGCACATTGTAATACCCAATTTTAAGCCTGAGACCAAATAAATAAACAGTCCAATTTTACAAATAACCTAAACCCATTAACCAATTGGCCCAGTAAGACCCAAACCATTACAAACCCTAACACCGGCCCAAATTAAACAAATGCAGAAACCCTCAAGGGTTAGCAGCAAATTGGCGCCGCGTACTCCACGTCGCAGCAACCGCTCACATTCAGCAGCCTCTGCGCAGGACCTCTCGCCAGTGGTACCTGCAATAAGCCACGAATAGTAGAGATAGCAGAAAATATAGCAAAAATTAAGGGGATTTTTATTATTTTTTATTCTTCTCTAGGGTTCGGTTATAAAAACCGATTGAGGCATTTGTAAAGGGGGTTACGAATATTGTATCAAAAATAAACATTGAAAATACAAAAAAGAGAGAATGGAATAGATTTTTGAAGGTGATTTGTTTGGTATTTTTTTCCCACTTAGAGTTTTCTTTTTTCTTCATTTTTTTATCTCTATTTCATATTTTAAAAAATTAATAAAAAGGAAAGAACGCTTACCAGAAGGCCGAGGCTTATTCCTCCGTCGCACTCGGAGGCCAGGCTGAAATCAGGGTTTGGAGCGACGGCGGCGGCTAAAATTTGGAACCCTAGCAGGGAAAGCTAGGGTTCATCATTTTTGTTTTGAAGAAAATGGCAGAAAATGAAGGTTTTTTTTAAGTTGATTTTATAATAGGTACAAAACGGCGCCGTTTAGGGCCTGTTTCAGTGGCCTCAAAACGGCACTGTATAGGCCATACCCGCGTGCCAACCCGACCCGGTTCCAGGATCCGCGCGTTTCTTAATGAAGGGGCTAATTTCACTTTTAGCCCTTCTGATTTTCTATCACTTTGTAATCAAGTTTTTTTTATTTTTCAATTTTGCCCAAAAATTTTGCTTTTATTTCATTTAAGTCCTACGCAAAATGCTGCGTTTTGAAGGGCAGGAATATTTTTCTTTTTGGTCCCTTTTTATTGTTTGCGCATTCAAATTAGTCCCCATTTTTTTATTATTTCAAATGTTTACCTAAAAATTTCCTAAAGTTCTGATTTGGTCCTCTATTTGTTATTAATTATTTTATTATTAAATTAATTATTTTTACTATTGCTCTTATTATTATTATTTCTATATTAATACACACGCATTTTTTATATTAATATATATAAATATTTTTAAACTTTTATAAATACATAAACATATTTTACATATATATTTTTTTATTAATTTATTTTCATAACCTTTATATACATATATATACATTCACATTTTATAAACATTTTCCTTATTTTATAATTCATGCACATATACATGCATTTTTTTTATAATATATATATACTTTTTTTTCTTTTTTTTTTAAAAATCATTATAAGTTTTTTTTATATATTTCATTCATTTTTATTTATTTATTTTATATATGTATACTTATGTATATGTATTTTAATATATGCATACACATATTTTCAAACTTTACTTATATATTATACTTATATATATATACATATTTTGTAAATACATATACATATATATGATTTAAATTAAAGTATTTGTTTCATGTTGTTTATTAACATTTTATCATACTTGTAAAGAAAATATATTTGGTTTCATTAAAGCATTAAAATCATTTTTGTTCAAAAGCATTTTAAAATAAAACAATATTCGATATTTGGGATTTTCGAGAAGATTGAGCCCTAACGTATTAGGTTTCAATTTTCCATGTTAACCCTAAATAATCGAGAATATTTTTTTCAAAACACATAAATATAAAAATCATTTTCGAGAATTCAACATGTTATGTCCTAATGTATTGGGCATGACATATTGCTTTCTCGAGATGAAGATTTTCTTATAAAACTATCTTTTTAAAAATTCATCATTTGAGTTTTTAAAAAATATTTTTAACCCTCGACACTAAGACATTAAATAATCAATTTGGTACCAATTTTGGGCGTTACGAGGGTGCTAACCCTTCCTCGTGCGTAACTGGCCCCGAACCTGCTTTCTTAAATTTCGCAAACCAAAATTGTTTTTAAGGTGAGCCGATCACACCTCAATAAAGGATCGGTGGCGACTCCAATTTTTGTTTTTAAAGTCGATAACTAATTTTTGTTTTCAAAAAATAGTTTCGATAGCTTGGCGACTCCGTTGGGGACCGTTAGAGAGTCGAGCCATAAATTGATTAGTTTTTTGTCTTTTGGTCAAAAAATTGAATTTTGTTTTACATCATGATTTCCCCTTTGCATTTATTGGTTTTCATCGCTTGCTTAATTGGTCTAAGTCCGTTAGTTTATTTGCATTTTGCATTTCATGGTCAATTTTTACCCCTCTAAGTGGGAGTGAAATTCTACTCCTTCATGAGGTTTTCACCTCCGTGCTGGATAGTGGATCACTTTCGGGATGCATCCGTGCCTATGCCCTCGTGAGATTTTCATCTTCGTGCAGCCATAGGGAAATGTATTCCACTGAACCGAACTCGGTCCATATGAGCCTATAATGGGTGAGGATTGAGGAATCTGCTAGTTCGGGTACCCTTACTCTAGAAACCAAACCTCATATAGTGAACCTTAGGAATTCACCTTAGGTAGAATTACTCTGAACCTTAGTAGACACCTGACTAGGAGTTTTATTATTTCTTGATTGTATTGGATTTAATGTTTATTCTTGATATTAACTTGTTGTGTTTTGTTTTGACTGCATGGCATTTCATTATAGAAAAGAGGTGTTGATTCACGTTCGATTGCTAAATAGAAAGTTTTTCATGGAAAACAAATTTCTTGATAAAAGTGAAAGACAATACGATTGCCCGAATATAGCCCATGAAAACGTGATGCGAAAAGGGAAATAGTCTAACAAAGGAGTACACATCCTGGTTTCATTGCCTAAGGATTCAAGTTGACGAAGATTATTCAAGAGTCATCAAACGTTCCAACCTTTCTAAAAGAAGCTAATGAGCATGAGTGAACAAGGAGTTATGACCCAAATCAAGTAAAAAAGAGCTAGCAGTGGCATCCATTGGAAATTTGCGAGATTTATCTTAAACATACGAATGAAGAAAGAGATCGATGTTTCTTGGAGTATAAGGGCGATGCCGTATATATTTTCGCTTTATGTAAAGAAATTTGTCTTCTAGTAAAGTTTTCTAAACGGGATTGAATAAGAATCAATGTCTCTTTTTACATTCATCTCATGTATTTGCATTACATTACATCATATACATTAAAGACCACAAAAAGATTCTAATTGATTAAAATCATTTCAGTTAATTTGGAAAACCAATCAACCAAACACCCTTACGGTACTCGAGCAAAAACAAAAAATATGGATCAAAGATTGGAAAGGCTCAAACAGTTCTAAAAAGAAATGCAGGAGCAGCTCGAAAAGATTCAGCAGAATATGATGGACAAAATGATGGAATCTCAAGGGAATATGATGACTCAGTTAACGTGACTGTTGACTAAGAGAAAAGATAAGGGAAAGAGTCCTACGGCCAATGTTGAAGAGGAAGGTGATGATGGACCTCTCTATCCTCCAGGCTTTACTTCTCCACATCTACAGACCCAAGCCGAAGTATACCCGCGCAAGCCTTCTATCACAATCAAGCCTCAGCAGTCTCAGGCCGATGCTTCAAGGCTGATGAATTTCCAAGCCGGATCAGGCTCTAGCCCTGAGAATAATCCTGTCAATCCCGTTATCTCCGATCTTGATGAAGTGGTCGAAAAAGAAAAGATGAAAAAAGAATTACCAAAGCAACTAGAGGAAAGGTGGAAATGGATTGAAGAGAAATTCAGAACAATGGAGAGCACTGAGAACTATCGTGGGATTGATGCAAAGGATCTAAGTTTGGTCCCAGATTTGGTGCTCCCTCACAAGTTCAAAATGCCAGAATTTGATAAGTATAATGGGACCAGTTGCCCTGAAGCTCATATCACCATGTTTTACAGGCGAATGACTGGGTATGTTAACAACGACCAACTGCTAATACACTGCTTCCAAGACAGTCTAATGGGGGCAGCATCCAAATGGTACAACCAATTAAGCCGTACCAAGATTAGTTCATGGAGGGATTTAGCACAATCATTTATGAAGCAATACAGTCATGTAACAGATACGGTTCCTGATAGAATTACCTTACAGAACTTGGAAAAGAAATCGAATGAAAGCTTTAGGCAGTATGCACAGAGGTAGAGGGAGGTGGCCGTTCAAGTACAGCTGCTACTATTGGAAAGAGAAACAACAATGCTCTTTGTCAATACGCTGAAGGCCCCATTCATCACGTATATGTTAAGAAGTGCTACAAAAAGCTTCTCTGACATAGTTATGAATGGTGAAATGATTGAGAATGATATAAGGAGCGGGAAAATTGATGCATAAGAGAGTAACAAGAGGTCAGCCTCAAGGGGAAGAGAAAATGAGGTGAACAACTCAGGTTACTCTAAATCAGTTACTGTGAGTCAACCAGGAAAGTTGGTTTGTAATCAACAAAATTCATTAAGGCAAGATTCCGGCATAAAGACTAAGAAGTTCTAGTTTACACCAATCCTAATACCGTATAAGGAACTATATCAAAATTTGTTTAATGTACATGTTGTTTACCCTTTTCATGTGAAGCTTCTACAACCTCCGTATCCTAAATGGTATGATGCGAACGCACAGTGTGACTACCATGCGGGAATTACGGGGCACTCAATAGAGAATTGCACTACCTTTAAAAGGCTAGTTGAAAGACTCATCAACATGGGTGTTGTCAAGTTTGATGATTCATCCAGTACAAAAAATTTCACTATCCAATCATGTTGATAATGGGGTGAATGCGATGTATGAGGAAAAGTTAGAAAATGTTCATATCAATGCCATAGACACAACTGAAGGAGGGACCTTGTTAGAGATCTGCCCTTATGAACCTGGGAGCGAGCAAAATAATTAGACTATGGAAGAGATCTCTGTAGTATCTAGAGCTCGCTTAGAGTAATGTTCAGAACATATTTGTTGCTTTTAGCCTAGAGGCAATAAGAACTCCTTTGTGAAATAGGCTCATGTCTGAACGTCATTATTCTAATAAAATACATCTTTGTATTCATTTTTTTAGCCAATATTCTTTCATTCTTTTCGAATAATTATTCTTTCATTCTTTTGGATTTTCTTCCATGTTATTCTTTCATTCATTCATAATCATATTGTACAAATAATTATTCACAAATTCATACATTCTTTGTATATTCTTTGGTACCTACAATAGGTCCCTGGATATCAACGACATGAGTGACGCTGTTACAGACTCAGGATCTCCTTTTGAGCAAGACATGTGTTTAGAGGGATCTCATGACTTTGAAGATGACATAGATTGTAGCCCATCTCCAGACTTGTTGAGGATGGTAGAGTAGAAAGGAAATTCTACCTTATGATGAGACAATAGAGATTGTGACCTTAAGAGAACGTGCATAACCGGAGAAACAAAACAAAAATTTGTTGAGTGACCTCAAGAGCTCAAAGATGTCTTCGCATGGTCATACCAAGACATGCCCGGGTTAAGTATTGACATTGTAATCTGAATAGCAATACGATATCAGAAATTTGCAGTTTGTTCAAGGTAAACATCATGAATGATGCTTTACTGGGGCAATTCCTTTCTCTTTGACTTATCATAGCTTTGCCCGTTGAAGTCGAGTTGCCATCTCTCCGTATTTTTGTTGGATTTTATCCTAATTGAAGAGAGATCCAAAAATTTTCGTCTCATAAAGCTTTATAAGAGAAACTTGAGAAGATCTTTTGCGTACAAAATGAAAATAGAAGCTCTTATGTGGAAGACATTATCTGAAAAAACATTGATTCTGATCGAAAGGGATAACCAAGACTTGTCTAAATCCTATGAGTTCAGATTCAATCAAAGAAAAATCTGAAAAAATAAAATCAAAAAATAAAATCAAAAAATAAAAAATCAGGAAAAATCAAAATAAAAATAAAAAATAAAAATTGAAAAATAAGAATGATGAAAAAAGGAAAAGAAAAAGAAAAGAAAAAGGAGAGGCCAAGGCGAAAACCCGTAAAGGGCGCTTTGTGACCAAAAGTGGATTTGAGTTGAAAATCCAAAAAGGGCGGCTCAAATATTGATCAAAATGGGGTATGATGTGATCAGAATGGCTCAAATATTGATCAAAATGGGGCATGAGGTGATCAGAGCAGCTCAAATATTGATTAAAATGAGGCATGCAGTGATCTTGCTATACCTGAATCAGCAGGAAATGGTATGCGACATCTTGGGGCATCGACAGAGTACTGTAGATCTCCTAAACACATGTCAAACTCAAAATGGTCTTCAGCAAGTTTGTACAGAGAAGTTCAAACTGCGATATCTGGGGCACCTAGTTTTCATACAATTTATATTGAATTGTTTGTTATTGCAAGCATGTTGCATTGGAATAATGATTAATGGACCAATAAAACTTTCACAAAGGAAGTTTTGCATATTACTCTAGAAGTTTCTAAATAGTACAGTAACCTGAAACGGGACTATTGTTTAGAACACACCAGGTTTAAAGGTTGGAATCCGAGAAGGAAGAGTCTAATTAGGACTTGGTTTTTTGGATTTTGTTATCAAAAACATTGATTGAACAAAATGATAAGATGACAGGTTGGTGGCAAGACTTAGATGAACAAGTAAGAAATAATCAACAATCAATAAAAAGGGGTATCCTTGGAGAAGAGAATCATTCATTCGTGCATAGGCATTTGGTATGACACCCTGAGATTGGTATAAAAGACCAAAGAGCTTCACATTCTGTATCCTTGAATTGCGATAGGAGAGGATTGAGAAAATGCCAGATTTTTCTACCCTTGGGTTACAGCGGGAGAAAGATGGTACAAATTTTGCATCCTAGTAGATTGAACTTTGAAGTTTACAGTGGGGGCAATCTGATCAAGTGTTTCTTTGGAGAGGCCAGCCGAGGAAGAAGGCGTTATAGCACGTCAGTGATAAAGTCTTAATAAACTTTGAGTAATGATATCCTAAGCGAGATCATTCTCGAAAAAAAATAATATTCTACATTCATTCAAATGTCATTCATACATGTTTAGTTAGGAGCATTTGATTCATTCTGATCATGATATCCTAATCACTAGGCATAATTAGGTTCATAAATTGAATTATACAGGACATGTTCCCCAGAGAACAAGCCGGTGAAACTTCAGCCTTATCTCCCTGAGCAGCAGTGGAGTAGGTTGAAAATAGCAGATCGAAGATACCAGTCTTGTCTCCTTGAGCAGCAGTGAAGTAGGTTGAAAATGGCGAATCCTACTTCCCTGGCGTTGTAGCGAAGCAGATTGAAGCCACGACGGCGAATTTTATCTCTCTGGCGTTAAGGCTTGGATTAGCTGAAGTGGAGCGGATTGAAACTGTGGGCAGCGAATCCTATCTCTTTGGCATTACAGTGGAACAGATTGAAGCCACGACGGCAGATCTTGTTTCCCCGACATTGCAGTTAAAAAGATTAAAGCCACAACGGCGAATCTTACTTCCTTGGTGGTGTAGTGGAACAGATTGAAGCTACGATGGCGTATCTTGTTTCCCGACATTGCAATTAAAAAGATTGAAGCCACAACGGCGAATCTTACTTCCCTGGCGGTGTAGGGGAATAGATTGAAGTCACGATGGCGAACCTTGTTTCCCTAACATTGTAGTTAAATATATTGAAGTCACAACGGCGAATCTTACCTTCCTGGCAGTGCAGTGGAACAGATTGAAGTCACGACGGCAAATCTTGTTTCTCCGACATTGCAGTTAAACAAATTGAAGAAAATAATCCTATCTCCCTGAAATTGCAGTGGAGCGGATTAAAATCGGATCTTATCTCTCTAAAGTTGTAGAAGAGTAGATTGCATCCAGTCTTATCTCCCTAAAGTTGCAGTGGAGCAGATTGAAGAAAATAATCCTATCTTCCTGAAGTTGCAGTAGAGCAGATTAACATCAGATCTTAGCTTCTCTGAAGTTACAGAAGAGCAGATTGTATCCAATCTTATCTCCCTGAAGTTGCAGTGGAGTAAATTGAAGAAAATAATCCTATCTCCCTGAAGATGCAGTGGAGCGGATTAAAAACGGATCTTATCTCTATGAGTTGCAGTAGAGCAGATCGCATCGGACTTAACTTTAAAGTTGCAGCAGAATAAGTTGAAGCTACAAGTCTTATCTCCCTGAAGTTGCAGTGGAGTAGACTAAAGATAGCAAATTTTGTTCTTTTGAAAAGCTACAAGGTACAAGTCCTATCTCCCTGATGTTACAGTGGAGTGGATCGAAGCACCAATTCCTATACCTCTGAATATGCAGTAGGATGGAATGAGGCTACTTGAAAAAGAAGAGCACCAAGGTCTAACACGACCGGGCAAAATTGGCCATTTTTAGAGTCTTTGCTCTGTTCCCGTTACACGACAACGAGCAAAGAGGGGCAACTGTAATACCCAATTTTAAGCCTGGGACCAAATAAATAAACAGACCATTTTTACAAATAACCTAAACCCATTAACCAATTGGCCCAATAAGGCCCAAACCATTACAAGCCCTAACACCGGCCCAAATTAAACAAATGCAGAAACCCTCAAGGGTTAGCAGCAAATTGGCGCCGCATACTCCACGTCACAGCAACCGCCCACGTCGCAGCAACCGCCCACATTCAGCAGCCTCTGCGCAGGACCTCTCGCCAGTGGTACTTGCAATAAGCCACGAACAGTAGTGATAGCAGAAAATATAGCAAAAATTAAGGGGATTTTTATTATTATTTATTCTTCTCTAAGGTTCGGTTATAAAAACCGATTGAGGCATTTGTAAAGGGGGTTACGAATATTGTATCAAAAAAATTGAAAATACAAAAAAGAGAGAATCGAATAGATTTTTGAAGGTGATTTGTTTGGTTTTTTTTCCCATTTCGAGTTTTCTTTTTTCTTCATTTTTATCTCTATTTCATATTTTAAAAAAATAATAAAAGCAAAGAACTCTTACCTGAAGGCCGAGGCTTATTCCTCTGTCGCACTCGGAGGCCAGGCCAAAATCAGGGTTTGGAGCGACGGCGGCAGCTAAAATTTGGAACCCTGGCAGAGAAAGCTAGGGTTCATCAGTTTTGTTTTGAAGAAAATGGCAGAAAATAAAGGTTTTTTTTATTTTTAAAAAAGTTAATTTTATAATAGGTACAAAACGATGTCGTTTAGGGCCTGTTTCAGTGGCCTCAAAACGACGCTGTATAGGCCATACCCGCGTGCCAACCCGACCCGGTTCCAGGATCCGCGCGTTTCTTAATGGAGGGGCTAATTTCACTTTTAGCCCTTCCAATTTTCTATCACTTTGTAATCAAGTTTTTTTTTATTTTTCAATTTTGCCCAAAAATTTTGCTATTATTTCATTTAAGTCCTACGCAAAATGCTGCATTTTGAAGGGCAGGGATATTTTTCTTTTTGGTCCCTTTTTATTGTTTGCGCATTCAAATTAGTCCCCATTTTTTTATTATTTCAAATGTTTACCTAAAAATTCCCTAAAGTTCCGATTTGGTCCTCTATTTGTTATTAATTATTTTATTATTAAATTAATTATTTTTACTATTGCTCTTATTATTATTATTATTATATTATTATTATTATTATTATTTCTATATTAATACACACGCATTTTTTATATTAATATGTATACATATTTTTTAAACTTTTATAAATACATGAACATATTTTACATATATATTTTATTATTAATTTATTTTCATAACCTTTATATACATATATATATACATTCACATTTTATAAACATTTTCCTTATTTTATAATTCATGCACATATACATGCACTTTTTATCATATATATATACTTTTTTTCTTTTTCTTTTTTAAAAATCATTATAAGTTTTTTTTTATATATTTCATTCATTTTCATTTATTTATTTTATATATGTATACTTATGTATATGTATTTTAATATATGCATACACATATTTTCAAAATTTACTTATATATTATACTTATATATATACATATTTTGTAAATACATATACATATATATTATTTAAATTAAAGTATTTGTTTCATGTTGTTTATTAACATTTTATCATACTTGTAAAGAAAATATATTTGGTTTCATTAAAGCATTAAAATCATTTTTGTTCAAAGGCCTTTTAAAATAAAACAATATTCGATATTTGGGATTTTCGAGAAGATTGAGCCCTAACGTATTAGGTTTCAATTTTCCATGTTAACCCTAAATAATCGAGAATATCTTTTTCAAAAAACATAAATATAAAAATCATTTTCGGGAATTCAACATGTTATGTCCTAATGTATTGGGCATGACATATTGCTTTCTCGAGATGAAGATTTTCTTATAAAACAAAAGCAATATTCAAAGTTTGGGGATTTTTGAGAAATTGTACTCTAATGTTTTGGGTCACGATTTCTTCGTCTGACTTAAACAATTGAATATCTTTATAAAATTTCATCATTTGAGTTTTTTAAAAATCTTTTTAACCCTCGACACTAAGAGATTAAATAATCAATTTGGTACCAATTTTGGGCGTTACGAGGGTGCTAACCCTTCCTCGTGCGTAAATGACCCACGAACCTGCTTTCTTAAATTTCGCAGACCAAAATCGTTTTTAAGGTGAGCCGATCACACCTCAATGAAGGATCGGTGGCGACTCCAATTTTTGTTTTTAAAGTCGATAACTAATTTTTGTTTTCAAAAAATGGTTTCGACACACATGACAGACAATAACCAAAGAAATCCAAACCTGCCATACTCTTTGATACAAACAATAATCATATTTCAACAAATAAATCCAAACCTGTCATTCACTTTAATACAAAAAAAAATCATAAACCTTAAGAAATTTTTTAAACAAAATCCAACAAAAAAATTATAAACTCATTGAATATAAACATACACAGTGCATAAATCCAATGCGAATGCAATTTATTTCAACAAAGGAATCCAAAAAACCATAAACCCAAATCCCCCTAAATCCAAAAAATCATAAACCAACAAAGAAACTTACTCATAACAACGGATGCAACACCGTCGGTTGGTTCTCTTCTATTAACCATTATGACAGTTTTCTTTTCAATCTTGGAATCTTTTTTTGTTGTTTTTTTCTCCTGATCGCTTTTCTCTAAAATTTCAATTGTTCCCTTTCCCTTAAAATTTCAATCGTTCAATCGTCCAACCATTTTCTCTAAAAATTTCAATTAATTCCAATTGTCTCTTTTCTTATTTTTTTTGTCTGCCCTTCCCTAAACCTCCAAAATTAAGACCATTTGGCTCCTCATGTCTAATATGGCAAGTTAACTGGCCACATCACCTTGTAACTGAAAATGTTAGTGGGTGATTGATTTGGCACTTTTTGATAACGTTAGTGACTGATTTGTTATTTTTTTTAAAGTTTAGTGATTGCAAGTGTACTTTGGCATGTTATGCCAGACAAAATTGCTAACAATTGACTAACGGTTTCTATCTATTTTGGCTTTATTTGAAAAAAATTACGCCGTTGTGGGTGAGGTTGCAACAAAAAAGCAAGTGAAGGGCCAAAGTGAAAAAATACCAAAAGTTGAGAGTGAATTTTGAAATTCTGCCTTTTTTTTTTAATTTTCAAAGGTGTTTTCTAAAGGACTTTACTTACCTAAATTTTATGGGAAATCATAGACTAATTTTGTCCACTATCATTTTAATTCGAATTTTTTAAAATAATTTAATAATTAGCCTAATTTTTTTTTTCGATTGTTAATCCTGATTTAGAGTTAATAACCTGGTTTTAAAATTGAATTTTGAAATTAGGTTTTTTAACTGGAGTTCTAAAATTGGGTTTTAAATTTTAATTTGGATACTTGGGCCCGTTTCAAATTTGGCTATTAGATTTTAAATTTAATTATTGTGGCCATAGAAAATGGAAATGAAATAAATTTTGATGTACAAAAAAGAAAACAAAAGATTATCATTTTACATAGAAGAAGTGAAAAAGAAATGTAAGTTATTTTAAAAATCATAGAAAATTATTTTTTCTTATTTTTCAATTTTAGAAGTAATCGATAAAAAAATTACTTTTTATTAACCCGTTTTTTTAGATCACTTTGACCCAAGATTAAGTCTCAGCCACACTAGAAGTGAGCCACATTGACCCAAGGCCAAGTTTAGACGACCCTTGGATCAAATCTTCGTTACTAATTTTCAATTTCATGTCTCAATAATATTTGAATCAAGGTCATTGATATCATATCAAATTCTCAAGTAATAAATTCCTCAAATTTGTTTTCAACATCAAATCTCGAAAACCCTTAAAACGGACCTCGTTGATCCAAGATCAAATCTAAATGACACTTGGATAAAAGCTCTATTGGAAAAAAGAATCAAAAGATTATCTAAAAATTGTAACCCAACTTTTATAAATAATTTTTTTTTATTTGTCTCAATTCTTTAAGTCTTATTTCATTTCAAGACGTATAAAGCTTAAGATAATTTTACAAATTACAAATAAAAAGAAAGTCCCAACCCCCTAATTTAAGATGTGTCTAACATGTCAAATCATGATCATATATGAGTTTTATTTTATCATTACGATATTAAACTTGAGCCCGTATCATTTAGGAATCTAAAGAGATTTTTAACCTTTAGCCTAGATAAATCTTTACCTCAAGATAGGGTTATTAGGTTGTATGCATTGAGGAGTGGGAAATAGTTGAGGTATTTGTGCAAAAAGAAACAAATATCATTCAATGGAAATGTGTGACAAGTCTTCCATCATCCAATGCTTTAAAAGGGAAGCAAATGCTAAAGAAAGCAAGATTTCCCAAAGGAAAAAAAAATAGAAGCAAGATATAATACCAAGGCAAAATATTGCCTATGTAATGTAGGCAATTTAATTCTATAAATTAAAACCTCTCCCTTTCACACTTCTTATCTCTACAAATACACTAATGTACCTAAATTCTACCTATTAACTTCACTATCTTCTTTATCCAAACACCATCCAACCATTTATCTAAACCTCCGCTTTGCTTCTCCATAAGCCACGACGCCAAGGACGGTCATCATATACCCGCCGATGCCAACAGTTGTGACGGGATTTCTGAACAAAAGTATTGAGATAACAACAGCCACTGCACCTTTTGCATTGCCTAATACCTGAATCACAATATCACCATCCGTAAGGAAATGCAAGAACCGGTCGGAAAACACTAACAATGGACAAAGTACGTAAAAGAAAATGTCGAATCCATGACGAGTGTTAGTTCAGCTTTCGGCTATATAGGTATTATACAAGAGAGTGCTAAAGGATATAGAATGTGAGGTTTCGACTTTCAAGTGTATATTTCCAACTCAGGATTCCTTCCCGCGCCACTTAAGAACATGGTAGATTAGGCCAAGATTGAATCTGGCCAGGTTTTTGTAATCCAGACTAGCCCGGGTTACATATCATCAAGCTCTTATTTAACCTAAAATATATGGGCTCGGCTAGAGTGTAAGTGTTAGATATGGGTGTATGTTCAACAAAGGAATGTTCAAAATTTCTAGGTTTTTCCACGTTTTTGAAGTCCTTGAAGAGCTATGTCCTTGTTGCCATATATATCCGAATGAAGAGTTAGACAACATATCGAATGATTGCAAAACAATCTTCTTATTTTTCTTGTTCTTTTTTTTGTAACGTGACCTAACCCAAACATCCGGGATGAGTTTATTGCATACAAGTTTCACAGATTATAGCTATACTAGTGCTTCTACTTAGTGCAATTCAAACATTCAATAGGAAGCGGCTGGTGCCATCAATAGAATACCTTGATGAATTGACTCAAGACACTCTTTAGTGCTTAGGGTCAATATGTCCTACTGTAATCCATAGAAATATACATATCCAAAAGAAACTAGATGAAGGAAGAAGAGATTGAACCTGGAGTGTTAATGCACTTGTATGTTTAGTCACCAAGAAGTTCGATAAGTTAGCTGAATATGCGAGTGTGGAGTTAATGAAAAGAAGCAGCCACATGTATCTATGTTGTCTTCCAAGTGATATGATGACTTCTAACACGTTTGGCTCCATTACAAGTGCAGTAGGCACTAAAACTAGAACTGCAATTGGGGACATATAGAGTAGCAAATTCATCGAGTTCAACGTTTCCCTGCAAGAACAAAACAACAGCATAAGCAATTATGTTACAAGGGAAAGACAAAAGGAAATGCTTATAGGGGGAAAAAAAAAAAAAAGACCCGGCGGCCGGGCGAGAGAGGAATTCATGAAAGACATAACATGAAAATTGATTCTCTTTAGCGGACGGCAACAATAGACAATGATGGTAAATTAAACTACAAGGCCGAGCACTAACAGGAGAGTGACAGCTTCCTCTCATATGACTCTGGAAACTTGCCATGATTAGGGAATAAAAAGGAAAAACATAACTAAAAGCACTAACTTCTATAGCAGCGACTATAGACCGAACACATAAAGAAATGTGCAAATTGCAGATGATAAACAAATAGAAACAGAAGTGTTATACCCTTCTGAAGAAAGCAGAATGCCCTGAAGAACAGATTTGAAGGCCCTTGCAGCAGTTGCACTTATGCACATAATGAATCCGAAACAGTGAAAACCCGGTTCGCCCTGCAACCCATAATCAAATTCAAAGGTTAGAAGTTCGTTAATGATTTAACCAAATGAGCTTGTAATGAAAGAAAGCCTAGAACTACAGAATGTTACTTAGAGCTCTTTGTATCTTTCCTAGTTAATAACAAATCATAAATGCCTCAAAAAAACTGCTATACATATATACACAGCTAAAATAACGTTTCAACAATAGGATCTGCTGGATCAAAGGTCAACTTATACATCAAAGAAGGCATTACCAATGAACAGATCGGAGATCTTGAGCCAGTTTGTTTTGTTTCCTCTTCTAGAATTTTAAGACTCTCGAGCTAATTTTGCTTATATAAGCTATGCATCTCAGGATATGCTCCGAGATATGGCTAATCACAATGCAGTCAATATCTGTTGTATATATACTTTGGTACCGTATAGATACCGATCTAACTTCACGATATAAGATTTTACTAAGACTTACAGTAAAAGAGCAGTCCTGCAATATTTCTTAGATAAAAAAACTACGTTCTTCGACACTATTTCTTTCTTTAAGTACCCATGTCCGGCACCCCCAAAATACATAGAAATATGAACACATACAAGTCAAATACATACTCGACACTCCCACTCGAGTCCAAGTAAAATAACCATAAGACAACATCTGTAAATAATACAAATATTTGCTAGTTTTATTGTTTCAATTACTGAAACTAATTACTTATTTAAGCATAATATAGATTAATTAGTGAAAAAGAAAGACATTTTTTCGAATAAATTGACTAATGTTACTCTTGTCGATGTGACTATCGGATATGGATACATATCGACACGAATATGATTAGATTTAGAGAATCCTTAAAGACCAGGTCCTCATAAATGGATGTCTATACTTGAGAAAAATAAAGATTCACTGTTTATACAATATTGAAAGATCAAAGCATACATTTACAACTAACTATCATTCACAAATAACATCAATATAATCTCAGATCTATCATCTTGGTCACCACATATACATCAAAAACAAATTTGTGTAATGAATTTCAAACCAAGCATCATCATAAGATCCAAAAAAGCTGGAAAATTGAAAGAAAGGAACATACCCCACTGGCAACGACAACCCCAGTAACAACAGGGACTAAAGCAGCATAAGTAACCCAAGCTTCTCTCTTGAAAGTCATCAAGTAAGCAAACAAGGCAGTGAAAAATGGTGTAGTGGCACCAACAGCCTGATTAAAGGAAACAGGGAGGTACCTCAAAGAGATGTTACCCCCAACAACTGAACAACAAAAGACAACACTTAAAGTAGCAATCTTTAGGAACTGAGGCCTGGATTTGATTGGTTGGAGAGGGACAAGCTTGATGAAAACAATGGAGATGTAGCTGAAGAAAGCACAAGCTGACATGTGACACATTGTTAGAAAGATTGGGAATTTGAAACCATAGTTTGAGAGCAAGTATTTGTTTAAGAGAAGAACTCCAATGTTTGAGGAGTACCATAGGATTATGAGTGAAGCTATGAAAAGGGTTTGCTTTTTTGATGATGGCTGTTGGGTTGATGACATTTTTGGAGATTTTCAAGGTTCAGAGAGAAAAGGGTTGGATCTGTTTTCTATGAACTCGATGAAGGAGAAGAAGAAGAAGAGGACGATGTGAAGAAGATGCTGTCACCTGAGCTTCAATGGAATTTTGGATTTTTTTTTGTGGTTTTTCTTTATTTTTATTCATGTTTGCTAACACCTTTCTTAAATTTTATGTTAATTCTAATTTTTAATTAAATTATAAAAATGGGTTATTTCATTTTTCTTTAAAATATAAATCATTTCTGCTTTTTAATGAGAAAATTTATTTCCCCTATTTTACCTACCAGATAGTATATGTTGTTCATGTTTCAAAATCATAAACATTGCCCTTTAACAACATTCTTTTTCCATTTAAATTTAGTAAATTTTGATTTTACAGTTTTTCTATCATTTGATTGATATACAAGTTATAGAATTTTTTCAATTTTACAAATTTAACTAAAAATTGTTATATGTCTTTTCTTTATTATTTATTAAATAATGACATGTAAAATCGTTTTTTAACCTTTGTGAGTTGAACATTTTCATCATCGATGTATTAAATAGTTATTTTTATTATTTATTTATTTTACTTTTGAATTAAAAAGAGAAAAATACAAACAAGATTAACTATTTGTTTTAATCAACTAACAAGATCAACTATTGAAGAATGGTGTTTCATCTCGTGTGTGCATGTTACATAGTGTAAAAACTAAAATAGTTTTACACATTTTCATAACTAATTATATAATTAATATTTTAACGATTCAATCTTTGAATTTATCAATATAATTATACTTGTCATGCATGTAAAATTTTAAACTGATTCGATATTACTATCATATCAATCTAAAATACTCTATATATTAATATATATTCTACGGTTGAATTTTTTTACATGAAACAAATGGTTTGAAATTTTAAATTGACATCAAATTTTTCATGCATATAGATCATGAAATATAATGATCAGATTGTTAAAATATTATTCATATCAATAGTTATAGAAATGTGTAAAATTATTTTAATTTTTAGATCCCTCCCATATGTATTATAAGATTTAAAACCCAGAGCTAATGTAGACAGCTTATTTATGGATAATTATTAATTTTTTAATAATTTTAAATAAATAAAATTTAAAATCTCAAGTAGAATTTGGAAGGGTTAGATAAGTTTTGAAAATTTTACTTAAAACTTTTATGTGAGAAAACAAAAAAATATAAAACTATCATGAATATAAAAAATATTATTATAAATATAAATAATATTTATCTTAATATTTAAAATTGTTCTCGTTATATTTTATCTAAATTTAAAATTATGTTTTTTAATTATTTCATTAAACTTAAAAATATCATAAAATATATTATTTAATCTAATTTAAAGATATATAAATTTTTAATTTTAAAGAAAAATTAAATAAAGATATCTTATTTTTAAGGTGTAGGGTGAATTGTTTAGTATTAAATTAAAAGCAAAGTGTAATACATATACGTGTTGTTTGGTTCACTGTAATAGGCATATCATTACAGCCCTATTCCGTGGGCCCCACCTATTCTGTTGTTTGGTTGGGTGTAATGCCCTATTGCGGGCTTATTACATTACGCCCCTATTCCTAAAATCTGCTGCTTTTTATTACCGAAGGAAAGCTCAGTTTTGTTTCCGTTTTGGTTCTCCCGATTTCATCTGCCCTGTTTTACCATCCCAACCCGAAAGGCACCTCCACCCTCTCCCTCCCAACATCAAACAGAACCGCCCCTTACATTTTCCTTCCTTCTTTTGTTCCTGAAGGTAACTGCAAAAAAAATTGGAGGATCTGCCACACAAGTTCATCGCTTTCGAGCAGGAACTAGGGCTTCAAGAGATTCGGAAATACCAGCTTCATCAGAGAAGTGAGCAGTCTTCCTCATCTTCTTTATATATATATATTTTATTCACTTATTTTGTTTTTTATCTCAAAATTCTGACAAGGTTGGCTGTAAGTGGGGGTGTTTCTTTAACTTCAAACCTTGCAAATTGCTGTTGTTTTGACTTTCTTGTTTGGTTCTTGATTAGGTCTCAAGATTTCCTTGATCTCCATCCTTTCTGGGTATGTTTTGAATTCCTTTTTGTCCGAAACTTGTAAAAAATAGTGTTTGCTTTTACCAATTGCATTGGTTTCTTGATTGATTTTAATGAAAATGCTTAGTTTTACACAAACAGAAACTGAAATGAAGGGTACTGTGTGTTGATAGCTCTGATTGGTGGAGGGGGACTGTGAATCCTTCACCATGCTGTGTATTGAATATGCTGGCCCCTGTAGGTCTGTTTTTTGTTGGCAACTGGCAAGATTTGTAACCGTTAAGGGGACTTGTTAGATTTGACTTTTGTCTTCTATAACATGAATGCATTATCATTTCTGGTATCAAACACATCATCCTTCCCTTGAGTTTCTTTTCACTTTTCTACACAAACAGTAACTTGCTCAAATACTTTAGAGTTATGGCAAAGACAAGTAAATGAAATGGTGCTAGGCTTAGGGTGCATGGTCTAATCTTTCCAGCATTGTTGATTCTTGACAAATAGGGCCGAAGGTGGTTAGATCCTCCATCATCCATGTTTTTCTTTGTTTCATTAGTTATAATGTCTCAGCCCTTCTTCCCCTTGGGATTGGCTCCCACCACCCATAGTAGCCTCCTATAGCTGTTAGTGTACGGCTACTCAATCATCTTCACACTGAGTTTTGGGGGGTAACTTTAGAGTATCTCTTTTCAGAACAGACAGCAAAGGATCCATCGATTCTTGACAAATAAGGCCGAAGGTGGTTAGATCCTCCATCATCCATGTTTTTCTTTGTTTCATTAGTTATAATGTCTGAGCCCTTCTTCCCCTTGGGATTGGCCCCCACCACCCATAGTAGCCTCCTATAGCTGTTAGTGTACGGCTACTCAATCATCTTCACACTGAGTAATAGGGGGTAACTTTAGAGTATCTCTTTTCAGAACAGACAGCAAAGGATCCAATCGTCTATCGGTTTAGAGGACCTCTACTCACAACGGTCTCTTTGTTTAAGTGTAAAGTGTTGTCCAAAATCGACATGTCATTGGAAGAGCTTCCATTGTTCAAAATTCCATTGTTCTTGATTACATCCTTCCAGCCTCTGAATGTCTTAATTTTATTGAATCCCCAAATTTCTTATGTAAAGATGAGGTAAAAGTAAGATTACAGAACAAGCATATGATAAAAATACCTCCAGATGAAGCACAAGTAGCTATAAATCATTTGTTTATATTAAGTGTCCATGTGTTGTATGTATCAAGATAGGGTATCATTTGTTTATATTTAAGTGTCCATTTGTTGCACGTATCAAGATAGGGTATCAAAACCAGCATATCGTAAGATGTACAATGATCCACTTAAATCCTGTATGTTGTACATGTTGCTTTTGTTGAAGAGCCAAACCTTTTTCATTTTCTATGCTGTAATATTGCCATGTATTCACATACAAGCCTTCTATATTCTTCTTATTTCAGGGGCTATAGATTTAAGCAATTAATTGAACTTAATTTTTATTAATGGTACCTGCAACTAGTAATACCCATAGTTCTGAAGATGTCTGAATTTGATCACAAGGTATGGGTGCTTTCTCATTCTACTTTTATGCCTCCAGCTTTAACTAGTAAAGCACATGAAGCTTGTAGGTGAGTTAAATTTGTTTTAGTAAATAAATCTGTCTCAAATTGCTAAAATTTGAGCAAATAGAGGAGACACCTATTCATATTCACATTTAGCAAAGATCCAATGTTGGTGATGGTTCTGCTTCCCATTGTAATCTTTCTTTTCTGATAGATCCTATACTGTTAGAAACTTTATTATTACAGAGAGGAAAGTCCTTGTTAAGTATTTTGAATTCTTAAGAGTGAAGATGGTTTATTTAGTGAACTGTGGAGATTAATAAGAATTTTCATTTGGTGGATAGGCTATTCTAAATGTGAATTTATAAACAGATGGGACTGCTTCTGTTATATTAGGCCATTAGACAAACCTAAGATACTGCCACATCTTTTGTTTTCAAAAAGATGTAATCAGGTTAGTGTAGAGTTATTCCTGATAGTATGAAGGTGGCTTTCTTTAACTGGGACTGTATTTCGCCTACTCCCTCATAATATCTCTTTTCTCTATCTTGTATGATTTTTTAAATTCGGACCAATGTCTATATGCAGGCATTACTTGAGGAGAGGATCACTACTCAAGCATTAGCTGGTAAACGTCTAGTTCAGGTATTAATAACAATTTTTTTGCTTGTTCCATCATAAGCTGCATTGCTTCTTTTAAGGTCAATTAGATTTAGCTATGTCTTGGCAGCAAGGTAATATCATTTGACAAAAGGCTTAGTCGGGGCACTGCATTTTATCATTAAGAATATTTAAATAGTTTGGTTGATTTGAAGTGTTCTTTCTCAATCTTGAATGTTAATAGTTGTTTTGTAACCAAGGACTACTGTTAAGTACTGGGTTGTACAGCTTGATTCTATGAACATAGAGTAACCATTGACTTCATTGGTGTGTGGAAAATGGATCTCGGAAATTTTGTTGCTAACATTCAATTTCATGTGCTTTTGTTACAAATCATTGTGATTGATAGTTCAGCTCATCAAAAGGAGACTGAAACCTTTCAGCTCATCAAAAGGAGAATTGTATTTGCCTAGAATATTGTGATATAGAATTGTATTTGACTCTCCAAGGACATGGAAAACCTTAAAAAAGTATTTGACATATCCATTTTCGTCACAATTGTATGACATAGGTTTTTTGATACCTTTGTCAAGTGGGACTGTCTAATGAGGCAGTCTAAGCCTATAGAATAAAAATTGGATCATTAGATATAATCAAGTAAACAACTTGATTAAAAAAACAATTATTCAATATATTAGTGGTAAAATTTTTTCAAATACACATTGAAGCTGAGAAACTATCACTTTATTCTTAATTTTCATTTAAAAATAAAAATAAATAATGAGACACATGTTAGATTTTAAAATTTTGGTTGTGGTACCAAATAATAATCCTAATTAAAATTAACTAAAATGCTGGATAAATTACTTGTATAGTGAAATTTTTTTAATATTTTAGCATTTTAAGAAATTTAAATGAAGTTTTTGGGTGTCTCAAGTTGAGTTCAAATCGAGCTTAAGTACTATATTCAATGTTATTATGATTGAAAGTGCTTTTAAAAATTGTTTAAAGAAAAATGTGGTTTGTTAATGTTAAATTTGTAACATTGTTGTCAAAAAATATGGTTAAATGTTAAAATGTTCTTCTTAGAGATGATAGTGCAAAGTAAAAGATAGTTAAGTTACATGAGATTTAAATAATTTAATACAATGATACACGAGATATAAATTTTAAATATTTTTTAAGTAATTAATATAAATTGTTTATAAAATTAATGAAACAGATATCCATATAAAGAAATGAATTTTAAGTTGCAAAGATAATTTTAATACAATGATACACGAGATATGTATTGCAGTTTAAAAATAATAAAGTAAATTATAAATTATGTTTAATAATAATTATTTTAAATTATATTTTATAGTATTATATATTATGATTTTAGTAAATTCATATAAGAATGCTTAATACTAAGAATTTTAACAAATTATATATTTCTATTAAATTATATTTAATAATAATTATTTTAAATTATATTTTATAGTATTATATATTATGATTTTAGTAAATTCATATAAGAATATTTAATACTAAGAATTTTATTAAATTATATATTTTTATTAAATTATATTTAATAATAATTATTTATTATTTATATTAATAATCTTATTAAAATTTAATAAAAATAACAATAATCATCTACTTAAAAAAAATTCTGCTAAGGGTATTCTAGTCATTTTAGTTTTTTTCCTTATGCTATTACAACATCATTCCATTCAATCAAATACAAGAATACCATTACGCCTCTATTCCATTCCATTCAACCAAATAAAAGGATTACCTATTACGCCTCTATTCCATTACACCTCTATTCCATTACAGCGAACCAAACGTGCTCATAATATTTTATAAGGGTGAAGTAGTTCTTTTTGTTATTTTCCTATAATATATAATATTATGCATTTTGAAAACTTTCATATTTAATTGTGATTATGCGATTAATTTAATTAGGAAAATACAACGCCACCTTGTTGTTCATATTTGATTTTAAAGGTATTGCGGGGCAGAGTGCCACGTGTATTCTGGAGTTGTACTTTGAGTGGTCTCTGTAGGTGGAACGCTTACGAAGAAATCAAGTTCAATTTCGTTTTCTGTTCAATTTGTTGAGTGAATTTCAACTCATTTATCGAGGGTTGGCATATCCTCAATATACTTATTATCATTTATTCTAACACATTCTACTAATCACATTTTAATACTTAATTATTTTTAATCTCACAATTAACTTGAAAGGAAGTTCTATTTTCTATCATTACCTTTTAATTCCCTCTTCCTTGGGAAAAATTAAATCATAATGTTACAACAATCTCCAATTTGCTCAAAATAATAATAACAATAATAAATCTCATCAAACTTAGTACATTTATTTTCAAGTTAGGGAATCCTATCGAATTTTAGATTTAGTGGCTAAACCCTTTTGACTTTCAACCGAATGATATTCTCCGCTATTCTTGAACTATCATATGTTAGTAGACTAGGTTCTTATCAAAAGCCGGACACAAAATGAAAAACGTAATTTTTCTAGTAGGGAAAGTAAATTTTTCTATGGTAGCAAAAACTGAAAATTCTTAGCCACAAATCTGAATTGTAATTACAAAAGAAGTTGCAACTATAATCTCACAAATCTATATATTGAATGCTCACAAAAAAATAGAATAGAAAGAAAAAATATATATATACTTGTGTTGAATATTTTTTAGCACCCATAATCCAAGGAAAAATCATAAAAGTTCTACTAGAATAGAAAGAAAAAAAATATATATTTTAAAAAAAACCCTAAGTCCTATTAGAACTCCATGTGGTGCGCAACACACACACACAATGATTCCCTAATACATACGGTTCATTTGGCGTTTTATATGTTAGGTACAATTATATGCAGTACAAATTTATATTAATTTAAAACAAACTTATATAATTTATTCAACCTAATATTCAATTTTCTATTACCAAAATATTATTTGTTTATGTAATTATAATGAATGAATGAATTCAATAAAATTATTTTCTCATTCTAATTATAATTCCATTAAAGTCATGGCAATTTTACTGTATTAGAATCTATAAGAAAATAAATTTAATTGTCATATTCAAAAAAATTGCGATGACTAATTAATTTAATGTTCACTTTTGGACTCAATTATTCAATTACATTCAGTTAAATAGCAACCCAAAGAAATTAAGTTAATTCCCAAGTCACCTTTTGTTTCTTCCAAGAAAATGTATTCACTGCGAATAGTAATTCATGGATTTTATTTCTCATTCATCGTCTTGTTCATTTATTATAATGGTTCTAGTTTGCAATCCATACAAAGTTGTTTTGAGCTAACATAGGGGTCGATTGGACATGTATAATTAGAACTTATATAATTTTTAATTTAGTTCCTACTTTTGTCTATTAATTACAAGATTATTTAGTTATGGAGTCAATGCACTAAAAATACCATGATTAGTCTCCTCATTATATACCATTACGAAAACAACTTAGATTTATATTTTATCCAACGACCTAGTCTTTAGTGTTACTCTCACAGGATATTATTAATCTTTTTGGGTTAAATCATTTCACTCAATATGATCATATTTTTTCTTATGGCCACCAATGCATCTTCCATAATGAAAAAAATTATTACTAACAAATAGTAACAACAATCATTCGTCTTTGATGAATGACTTGTGGCAACATTTATTTTCCATAATTCATGCAATTATAATGAGAATATACTATTTACTATTTAATCAAGTTACGAATTCCAGTATTGTAAGTGAAATCAAGTCATACATAAGTCACATACCAACTTTTAGTTCTAAGACCAATGGAACACAAGCTTTCAATATATCGAAGTTTACAAGTTAGGTACATATGGTTAGTCACTTACTAAGGACTGAGGTAAGTCACATCATGAACGTCACAAGTAAAAAAACCATAAATAAATTCAAGATAAACAAACTTGTATCCTTCTCAATGTATCATCAATCTAAACAATCACACCTATGTTTCTATTTTCTAGGAGTCATCGGCTCCAATACCCAAGACAATGTATTTTCTCGATTGGACTTAACAGATAACATAATAGTCACTCGAATCAATTGTTTATTTTTATTCCTCGAACTATGAACGATTTAGACTACCTACTAATATAAGTTGTCCTCTCGCACTATAATCCATCTCTATTATGCAATTTAATATTAGTTAAATCTTAGGTAATTAATAAGTTAATATTTACTTATTCATTTTGTTTTTCATGCAAAAACCATTGATGACTAACATATAAATTTATTAATATAAAATATGAAATTTTATTTAAACAAATTGTTCAAAAAATTACAAGTTGTACTAAGGGTACAAAATTCTAACCAATTGCGAGTTGATAACTCACATATAATTATCTTGTAGATGCATCTACTAAAATCTGTTAGCTTGATAAATCAATCCAAAATTGCCAAGAGAGGGTGAATTGACTTATAAAAATTTGTGCAAGCTTGAGCGAAATGATAAGAGAATTGAACACAACCATGTAAAATTGTTCAACCCCAATTGCCTACTCCACTATCTTAGCTTTCTATAACTAAGGATTTTCCCAAATTCACTCGTTTGATCAACCTTTGAGGACAATGTTTAACCTTACAACTCCCTTAAGATTTCTACACAAATCTTAAGACTCAAACCCTCTCAAAGAGAAACAAATAAGCAAACAAAGAAATAACCCTTAGCAAAATTACAAAGAAAAACTTTTTAATTGATAGAAAAACAATGGAAGTTCACAAGTGTATACAAGAAAAGTATAAGAACTTTAAGCACAAAGGTTGATTGAATGAAATTTTTGTTTTGATAATCTCTCTTATTATTGTAGGACCTTTAGAAGCTGATATGTATACCTTCTAATTGATTTTCAACCGTTATGGTTGTTAGGATATTGAATAGAGTCATTGGGGATAAAAATATCAGTGCATTAATGTCACATATAACAACAGGTATCGATACTTTTTCTACGAGTATTGATACCAATAGTATTTAATGCCTAATTTAGTGACCGTTGGAACCAATACTATCCATACCCAGGAAATTCTATTAATACCAAATATGAGGTATCGATACTGTATTGATACTTGATAAAACCTTTGGAAGTCAGAATGTGAATTTCAAATCGATATTGAAAAATGTATCGATAAAAGTATACCATTATCGATACTTGAAGAAATTTATTGATACCCAAAAAGAGGAATTGATACCAAGATCGATACTTGGTAAACATTTTGGAAAAAAGAATACCATTTTCGTATTGATACCTGAAAAATGTATCGATAAATTTGTGAATATATTGATACTCATTTAAATTTATCGATACTTGACAAAAAGTATCGATACTGGATCAATACTTTTTGGCCTGTAACAATTTGAACATATTTGAAAAATGTTTGAAAGTTTGTTTGTCTAACTTGGATTCAAAAAGTATTTTCTAGTTATGAGTTCAATAACTTTTCTTTTAGATATCATTTGAAATGAAATTCTTACCAAGTTGTGTTTAAAATGATTTTTATTCAAAACATAATATTTGTTATATGAAAATTACTTGTCAAGTAAAGCTTGGTTCAACAAAATCATATTAAAACATCCACTTGTTGGATAAATGGACTCATATTCATTTCAGAAATGGAAGAGAATCAATATTAACTATTGCTAGTGAGGTTCTAATAAATCATTTTCTTTGAGAACAAACAACACTTAAGAAATATTTAGAATGAAGAATCTTCATGTTCTTTAATAAATATTCTAATCGATCATGCCAACTAATTAAAATAATAAGTATAAACTAGAGGAAATGTAGGTAATTTTACATTTAGAAAATTCATCCAATCAATTTCGATAACATATTTTATGTACTTCATAGCAATCAGATGGTCTAAAGTAGAATCTAAAAAATAGAACACAATACTATGTAAATAGACATGCTAGCATTATAACAAAGAAAACACCAAAATAATAAGTTTGAAGGTCATTGTAACAGCTCGTTTTCAATAAAATCGAAATAGTGGTTTCGGGACCACAAATCCGATTCCTAAGAAAATTTATTTTAATATTATTGCATGGTCTGCATTATGATAGAAATGTCGTATGAAAATTTCGTCAAGAAAATTTTACCGATTACATGTTTAATTGATAAAAGGACCAAATTGCATGAAATGCAAAAGTTGAGTTCTAATAGCTATAAGTATCTAATAACTATGTAATTCAAAATTAGAGGTCCTTATATGAAAAATAAATCATTAAGAGGAGTTAGTAGATAAGTATGATAATTCATCCATGGAAATTTAAGAAAAGAAAAGGACTAAATTGGAAAGATGAAATAATAAAATATGATATTTTAATTAAATAACAAAATATCATCATTTTCATCATCTTTCCCAAAATTGAAACATGGAAACCCTAGCCATGGAAACCTAAGCTCAATCCAACTTATTTTGTTTAATTATGTATGTTTTTTTGTCCCATTTTTAGTAATTTTTATATTTCTTAGATCGTAATAACTTAATCTAGTTATCTCGAGGATTAATTTGCAAATTTATTAAGGTACTAAATTTTTGTCATGGATGAGTAGGCATGAATTATGAAGTTTTATGGTAGAAAATGAAAGGTTTTTGTTAGTTAAACAACTTTTGTAAAAGGAATTTTGATGAAAATTATGATTTAAGGACTAAGCTGAAAATTTGTAAAATTCATGGAAAAATTTTGAATTTTGTGGAATACATGGACTGCTAATGTTATATGTAAAAATCGGTTAGGCTTGGAATAATGATTAAATTGCATGAATTTCATTTTCCGAGCCTAAGGACGAAATCAGAATTAATTAAAAGTATAGGGGCAAAATGGTAATTTTTCCTAATATGTGAATTGAATTGAATTGAATATGAATTGTATTAAATTGAGTTAAATTTACTCGTATAGATTCGAATAGATAAAATACAGAATTAGATCGAGGAAAAAAGAAAGTGTCAGATTAGTAAACAACAAATCAACGAACACTTGTCAAAGTAAGTTCGTGTAACTAAATTGTGTATATTTATATGTTGGAATTTAATGTTGTATATGTGAATTGTATAAATTTCATATGTATGAAATTGATTACATATCCGATAATGCCCGATAAATAATAAGTTTCGTTTGGATAAATGAGATTCGATGGATATAGGGTTCCTGAATTGGTTGTGATCCTACATATATTGTGGACACACCACAGCTTGAAAGAGCGTCCCGTTATTAGCCCTCTCAAGCTTCCTGTTATATGGTTCCTGATAGCTTCCCTTTAATGGCTCTTCGGAGCATCCCGATCGATTGTGATCCTGCATATGTTGTGGACACACCGCAGCTCTTATGAGCGTCCTGATATATGGCTCTTCATGAGCTTCCTGATTAATGGCTCTCCGGAGCTTCCCGATATGGATCGCTTAAACTTTCTGATATATGGCTATCCGCAGCTTCCCGATTAATGGCTCTTTGAAGCTACCTGTTATTGGCTCGCATGAGCTTCCTGACTATGGCTCTTATGAGCTTCCTGTTATACAGTCCGGATAAGCTTCCCATTATATGGCTCACAAGAGCTTCCTATTATATGACTCGAAAGAGAGCTTCCCATTTATGTGCTCGTAAGAGCATTCTTGAATATGAATTGACGGATCTTAGATTTGTACATTTCGTGTGTACTACCCGTATGTCCATCGATATTTCATATGGTTCAACAGGCAAAGTTCCAGTATAAGTTAAGATAAGTTCTAGATAAAATATTATCTGTGTCTACCTGAAAATACATGGAAATTGTTACATGATGAGCTCATACTTGATTCTTGATATTTACATGAAGTACATGACTAACATGTTTGAGGAGGTTTTATGTGATTAGGCTAATTGCAAAATTTCTTTGGATGCATTTTTGTATGTTTATTTTAATGAAAATGAATGGTAAGTTAATTTCTCGTTATACGAACTTACTAAGCATTAAATGCTTACTTTATTTTATTTCCTCTGTTTTATAGTAAATTGAAAGCTCGTTGGGTTGGAAGCTTGGTGGAGATATCTCACACTATCAATCGGCCCATTTCGGTACAAATATAAAACTAATTTTGGTTGTAATAGCATGTATAGGCTAACTTGGTCAGTGTTGGCATATAAATGTTTTGGTTGTAAATAGCCAATGGAATGGCTTGTGAGGAATATGTTTTGATGTATATATATAAGTAGATTTATCATGTTTAAAAAATGAGTTGATTATGCATATATGCTTTTGGTACCTAGGTAAATATGAGTAATAGAATGATATAATGATAAATTGTCACTTGAAGTGCTTAAGAGCACATTGGTTGTATGTGGCAATATGTCATGTTTAAGACATGATTTTAGCATGTTTTGAGTGCTTTGATATGATATGTAAATGTGCAATTTGTAGTGATAGGTTGATGTCAAAATTGGGTAAGAAATATGGCTTGGAAATGACCTTATTTTGTCCACACGGGCAGAGACACAAGCGTGTGTCTCAGTCGTGTGTGACACATGGCCTAGCACATGGGTGTGTGGTTTGGCCGTGTGTCCCTTGCATCTTAAAAATTTCAAAACCGAATGCTCAAAATTGATCACACAGCCTGGCACACAGGCGTGTGGCTTGGCCGTGTGATCCCTGCACCTATTTAATGAAAATTATTATGTTTACACGGCCTGGCACACGGGTGTGTGACTTGGCCGTGTGACCTAAGTTAGAGAGTTACACGGGTAAGGACACGTGCTGGGACATGGCTGTGTACGTACTTTGAATGCCTACGGTGCTTGAGACATGGGTGTGTCTCTTGGCCGTGTGAGCCACACGGCCTGTTCACATGGGCGTGTGCCCCTTGCACCTTGGAAAAATTTTGAGATTTTGCGAAAAATTCTCTGAGTACCCGGTTTAGTCCCGACTTGATTCTAATGTATGTTTTGGGACTCGATTGCTCATATAAGGGACTTTATGAATCATTTTTGTTATGAATGTTAAATAATAAGAAATGTTTGTATTGGATCTGTATATTCCGGTAATGCTCCGTAACCTTGTTCCGGCGACAGATATGGGTTAGGGGTGTTACAGTCGTTATAAATGGCAAGCAAAAAAAAAATCTTAAATGTCATCTTTCAAGCAACCAAATATAGAACATTAGCTTCAATACAATAAAATCAAACCATGGACTTACAGTTTAGTAATCAATAGCAATAATTATAAATTATAGCAACTAATTCCTCAATATGGATTATAGAAACTCTACAAATTGACATGTTAGCATTTAAAATGATCAGCATCATAAAGATAACGTCAATATTCTTTTAATATCTAGATTTGTCATGGTTATCAATTAGGTATGTCAAATTTGATTCAACATCAATCTTATTGTTTTTCTCTGCATTCTCTTCATTTTTCCACTTCTAGTATTGAGAAGAATTATTAGGATGATCCCTTTGACGATTATTATGGACTCATTTACCATGTCCACAATTATGTCTTTTGAATTTATTATGTATTGTTGCATTCGTTTTAGAGAATGGAGTAGATCCAGTAGAATGAGATCTTTCATTAATAACCATTATTTTGTTCAACCACAAGTAAACATGTATTAACTCAAAATATTTTTTAAAAATCTTTTTCACGGATTGTTATTGTAGGAGCACATTCGAAACATGAAACTTGAAAAGATTTTCTAGCAAGTCATCATCAATAATATTCTCCCTGTACGATTGTAATTGAGAAAATATCCTAAATACTGTAAAGTTATACTCACTTATAGTTTTAAAATCTTTCAATCATAACCAATTTTAAGTAAAATTATAATTGGCCATACCATTTTTTTTAAAAAATAAAATTATTCCACAATTTAAGTCAACCCTACACAATCATAACCAAAAATTTTGCTTTCAACTCTTCACATACAAGTTTAGTCAAATATCAAGTCTTTAAAGATCTCCAAGAACTATGTAACTAAATCTTTAAGCACACATACTGTATACATGTATTATAACTAAAGAAGAAAAAAGAATCTTAATTAAAAAATGAAACACTAAAATAATATTTTTTTTCAAAGAGAAATATAAGGAAAATTCACTAAATATATATTTTTAAATAAAGTTAATGAAATTTGCATGCAACATTAAAAAGGGTAAACTAGTTATAGAAATGTAATGGTGCATGATAAAAGAAATCTTTGTTTAGTTGGGGAAGATGGGCCTCATGGTTGTGGGTTTGAGTCCTTTTCACCCATATCTTATTTTGTTTTTTTGATTCACGCGCAAAGCATAAAATCCCACAGGGTTGTAAGTTTCACTCTCCTCGGAACTTTTTTCCTTTATTTGTTATCTTCTCTATCCTTTTAACAACTTAAAATAGAAGTGATTAAAGTTTCATGATAACTTAAAAAGAATAAGAAAAAAAAGAGATAAATATGTATTTTATTTATTATGATTCTTTTAAATATAAATGATATAAAATTCTATTCTCAATCAACATTAAAATGTTAAATTACATCAAACTTCTTATTATAATAAACATCCATTTTATAATAATAAAATATTTATTACTATACTAAAAAATGTCTCGTAAAAAATGTCTCGTAAATAAAATGTCTCGTAAAAAATGTCTCGGGACTTCCTGGTATCAGAGCCAAGGAGGAGCAGGTATTCTTAAGTTTAAGAAAATATTCAATTTGTTTTCGTTATTTCTGAGTTCTGGTTTAACTATCTTTATTATCGTATTATTATTTTGCTGAGAATTGATACAGTATCCAGTTAGCCATGGGTTAGGCGTGTCAAGGACTAAGTATCCCCGTAGGCAACTTAATTAATTCAGAGATTCAGATAGTAGAACCCCCTGTAGGAAATACGAAAACAAAGAATGTTTCCTTTCCTTAGAAGAACCAATTCTTCTGCTAGCTTTGTTTCTAATCAATCCCAAGAATCTGACCAAACCTCAAACAATACTGTTAATGAACAAGAAGAACATTATGAGAATATTCCCCAAAGATTTGATAATTGGACTCTTCCAAGAGTTCCAACAAACCAAGTTTACAAAAAAACAACTTTTGAAAATTTAAATGCTTTTTGCAGTTATGTTATAAAAACAAAAGAAAGAAGTTTACCTATTCAAAAAGAATATGAAACAATCCAATTATTAGATAAAGTCGTCATTAATAAACTCAAAGAACAAAGATACAAATACATCCATTTTGGATTAGTCCAGGTTGGAGTCAAACCTCTTAGTGTTGAAGCCACTAAAAATACCTCAATATTAGTAGTCTTAAGAGACCAAAGACACATCATGTTTAATGACTCATTATTAGGAACTATAGAAACAAGCCTATGTACTGGCCCAATACATTTTAATTGTTATCCAAATTTTATGGTTTCTTTGACTGATAAAAACATTTTACAATCTTTAACACTTCAAATACATACCCATAACTACAAAATGCTTCCAGGTACAGAAGTATTAACTTTGGTTTATAGACTCCATTTCAAAGCCATGTATTCTGTAGTTAATACCAAGGCTTTACTCCAAAGCCCAAAATGAGAAACCCTCTTAATAGAGACAGGCACCACAAGATCTCATACTACAATCCCCAGAACAATACAATGGCATGAGATAAACCTTCCTGATAAGTGGAAACTTGAAGGTGCTACAGACCCTGTGGCACCAACCCCCATAAGAAACACTTCATTAAGTGAAACTTCTCAGCACCAAGATGACACAGTTGAATTAAAATTCAATAGGCCACAAAGAATGCCTCCAAGACACTCATTCGAAATAGGAAGTACCAGCACAGCTTTTAGGAGGTTAAATATAGAAGAAAAGTCAAATCCAGAAACACAAACAGTAGATTTTAGGACAGCCAGAGCCTCTGTCTCTTCTATCCCAACAACATTTAGGACCAATTTACAAGGAATAGATAATTCCTCAAATATAGCTCAACCTATCTATGCCAGACAAGAAGAGAGTCCCCAAAATTCACCTAACATGTCACCAACTTATTCATCAATGACTAATAATGCAAGACAAAGAGAAAATTCAGAAATATTTGTTTTAGAAAAATTGTTTGAAATAAATAAAGAATGGTGTAGAAAGCACTTCTATTCCAACAAAAATAAGCAAAAAAGAGAAGATTACTTTAAAAATTATAATGATAAAAAAGAAAATATTCTTCAAGAATATTATAGATTTATGAATACTCATAAAGTCCATATAAAATTCTTTGAATGGTTTGAAGAATATTATTTAGGATCTGTTAATACAATAAGACATAATACTAGATGGCAAACTAATAAAGGAGAAGTTGAATCTCGACATCCCCCTTTAATGGAGGTTCAATATCTTCATAAGAATACTGGAATAAAAGCAAACCCTTTAAGAATGAGAGCTCCCGATGCAGGAGAACAAATCTCATCAAAAGATATCAAAATGATAGTAGAACAAAACAATTATACAAATATTAATCTTCATACAATAGGAAAACAATTAGATTATATTGAAAATTTGGTAGAAAGTCAACCAATCAAGAGAGAACCAGTAAAAGAGATAACCGAAAAAAGTTCCAAAGAACCAATATTCACACCTTATGAGATTCCAAAAGCTTTCCAAAAATCCCAAAATGATTTCCTAACAGAAATCCAAAATAGACTTAATGCTTTAGAAAACCATAAGTCTGAATTAATCGCCCCTGATACCCCAATACAAACCCAATATTCAGTAAATACATTACACCAATCCTCCCAATCTGACTCGGATCAGTCAGATGAACAACAAATTAACAAGATGGCTTGGAAAGAACCAAAAAGATTATATTATCCAAAAATTACTGCACCTGATCTTAACATAGAAGAAAAACCTGTTTTCCAAAATAAATACAATGCTAATACAATCTATGAATGGAATATAGATGGAATGTCCGAATATAATATTCTTACTTTATTACAACAAATGACAATGGTTTCAAATGTTTATAAAACCCGAAATCAAAATGGATTAATCAATGACCATGCTATAGCTAATCTTTTAGTTGTTGGATTTACTGCTCAATTAAAAGGATGGTGGGATCATGCACTGGCTAAAACCCAACAGGAAGAAATTTTAAAAGTAATAAAAAAAGATGACCAAGATAGAATTATTTTAGACGAACAAGGAAGAGAAATCCAAGATGCAGTAACAACTTTAATTTTCTCAATCTCTAAACACTTCATTGGAGATCCTTCTCATCTTAAAGATAGAAATTCAGAATTATTATCAAATTTAAAATGTAAAAAACTAACCGATTTTAAATGGTATAAAGATGTCTTTATGACTAGAGTCATGCAAAGATCTGATAACCAGCAACCATTTTGGAAAGAAAAATTTCTAGCAGGACTTCCCACATTATTAGGAGAAAAAGTTAGGAATCAAATAAGAGAAAATTACAAAGGTATTATTCCATATGAAAAGCTTACATATGGTGAACTAATTAGTTTCACCCAAAAGAAGGATTAAAAATTTGCCAAGATTTAAAATTACAGAAACAACTCAAGAAAGAAAGATATCAATGTAGAAAGGAATTAGGATCATTCTGCCACCAATTTGACATCAGGAATGAGCCTTCTTCTTCAAAAACATGTTGCCCTGAAAAGCCAAAAAATAGGAAAAAGAATATTTCAGAATATTATAAAAAACCTAAATATAAAAAATACAGAAAAGGGAAGAAACAACAAAAAACAGAAAACAAAATTGACAAAACAATAAATTGTTATAGATGTGGAAAACCAGGGCATATCTCAAAATATTGTAAAATCAAAAGAAAAATCAATAACTTAAATTTAGAAGAAGAGATAGAACAAAAATTAAATGAAATCCTATTAGAAACAACTTCTTCTGAAAATGATACATCTACTGAAACAGATGAATTACAAATAGACGAATTACATACAACATCCCAGTCTTCTGGAGATGAGAATGAACCTTCAATTAATATGCTAACTAAAGATCAAGAATTTATGATAGAAGTTATTGATAAAATTCAAGACCTAGAGCTTAAAAGAGAATACCTTTTGAAATTAAAATCCTCATTAAAAGATAAACCAGAAAAAGAAAAAGAAATCATTTCTAGTCAATCACAAATGTATAATATACAAGATATAATATTTAATAAATATGAAAAAATAAAACCAAGACAAATTACAAACACTGAATTACAGTTGGAAATAAAACAGATTAAATCAGAACTTTCTCAGCTTAAAATAGAACAACAAGAAATGAAGGAACAAATTAGATCCTTAAAACACGAAACCTCAGAAAAAAGTTCATCAGAAACTGAACCTGAACCTGAAGAAAATACACAAGAATATATGATAGTTCTAACTGAAGTATCTATTCAAAGATATTTAATAAAAATAAATATTGTCATAAATAATGAATTTCAATTAGAAACAACAGCCCTTTTTGATACAGGAGCGGACCAAAACTGCATTAGAGAAGGAATAATTCCAACAAAATATTATAATAAAACATCAGAATCTCTTAAGGCTGCAAATGGTAAAAAATTAAAAATTACTTACAAAATTCCCAATGCAGAAATATCCAACAAAGGTATAAAATATCAAACATGTTTTTTAATGGTAAAAGATATTACCCAAGATGTCAATTAGGAACCCCATTCATATCCTTACTCAAACCTTATAAAGTAACAAATAATTCTATCTCCACTAAAGTTTTAAATATTAAGGTAGAATTTACTTTTGTAGAAAAACCGAAAATAAGAAACCTCAACCTATTAAAATCTTTATCCATTCATAATGGACAAATTAATAATTTAATTAATTACAAACAGAAGCAAATCTCTTTTCTAAAAGAAGAAATATGTTTTAAAAAATTAAATGAACAATTAAGAAAAAGAGAAATACAAAAAAGAATAGATCAAATCAAAAAGGAAATAGAATCAACAATTTGCTCTGACATTCCTAATGCCTTTTGGAATAGAAAGAAACATGAAGTAACATTACCATACGAAAACGATTTTGATGAAAGACAAATATCCAAAAAAGCAAGACCAATACAAATGAACAAAGAAATGGAAGAATTTTGTAGAAAAGAAATACAAGACCTTCTTAATAAAAATTAATTAGAAAGAGCAGTTCCCCTTGGAGTTGTTCAGCATTTTATGTAATAAAAAATGCAGAACTTGAAAGAGGAATGCCAAGATTAGTAATTAATTACAAACCTCTCAATCAAGCCTTAAAATGGATTAGATACCCAATACCAAATAAGAAAGATTTGCTACAAAAACTTTGTAATGCAAATATTTTCTCAAAATTTGATATGAAATCCGGATTTTGGCAAATCCAAATAAAAGAAGAAGAAAGATATAAAACAGCATTTACTGTACCATTTGGACAATATGAATGGAATGTAATGCCTTTTGGGTTAAAAAATGCTCCATCTGAGTTCGAAATAATAATGAATGATATTTTTTACCAATATTCTCAATTCACAATAGTATACATCGATGATGTATTAGTATTTTCAGAAAATTTAGAAAAACACTTTAAACATATATCAATCTTTATAAAAGTCATAAGAAATAATGGTTTAGTAGTTTCTAAATCCAAAATAAGTTTATTCCAAACCAAAGTAAGGTTTTTAGGTCATTACATTACCCAAGGAACCATTACCCCAATAGAACGATCTATAGAATTTGCTAGCAAATTCCCAGACCAAATTCTTGATAAAGTCCAATTACAAAGGTTCTTAGGAAGCCTCAATTATGTTATAGACTTTTATCCAGGTCTTAGCAAATTATGTAAACCATTATATGATAGACTCAAAAAGAATCCACAACCTTTGACAAAAAACCATACCAATATTATCACCCAAATCAAAAAACAAATCACTAAGCTTCCTTGTTTATATTTAGCTGATCCAAATGCCCCCAAGATAGTTGAAACAGATGCTTCTGAAATAGGGTATGGTGGGATCCTAAAACAAGTTAAAGGAGGAAAAGAGCAAGTAGTCCAGTTTACTTCCAGACACTGGAATCCTACTCAGCAAAATTATAGTACTATTAAAAAAGAAATTTTATCAATTGTTTTATGCATTACAAAATTCCAAAGTGATTTATTAAATCAAAAATTCCTTTTGCGAATCGATTGCAAATCAGCAAAAGAAGTTTTACAAAAAGATGTTCAAAACATTGCCTCAAAACAGATTTTTGCAAGATGGCAGCCAATTTTGAGCATATTTGATTTTGATATTGAATACATCAAAGGAGAAACTAATTCTTTGCCTGATTTTCTCACCAGAGAGTTTCTTCAAAAATGCCCCCCAAACTCCGAGACAATGGAAAAGGGAAAATAGAAGAATCATCCAAAACCCAAATCACATCAAAACCAATTAAAACATGGTATGAAATTTGCCATGAAGAAGATGAGAAATCATCATCATCGTCAAAATCCTCCAAAAATACAATAATTCAAGATGCACAAGATCCAAATGAGATTGGTTCTCAAATCAAAAAATGGATTGAGTCCCTATCTCAATCTCCAGAAGTAGCATTGGCCTTTTCGCAAATGAAAGAGGAAACTCCTCTCAAACAAATTGCTGCTGAAGCAGCAAAGGTTTCAAAAATAAAGAGATTGTTTTACACAAACCAAAATCTCTTAAAAATATTTTAAAAGAGACTTCTCTCCAAGAGGTTTTTCCAAAAGAGATAGCAGTATCTTCACAAACTGTTACACAAAAATCTTCACAATATTTTCCAAACAAATATTTTGAAAAAATTCTTGTTATGGAGGAAGAATTTTCAGAAAAACCTCCACATATACTGGCAAAAGAACTTTTCAATGGATGGCATTTCAAACCATTGGATTCTCAAAAACCCCAACAGTATTATGAAAATATACTGGTCCAAACTGGATCTGTTTTGTTCAAACATTACACAGATCCAAAAGATCCAAATTTTATTACCCATTCAACAGCCCAAATATTAAAAATTCTTCGACCAAGAGATTGGAGTGAAAACCCAAATGCTCCAAAGAAATTCCCAGCCAAATTTACCACCAAAATAGACCATTACCCATATTTTACATATTGGGATTACCAAATGGCATGGTACAATGCCTTTTTAATGAACAACCAACACATGAGACATTCGTGGCTCATATATTTCAAATATGGCACCCAATTCAAATTCCCAAACTGGTTCCAAGAGTGGTGGAATTGGTATGGACCATCATCCTTTGAGATACTACCAGAAAAAATTCAAAACTTATGGCCCAAATTCTTTGACAAATTTCATCCTGAACCAGATCAAAAACACATTTACAGGACAATCCATTTTTTCTCAAAACTATGCATTTACTGGATTGTCTCATGGAATTATTCTTATGAGCAAGACCAACACACTGGAATTCCATTATTAGTTCGCAATTACAGGACTAAATGGTGGGACAAATTTAATGATGAGAAATATGATTCAAAATATTTGGATAATTTTTTCAACAAGAATCCAAGATTATGTAAGTCTGCAGCCCCGGATCAAACCACAGCAAAATTTCTTCAAACAAAGTCAACAGCCAGTGCAATGTTAGCTCAAGCCAAGACAAAAAAAGAATACAAAAAACTCATGGCTGAAATGCTCAGCTCATTGGACTCCGAATCTGAAGATGAATCTCCGGCATCCTCAATCAAAACGGTGGATCTTGCAGATGATACCACTTCGGTAACCATCACCAGGTCCAAAAAGAAATAATACATGAACAGGAGAGATTCCCTGCAAGAAATGATGTGAACAGGAGAGGTTCCTTGCAACAAAATAATGCGTGAACAGGAGAGATTCCCTGCAAGAAATGATGTGAACAGTAAAGATTCCCTGCAACAAAATAATGCGTGAACAGGAGAGATTCCCTGCAAGAAATGATGTGAACAGGAAAGATTCCCTGCAATAGAATAATACGTGAACAGGAAATATTCCCTGCAAGAAAAGACAAGTGAATAGTTATGTAATTTGTATTTTGTAACCAGAGAATATATTCTCTGAAAATTTATTTTCAAAAGTTTCAAATGTAATGATTAAACGATTTAGATGATGTAAGGAGAGAATAGCCCTCTATAAAATGCTATCAGTTTGTGAATGGAAGGCAGAACTCGTTTTTACCTATTTGAGTTGTTTCTCCAAAAAGTTTCTCAAAGTTTCTCAAGACATTTAAGTTTTCAAAAATTTAGTTTTTAAATTTCCAAATTTTCAAATTAAGTTTTCAAACTTAATTAAATTTCCAAATTTACGAGACATTTTTTTAATATGGTTTCAATATTTTAAAAAAAATAATAATCTTTTTGATAATATTGATGTGAATCGATAGTTTTTTTATGATTTATCTTTTGGTAATATATTTTCTTGATTAGAGGTTGATAAGAATATTTAAAATGGTTTTATAACCATAAGAGTTAGGTGAGATGGCAAAGGTCTCTCTTATCTTAACTAGTAGTTGAGAGTTTGATCCTCGTCCTAGGTATAGAGCAGCTTTAAAAACTTGTGGCTAGCATCTACCCTTTTACTGGGTTTACAGAATGCGGAAGATTAATTATTGGATTTACCCAAGCAAATACTTTGAGAATAAAAAAAATGGTTTTTATCATCTTCTAATTTTTTTTAAAAATTTGCTTCATTTATTTGTTTCTTAAATTTTATATTTTTGTATTATAATATACATTTATTTTGCAAATAATTACATTGGTTATTTGTCATAAAATGGTATGAGATATTTTATTAAATTGTTATTTGATTAACTTTTTATTCTAGTTATATTTAATTGTTTTGATTACAATTTTTAAATTATTCTTATTGTTGATTGTACTTCAAATATTTCTATTTGATTTAATTATGAAAGGTGTATTTGCTACTTTTTAAATATTTGATTAAATTATAATTTTTTATATTTATATTTATATATATAAATAAATATAGATTTTACAATTAAGTAATTGTATTGAAAATTTTGAATCATTGCCAATCATAGAAAATAAATATGTGAATAGGTAGTAGGCGAAAAAAGGAAAGGCAAAATAGTTGGAAGCAATGCAAGAAAGGAATGGTTGGATTGAATTGAATCGAATCTTGAATAACTTTAAAATATTTTAGTATGGAAATTTTTATATTAAAATTTATATATTTATATTGAAATAGTCAATGCATTCAAGTCCAATTTTAATTAATTTTACTCTTAAAAGAGATGGTGAAAGAAGAAATTTTCTTTTTTATGAAAATGCTCGTTTTGGTAGCATAAAAAGTGTGGATGATAGTGTAGAAATACTTTCAACTCAATTTTATTGGAGGTGATTTGCAAAATTATGAATTCATAAGTTTCTAATCAATAGTAAACTGCTACGTCATTCGAATTTAAAAAATTATTATTTTTCTCTCTTTTTGCTTTTTCTTTCTTTTTTCTTCTTTTATAGTGTCGGGCAATATCAACAATGCTCAAATTTTGACCTTCTGAGGTCGAGATATTAGCAATTAATTTTGTTTTCAAACTTCACCACCTATTTGCTTGACTTGATGAGATCGAAAAGGTTATTTCATCAATCAAACTAATTTTTTTAGAATCGAACCGGCCGGTCAAGCCGACTAGATCAAGAATCAATTAGGGTACTAGTTCAAAGATAAGAATTGAATCGATTGACCCGCAAACCAATACAAATAGATTAAACCAAGCTACAAAAAACCAGTTGAACTGATTTTCTTTAGTTTTAAAATATTTTTATTTTATTAATTTTTTAATAATTTATTTGATCGAACCAGAGGAACTGATCAAACTAGAAGAACTGATCAAGCCAGGAACGGGTGGACGGATTGGTTAGATTATTGGTTAGTTTTCAAGAAAGAAAAAGAAAAAGAAAATATATATAATAGTTCTTATCTTTTTTGCCACATGTCCATTTTAATTGGTTATTTTTACAAAAAAGTATACTTAAAGGTTTAACTAACAATTGAACTAATTGAACTAAAAGAGGTATCAACTTGGGAAAAATAACAGTTTAGGTACCACTTATGACCAGAAAAATGTTTAGGTACCAAATTAAAAAAAAATGCATAGTTTAGATGCCAATTTGTTGGTTAAGCCTTTTTCCCAAATAAACTTAATGGTTCAACTAACGTTTGACTAACAAAGATACCAACTTTGGAAAAAAATAGTTTGTACCACTTATGAAAAAAAAAATTAGGTACCAAGAAGAAAAAAAAGAGAAAGAAAGAGTATAGTTTAAGTACCAATTTATGGGTTAAATTATTTTAAAATATTAAATATCTAAATAAAATCATATACACTTTAGATAATAGTTTTTTTTTTCATTCTTAATCATTTTTGTTTATAAATCCAACCAAAGTTAATTAATGGAATTTAAATATTTATTATTTAATAAAAAATAGGTGATGGGTGTGGAATCCACCAAAAATAAATTTTTTATGTTTAAAATTGAAAATTAAATTTGTAATATTGGGAGTAGGGTCAATCTCACAAAGACTGAGTTGATCAATTTTATTATATTTTACAACCAAGAATTATACTAATCTGCGAAATTAAAGAAGGGGATTAAATTTGAATATAAAATAAATAAATAAAATTAAATAAAAATAGAATCACAATAAAAATATGCAAACAAAAATAGATTTGAACAAACCAATAATTTGAAAGCTTCTACTTCAGGCAAGATTTTGACTCCGGCATCAAGCTGATTCCGAGCAATGTATTTTATCCTCCAATCAATAAGTTAGTTATAGTGATCAATGAATAACCTCAAACTCTAGCCATTTCGTATGTAAATTAACTTCGGGAACAATCCGACAACTAACCCTTACCAAGCGAATAACCTTGAAATCAGCTTCCACGCTTTAATTTCTTAGTAGCCTTGCGAACTAGAAAAACTCGGCTCAAATTAACTGCCTCAACTGCGTGATCATTTAAACTTGATCGTTAACTCTCTTGACAGATCCAACTACTCACTCAATTGGTCAAATCAATTTGTTCTTTGGTGAACCAAATATGACAATTATGAATCATACCAATTTACCAACTATGTCTTACAACACTAAACCAAGGGGATTTTCTCAATTTTAATACTAAAACGACATTGCAAGATGATAGAATCTATCTCCTGAATCGAAAAATTAATAAGTGGGATTTCGAATTCTCATAATTCAAATACCAGATTAATTCTCAATCTAAAGCTAGAATCAAATTTAGCTACCCGTAATTTGAAGAACACAAAGAAAATAGTGCAAAGAATAATAATAATAATAACAATAATAATAACAATAATAAAAAAATACTTGCTCCTTAAAATAAATCTAGTCCTCATAAATCTCTTAAAAAGATGTATTTTAAAATAGAATAATAAGAAAAACAATTATTAAAACAAAATATTTCTAAAAAATCCACAAGTCTTATGCATTACTCTAGCTTTCATGTAAAATGTTTCTATGTAATTCACTTTTAACTTATTCTCTCAAAATTAATAAAACTCATATCCAAAGTTAAATAAAATAAATAGTAAAAATACGTTAGTTAAGCACATTATCAAATTCCTCCCCCTTTCCCACTTAGCCAAGGTTTGCCTTCAATTATCACAATCCCTAATCCAATCAAGCAAATAAACGTTAGTAGCAATTCTAATCCTATAACTATCTTCTCAAAGGAAATACATCGATTCATAATTCAATTAACTGCACAACTATTAAATCATTTCAGAATTAGGGATCCTTAAGATTTATTTATGCTAAATTGTCAAGACACTGAAATTAACCAAAATTCACCACCATAAACAACCCTTTGTCCAATTTCCTTGTGTTCATTTTTTTCTAATGCAAGGCTTATCTAGAGTGTCACGAGATCTTTTTATGCGAAGAAGTATAACAACCCAAGCATCCCACCCTAGTTATTCAATCTGTCACATCTTTAGATGGCTATTAGCTGTACTCATAATTGTCAATATTAGCGGAATAAGTGAATAGCTTAGAACGTCACTCAATCTTTTGATGCGAAGACAAATAACAACTCAAGCACCAAATTTTGATTACTCAACTGATCATAATTCTAAGAATTTACTCATAATCTAAACAAATAGCGAAGTATTTATTGAATCACAATTTTTTCGATTTTTTCAAAATTTTCAATTTTTTTTGAACACAAAATAATAAGAAAGAGTACTTAGTGAAAAATTCATGCAAACTATGTATTTCTATCAATTTAGCAAAAATCAACATCATGGAGCATTTAATATTGCATACAATTTTATCTCAAATAATTATCCAAATCTTGTTGGATCCAATGCCCTAAGTGTAGTGTATTCGTTTGTAAACTTGTATTTTTTCAAACAGATTAATTTAATAAAATTATTCATGAATTACATTAATACCATTTGTATATTATCCTCAATGGTTTTTGCATGCAAAGCAAAATGGAAGTAAATATTAGCTCATTTGTTATCTAATATTTAATTAATACTAAGTGGTATTACATGGTCAAATCGTAATACGGAAAGACAACTTATATTAGTAGATGATCTTAAATATGTCATTAGTCTAATCGAAAATGAACAAACTGATTAAAATTAATATGTCATCTATCAAGTCCAATTGGGAAGATGTTTTGTCTTGAGCATCGGAGCGGATGACTCCCAAAAGATAGAAACATAGATGTGATTGACTAGAATGACAGTACATCAGATAAGACCTAAGAAGAATAGATCCTAAAACTCTTTGCGGATTTATTCATTTGTGAGGTTCATAGTGTGGCATACATTAAGCTTGAGTGGATGATGGACCATGTATAAGTGAGTCGTATACTTTGATGTAAGTAAAAACCTGAGTTCAAATAGATAAAGAACCAAAAACTGGTGCATTGGGTAATTGAGAATAAGGATACAAACACATTCCAAACATCTTGGCCAAAAGCCTAAACACATAATCTCACTAAACATGTTAGTTATTTATTTCATGTAAATATCAAGAATAAGGATGAGCTCATCAAGAGTCAAGTTCCATGTATTTCATATATATATATTGTACTACCTAATTTTAGCCCGGGCCCATGCAGATTAAATAAATAAAAAAATAAAAACCAAATAAAATAAAATAATAGTCCAAAAACAATAGTGTCTAGTATTACAAATCCCAAATACCTACAGCAAACCCGTATGGCCCAACAATTAAAGCCAAACCTAATTTAGTCTAAATTACACTAGCCTATTTAACCCAAATACCAGACCCAAACCATGAACCCAGTTAAGCCCAAATCAAAACGGTCCGAATTCCAGAAATCCCTAGGGGTTTCTGGAAAACACTTGTGCCTCAGCCCTAGCAGCTTTCTGCCCTTGCGCCGTAGCCGAACCAGATCCCTGCGCTTGTTGCGCCTCCGCGCCAAGTCCACACGCGCCTTCTCCAGGCTTTACCTGCAACAACCAACACCAACAAACAACAACAGAAAATAGAAGCAAAAAAAAAAAAGAATAATAGAATAGGAAAATATTTTTTGTAATTTTCATTCTATATTCAGCTATAAAAAGCGGATTTGTTTCTGTAAATGGGGCTTTCTTTTTTTACGCATATTGAATACAAACAAGAAAGAGAAGAAAAAAGTTTTTTTGGAAGGTGATTTTCTCCGTCGTTTTTTTCTCTTTTCTTTTTGATTTCTTGGATTCTTTGTTTCTTTTATACACCAAACAAAAATAAAAGGAAGAAAAGGCTAAGAGGAGAGTGGTTTACCTATTAGCCGAATCATCGTTTGCTCCGTTGCGATCGGAGTTGAGCGAGAATTTGGGGATGAACAAAATGCGGCGGATGGTTTTTCTTTTTTTCTGAAGGCTGTTGTAAATGAAGTTAATGTGTGTTTAGGGTTTTCGGTAGCTTTTATCCAATATATAAAACGACACCGTTTGAGGCCGGACTCTGTGGCTCCAAAACGGTGCCGTATTGGCATTGATCCGATGATCCGACCCGATTCGAGAAAAAGGATCCGCGTGTATTATACTAATGGTTTATTTTCACATTGAATCCTCCTATTTTCTCAATTTGTTTTGATTTAATCCCTTTCAGTTTTTTTTAATTTCGGCCATATAGGTTTATTTTGTTTTCAATTTCATCCTCTCATTAGTTGAGGAGACATACGTCCAAAACGACGTTGTTTTTAATGATCTGACCTGGTTTCCTAGACTGGTGCACTTAATTGCTGCATTAGTCCCTTCAATTTCAAACAAATTTCAAATAGGTTCTCTTTTATTTTATTTATTTTCAATGTTGTTTCATTTTGGCCCATACTACTGCAATGCTTTTTGAATGATAGGGAATATTGTCTATTTGGTCCCCTATGAAATACGCGTGTTTCATTTTGGCTCCTTAATTATATTTTGTTTTTGTTTTTCCCTTATGATTTTGTTTTGAATCCGGTTTAATCCATAATCCAATATATTCATTTTCTAAAAATTTTATTTCGATTTTGTTGTCTTTGGTATATATATATTTATTTATAAACCTAGCATTATTTTAGTATTTAAGTTTTAATATGGTTTTAAAGTTTATCATTAGAATTACTTAAAATATAATATGCTATTATTTTAAATTAATATTATCTAAATTTATCATACATATACTATTATAAAGTTTTCTTTTCATTTTGTATGTATCATTTATTTAAATTAGCATATGTATATATATTTTGAGTTTCTTTTCAGGTAATATTTACTTGAAAATTCATTTATATATTATTATTTCATATAGTATTCATTTCTAACTTTTTGATATATTTCAATATTCATTTTATTTATTTGAAAACTTGTTACATTTTATTTATATTGTTTCGCTTAGCTTTTCTTCCAAAATCGATGATTAACTCATTTAGTTGTTGAATGTTGATATTTGTGTTCGCATGATGTGTGTTGGATATTATTGCCCGCCTATTTATTATATTATTTATTAGTATTTATTGGTTATTGATGATTATTAGTGTATACTTTGGCTTATTAATTATTGCTTCGTATTGTACATTATTATTCCATTGCGCTCTATTCGCTCAAAAGATTGCGTTTAATATGGTTTAAGTTTTGAAATTATTTTTCAAGATAACGTAATACTCGGTATTTGAGATCTTCGAGAGGATTGAGCCCTAACGTATTGGGTTCTAATTTTCCTCGTTGAGTCTAAATAATCGAGAATATTCTTTAATCAAAACACATAAATAAAAAGCTCATTCTCGGGAATTTGATACGTTGTGACCTAACGCATTGGATATGACATGTTGTTTTCTTGAGATGAAGATTTTCTTTTTCTCTAAAAAAAATAAAGGCAATATTTGGTATTTAGGAATTTTGGAAAATTGAACCCTAACTTACTGGGTTTTGATTTCTTATTTGACCCAAATAACTGAATATCCTTCTCAAATTTAAATGCATGAGTTTTTAAAGTTAAAAGATAAACTTAATTTCGAAGATTAAATTGTTGCACCCTAACTCACTGAGTATAAAAATTTATCTCTTTGAAATGAGTATATCTTATCATCCAATTCGGTTTGTTCAAATTTTCTTTTCAAAGGATTGTATTTTAAAATCTTTTTAAATTCTCAATACTAAGACATTAAACAATCAATTCAGTACCAATTTTTGGGCGTTGCGAGGGTGTTAACCCTTCCTCGTGCGTAACCGACTCCCGAACTAGTTTTCTCAACATTTGTAGACCTAAAATCGTTTTCAAGGTGAACTGATCACACCTCAATAAAATATCAGTGGCGACTCCATTTCTATGTTTAAAAGTCGATCCCCGTTTTTTCAAGTAAAAATGGTTTCGACATATATATATACATATATATAATGGTAACGATTGAATTTGGATTCATATGTTCTCATGTCAGGATTTTCCCCGTTGAATCATTTAAAATATCGATGGATACACGTGTAATGGCCCAAATTTAAGGTTATCGGAATAGAGGTTTCGTAACCACAAATTTGATTTAAAGAGAAATTATTATTAATTTTTATGATTTATCGAGTGATTAGATATAAGTATTAGAGTATTGATAAGAAATTTTATTGATTGCATGCCTAAATTGCCTATTAGGACTTAATTGCAAAAGTGGGTAAATATGAGTTTTAGATGATAAAGGATTTATTTGAAGTGCATAATCAAAGTAGAGGTCCTTAAATAGTAATTAGACCATAAAATTTCCATGGACAAAAATAGGCATGCATAGATAAAAATAACTAAAGTTTTATTGAAGGGTATTTTAGTAAATGAATAATAAAAAGAATAAAAAGGGAAAAAGATGGAAAAAATATCATCTTCTCCATAGCTTGTTGCCGAATTTGGAAAGACACCATAGCTAGGGTTTTCACACTTTTTCAAGCTCATAGTAAGTGATTCTGAGCCCCGTTTTTAATGCTTTTTGCGTTTTTGAGATCCCGGTAGCTTAATTTAGCTTATTCTAACAATAATTTAACCTAGGGTTTATATTTGGAAAAATACTCTGTAACACCCCTTACCCGAGACCGTTTCCAGAGTCGAGCACGAGGCATTACTTAGCTTATCTTACCAATTTGGAGCATAAAAACAAGGTTTGAAAATTTATTTCATTATTCGCAGCAAATCTGTCCAATCGCGCAGCAGTTACTAAATTAATTATAACTTGAGCTACAGAACTCGAAATTTAATTCCGTTTCTACTATTTTTAGTGATTTTTCAAATTCTCATCTCTACTGCTGTCTGGATCTATTTTATGGTAAATTTTACCTATTTCATGGTTTCCATGGATTAGCTAGCAATTTGACATACATAACACCAAATATGATCATGATTAGCCATTCCAATGGCTAATCATTACCAAGCATTTCCATACCACTCAATAACCATATCATAAGACCATATATACAAAATGATTATAATGCTATACATGCCGTACTCAAAATATACAAGCCATTATGCCAAGATGGTATACGGATAGTGTGAGTGGGCCTCCGACCGTTCCCGATTTCCGAGCTAGCTTGTCAAAACTGTAAGGAATGAAAAGGAGGGAGTAAGCATAAATGCTTAGTAAGTCCATATGAAATTAATAAGCAATTACCAACATGCTTTTAAGATAAAACACCACAATTGTACAATTTCTAATGATTTTCTAAAATCAGAACAGGGGATCTCGAAGTCATTCAAACTCTGTCTCACAACAATTTAAATATCTTATAACATAAAATCCAATTGCATGCACCGTTTCCTCTATATGAAACTAGACTCATCAGGCTTTAATCTCATATTTTATTCAGCCCTTAACTCAATTTCCATAATTTATGGTGAATTTCAAAAGTTACACTACTGCAGTAATCCAAAACTGCCAAGGCCATATTTATTCATTCACCAGTATTATTCACTAAATCCATACAATATCATTTCATCCATCATGGTAAGAATACATAATTATGCTTCATAAGCATAGATCCATAATCTCAATGTCATCAAGTATCAAGAACTTATTCCAAATCGTGTCATTTTCATAGTATTCACCAATTCTTAATCTTTTCGGGCCATTTTACATTTTCGTTCATAATCAAATTAGGGAACAACTACGGAATTGAGTACCTCATTATCACAATGCCATAGTAAAATTATGGTCTTGCACATAGTCACATATCACATACCGAGGCCATAGCCCAGCCATGGTCTTATACGAATCACATATCACACTGATGCCATATCCCAGATATGGTCTTATACAGTAGCACATATCACACCGATGCCATATCCCGGATATGGTCTTATACGGAAGCACAAATCACATTTCTCCGAAGCCATAGCCCAGCTATGGTCTTATACAGAAATCACATTTCACATGCTGCCATGGTCCAACCATGGTCTTTTCCGTCAATTCGTCTTAGCCACTGAATGAAAGTACTCAAGTCCGTTGTTCCATTTAATTTGTACTTTTATTCAAATATCATTTTACAATTATCACAGTTTAATGACATTTTATATACAATAATATACTATATCATTCATGAAATTTTCATTTCAAAACATTAAATTACACATTGCATTATTAAAAATCATATGAACTTACCTCGATATAAAATATTAGCAATCGAGCCTATTCCTCGTAAACTTTATTTTTCCCTCGATCACGACTTGAATCTCGTTTCTCTTGATATGGTGTAAAAATATGAAAAACCAGCATAGGAGACCTGGTACGACGTTTCTGGCTGAGAAAGATGAAGAAAATGTCTAGATTTTTCAATTACATCATTATTTAATTACTAACTTTTATGCTATTTCCAATTTTGCCCCTTGTTCACATTGTTTTCTTGCTTATTTCATACCCAAACCGTCCAGCCATTAACCTTTGGGTCTAATTGCTCTTTAAATCCATCTTTTTAAATACTTAAGCTATTTAATCACATCTCACAATTTTACAATTAGTTCAATTTAGTCCTTTTTACCTAATTAACTACCGAAATCTTAAAATCTCTTGACGAAACTTTAATACTAACTTATTTACACTCCATAAATATTTCTAAAAATATTTATGGCTCGGTTTATGAATTCGAGGTCTCGATACCTCATTTTAGACCCAATTTACTTATTAAATTCTTTTCTCTCTTTTTTTTACACAAAATTCACTAATTCAAAATTCTTCTAAATTCACACTTGACTCATAATTATTAATTTATTAAATTTTTAAACATACTTGTCGAATTTAGTGATCTCAAATCACTGTTCCGATATCACTGAAATTTGGGCCGTTACATACTCATAGTTGAAAAGTGTTTATTTTGATGTTTTATGATAGAATATGAAGCTATAAATTATGTTAAACAACTTTTGCTAGCCGATTTTAAGCGAAAATGAGGAAGTTGACATGATCGGTAAAATACCTAATGTTCATAAGTAGATGTTAGAGTGAGAATTTGATGTTGTCATAGAAGAGAAAAATGTTCAGCATGTTGTAAAACATAATAATAAGAGATGAAGTTTAATTTTCAAGCTTTGGGGCAAAAGTGTAATTATGTAAAAGTTTAGGAGCAAAATTGTAATTTTTCCAAAGTTAGAGTCGAGGGCTGTATTAATGAATGTGAGTATTAAATAATTTAAATTTGCTATTATATATCAAGAAGAATGGAATTCGAGGTTAGATCGAGGAAAGAATAAGATTGAAGACTAAGTGGTAGATTTGGCTATATTTGGTACCGAGGTAAGTTTACGGTAAATAAATGCAATACTTCAATAATTATTATTAATGCTGCTATTTTACAGAAATTATGTATTTATTTTATGAATTTATTTGATGTTGATTCAAGTATGAGACGATAGAGAATTGATATTAAAAAGTCCCGTTGAAACATAAGGAATGTATTGGATACAAATGTCATGACATTTGGGTAAAGAGATCCCATGTAAGACCATGTCTGGGACATGGCATTGGCATCCTTGAGATCATGAGAGGTCCCATGTAAGACCATGTCTGGGACATGGCATTGGCACCGAGACGAGAGGTCCCATGTGATACCAAGTTTGGGACATGGCATTGGCACCGAGATGAGAGGTCCCCCGTAAGACCATGTCTGGGACATGGCATGGGCACCGATATGAGAACTCCCATGTAAGACCATATCTGGGATATGTCATTGGCAGTACATGAAACATCCCATGTAAGACCATGTCTGGGACATGGTTTTGGCATGTTATTATCAGAAAGAGACCCAAGTATCCTTATTATTCCAATGTGGCTCAACAGGCTAGTAAATAACTTATGTTCATTAAAGTTCAGTTAAAAGCATAAATGGCAAGTTCAAGTGAGTTATAAGAGTCAAGAGTATATTATGCTACCCATTGAAAATCAACGTTTCAGCAAGAGAAAAGTAAGTCATAATTATGAGTTATTAAGTAATCAAGCAAGAGAATAAGTAAGGAAGTAAGTAAAGAGGAAATTAAAGATTATGTCACTTGAGTATTATTAATTGTGTTAAATGTTGTTATTTATTTTCTTGTAAACTTACTAAGCATTATGCTTACTTTGTTTATTTTCTTTTTATATAGCATTATTAATCAAATTCGAGGATTCTAAAGACGTCGGAGATCATCCACACTATCAACCACAATGACTCGGTATTTTATGATGAACTATGTTTGAACTATGGCATGTATAAGGACTTACTTATTTTGAATGTTGTATTATGATTTTGCTAAAGAATGATGTGTAAATATCTAATGATGAATGGTTGTCAAAATGGCTAAGTATGAAGGTGTTTGTTGTTATACATGTCTAGGTGATAAATTATGCATAGAAATCATGAAAGAGTAATAATTTGCAAAGAAATAGATTTCAAACAGCAGCAGTGACGTGATTTTGAAAAATAACTTAGGATAGTATATAATGAATTAGATGGTGTATGATATATACAATGAAATCTTGTTGAGTCTATTTTCATGTAAAAATAACGGTTTAACAAAAGGAATTTTATATTTTGAGATATGTGAATTTTGGTGAGACAGGGTCAGAACTATTTTTGAAGTCCCCTGTTCTGAGTTTAGAAAATCACTAAAAATTGTACAAAAATATTTATGAGTTTTAATTTATATTTTTGAAGTCTATTTTCTGTATAAACAAGTGAGAACACCATATGAAATCTGTACAATGAGATAATTAAATTTTAGTGATAAAAGGTTAGGACAGCCAAGTAGTGAAACAGGGGAGACTTTAACTATTAAACTGTACTAATTGGTCGAACCAAAAATTTTGAAAAATTTATGGTAAAAAGATATATGAGTCTAGTTTCAGGAAAAATTTACGGATTTAAATTTCAAGTTCCGTATCTTGAGTTATAAATAATTTAGTAACTGCTATGCGATTGGATAGATTTATTGTAAATAGTGAGATTAGTTTCAAAAGCAAATTTTTATGCCTCAAACTAGTAAGACAAGTAAAGTAACGCCTCGTGCTCGACTCCGAAAACGGTCTCAGGTAAGGGGTGTTACAACACGGGTAGTACACACTAAGTGTACAAAACTGTAATTCATCAATTCATATTTAGGAATGCTCATAATAGCACATTAACGGGAAGCACTCTCTCAAGCCATATAACGGGAATCTCATGTGAGCCATGTAACAGGAGCTTATCCGAGCTTTATATCGGGAAGCTCATAAGAGCCATATTCAGGAAGCTCATATGAGCTAATAACAGGTAGCTCCAAAGAGCCAATAATGGGAAGCTCCAGATAGCTTAATAACGGGAAGTTCAAGCGAGCCATATCGGGAAGCTCACAAAGAGTCAATTTAATGGGAAGCTCGTGAAAAGCCTTTAATTGAGACACTCATAAGAGCTAAGGTGTGTCCACAACACATGTAGAATCACCACCTATCGGGAAACTCCGAAGAGCTATAATGGGAAGCTCACAAGAACTATATAATGGAAAGCTTGAGAGGGTTAATAACGGGACGCTCTTTCGAGCAGTGGTTTATCTGCAACATACACAAGACTACAACCAATACGGAAAAACTTGTATCCATCGATTTTCATTTGTTCAAACGAGACTTAACATTTATTCGGCATTATCGGATATTAAAGAAATTTCATATACATGGAAAATATACAATTCACATATACACATTTAATTCAAAAATATAAATATGCACAATTTAGTTACATGAACTTACCTCAACACTTGCTCGTGTATGAAAATCTACTAATCCGACACTTTTTCTTTTCCTCGATCTAACTCCTTATTTGATCTTTCTAGATCTATACGAGTAAATTTAACTCAATTTAATACAATTCTTATTCAATTCAATTCACATCCTAGGAAAAATTACAATTTTTCACCTACACTTTTGATTAATTATGATTTCGTCCCTAGGCTCAAAAAATGAAATTCATGCAATTTAATCATTATTCCAAGCCTAGTCAATTTTTACATGTAACATTTATAGCCCATGTATTTCACAAAAATTAAAATTTTTCCATGACTTTTCCATCTTTACAATTTAGTCCCTAAATCATAATTTCATCAAAATTCTCTTTACAAAAGTTATTTATTTATCAATAACCTTTCAATTTCTATCATAAATTTTAAAATTCCAGCATACTCATCCATGTCAAAGTTTTAATACTTTGGTAACTTTGCAAATTAATCTGTAAAATAGCTAGATTAGATTATTACGATATCGGGAATATAAAAATTACTAAAAACGAGACAAGATTACTTACCTAATTAAGCTTGCTTGATGTCTTTTCTCTTAGCTAGGGTTTTCATAAAATAATTTGGGGAAGATGATGAAATAAGATGATATTATTTTATTATCATCTTTAATTATTTCAATTTCCAATTTAGTTCTTTTCTTTATTTAATTTTCCATGGATGAATCATCACATTTATCTACTAACTCCTCTTAATGGTCTATTTGCTATATAAGGACCTATAGCAACTATAGCAACTAGAACTCAACTTTGGCATTTTATGCAATTTGGTCCTTTTTATAATTAAGCATGTAATTGGTAAAATTTTCTAAACAAAATTTTCATATGTCATTCCTATCATAATGCAGACCATGCAATAATATTAAAATAATTTTTCTTTTGGCTCAGATTTATGGTCTCGAAACTATTGTTTCGATTTCACTGAAAACGGGTTGTTACACGCTTGCGCATTAAAACAACGAATTTATGAAACTATTTTTAAAACCCAATTTTACTGCAAGTGTACAAGTCAGTTGTAATATTTATAGTGTTACAATGAAACACCGAAGTATTCTAAGGATCGAACCCAAAGGAAGAGGTGATTGAGCAATAACTAGCATACACAATAGAGTCTAAGTGGCTACCAGTATGATTTTATAGTACGACAGTCCATAAAAGATTATTTTTGAAAGAAAAATAAATATTCTACCCTAATGACTAAATTGAAAGAATGTAAACTGCAGGGACTATCTCACAAATAACTAATGGGGGTTAGTTGACTTCGAGGTGGTTCACCAAATTTTGAACTCGGGACATAAATCGCTTAAATTACTAAGTGGCTCTATTTTATCTTTCGATGTCAATTTTACCGACTTAGACAAATTAGGTGCAACTTATCTTCCGACCTCATTGGTTAATCTGGAACTAATGAAAGGGTGCGTGACAAGATTACCTTCTAGTCTCACTTTATCTTAATATTCCCTTAGGGGCATCACTAGCTAAGTTTTATTCAAATTAGTCCAATTTGTTACGATTTAGACCATTTTCTAAAGATTTTAGTTTTCCACATCTCCTTCAACCAACCTTCTTAAAGGTTTAGCTACACATACTGAAAATAAAGAAAATAAACATAGAAATGGAAAATAAGGCATCCATGAAAGTAAAGATTAAGAAAAATACAAAAGTTGAGATTTTTATACAAAAAAAACTTAAATAGCATGAAACCAAAAAAAATTTAACAAACAAATCTAAAGGAAGAAATATAAAATGAACAAGCTTTGACAGATTTAAAGTAAAATAAATTGAAATACATTAAACTAAAGCTTAGGTAGTCCTGAAAGCAAAGTACAGGGACTAGAAATGTAAATAAATCTTAGCTACAGTATTAACCAACTTAACTAACATAATGAACATCAAGAACAAGAAGTAAATGCAAAAAAATAAACTCTAATCTAAGGTAGAATAAGAGAAAAATAAAAACCCTAAAAAAAGTGCAGAGAAAACTAAAGAAAAACTAGAGAAACCTAAACCTAAACTAAGCTAATGTGTGTTTCCCCTCCTCCTTAGCAATTTTTGATTTTTTTTTGAAGTGTATTTTGATGACTTTTCGATGTAAAAAATGCCCTTACACGGGTGATTGGTGGGACAAGTAGATAAAGGTTTCCCTTTTTGTCCAAGTTTGTCCCTCTGACGAAGGTGATATTGTGATACCACTGAAGGGAATACTTGGTCTTTTTGTCTGGGATGTCACGATTCCAAGGGTTGGCTATCGCTATACCCTTGCCCTTGGTGTCATTCTCACTCGTTTTCAACCTCTAACGCTTCTCTATAGCATTCAAACACACGTTAGGCCACCAAATGACACTATCGGCCAATTTGGGTAAAAAATAGACAAAATTGAGACATTTTCACTTATTATTTGAAAATGTGAAAATATGAAAATAATGAAAAACTATGCTAAAAATTATATTTTGCTTGAGAAAAAGCTCCTTAAGTGTGTAGGAAAAGCCTAATTTTCCACGTCAATTTGTGGTAGATCAACATGTCATTTGTATCCTAAGCATTCATAAGGTTCATACAAGTCATGTTTCATATTCATATCACTTAATTATATATAAATTACTTCATCACAAGAACTCATCTATATAGTTTTCCATTTTCAATCATAACTTTTAATTTTATTAGCACTGCAACTTAATCCATTTCATCAATTACCATTTATCAAGAAAATAAACACAATCACAACATTCGTAGACAATTATTAAATCACAACTACAACAACTAATTAATTAATCAATTTACAAACTTACCTATTAAAAAATGGCTACGAACGCGACACCAATGTTTACTCTACTAACTTTCCTTTTCCATGATTATTGTCCAGTTGATTCATTTCTTGATCTAAATAATAATTTTAATCCAATTAACCTTTTAAAAAAACTTAAATAATTAAACTTATGCATATAAACCCTTTTATTATTTTAAATTTTACCCTAAAATTTTATCCTTTATGCAATTTAACCTCTAAACCCGGATCTTTCAAATTAAACAAAATATAGCCCAAACCATACTACCTGAGTTTCTTATAGTCTTTGTATAGCCCATATATTTCACAATTTCACAATAATTTCATGAAATTTTACTATTTTAATAATTTAGCCCTTAAACATTAAAATCACTAAAAACTACTTTACAAAATAGTCCTATTTAGCTATCAAGCTTATAAATATACCATCAAACTTCAAAAATACCTCAAACTCAACAATGACACAATTCAAAAAATTTAAAAAATTTATGAATTAACTCCCGAGTTAGATAGATTAAGCTACAACGATCAAAAAAACATAAAGATCACTAAAAACGAGCTGAAAGAGTACTCACATGCAAATGTCGATTATGCTTCAAGAAAATGGCTATAGCTTCTTGTTATTTTATGGTTTTGGTGGAAGAAAATAAAATGGGGAAGATGACCCTAATTTTGTTTTTATTAAACTAACCTTTATTTAATTTAAATTTTAAAATAACATTATAATATAATTAGCAAAACATGCACTCATCTTCTAAAAATTATGAAAGTGGCTAAATTACCATTTAAATCCCTTAATAAAATTTAATTAAGTCACTAAACAACTAAATTCAATGGAATCAATTTTTTACGATTGTTATGATTTAGTCCTTTTTCTTAATTAACCATTCAATCGCTAGAATTTCCGAATCAAACATCAATACACATATATAGTCATTTCATAAATATTTAATAAAAATATTTACAGGCTCAGTTTACAGAAATGAGATCCCGAAACCTCATTTTCCAAAACCATTTAACTTTAGGGATAAATCACTTATACTTAACTGTTCGTTCAATTAGCAAAAATGTTCAAATTACTATTTAATATAATACTATATTTGACATGTAAATATGAAATTATAATATTTACGGGCTCACTTGTTGGATTTGTGGTTCTGAAACTACTATTTCTGACACCACTAAAAAACAGGTTGTTACAATGATATCCTCTCATTGGCATTACATGATAGATGAAAAGCAAATGTAGGCACGGGTCGTTTGTATTTGTGATGAATGACTTAATTATTATTTGATAGTGATTGGCTTTTTATGAAAGAAGATGTAATGGTTACTGTGAGCTAAAATATGACCATATTGAGAGAATGAATTTATCCCAAAGAGATTAAGGATATCCTATGAGGATAACACACTTATGATAAGGTCATTAGATGAACACTAATTGAGTTACTTTCTAATGATATGTCGTTGGGAGAGCTCAGTCACGACACTATAATGGAATGAGTTCGTGAGTAAATTAGTTTATAATTAATAGGCAAAAAATTGGAATTTAATTATAAATCATTTGAACCTTAATCGCATAAGTCCAATTGGTCCCTCCGCTGGCTCGTTGAAACCAGAAATGAATTACATGTTGAATAAAATGAACAGAAATGAATAGGTTCAAAAATGGAATTAAATTAATTGTTCATTATGAATATGTTGAAAGTGGAAATTAAATATATTTTCTCATAGATTCTTTTACAGTAAAGTTTTCATGATTTTAACGGAATTAAAATTGAGTTGTAATATTTTTTAATTAGAAAATTAATTTAAAAAAAATAATATTTATTTTGGAAAATAGAAAAACATGTATTGTGTTGGATTAAATTATAAAGTGTTGAGTTAAAAGTCCAAGAAGTACATATAATTGGATTCGATGTAGGAGAGGCCCAAAACCCCCTCATAACAAGTATGGGGGGAGAAAACCCTAATAAAATAACTAGGGTAGCTGCCCCTCTCTCGCCTAATTCAACTAGGAGATTGTTTTTCGACTGCCTCCAAACATGCGAACGTTTAGAGTTAAAATCGTGCAAATAAATATAAATTAAGTGTGATATTTGCAAGCGAACAGATTAAATTGTAATATAGATTAGTGTTACAATGAAACACCGGGAAGTATTCCGAGGATCGTACCTAAGAGAGGTTGAATTAAATCTAAAAATATTATTATCTACAGTATTAGGTCTAAATAGTACTTATTAAAAATCATATTACGACAATAAATAGAAAAGATTAAGATAAGGGAAAAAAATTAAAAATCAAAACTAGGAAAATAATGTCAATAAACAAAAAATCACTCAGACTTATAGATAGAATACTAACTCACTTCTGTGGTTGTAATCAATTTCAAACTTAAGGCTTTTATGAGAAAATTAATTATTACCTAGACAATATTACCTCTCGGCCTCTACTGTCTAACTAATCAACCAATACACGCTTACCTCTCGGCCTCACTTTCCTAACTGGGATAAATACATGATTTACACGGTATCCTCATTTCTCGATCCATTTACCTATATTACTTCCTAGAGTCGTCAAGCCTAGGTTTAAGAACACATGTATTTACACTAATTAATCCTACTGGAAAAACCTTAACTCTTTCGTTAATCACTCTTCACTTCTGCTCATTAATCTCCCTAAAGATTTAGCCACTCATCGTCTCAAAAACCATCTTTCCTACGATTAGATTAATCATGCAATAACACAAAATAATATAAAAGAGAAAAGATAAAAATTGTCTGTATGATATCTTGGGGTGCTCGGAATAGTGAAATCTCGTCATTTGTAAACAAATAAAAAAAGAAAAAATACTGAAATATTGAAATTACAAAGACTTGGATTTAAATCGAATCAAGCCGAAAATCAAGAAATAAAAATGTAACACCCTATACCCAACCCAATCACTGGGTCCAAGTATCGAATGCCACAAACAACCCAATAACCTAACAAAATTTCTAAAACAATTTATTTAAGTATTTGGACACTGTCCAATTAAGAAATAGAACTTTTACAAATTTACTACCATATAAATTTTAGTAGTATTTACAATTCTAAATTAAGTCTTTAAAACTGATACATCTAGCTTAATCCCCGAGGCATGGCCTCTAAGGGAGCCACTCTATACACATGAACGACTTCCTCTCCCATCCCTCAAATTTGGCGGTGTCTAGCTTGGTCCATCCACTCGATTCTCGAGATGAAACATTTATCCTACAAATAAGCAATAAATTCATAAGTTCAAATGAACCTAGTGAGGCTTTGTGGAAAGGAGAAATGACAATATTTCATGTCCGTCAGGAAATAAAATATTGAAGTAAAAATTTTGAACTCCCTGTTTATCCTCTCGCGTTCCGCAGATTTACTGACATGGTCAAAACCTTGCCCTTTTCTGATGCTCACCATACACTTGGATTAAATTTTGTTGAATACCATTGGCTGTCTTTAATTATACTCACATCCACTTTGGATCCTTACTCTAATTGATTCATCTAATACTAGACTAAACTTAGGAGGGTTCCACCTTACTCTTACAATAGCCTCCTTTTAATTAGTCTTATCGTGGTTCATCCAAGAGGAAGGACACTTTCTCTTGTTCTTATTCTTCACTTTAAGCCTAATGGTAAGTTGTTTGAATAGATGCCCCCATTTTCCTGGTGGATTTGTACCTCGCAATGTAGCCCTCTTCTATTACTTCCCGACGAACTGTCCACCCAAGGTAGCCCTTGGCGAACTTTCTAGTCTGATGGCCCTTGTGGACTATCCTGTGTTACAGAGTTTTAGTCATACATCCTTTATCTCTGTAAACCTATGGTAGACTCTACTATTCAGACTATTCAAGCGATCATTATCTCTAAGTAGCCCTCGGTGGACTTACCCATCTTTGGCTGCCCTTTCTACCCACGGACCCTTAGATTTAGGTTCTATTTGGGCATCTCATTGTGATCTAAATTTTAGTTTATTATTCAAAATCTGTGGAATCATACCAATGGAATATTTCATGCCTAAATATAGTTTTTTCCCACTTTCTCATCATCGTTAAAGATCACAAATTTTGGTTTCTTTTCCGTTTCAATTTGGTAGATTCTTGACTATCTTGCTTACCCGCGATCTCATACGTATCGTATTCATCTAATCATACTACTCTTCATGAGAATCATACAATGTTCTCCTTCCCTTATCCTATCAGCTTCCTGTTCACTGTCCTGGCGGACCTTTATCTATTAGTTATCATAGATCAGCTATGGTTTTACACCTTGTAACCCCACGTTTAATTTCCTAGTGGATTCTATAGGTTTTCATAGTTAGGCTATGATCTTACACCTTATACCACTTTTGAGGTGTCGCTCTGAAGAACCATACCACTGTCACGGTGTCACTCCATAGAGTCAATAGGTGTCGCTTTAGCAAGCCAATCGATAATATTTCATGATATTGTCATACTCCCTTTCAACCCTTAACAGTCCACCCATTCCCCCGTTCTGCCAATTTTTTCCTAACTTCATCTACCTCGTCAAGGTAAAAGACATTTGTTCTGCACATACACTATAATCATACATATCATGCAAATCAAGGTATTTATTACTTAACATACAATACACCACTTATTTATACGTCAATTCACCATCATATGACATTTAACAATCATACTTAAAAGCATTCACATACTTGTTCCTGGTTATACATTCACAACACACTCATTTACCATATTCATACACGATTATGAATTTTACAGACTCAAAACAACTACAGACGCAGATCATTCAAGCAATTCAACTTCAATAACCACCTAAAGGTAGAACACATGAAACTCACCTTACGTCCTTCTTCCTTGCAAGCTTAGCTTGTTCAAACGCTAGAGCCTCATTTGTCCTGGCAGCTAAGCATAGTAACCATTTATCGGATAACTTGAAGGTATTCAAACTTTAAAACCTAGAATCCATAATTATATAGAAACTTTTCGAGAATCCTTACTTCTCTTTCCTTTAACCCACGAGTACAGGGAGGTTTAAGGCTTACCAGTCTATCGAATTCTTGGTTTCTCAGACTTCGAACTATTGGAAAAAAGGGTTTGGAAAATGCAATAAAAATTAAATTTAGGGAAAAACCAGAGCTTTAATTTTTTTTCTGAAACAAGATCTTGGTTGTGATATCTAAACTAATAAACGCTTAATCAAAATTGTACCTTTTCGATTCGTCTAGGATGAGCGCTTTGACCGAGTAGTCTTCTCCACTACCTCAAGCTCATGTCTGTCGAGTGTAGGCTCGCTTCGAATTAGAAAATTTCTCACAAAATTTACCAGTAGGGTAATTTTGCAATTTCTCTAAACTTTTGGGTCAAGTTGTAAATAAAAAAATACCTCTAAAAATTTTCTAGAATAATCTCTTTAAAGAATTTTCTTTCTACAACTTTCTCTTGAATTCAAGTGTGTGTAAATAATGACCCAATGCTCTATTTATATAGGGAGAGTTTAGAGAGTTCAACTATAATTAAACTTAATTACTTTAATATTGAATTTAATCTAATATTTATCAAGATAAATTTAAATTACATTTAATATTAAATCTTAGATAAATAAACATTAAATTAAATTAAATATTAAGATAATCACTTTAATATTAAATTAATAAAATACTATTAAGATAAATATTAAATATAATTTAATATTAAACTATTAAAATAATATTATTTTTCCAATAATTAATTTGAAATCAAATTCTCTGGTAGAGTCCAACTCTTTAATTGCTCAACCACTGATGACAAACCGTCGCTAGCCACCGGGACACCGTCGTCGCAACCACCAACACCTTCGTGTTTGGTGATGCGGGTGCGACACCCTAATGGCATATTGAGCCAATTCGGCTGCTGTCGGTTCGGTCTAGGTCAATGATGACCTGACTGTTTCGGTCTAGCCATCGATTGGATCGTCTTTCTGGTTTCACATACCGAGATCGATTCGACTTGTTTTTGGGTCTTGGTCTCGATTTTGGGCTTCCGAGCCCAATTTACGATATTTGGTCCAATTTTCAAGTTCAATTACCCATTGGGCCAATTGTCTAACTTGAAAATTAATTTCCAAAAATATCATATTAATTTTAATTAATTTGATTAATTTAATTTTACTTGATCAAAATTAATTTTCTCAAAAATCACTTGGATTTTCCAAATTAATTTTTCAGGAAACTTCTTTAATCAAATTCTTTAGTTGAACAATTCTCACGACCACCTAATTTAATTCCACATCGAATAAATCGACTCAATTAAATTATTTCCTAAGTCATAGAATTTTTTTCTAATTCAAATGCAGTCCGATCAAGCTTTTGTTCAGCTAGTGGAGGGACCAATCAGACATATACAATTAGGCTTTCGTGATTGCAATTATGTCCAGAAGCACTGTTTTGATAATTCGCAATTACTTAATCATGGAGTCAGTCCACAAGAAGTACTATGATTAAAAACTCATTATTGTATACTCTTTACGAAAGTAATTCATCCAAATCCTTTGTCCAATGACCTCGTCATGTGTATATTGCCCTCATATGATATCCTTGTTTCCTTTGAGTTAAATTCGTTCACTCAATACAATCTTATTTTATCTCATTGTCACCATTGTGTCTTCTTAATGATTAATATGATCACTATCAACAAATGATTTGGATAAATTGCTCTTTCGAGAACAAGCAACCGGTGACCATGTTCCATATTTATCAATCCACACAATGCCAATAAGAGGATATCATTAACTCTTTAATTGAGCTATGAACTCCATTGTTGCTAGTAAAGTCATGCCATACACAAGTCATGTACCCAACATACTGGCTATGGGCTCGATCATCTTTAGAGCATAAGCCTCCACTTATATCAAAGCACATGATTTGCATACGCATGGTTAGTGACTAACTCAGGATTTAGGTAAATCACACCATGAACGTCACAAGTGAATTAATTCACAAACGAATTCAGAATTAATTCATCTTGGGTCCAGTCCAATATATCATTCTACCAATGAATACATCTATGTCTCTATTTGTGGAGTCAACTACTCCGATAACCAAGGCTAGACATCTCCCCAATCGGAATTGTAGACGACATAATAATCCTTCTCAGTATTTGAATCAAGTATTCACTTTAATTCTTTTATGGCATTACGGACTCATTTAGATTATCTATTGAAGTAAGTTGTCTTTCTTGTAATGTAAACGTTCTTTCAATGCCACTTATCGTCAATTTGAACTTAGACAATTAATGAGCTAATATTTACCTGCCACAATGAATTATGCATGCAAAATATAAAAGACATAAATAAAAAAGACATAACAGTGAAATGTGAAATTAACTTTATTTATTTATTCATCGTTCAAATAAATAAATAAACAGCTACATGTTTACTACAATATGGACGCATTTCCCAATATGAACTTCACATTAACCACATCATGCAGAGCTTTCTCGAACATTCTTTTCTTCTTTGAAGTAACCAAAGAAAACGTTGCAGACGAGAAGGAGATTACTAGCTAAATTCAGAAGAATTCTTTCCTCTCCACCCACAAATATTTATAGCCAAAGTTTGCATGGTATCCTTAGTCCATTTTAGCCAATCTCTACTAATCATTTTGTCTCCCACTAGGGAGATAGTCGGTCCCAATCTAATTAAACCATAATTGAGATTCAACTAATCATAGTTCAACCACTAAAATTTCTAAATTTCTGGGTAAAGCTCGTGAATTTGCCAATTCATTCAATTTAATCCTAACTTTCCTTAAATTTTAGGATTTAAGAGAAAATCGGGTGTGACAAAAAAATGTTATTAAAATAATAAAACCTAAACTAACCTAAATTTACTAAAATAAACCCTAAAACTAATGTAGCAAAAAACTCCCAAAGCTTTCCACAACTTAACTATTTGTAAGAGAGTTTAGCAGCCCTAATTAAGGTAAACACCAGCCTTCATTATATAAAAAGATGTATTTTATGGACGAGAACACCCTTGCTTATTTTTGGCCTCACATTGCACCTGTGTCATGACACATAACTCTAAATGTGACTTTCTTGATTAGCTCGGCTGTGTTGCGACTCTGAAAGCTTGTGTTACAACTCAACTTCCGTTTCTTATGCTCTTGGGCCTAAAATTAGGTGTCTTGCACACTCAAGTTAATTATTAAAATCACCTTAAGGTCGATATTGGCCCAATTAGGTCAACTAACTCGAAATAATGAGTAAAAACACCTATTTTGCAATATTTTAATCCTAAACTAGGAAATGCGAAAATGCAATAAAAGATATTAAAATGCTTAGAAAACAAGTTCGTTAAGTGCTGAAAAATATTGAATCTGTCACTACGTTTTGTAATCTAGAGAGTAAGGTCGATCCCACAAAGGCTACACTAATCAATTTTATTATTTCTTATGACCAAGAATTAGGTTAATCCATGAAATTAAAGAAGGGGAATTAAATATGAATATAAAATAAATAGAAGAAATTTAAAAAAATAAAAATGAAAATAAAATAAGCAAATGAAATTAGATTTGAATAAACTAATAATATGAAAGCTCCAACTTCAAGCACGATTTTGACTTCGATTTTGAACTGATCCCAAATAATGGATTTTCTCATCCAACTGATAAGTTGATTATAGTGATTGAGAAATAGTCTTAAACCACCAGTCGTTCCATATGTAAATTAACTATAGGAACTGTAACAACCCGGTTTTGACCCTAATCGGAACAGTGATTTTGGGATCACAAATCCGAGTCTAAAAAATATTTTAATATTATTTTATGTGTTTATTATGTGTGAATTTACTTGTGTGAAAATTTCGTGTGAAAATTTTATCGTTTGTGTGCTCGATTTTATAAAAGGACTTAATCGCGTAAAATGCAAAAGTGGCTAGCAATTTGTTAAAGTGCTATATTGCCATGACTTTTATAATGTGGGGTCCTTATGTTGATATTATACCATTGAAATTTTGAGTGGACTTTTATGGACATGGTTAGTTAATTATTAAAGTAAAATCATTAAGGTTAGTTTTGTAAATTAGTTAAATAAGTTAATATAATAAAACATAAAATAAAATCCATGCATGTTATTCATTTTTTTGGCTGAATGTGAGAAGAAAAGAAAGCCATTTACCTTGTTAAGGGTTCGGCACTTTCAAGTTTGGATTAAGGTATGGATTTAGTTCGATTTTTGATGATTTTTTATGTTTTTAAGATCGTTGCTTTGAATACTTCAAAACCCATGTCTTAATTTTGTGAATTGTTGATGATTTTGAAATGTGCCTTTGATGAATGCTTGAACATTGTGATAGTTGATGATGAAAAGTGAAAGAAATGTGATAGATTAACATATTTTGTCTTTGAATTTTTAGTGAATTTGAGAAATTAGAGCTAAATTGTGAAAATGAATTCTTGAGGGATTAAAATGTGAAATAAATGAAATGTGTGGACTTGTATGAAGACAAGGAATATTCGGCCCTAGCTTAGTGTGGGCAAATTTTGTGTATTTTGTGTTTTGTGCAAAAAGGATTAAATTGCAAAAAGTGTAAAATGTTAGGGGCAAAATGGTAATTTGCCCATTTATGTATTTTTGGACTTAATTGAATGTTTTGATGAATAAAAAGGTTAAATTTGATTATGTTCAGATCAAGAAACGAAGAAAACGGATTTGGATCGGGGGAAAACGAAAGTAATTGAATAGTCGATCTTGTTCGCTGATATCCGAGGTAAGTCTATTAGCAATTTGATGTTATTAAATCAGTATATATGCATGTATATCTATTGTATTTTGATGAGCTGAAATTGAAAGTATATGGATTGAATTTGGTTTAAGTATGAATGATATGTATATATATGTATCATGTTCGAAAATATATCTATGTATCATGTTCGAAAATATATATATGTATAAATTCTTGTTTTTAGTCAAAGGTATATATATATAATATATATGTATACATAAGGTCCGAATATATATATGAGCATATACATGTATAAAACCTTGGACTTGGTTAAAGGTAGGAAAGTTATATATATGTATGTGTGAGTTGGAACATATATTTATACTCATAAATAAGTCTTGAAAATATTTAAAGGTATGAATATTATGTATGTATAAGTAATTTCGAATATGTATGTATATACATGTATAAGTTTTTGTTTTGAATCAAAGGTATGAAATTGTTAGCTTAGATTATCTATAAGGTGTTCGAATGTATGATATATTTTCTTTGATTTGATTTTTAAGGTTATGAAATATATATGTATTTAAGTGATTCGATTAGTAAATATATATTACTTAAGGTATGATATAAGTTAAATGATAAGATTTTAGTAGTAGAATTTAATTTATTAAGTTATATATATGTGAATTTTCGGATGTATAATTAAATTATTTAGCTGAATTTGGTATTTGATCTTTATATATCTATGTGGTTTAAAGATATAGTTTATAAATTATTGAGCTGAATTTTTATGTATGGATATTATATACAAATATAGTTCGAATATGAGTTACAACTTCTGTAAATTGAGATTTTCAGGCTCAGGGCCTATCAGGTTTATTGTCAGTGAAATAATTCAGACTTTAAGTCTAGCAGGCTAAGTGCCGGTGATCTGAATCAGGTTATAAACCTAGCAGGCTAAGTGTCGGTGATCTAAATCAGGTTATAAACCTAGCAGGCTAAGTGCCGGTGAACTGAATCAGGCTATAAGCCTAGCAGGCTAAGTGCCGATGAATATGTTAAATTAAGCGATTATATGCATTTGATATATATATATATATGATTTTGGGTTATATATAATGGATAAGTATATGAGCATTTGTCTATATGTATTTGATGAGCATATAAAGGTTTGGATCTCTGTGTTTAGTGAATAGGCACATATATTGGTTGTTATGAAAATTATTGAATATACATGTATGCATTCGGCACATGTGGATTAAAAGTATAGATGTGCATTTGGTTTATGTAGTTGATAAGTAAAAATATAAGTTTTTGACATATGTATTTGAAAGATCATAGATATGCATTCTATGAAATGCAAATGATAAGTATATTAGAAATCAGTATATGCTATTAATGACTATGTTTGGAACTTGATTATAAGCATATAATGTTTATACATATGTTCGTTTATATGTATTTTAGATATGCTATAAACTTACTAAGCTATAAAAGCTTACTTTGATTGTTTTTGTCCGTTTGTTTTATAGATAAAAAAAACCAAGCTGCAGACTCGGGGATCGTTAGTGAAGATCATCACTCTATCTACTATCTCGGTATTAAAACGTTTAAATTTTAACTTATGGCATGTATAGGCTAGATAATATTTTGGAAGTCGTACTTTAATGTACCGTATATATATAATTAATAGCCATATGAAACTAGCTTATTTACTTACGGTTTAACTGAACTGAAATGTTATGTTTTGTTATAAAAGTTTAAAGTAAAATTTATAATTATAATTACTTCTTATGTGACTAATTTAACATAAATGTAAAATTTTTTAATTCTACTGAATGTCTGTATTAAGTTGCATTTTATCCGATAATGCTTCGTAACCCTAATTTATCGACGTATACGGGTTAGGAGTGTTACAGGAACAATCCAATAGCTAACCCTTACCAAACGAATAACCTTGAAAATTGCTTCCATGATTTAAATCCTCGGTAGCCTTGCGAACTAGGACTTGGCTCAAATCAATGGTCTCAAATACGTGGGTCATTTAAACTTGATCATTAATTCCCTCGACAAATCCAACTACTCACTCAATTGGTCACGTCAATTTGTTCTTCAGTGAACCAAATACAATAATTACGAATCGTACTAATTCACCAATTGTTCGTCATCCAACACTAAACCGAGGGACCCCTCTTTATTTTGATGCTAAAACAATGTTGTGAGATGACTAAGTTTGTCTCCTAAATCGAAGACATAACAAATACAATCGTAGAGAATATAAATGTGATTTTGAAGTACCATAGTTTGAACGTCAAATTAATTATTGGCCTAAAACTAGAATCATTTTTTTAATATTAATCTCATTATAGGTTCTTAAAACTACCCATAGCCCCTCCCCAACCTTTAATAGGAGTATAATACACTTTAGTACACTCAAACCCACATCCTCCACACTGATAACAGTGCTGCTGCCAATCAAACTAAAACTCAATCTCAAACTAGATTCAAAATTTAACTAGTAATAATTTGAAGAATACAAAGGAAATAATGCAAAGAAAATATTATTGAAAATTAAAAAGAGAAGAAGCCAAAATAAAATGACAGAATCTTTTGATGGTCCCTATGCTTTTCCACTAACACTTATATATAATTTAAAATAATAATGACCCAAAACATAATAATAACATTTAAAATAAAATATAATGATGATTTACTTGCTCCTCAAGATATATTTAATCTTAATTAATCTCTTAAAGAGATGTCTTTTAAAATAATATTAAAATAAAAATATTTCTAAAATCCAAAAGTCTGTTGCACCTCTTTTTAACTTTAATGTCAAATTTGTCATGTAATTCACCTTTTTTTAACTTATTCTCTTTTATCAATTGTATATTTATTGTAGACATTAATTAAATTTATGTCTAAAATATTCAATTTCGGACATGATAATTATGAATCGTATCATCTAATATTAAATTAAGACATATTGTGGTAGAGAATCACAGTTGAAACTGAGGTTAAAGTAATGCAAAGAAATGGCAGAATCTTTTGATGGCGTTATATACAAAAATAATGCAAAGAAATGTGTGGAAAACTAAATGAATAAATCAAAATACACTTAAAATCATATTAATTATTGCCATTTCACATTTTTGTTTTGTTATTTCCCTCATCTCAAGAAAAACAAAACCATAGTTGTCAATATTCTAGAACATTTCTCGTACAGTCACTTCCTATTATTCTTTCTTTTAAATGGAAGATGGCATTGTTATTTCTACAAGTTCAATTTTTTTATTTAAATATTTATAAGATTTTAGAAGAAAAAAACAAGATATTTATTTTCAAAATAAACTTATTTTTTACAAATTTTAAAAATACCTCGAAACTCTCAAAACTTATGATTGGAAAAGGAAAACAAGCTTTGGCTTCAAGTGGATGGAGGTTAGTGGTAAAAAGCATACTCCAATGAAATAAATGTGGTTGATTTTCTTCATTATTAAAAATAAAAAAATGTGAAATGTATTTCAAACCAAAAATGATTGGACAAAAATATATATATATTTTGTACAGACTCTTCTACGTTGTGTATTTTTCTAAAAATTATATTTTATTGATTAAAGGTTTATAGGAATATTTAAAGGGAAAATTATGAATTTAATTTGATTTAGTGTAATTATAAATACAAAGTTTGAATTGTAATTCCTATGTATATATTGTAATTTTATTGGAATCATATGATTGTTTGTCTATACAATATATCAACATAAAATGGGGCTATTTCGATGATTATACCATATATTTGTTTCTCTATACATATTTTAATTATTCTTATGCTTGAATTAAGAAATTTATTTTTAAATAAAAACAATTACAAATATATAAATAAATATAAATTTTACAATTAGGTCATTGTATTTATATTTGTATCCAAAAATTCCAGTTACAGCCAATGAAATCCTTGTATGAAAAAATTATGTGGATGTACCCAAGACGTCCCTGTATTTTACCAACCTAATCAAAATAGTTCCTATAGATTAATTTAATTCTTGTACTATTAAAAGAATCAAATAAGATCAAATTAGAATAGAAAACCGAACTAATATTTTAAAAGATCTTATAGTTCGGTAAATAAAATCTTTTTTTAAGATTGAACTACAATTGAAAATAATAATTTTCAAGACATTTTTATACCGTAAATGTTACTCTATTATAATTTGGACTTATTTGATTCTTTTTAAAAGTACGAGCTTCTAATAACACATGCATTACATGTGATTTTATGCGGTTTATATTTAATCAGTTTTTTAAATATTATATTTTTAATTGCAATAATTAACATAAAATAATAT